>NC_141697.1:535108558-535708558 GCF_964263255.1 Lissotriton vulgaris
ATCGGAAGAGGAAGAGTTCAGTCATCAGCCTGATTGCTGTGTCATTGGTAGCCAGAGCAGATATGGCAGTCCATGTTGGGGTCCAGGTGAATGTCGCAGAGTGTTTCGGGGGACAGTGGAAGGTGTTCCAAGGCATGATGCAGAGGGTTGGACGAGGCAGGAACAGGCCATCTAGCGGGAATGGAGGCTACAGCCTCCTTTCTCACACGTAGTCATTACCATCCACATCTTACTCCTCTGATTTGTCTTCTGTGTCAGGTGTGTCAGGTGTGTGTGGTGGTGTTATGGCTGCATCACTGTGTGCCACTGACACATCAGGGGGCGGAGGTGTGTGAATCGAAGTTCCTGCAGCAGTCATCTGGGACAGGCTCTGTGGCAGCAATGGCAAGATGAGGATCTGCAGGGCGTGGAAGATCCCAGCTACATCTCGCTGGTGTTCAGCCGTGGCAGCCATCCTTACAGCCTGCATCTGCTCCATGGTCTCCATTGTCCTCCGTATCTGTGCCAATTCTGTGCTGTCATCGTTGGAGCCTGTTTGACCAGACAGTTCTTGTATCCAAGTACTGGCTCTAGCGAGGTCAGCCAAGGATTGCTGATGAGCATGGGTGTCCGTTAGGGACTGTAAGTGATCCCAGATGGGAACTATACACCCACGTATGGCATCTAGTTTGTCTGCCATGAGATCGAAACCCACCCGCATCTGTTCAGCCAGCTCCCTCTGGCAGTGTTTTTCCGTGAGGTACTGGGAGCCAGCCGTGGTGGTGGGTGCTTCCTGCTGTGTGGTCTGTGCAGGGGGTGGGGTCACCTTGATGCATTTGGAGTGCCCTGCTCCTGAAGGTGGGGTGCAGAGGCTGTCCAAGAGCCTTTGGAGGGTGTATGAGCAGATGGCCAGGGGGTCCACTTCATCATCACTGAAGAGATGTCTGGTCTGCTCTGCAGGAGGTGTTGATTGTCCCTCTGCAATGTAAAGGGGAGATGCAGGTTAACAGTCTGTTCCATGTATGTTGAAGCATTGCACATGTTGAGTAGGTTGAAGGTTTTCCAAACGTGGAATGAATATTCCTTGTAAAAAAAAACTCACTCACCACCTAGTGGTGAAATGCTTCATCATCGGGGTCCACCCTGGTGGCCTAGCGTCACCAGGGTGTGCTTCGACACCTGAAATGCAGTGGAGCAGGTTGTGAGGTGTAAGTGCAAAAGAAAATACAGTGTTAAAAATTGTCCTGGTTTTGGCTTTGTGAACAAATTTTAATGAAAAAGCAACTGGACAATATTAAAATAATAAAGAGTGAGATACTGGAAGGGGAGTTACGACCTACGTATCTCAATTATGTGTTCATAGTGCATTGGTCTACATGTTTCAACCATCTGGGAAAAATCCCCGGTATTCATCAGGACCAAAGGAGATGGAAGGTATGAGTCCCCTAAAAGACTCACCCTGTCCTAAATCCTTAATAAACCAGTGGTAAAATGTACCATTGGTAGGACACTCACACAAATGTGGAGCATCAGTAAAAACCTGTGGAGAGAAAAGATGAAAGAGGGAATCAGGCGCATATTGTCATTACTAGCCTGTAACGTCGTGCAGACTCTTAGTGCAGACTCTCAGTGCATACATACTGCATACCACAGTGGTGTTTGGAAAAGGCTTCTAACGGTGATTAGCGTGATCATATGGTGGGAGTGAACGCTTATCATGAAGGCTGGGATACGGTTGTATCAAGAGCTATAGGTGCGTGCAATTTAGCATGCAATAATTCTATGTTGATATTTGTCTAGTAGTAGGATGCGCAATGAAGATCAAATTCGAATTTTCATGGTGATATGCGCAACAGTTAGATTATAATGAGGCTATAGACGAATGCGCATTGCGACATGAGAAAGACCATATTGTGGCCCTTAGTGCTTAAAACATAGACATACAAGACTCACAAACACGTAACATGGAGGTGTTCACAAACGTAATATGGCTGAGGGCAGGTTTGTGAGTCTTGTATGTCTATGTTTTAAGCACTAAGGAACTCCCCTTCCAGTATCTCACTCTTTATTATTTTAATATTGTCCAGTTGCTTTTTCATTAAAATTTGTTCACAAAGCCAAAACCAGGACAATTTTTAACACTGTATTTTCTTTTGCACTTACACCTTACAACCTGCTCCACTGCATTTCAGGTGTCGAAGCACACCCTGGTGACGCTAGCCCACCAGGGTGGACCCCGATGATGAAGCATGTCACCACTAGGTGGTTAGTGAGGTTTTTTTTACAAGGAATATTCATTCCACGTTTGGAAAACCTTCAACCTACTCATCGGGGGATACTCCTTCATTTGTTTTTCAATATTCATGATCAGGGGATCAGGAGTATTTCTCGTCCATTGTTTATGGACATAATCCCTTACTCTCCCTTTTGTTTTTTCGGATATCGTGGCAGCGCACAGATGCGAGAGTCTAGACACTAACACTCTCAACAGTACCATTGGAGGTTAGACACGATACGGACATGGCAGAAAACCCAGGCTTATCCTTCTCAACAGAAGAAATAGACTCCATCATGAGCAATCTCAATGTATTTGCTGTTGCCAACATCAGCAACACCATATCACAGACCTCTGAATGGGACAAACTCACGGAAATGAAACGCAACCGCATCAGGACAATCCTGCATGGGACCATACTTAAGGAATATGTAACAAATAACATAGCCCCAAAGGGCCTGCTTGTTACTAATGCCCCAAGAATATTCTTAGATGATGCTGAGTTCAGGAAGGATTGGGCCCTCATAGCGTGGCACTGCACGCACGACTGGATTATGCTTATATTGAAAACAGCAGTGCGACTATCAGAAAAAATCCAGATAGAGATCCAACTAACCGAAAGTCAAATTAAAACCACAATCACAGGGTACAAAAAGAAATTAGACGATTTGAATAAAGAGATGAACGAATATAGAGACAACCTTACCCAACAGAAAGTGCTAACATTTCAAAAAGACCTCAAAAAATGTACCTTTGTCAAGGCTTATCCATACTCAGATCCTGATTACAAAGCCACAACAACACAAGACCCAGACTCAGATGCTTCAAGCAATACCTCCCACAGCTCCAACAGTAGCGGAGGATCCAACAACAGTACACCACGACAAAGACAAAGAGGAGCATACCGAGGACATTATCAATGGCCAAAATATTTGGGGTCAAGTAAGACCACTGCGGACTCCAGCTCAGGGTTTAATTGGTGCTAGACGGTGAACACAGTGCACAAGTTGTGAAGCAGATCTGTGCAGGACAAAACCAGCTTGTACTGGGGAAACTATCTTCTCAAGAAGAAGAGACATTCGGTTTGCTATCACGTTAGCTAGGATTTTATTATCACAACTGAGTAGCGATAGCAAGCTATATGCGGAGCATTGAGTTGCACGCTGTCTGGGTTTAGAGGAGACCGAGATGACCGCTTCCTGTATCGTCAGGGTAAACATACCATCAGTGAGCACCTCAGTGTACATCTCTAAGAGGTGATGGGAAAGAATGTTTTTTAGTCTTTGTACAAGACCACTGTCAGCCTGTTGGAGCCTTCCTTCCAGACAGAGCATAAATAGCTGCCACTATCTCTTACCCGCAAATCAGAACACTTAAAAATTGCTGGTGACAACTATCCAGCCGGACAAAGGCCACCTCCTCTACATATTCTGGGATGGAGTTGGCCGCCTCCTACAGATGTACGTAATAGGACTGAAAATCAGACAGCATATCCTCATTGTCTATCAATGATAGGCCAGAATGGGTTGTGAATGTATGTATGTTGCTCTGTTGTTGGTATCCATGTAAGAGCCAGGAAAGTGTTTTACCCGGTCTTTCCCCTTCGCCATATTACTGGGCTAGTGCATTCTTACCTAAAAAGTGCACCTATCTATCTGCTGCGTCACAGTAGACCTGCAACAGCTGGTGCTGTTCCTTGAGAAGCTGGAGTGGGTGTTATAAGGCCTTCTACATTCTTAAGTGTGTTTTTTAGGCCCACAAGATTTAATTGAGGGCAACCTAACCAAAACAATAAGGGCACTTCGCTCCCAGACCACCTTCTGGATCGCACTACCGCTATCTGTGATGGCTATATCAAAGATGGTGGTCCTCCTGCGGCTCTTATACTTCTTTACAAACCTACCAGTGCTAATCCTTACCCCATTATTTAAATCACTAGATACACTACTATCAGATTTGATCTGGGGGTCTGGCCGCCGAAGGGTGGGTCTAGCCAAATTACAACTAGAAACAGATAAAGGGGGACTGGGAGCCCCTGATCTCTGTGCATACTGTTATGCGACCCGATTCCGATGGCTATCATATTGGCTGGCTGGACCAGAATGGCTTGCTATGTTTTGAATACCCCAAAAAGGAGTCTCGCAACACCAAATTCAGTTAATCGAAAACATGATTTTACATAGGGCCTACCTTATCCCACATTGCCTGCAGCGCATGTTCCCAGACACACAGCACCATTGCCCCACATGCAGGGCGACGGAAGCTGATATCCTACATATGCTATGGTCCTGCCCTGTGCTCACTGAGTTCCGGGCGGGTGTAGTCTTGACCATCAGAACGGCGGCAGGACTACCTATAGGGGAACAGCCGGTAGCTGTGTGCTGGTTATTCACTGGTGCTCAAAATTACAAAAAGTGCAACTACATTTCACCGACCTAGTGCTACTTACAGCTAAGTGCTCCATTACAATGCAGTGGAAGTCAGAAAGGTCTCCAACAGTTTACATGTGGCATGGGGAATTGGTGAGGTGGGGGAGTGCGGAGAGCGCTGCCATAAGACGGGAGGAAGCCCGAGGTCTACGTAAGAATCTCATATCGATGGACTGGGACCTTATAATGGAGGCGTTCAAGGTACTTGATCCTGTACCCATCTCTGCAGGACAGGACGCATAGTGGAGACGAGTATGCCAGCCCCTGCATAATTAATCTCGACCGAGGAACAGTCTTGAATGACAGCACTATCGCACATACATATCATGTCCCTACACGGAGTATCAGGGAGACTAAGGCAAAATCAGACTATAACACTACAAGCCGGGGTAGAGCCAGCAGAGATGGGTGGTGGAGGGGAAGTTTAGAAGTTCAAGAGCTACGTTAATGAACTTGCAGCTGTACCTAGGTATTGTCTTGCAGATACTTATGGAAGGTTTATGCTTTGTGTAATACACCAGAAGGTATGCTTAGCTTGACAACTAAAAAGCATTAACCAACATATAATGTATCTGTAATGCATTCTACTATAACAAATGCACCAAATGCACCTATGTTTGTATAAGACCCAAGAAACTTAAAAAAAACAATAAAGTGTGATTTTAAAAAAAGTGTCTTTTCTAGCCATGTAAGTTGCTCATGAATATCCTGGAGAATCCCTGCATGTTTGGCTATTGTTACCCCCTGATATAGGACTTGAAGGCCTCCCAGAGTGTAGCATATTTCTTCATCTTGCCCTTGTTCAACTGGAAATATTCTATAATGGCTGTGCGCAATTCATATTGAAACACAAGACCTAAAAGGGAATCTGCTGGGAAGCACGACGATTGGCGATTCAATCAGGAGTCAGGGAATCACACCAGCAGCTTAACCGGGAAATGGTCTGATAAAGTGCGGGGTAAGTGAGTCGAATCAGTGGCCCAGGCTTCTGAATCTGATGTGGAAAGCAAGTACTCAAATCAGGAGGGGGACTCCTGCAGCGAGGAGTAAAGCGTAAATTCTCTAATAGAGAGGGGGGCACACTGCAACAGATCCTGCAGCTCTGGCAGGCTCATGTTATCTTCCAATGTTTTAACTGATTGTGTGCATGAAGAGCATCGGGCAACTGTGCAGTCAATGCCAGGGTTCAAAACTAGGTTAAAGTCCTCACCCCATAGCAATGTGTCAGCATGAGACTGTCTTAAAATGGGAAGAATATCTTAGAAGAACTCGGTGTTATCCACATTTGGTGCATTGATGTTTATCAAAACCAGATTTGTTTTATCCAGTGTTCCTATCAACACTATGAAGCAACCATCTATGTTTTTGTGTGGGCAGTGTAGTCTAAAATCCATGTTTTGGCATTATGATGCAGACCCCACAGAAGTATGAGCTATATGAGGAGCAGACTGTATGAAAGCCCCTCTTCTGGACAGAATCATGCGTGTCTCTAGGGAATAAATAAGTTTCCTGCAATAGAGTGTTGTCTATAACATGTTTTTTTCTAAATACGCAGGTACCCATCGCACTATACGGTTATCGTTAAGGCCCGTGACATTCCTGGAGAGGCAATTTTTCCTAGGGGGTGTTATCCACCGAGGATGATGTAAGTATGGTATAGTCTTGTGGTGTCGGTCTGAGTCACTGTGATATGCAGGCGGATCACACATGTGAAAAAGAAAAACCACATACAACATTGCAACAAACATACCCCCCGACACCCACCTACACCAACAACCCTGTCAGTTATATATACCCATAATAAAAACCCATAACTGTCCTCAGAAATATGAGATATTGGGTGATACAGCAAAATAAAGAGCAAACAGACATACCCTGGTGGTACACACCATAGAAACCGTCGGCACACAGTTGATGTGTAAAGGTACAAGTGTTTGTTAAGCAGTTTACAGGGTCCCATCCAATGGTGACCAAAGAAGCACGCTTGGCAAGTGGATGTATAGAAACTATTGTCCAACCATTTTCGCTCCTGTATGAGCCACGCAAAGGGCCTTGGTCCTGGCTCAATATTGTGGAGTGTCTGAGTGAGCCTTCTCCTCTTCCTGTGGCAGGTCAGGTCTGCTGTACACGGAGTGTGTTGGAAAGCTGGATGTCAATTCAGAGCAGCTCCGAGCAGTGCGGATGGTGCTGCAGAATCTCGCATCCTCCTGCACTGATGAGAAAAGGCAAGACTTCCCCAACTTCAGCCATCCAGGGTATAGCATGGCATAGTTTACAATCAGTTTACGTAGTGTGCATTTGGCCTCTATGAACCTCAGGTATGCCTCTTGTACTGCCACTGCTCCCTCACTAGCTAATTGATGGGATTATGGCCCGCAGGGTCAGTACCCAGGAATTTATCGACCTAAGAGCGGGCCCAGTGTGGGTGTCTGAGGCCAAATCGACAAACATGGTGGACAAACTGTCCAGGTCTATTAGCAGCTTTTAAATAGGGCCATCTTACCAGTGTCTATGGACTCCGTCACACCTGCCATGCAGATGTTATTTCGTTGCACCCTCGCCTCCAAGTCCTCATTCTTTCCCGCCACTGTAATAGTCCGCTTCCCCAGTCTCGCCAATTAGGTCTTGTTTTCCGTAAGGTCATTCTCCAGGTCAGAAAACCTTCTTTTAGCTCTATCTATTCTAACCGGGTGTCTGTCAAGTCACTCCATCAGGCAGTCCAATTGTGTCACCATAGCATCTCTCTTGGCATCAATAGACTGGAGTCTGCTTTTCAGGTCCAGAAGCCAGGGTGGCTGCAGAATCACTGAAGCTTGAGTGTTCCTGCATGGGTTCAGCACAAAGGGGGTTTTCCTGTCATCAAAGGACAACTTACCCTCCCTAGTATCACCTTTCCCCATAGTGGTAGCCGGGGAGAGGCAGGGCCAAGCCCGATCAACCATTCCCCATCCAGCACTAACAATCCAGAGTCTAGGAGGTCTCCAGTCCGCTAGTACCAGTCAAATGTCACACTGCAGATGGACTATCTTTGCAGACCAGCACTGAGAAAGGAGGGCAGCAGGGGAAAGCGGGGCATTTGTGTGGGGGCTGTAAGGCGTCTTAGCATACAACCTTGTTTCTCAAGAAACAGCACCCCACCCTCACAACAGGGCTCCCCGCCCCCGGAATTGACAAGATTCACAGGAGCTAAACAAAGCGATGCCTCAGGCTGAGGCCTCTAAACCAAGCCCCGACTGCAGTGCTCTACAATGCAGGAGTGTGGCGTGTGTGTAGGTTGGCCACTTATCCGCTGTTGCTTACGTTCCGGTGGGCCAAGGTATGCAGAGGAGGGACACAGCTTTAGGCCACGATCAGGCTGAACGTGCCAGCATCAGCCGCAATCCAATCCCGCCAGCGAAGGCTACCCCTGATAGCACGCCGCAGAGCCAAAAGGAAATCGGCACAGGAGGGCAGCCCCAGGCTCACCGGTGGCCGATATCGTGTCGGGCTCTGAGGCTGCCGCTCCCTCAGGCCGCAATCACCACGAGTGGCCGGCCTCTACTCAGCGGTTTAATTGGGCCTCCACGCAGTGCCACACAGTCACTCTCTGCAGCAATGTCTTCATGATGCTATCATGGTGGGGCACCGCTACCGTCTCTGTTGAAGTGAGTATGGTGGAGTTCCGCACTGGGTCACCATTTTGGTTGCCTATGTGGCCATGCCCCCACAACGTGCAGATCCTTGGTGTAAATTCAAGTGTAAGCTACACTCAGGTGGATGAACTTTTAGTCTTGGGCTGCGGTTTAACATCAACAAATCAGCAATATATCAATAACAGTGAAGCACATTAGGTCTGACAAGAATGACAGAGAGTAGTAGATTTGCAAACCATGTACGTTTATTAGCATATTAGCATAGTTACGGACTCATACCATTCAAAATAGTCATAAATCATCAAGTAAAAGTCAGTATAACTCAAAACGATTCAAAGGAGCAAATACAAAGACAGGCGGTTTAAAGTTGTCATTTACAAATCGAGTAAATTTAAATTTCCTCTGAAAGGAAATGCCCATCTACTTTCAAGCAAGTGGGAAAGAATATCTGAATTTAACTATCTCAACAATACACATTTACCACAAACAACTCTAAAGAACACATACTGATAGTGTTTCGCACAAAAACATTTCCAACCATATTAACTAGTTCTAACTGCTGCAGCTTGGCGCCTGAAACGAGAGAAAGGGGAGACAAAATCACAGCTGCCAAAATGAATTTTCAGTTTGTTAGCATTAGTTGTTAAACTGAGGCCTATATTAACTATGGCTAACTTAAGGTGAACGCACTTTAACTACGGTCAACTACAACTTGAAAATCACACTTTGAGTATATGTATAAGATGTGCAAGTTATCACTTGCTACAGAGGGACATGTGAGTTGAGAGGCTTGAGTGTTAGCACATACTGCATGCTTCGGAAGTCCAGGCCTAATGGCTTCACCAATGTTTATTTTCATTACATTATGGTGGCAAAACAGCTAAAGACCTAAATTAGACATTAACATGAAGATTTTGAAACAATGAGTTAAAATTGTATTGCAAAATTAGTCACATTTGCAGTGAGGGACATCTTACGGTGCTAGAAACCAATATAACGCATAAGGGGGGCTTGGAGGGAGCAGCCGACTGTATAGAGGTCCTCCCCCGGGGCTGTTTGGGAGGGGTGGGTGAGGGGTCAGTTAGCAGCCAATAGGCTGGGGGGTTTTGCGTTGGGATTCTTTTTTCCTCCTAAATGGAGCCCAAGCATAAGTGCTTTGGGCTCCGCCTCCCGGCCACCATTTTAGGTTCGGTGACCTGGTGGCCGGGAGGTTGTGCTGTAGAATTTTTTCCCTCAGCGCAATTGTCAGTTAGGGTTTTTGTTTTGTGTGAAAGCAGCATGGCGGCAGAGGACTACAGGGTTCTTGAAGCCATCCGGCTTCTTAGTGAGGCAGGAAGGCTGGATTTGGTGCTTGGTGACGTTGCCGGGCCGTCGCGATCTACGCGGCAGATCTCGGCCGGAGTAGCGGCGGCGGTGGCAGCATGTCTGACGCCGAAACGCTCAAGGTCAGAAGCGGTGAGTGAGCGGGGTCGTTCTCGCTTGAGGAAGGTGGCCCCGGGGATAAAAACTCGGCGTATGGAGGTGGGGGAGCTGAGTGAGGAGGCTGGTTGATCTGCTGTGTGTGTGGGGCAGACGCAAGGGCTAGTTGTTGAGGCATCAGAGCCGCCTGAGCTCTTTAATGTTCCGGCGGACCCAGTGAGAGCGATATCAGTCCCGGTGCAGCGGGGGAAGCGCGGAAGAAAGCAGGGAGGCAAGAAGCAGTCTTCCTCTGCCTCCGCCTCATGGTTGCCTGAGTCCGAGTTGGGAGGAGGGATGAAGGAGCACATACCTTATGCTCACAGGCGCGTGGGCAGGCACAGGCGGTGACGGTAACCAGGGAGGGACAGGAGGTGTTACTCGTCTCCCCCTCTGGCAGGCTGCAACAAGTAGGAGTTGTGAGACAGGTGGAGTGGGGGGGCTTTACTACGCCAGCTCGACCCTCTCTTTTAGTGCGACAGGATAATCTTGAGGAGGACAATATGCAGGTGCAAGTGGTGGGTGAAGAGGACACGCGAGGGGCACTTTTGAATTGCCTGGTTTGAAGGTAGGGGCCCCGGGTAGAGAGCAGGGACACAGGAGGTTACTATTAGGGACAGGGGAGAGCCGAAGGGCCAAGCTCTTGGTCCGGTACCGGCGGTGGTGCAGGCAAGTTTAGATTGGAGTAGTGGTGAGGTGGTTGGTGAGCCTTCCCCCCTCGCAATGTCGTGTTTAAGGTGAGTGTTCAAGAGCTTTGGAGAGGGGAGCAGGAGACGGGTGCGTGGTCAGGTGTAGGTGTTTCTGGGGGGCTTGAGGAGTTTGGAGTTTTTGGTAATAAGGAACCTGGCACATCAGTCCAGCCTTTTTCTTTCCAGGTTAGGGGACGTCACCGAGCAGCAGACTCAGTAGAGCGAAGTGCGGCCCAACAGCGCCGAGGAGAAGGGAGGGTGGAGCCTTGCGCGGCACATTCCGTACCGACGGAGGACCCCGGCGTGGTCAGCAGACGCAGGTCCAGCGCGACCTTGCTGGCCCCAACCTCATTTCACACACACCGGACGCAATGGACAATAGAAAATCTACAGAGGAATGGTCAACGTTTGGGGGAGTACCGGCGGGTACAGTCGGCTCCGCGCCAGGTGTTCAAAAAAGGGCTAGTAAGGCCCATTCAGTTTCTGAGGGGCCAGGGAAGGCCCATAGGAGGATGTTGGTGTCGGGCCCTCCCCAGATGGAGGAGCCTTTGGTTTTAGACTATGATGAGGACAGCCCTGAAGAGGGAGAGCTGCGTGATAATGAAGCTGGGGGGGGGGGTAATCTCACGTTTCTCTTAGTCTGTTACAGGTACTTGTGGTGGTGCGACCAAAGAAGACGGTGGTGTCTGGACCAGGGCGAGAGCGCGGCCCCCCAGTGAGGGTTCCTCGGATGGTGGACAATGTGGAACAGATGGCATAGAGGTCGGGCCGGGACAAGCCCCTTTGCTAAAGCCAGGTGAGCTTTGTGAACCACGGGCCAAACCAAAAATGGTGTTGGTGGGTACAGGGGGGGATGCAGTTGGTGGGGGGATTGAAGGCACACTGTATAAAGGTCATTACGTTAAGGATCAGGGGGTCGGCACGGGAGACAGGGAGGGAGCTTCTGGCGCCAAGACTGAGAGTAGTACGAATACTGAGGCAGTTGAGACAACAAAAGACCCTTTACATAGTAAGGAGCTGAAAATTAAAAAACTTCCTTATATGGGTGTAACTAAGCCTCTTGGGGCACATTTGATGTTGTAAACAATGGAGAGTATTTGGAAGGTGAGTATGTGGAGCTCTTGAAATTGCTACACAGGGAAGTATGTTCCAAAGAGGTTTCAAAAGAGGAGGAGTACGAGTTGGCTAAACGTCCAAAGGTTCCCCATACGATTGAAAACTGAACTGCAGCATTTTTTATATACGCTAGTGTATACTGTGAGAAGTTCCCAGAGCGCTGTGTTGCTATATTTAAGTATATGGACGTTATTAGAAAGGGGCAGATAAAAGGCAGTGGTTTTGCATGGGCCCAATATGATGAGGAGTTTAAGGCCCGAATGGCTTGGGACCCTGAGGCTAAATGGGGTGAATTGGATACCGATTTTTGGCAACACACAATGGGTGCTTCGGCCGGTGGTAAGACAATTTTTACTGCTAGTGGCTTACCGTTAGTTTATCGTCCCTTTCAGGGAAAACCCACCCGGGGAGGGGTGGGGAGTACATTGGCCACACAGACTGGGGTGGGAGCCTGGTGGGACTTCAATAAAGGTATGTGTACCAGAGAATACTGTAGATTTCGACATGAATGTTCACAGTGTGGCAGGAAGCACCCTTTGGTTAGGTGTTGGGGGGCACGGAATCCAGGCAGTCAGCAGTGGCCACAGCAGAACACCAGCTCTCCAGGCCCCTAGCAGCAAACCCAGACAAATAGAGGAGGGAAAAACACTCCAGGGGTTGAGCCCAAAGGCTCTTACTCCGGATAAGTTGGAACAACTGGCTGAAGGGTTGCGGGGGTATGGGGATGTGCAAGCAAGGTAGATGCTACTTGCAGGCTTTCAGGAAGGGTTCCGCCTTGGCTATTCAGGGCCGCGGCGCTGATCCAAAAACTTGAAATCGGCTGATGAACTCAGAGTAGTGGTACAAGAAAAACTGGATAAAGAAGTGCGTGAAGGGAGGATGGCGGGACCTTTTGACGATTGGCCTTTAGATGACTTGATCATATCGCCTATTGGAGTTGTCCCCAAGAAAGAGGCAGGGCAATACAGACTAATTCAACACCTATCTTGGCCGGAGGGATCTTCAGTCAATGATTTCATTGACGAGGAGGCAGCCTCGGTGTCCTACTCCTCGGTTGACGTTGCTATGTCCCTGGTGGTAACAGCGGGCGCAACTGCCGAAATGCGGAAATGGCAAAATGCGATATAAAATCTGCATTTAGATTGCTCCAGTCCATCCAGAAGATTGGAATCTTCTGGGGATCCATTTTGGGGGTAAATGGTACGTGGACAAGGCATTGCCAATGGGTTGTTTAATGTCCTGTGCTCTTTTTGAAACTTTCAGCACTTTTTTGCAATGGTTTTTCACACAACATACTGGCCAAGAGCTAGTGACACACTACCTAGACGATTTCTTTGTCAGGCAAGCACTGGACACCTTCAAGGAGCTTATGTCAGTTTTGGGTGTGCCACAATGGGTCCTTGCGCGACCATGTCTTTTTTAGGTATTGAGATCGATTCAAGGGCAATGCAGGCTCGGTTGCTGGCGGATAAGAGAGTGAAAATGTTGGAGCTCTTGGAAAGAATGTTGGCAAAACCAAAGGTGACAGTGAAAGAAGTACAAGTTCTGTTGGGCCATCTAAATTTTGCTTGTAGGGTGGTCAGGGCGGGCAGGACTTTCTGCAGGCGCCTGGGTAGAGCGTTGTCTGGTCATCACTTGCCTCATCACCATGTCCGCTTGTCGGCAGGCGTCAAAGAAGATCTGCGTATGTGGTCGGTTTTTCTGCACTCTTTTAATGGAGTCCCTTTGGCTAGGGAGGAGGACTGGGTGTGGGAGGTTCAGATTTTCTATGATGCAGCAGGTAGTGACGGTTTCGGCCTTTACTGGAAGGGCAAGTGGTGTGCAGAAAAGTGGCCTGAACAGTGGAAAGGGGGAGCCAGGAGCATCGCCTTCTTAGAGCTATTTCCAGTGGTAGTGGCATTGACACTGTGGGGACATGAGTTGGCGCACAAGAAGGTTCTTTTTCGGATTGACAACTTGGCTGTTGTAGACATCATCAATAGACAGTCTGCCAGAGACACACAGATTCTGAAACTGTTGTGATTCTTTGTGTTAGGTTGCCTTAGGTATGACATCAACTTTAGGGCCTTACACATTCCCGGCGTGGACAATGACATTGCGGATGCTTTGTCTCGTTCGCAGTGGGAGAGATTCCATGGGCTAGCCTCGGAGGCGGACAGCACACCGACCCCCATGCCAGAACATTTATGGTATGTAGGCAACACAGGGTCATACAACTGGTGGTAGGTTCGCTGTCTTCATCTACTCTTAGCGTCCGGGGCCTGCAAGCGTCCTCCTGGCTGGAGGGGGTCTGAAGATGTTGTTCAGTTTATACTTGCTTTGATGGATAAGGGTTTATCCAAAGTTACAATAGCAGGAAAGTTGGCCGGCATTTCATTTATGGGCAAACTCCTTTGGGGTTACCCCCCATCTGCGGGGGAAGTTGGCAGACGAATGTTAGAGGGTTGGGCAAGGGAGTGGGGAGTTATGCAGTCCGTTACAAACCCTTTGTCATGGCAGAACTTAGCCAGGGTATTAGAGGCTTTGCCTTTGATTTGCAGAGATTCATTTGAAGCGTGCCTTTTTTCCACGCTCATGGTGTGGATGTTTTTTGGAGCGTTCAGAGTTTCGGAGTTGTTAGGTTCTAAGTTATCTAGAGGGGTTGGGTGGGGGAATATTCGGTTGTCAGACAGAGGAGTGCATATTTGGTTACATAGATCAAAAACTGACCAGAGGAGCAAAGGGAAAGGTATCTGGTTGGATGCGTGTTCCCCTTCCGGGACGTGTCCTTTACGGTGGGCTCGGCAATGGTGGGTCGTTTCCGGGGGGGGGGGTCGTGGAGGCTTGTGTTTTCCAACATACAGATGGCTCAAGGGTTACAGACTATCAGTTGCGCATGGTGCTCCGGAAATCTCTTTGGAGTATCGGTTTGGATGAGACAAAATATGGTACTCATTCCTGTAGGATTGGGGCTGCGATTGAAGCTCACAATAGGGGTTGGTCTAGACAGGACATCATGCGCTTAGGGCGTTGGTCATCCAAATGTTTTCAGCGCTATGTGAGAACGGAGGTGGGGGAGGCGCCTGCGTCATCCTCTTTGTCTTAAATCTGATACTTATTTTTTCGTTTCGGGTTCTGTGGCTGGCCCCCACTCAGTGGCTATGACCATATGGATTGTGGGGCATTCCTTTGTGAAATTGGAACATGTTCAAGCATGCAATAGTTATTTTGGACCTCTGCTGGGCTTTAACGAGTGTTTGTTTCAGGTGGTATGGAAAGGCAAAGGTGGGATGCTATGGAAGGAATTAATTCCGGCCCTTAATTCTTGGCTGGTCAGGGCCATTGCCCGGACGTGCTGGTTATTCATTTGGGTGAAAATGATTTGTGTGGGGTCAAGGGAGTAGTTCTTTTGAGAACGATGAAGAGAGACATTTCTTTTTTTAAATAGCAGCGGGCTGGTTGTCATGTTTTGTGGACGGAGTTGGTTCCTCGCAGGTCTTGGAGATTCAGCCTAAAGCAATTGATAGTGCACGCAAGAAGATTAACCTCGAAGTTTCCAGATTTTGTAGAGGTTTGGGTTACGGTAGAGTTACCCATGGCGACATTCGTTATGACACAGTGGAGTTCTTTCATAGCGATGGGGTTCACCTTTCCATAATGGGTATGGATTTGTATCTTCTGGAGTTGAGAGAAGTTTTGGCACGCTGTTTGAAAATTCGGGAGTTTTCTGGTTAGGTTAATTTCAGTCTTTCAGACTTTTAGCAGCTGTTTGGGGGGCAGAAAGGGGGGGTGTATATCTCCCCCCCCCCCCCTGCTTTCTGGGTGGCGGGACTTAGTGGTGTTTTGCCAGGCTTGGCAGGATTGGGGTTGTCAGTTGCTTAGTTGTGGCATCGGCAGGGGGAGTTGGGCAGGATAAGTTGTTGGGGGTGGTTCCATAAGTTGGGGGACCAAGAGTTGTTGGAGGGCAAACGGGGGAGTTTGTGTTATGGTTTGGGGGATTTGATAAGTTTAAATGATTATGCGGGGATTTGCATTGTTGTTAATTGGTAATGATGGAATGTACAGGTGGGGGCGGGTTGATGATGTGTTAGGGGTGGGGGTGGTGATTGGGGGTTAAGGAAGTGTCCTAGTTAGTGAGGATTAGTTTTGTAAGGCGTTGGCCGAGGTTATAATTTGTTAATGTGCACCTGTTTCAATAAAGTGGCCTGTTTCACACAAGAACTGTCTGTTGGTCTGCTCACCCCCACCCCCACCGCTCCCTCCCAACAATATTTGGGCAAATGTCTTTAGCTGCACTGTCATTTGTATTTCTTTTGACAGAAAACTGAATGAACAAATTATATTAAAAAAACAATATTTTGCCAAAAATATGAAAACCTCCTTCCTGAATACAAGTAACTGTCCTGCCGTGTATTTTATTGCTTCGTTATACACTACATTAGAGCATCCTTCTTCTCAGGATGTTTGTAAACTACCAGCACTTAGCTTCGGTGCTTATACGAAAAGCCGCTTACAACAGTGACCTTTTCTTAGGCCTCGAACAGAATCCTCGCATCTACGCTCTGAAGCGTGAATCCCAGCCTGCCAGCACCATTCAGTAGGCCGCTGACCTTACAGTAGAATCCACTGGCCAATCAGGGCACGGAGGAGGTCGGCGCGTCGATCTGTCATCCCTTTGCATGTCGGGAGGTGTTGTCCGACACTCCCTTCCAGTCGCTTCTGTAACCCAGCGTGAAACTACAACATCCAGTACCAAGGAGTGAAACGGCTCATCACACAGACCCCTGATTGGCTACAAGCTTCCCATCACCGTCCCTGATTGGCTGAATCTTCCTAGCGCTGCCCAGAGAATGAATGAAATTGTACAGTAGCTGTCGCTGGAGGTGAGAGCCCGGAATCTGCAGCCGAGTGTATTATACTGTATCAAAATGGCCACAGCCGTCCAGAACCCTCTGAAATCGTAAGTACCTGCTGCGCTACCGCTGGCTTGGTTCGCGATGCATGCACTACAGATCACTGCATACACCGAGCACAGTTCACTGCACCCACTGCACTCTGCATGCACTGCCCAGGGCTCTACAAGCATTGCAAACACTGCACAGAGTAATGTCAGGGAGTCCTGATGTGCACTGCACTCGGGGAACTACAAAAACTGCAAGCAGCGTACCGTAGGGGTGGCATTGATCTATAGGACTGCTGGGGCAGACATTGCATTTTGCAGATACGGCATTTGCTGTAGACAGGAGGACACAAGCGAGAAATTAATTGCACACTATGGGCATGACATACTTTACTTGTTTCTGTACAAAGTGGACCCGTGCACACACCATTTTATGAAAGCGCTATATGCGCATAACGTTTTAAATACAGAGCCACTGAACATGCCGCTACTAATCGAGACACTGCAAACAATGCATCCAGCATGTAAGGGGCACCTGCATGCACTGCAGTCACTGCCCACAGTAGACAGCAAATTGCACTTCATTCAGTGCAGGCAAGACTCTGGAGATAGTGGGTAAATTCTGTAGACTGATCAGCAAACGGCACCGTCTGTGCATAGGGAAGAGGCACTGTATGCGCTGCACATGGTACAACGCTGCACTGCACATTATTAGCGGCGTAGACAGCGCAGACGGCATGCACACCGTATGTCTGGGGCATCCAGCGCACATCACAATGGCACTGCTCAGCACAGCTGCAACCAGCGCGCTTCTCGGCTGCTCCTTCCTGCAGACAGAGCCCGTGCTCTTGGGAAGTGTTCATATATCTTGTGTATGTGGTATGTGTGTGTGTGTGTGTGTAAAAAAAAAAAAAAAAAAATATATATATATATATATATATATATATATATATATATATATATATATATATATATATATAGTCAGCTCACAGCTGGCATTTCTATAGACATGCGCATTAGCTTTATGGATGGAGTCTGTTTAGGAATATTTTAGAACGTATGTCTTTTGCATTGCCTTTGCAGACGTTTACGGATACACAGATCAGCTGTCTCTGCACTGCCCCCTGGAACCCCCGTACTTGCACTCACAGACCCTGCATTCCGCTGTCAGTTGTCTTGTAATTGTATCGGGCACAGAACAGTTCACTTCTGACCTTAGATCCGTTATATAAGTGTCTTTTTGTACATTTCAGAGTTTGGGAATTGCTCTTTTTGGCATCGTTTTATCTCCGATGTCCTTTTTTTCTGCCTTCGCTTTGCATCTTGCACCCGGGCCCATCATATACAGTTTTTTCAGCCTCAGGAATTTTTGGGTACAGTGGGAGTGAGTGAACAATGGCTTTGTTTGTGCAGTGGCATTTTTTCTCAGCATGCTGTCTTTCATATCTCTGACTGCCTGCTTTTGCTGCTCTGTGTTCTCTGGGATGGCTGCACGTCACTGACGACGGAAGCTGCCATTTATAATGAGTTTAAAAGCCTTTCCCCTAAAAATAATCAGCTGTGATGGAGTATGAAATACATCTTCTAAACTACTATCCTTTCTGGTATGGAACAACATTCAATGCGTTGCATCTGCCGTGCAGTTACAATAAACGTGTGTGGCTAAAATCTGTATGTCCCAGACACAGCGATTTGGTTTTCTATGAAAGCTTGGTTTATCCTAGCGCGCTCATCTATAATCTAAAAGTAAGGTGCACTACATGAAAAAAAACTGACCAATCGGACGCCAGTGTTTTGCATATCAGAACGCGTCACGCCCGCCTCTTTCTGGAGACACCTGCTCCTGTAGCCACTGGAGGCGTTGGAAGTTCTACTGGGCATTTTGTAGTTATTTTCTGCACTGTCGTGCAACCCTCCTTTGATGGATGTGCAGGTGCCGGGCCCCGGTTTGTGATGTTGCTAAATAGGCGATGATAGTGTTACTTTAACGTTTATAATGTGTTTGGAGCTGAGCTAATTTCCCTGCAGTATTCAGAGGAAGGGGCCGAGTTAGCCGCGTCCTTTCAGTTGCATCAGTGGCTGGAAAGGGACGTGTTTCTGAGATTAGAGTTTGCAAGCTTGTTTTAAGGGTGCTGGGGTGAGTTTGCTGACGTCTTGGATGAACCTAGGCCTGGGAAGGATGCAGACACTGACTGTAAAGTGTGTGTGTAGTATGGGCATGATGAAACAGCACGTTTAGGAAGACCAGGGACTGCACGATTGCTCTCTTTTAGTGTTACATTTTATATGTTAAAATAAGTACAACACATATTTATGCACTGCCCAGGCATTCTGTAACACGTAGAAACAGGGTGAGGACATACAAATAATTGTGAACTGTTTAATGGTGTGTTAACATTGGTTAAAATTTAAAAAGTAAGCAGAGGAACCCACAATTTACTTTAGGAGACTGAACCAGTACTGCCAAATACCCGAGTTGCTGAATCCCCAAATCTACCTAGTCTTGATTTCACTCCATACCTCTTTCTGCCCTTACCCCCTACACTTCCCGCCTCTAGATCTCACTCTTGCAGATTCTTTTTCATGCCTGCTTGCTTCCATAATCACTGTTTCCCTATCTTTTCCATCCTCTTTCCTCCATTTTCTGTCCTTTCCTTACTCTCGGTCAAAGTCCCATGATGAAAAATTAGTCCTGTCCCTAAACATAAGTGTTGGTGTCTAACCGCAGGGATCCCTGGCAGTCTTGAGGCTGCAATATGCTTGGCGGGACTACCGGGGTCCAGCCAAGCATATTACGAGTTCCCCAAATTGAGCATTGTCTTATAATTATGTGTGAGTTTCTTTAGAGGGCTATGAGAGTGTATATTTGGAAACCAAGTGAGATGACAGCGTCAGAGCTATGATAGGTGCTATTTTGAGGTTCTGTGAGGGTTCATTGTGAAGGATTCGAGGGTTGGTTCTATGGAGTTGTATGACAAGGTCTGATGGGGGTTGGTGTGTTGGGATGACGTGATGGTATGGTAGGGACACTAAAGACTTGTTGGGGATCTATGTGAAGGTATGCTAAAGGCTACTCAGATCTAGGACAGTGTGTACGGGACACCAGGCATGATTTAGATCTTGGCGAATGGGATACTCTGTCACGAACGTGACGCATATCCCGTCCACTGTATTACAGGTGTATTAGATCGTATATCACTTGTAATACGGCAGACGGGATAGCCGTCACGTTTGTGACAGACTATCCCATCAGCCAAGATCTAAATTAGACCCTCTGTGAGGATCCTTTGGAAGCTGTGTGAAGGATTGTTGAGGGTTGTGTAAGGCCCTGTCGAGAGAAATATATAGAGTGACTCACCCCATACTAGCTTACAACGAAACACATCTAAAGAGAACTCACACAACAAAACAGACCAGATATTTCACCAGATGTATCCCAGGACTTGCCACTACCACCAGTATCTCATTTGATACACTTAGATGTAACCCCACAGGGCGATGCGCAAGCCAAATAATCAAGATAAAACTAAAGCATTGGGTAGACCTTTACCACTCGCAGCGCACTTAAAACACATCAAATTACCAACAATAAAACATACATTATATTTATGCTGCACCCAACGAATTACAACTAACGAATACCCTGTTCTGTGGGGGAATCCTTAAAACCAAACCATGAAGATCGTGACTCCAATGACCCTATGAACCCAGATTCTGTCCTCCATTATATGTAATGTAATGTAGCTTGCTTACTTGATGTTAAATGTATGCACACCTCTGTATATATCAACCAAGGTCTTGTTGGGGGTAGGTGAATATCAATTAGGTGCTGGATAAGGGTGTGTTGAGGCTATGCAAGCATCTACAGGGTTTTATGGAGGCTTGTTGTGTGATATGAAGCCAATATGAAGGACCTTTGATGTCTGTGATTATTTTCTATGATACATTGGGGCCTGCAGGTGTTTGTCATTTTTTATTTGATTTTTTGGGGAAATATGTTCTGGCCACTCGACGGCCATTGGGAGGTGTGTTTTTGGTTATTTGCGGTTCTCTAGGTTAACATATGAATCTGCTGTTTATTGGTAGTACAGAGGAATCAAAATCTAGTGCGGTAATTAGCTTTTGGGTATGGTACATTTGCTCTTTCCAGCTGTGATTAAGAAATACTCCCATCAGGCCTTGCAGTAATAGCCTCTGTATTACCGCAGCATTGAGCACTTGAGGCTGAAGTCTCTCTGGTCAGTTTTCCTTCTTAAAAGTCAAGGGACTAACCATCAAGTAAAGATGCAATTTAAAGTACGTCTCAGACCTCACACATTGTTTGATTAAGCTAAAGGCAAGCACGGTATTATTGGATTTTAAAACAACCCCCCATATTGTTGTTCAGCTCTGCAATAATTCTATTATAATAATGAGCACACGAAAATATAATTTGACTATTTGTTGAGCATCTTCTCTGTATATTATAATGTCACCCCCACCCAAAACACAGTGAGTGCCATTTTGATACTATATTTGTAGTCTTGTACATGTATTTATTTACCAACACAGAAGTACAAAATAAGATGAACAGTATTTAAGTAAAATGTATTTAAAGTAACACTAACAGCACTGTGATGGGTTCAGTGTACTTCAGATACATGAAGGTAAAGAACGGGAGTTCTTGCTCTTTAGGGCTTATTGTCTGATTACGAGTTTGGCGGTGCAGGAGCGGGACCGCCACACCGGCATCCCGTTCCTGCCCCGCCAAACCTGTGTGCTCCGCCTGTCAGATTATGACTTTTTCAGTCACTGGCGGGCGGTTCTTTGGTGTTCTTACGGCGGTACCTATGAAATAGGCACCGCAATGGGAACATCAAGGTCAGTACCTGCACAACATGTACTGGTGCAGTCCATGCCGCGCAGGTATTGGGGTGCATGCACACAGGGGGCACAACATGTGCACCTCCGCATGCTCCCCTTGGCCCTGAGGGAACACACGTCCCTAGAGGGCCGCCTTTGTTTCCTCTCCGCCATGGTTTTCATGGTGGAGGAACCGCTATGAAAACCGTTGTGGAGAGGAAACTCGTAATATGCTTGGCTGGACCCTGGCGGTCCCGCCAAGCATATTGCAGCCTTAAGACCGCCACACTACCGCCAGGGATCTCTGGCTGGTGCAGCAGTGCAATGGCAGTCCGATCGCCCAAGTCATAATAAAGCGGTTGGACCACAGGTGCGGTGGTGGCTAGACTACCACCACTGTGCCCCTGCAAGTCTGGAGGTCCTCGGTCCACCAGACGCGTAATCAGGCCCTTAGTATGAGGAATGATAACTTTTTCCGGTGTGCTTGCGTATTTTACCCACCACTCAAAAAAAACATAAACATAAGTGTTGGTGTCTAACCGCAGGGATCCCTGGCAGTCTTGAGGCTGCAATATGCTTGGCGGGACTACCGGGGTCCAGCCAAGCATATTACGAGTTCCCCAAATTGAGCATTGTCTTATAATTATGTGTGAGTTTCTTTAGAGGGCTATGAGAGTGTATATTTGGAAACCAAGTGAGATGACAGCGTCAGAGCTATGATAGGTGCTATTTTGAGGTTCTGTGAGGGTTCATTGTGAAGGATTCGAGGGTTGGTTCTATGGAGTTGTATGACAAGGTCTGATGGGGGTTGGTGTGTTGGGATGACGTGATGGTATGGTAGGGACACTAAAGACTTGTTGGGGATCTATGTGAAGGTATGCTAAAGGCTACTCAGATCTAGGACAGTGTGTACGGGACACCAGGCATGATTTAGATCTTGGCGAATGGGATACTCTGTCACGAACGTGACGCATATCCCGTCCACTGTATTACAGGTGTATTAGATCGTATATCACTTGTAATACGGCAGACGGGATAGCCGTCACGTTTGTGACAGACTATCCCATCAGCCAAGATCTAAATTAGACCCTCTGTGAGGATCCTTTGGAAGCTGTGTGAAGGATTGTTGAGGGTTGTGTAAGGCCCTGTCGAGAGAAATATATATAGTGACTCACCCCATACTAGCTTACAACGAAACACATCTAAAGAGAACTCACACAACAAAACAGACCAGATATTTCACCAGATGTATCCCAGGACTTGCCACTACCAACAGTATCTCATTTGATACACTTAGATGTAACCCCACAGGGCGATGCGCAAGCCAAATAATCAAGATAAAACTAAAGCATTGGGTAGACCTTTGCCACTCGCAGCGCACTTAAAACACATCAAATTACCAACAATAAAACATACATTATATTTATGCTGCACCCGACGAATTACAACTAACGAATACCCTGTTCTGTGGGGGAATCCTTAAAACCAAACCATGAAGATCGTGACTCCAATGACCCTATGAACCCAGATTCTGTCCTCCATTATATGTAATGTAATGTAGCTTGCTTACTTGATGTTAAATGTATGCACACCTCTGTATATATCAACCAAGGTCTTGTTGGGGGTAGGTGAATATCAATTAGGTGCTGGATAAGGGTGTGTTGAGGCTATGCAAGCATCTACAGGGTTTTACGGAGGCTTGTTGTGTGATATGAAGCCAATATGAAGGACCTTTGATGTCTGTGATTATTTTCTATGATACATTGGGGCCTGCAGGTGTTTGTCATTTTTTATTTGATTTTTTGGGGAAATATATTCTGGCCACTCGACGGCCATTGGGAGGTGTGTTTTTGGTTATTTGCGGTTCTCTAGGTTAACATATGAATCTGCTGTTTATTGGTAGTACAGAGGAATCAAAATCTAGTGCGGTAATTAGCTTTTGGGTATGGTACATTTGCTCTTTCCAGCTGTGATTAAGAAATACTCCCATCAGGCCTTGCAGTAATAGCCTCTGTATTACCGCAGCATTGAGCACTTGAGGCTGAAGTCTCTCTGGTCAGTTTTCCTTCTTAAAAGTCAAGGGACTAACCATCAAGTAAAGATGCAATTTAAAGTACGTCTCAGACCTCACACATTGTTTGATTAAGCTAAAGGCAAGCACGGTATTATTGGATTTTAAAACAACCCCCCATATTGTTGTTCAGCTCTGCAATAATTCTATTATAATAATGAGCACACGAAAATATAATTTGACTATTTGTTGAGCATCTTCTCTGTATATTATAATGTCACCCCCACCCAAAACACAGTGAGTGCCATTTTGATACTATATTTGTAGTCTTGTACATGTATTTATTTACCAACACAGAAGTACAAAATAAGATGAACAGTATTTAAGTAAAATGTATTTAAAGTAACACTAACAGCACTGTGATGGGTTCAGTGTACTTCAGATACATGAAGGTAAAGAACGGGAGTTCTTGCTCTTTAGGGCTTATTGTCTGATTACGAGTTTGGCGGTGCAGGAGCGGGACCGCCACACCGGCATCCCGTTCCTGCCCCGCCAAACCTGTGTGCTCCGCCTGTCAGATTATGACTTTTTCAGTCACTGGCGGGCGGTTCTTTGGTGTTCTTACGGCGGTACCTATGAAATAGGCACCGCAATGAGAACATCAAGGTCAGTACCTGCACAACATGTACTGGTGCAGTCCATGCCGCGCAGGTATTGGGGTGCATGCACACAGGGGGCACAACATGTGCACCTCCGCATGCTCCCCTTGGCCCTGAGGGAACACACGTCCCTAGAGGGCCGCCTTTGTTTCCTCTCCGCCATGGTTTTCATGGTGGAGGAACCGCTATGAAAACCGTTGTGGAGAGGAAACTCGTAATATGCTTGGCTGGACCCTGGCGATCCGCCAAGCATATTGCAGCCTTAAGACCGCCACTCTACCGCCAGGGAGCTCTGGCTGTTGCAGCAGTGCAATGGCAGACCGATCGCCCAAGTCCACATAAAGCGGTTGGACCACAGGTGCGGTGGTGGCTGGACTACCACCACTGCGCCCCTGCAAGTCTGGAGGTCTTCGGTCCACCAGACTAGTAATCAGGCCCTTAGTATCAGGAATGATAACTTTTTCTGGGGTGCTTGCGTATTTTACCCTCTACTCAAAGTAATTTTTCCTGTGACCCAACAATGCAGCAAAATAGTAGACTGCTCAAGTATTTTATATGTATATTTTATTGTGATTGGTTTTGAATGTAGTCATTTAAAAGGCACTCATTGTTGAAAAAGCAATTTCATTAGGGTGACCAGAATTTTAAAGCCAAAAACTGGGACATTTCACAAAAATAGAAGAAGGACTACAATTTTAAATCTAGCCATGAGAGCACTCCTCAGCAGAGAATTACAGAACAAGCAGTAAGAACATACATAACATTTAATGTTTAAACCCAGTAACTTGCCTGTTAATTACTTTCTTTTCTTGAAACAACTGCTAACTTTCCCTGCTTTATAAAACATAAAAAACACTTCCCTCCATTTTCAGTTGCCACTCTCTAAAAACAGGGAAATGAGCTAAATTTCTTGAAATTTGCTGGGACAGCTGGTTAAAAACGGGGACCGTCCTGGCAAAACGGGGACGCCTGGTCACCCTAAATTTCATCCTTGCATTAATAGAAACAGTGCATTTACAAAACATAACGTTTCTTTTAGTTTCTTCAGCTGGGAGTTGCCCACATTTCATAGCTGGTTTAAGGACAGAGGTCTTGGATATCCTTGTTTGTTGGCACAGTGTACAGTGGCCTTGGTTGTGTTATCGTTTCTGTGTTCATTGCTTTGGGGTGCTGGGCACATGGTTCAAAATATAAAGGAGGGTCCCAAAATGCCTTCAAGATTTTTCATTAAGAGCTCGATAGCTCCTGATTGGACCTAGCTGTTTTAGGAGTAGCAAAAGTGCCAGTACCCCGGCTGCTTTTAGGTTCTGCTCTACGAATTTCTATTTCGACCCGGCTATGGTGTGACTTTTTATTGACTGTCATTCTGGATCGTACCTTTAGATCTGCGATGTACAGTCTCGAACAATCACCAACATTTTGACCAACATTTGATGTGATTTGATTCAATAATTTCCTGTTGCTTTCATGGCCCTAGGGCAAAAATGTGCAGGGCAGGCTATAGAAAGCAGTACCAGATATTTTTGTTCCTCATCTCACTTCCTATCTTTTGGCATTGTTGGGGGTTGTGAGCACCGACATGCGCTTTTGGGGACCAGGACTTACTTTCACCAGTTGACTTTAACCCAGAGCTGGATAGAGAAAGGCAGAAAACAAAGACGGGAGATGGGAGTGATAAAATGAAAAATCAGGAATGTAGAATAAATTGCAAGAGCGCGATAATGAGAGAGGAAATGTAGGGTGGTGAGAGAAAGTGGCATGGGGTGGAATCATCCTTGATATTTGGCAACCCCAGCATTCGACAGCAATGCAGCAGGACCCTAAGAAAAAAATTGTGCACTTCTTTTTTTTATGTATTATATTATTTAAAATTAAGGAATCGAATCTTGAAGCATTTTCCACGCGCCTTTAGGGTATGAGCAGGATGGAGAAAATTATAGTTATTTTCCATTGGTATTGTGCCCTGATCATGGACCTTCAAAGATGCCTCATATGCAACCAGGAAGGAACAGTTGATAGCAATGTGGCTGCAATTGTGAATTTTCGATGGGCTGCCTAGTCGGTGAGAAGAAAGTCATTTTTGCCTCTCTGCCTCATGAATGCATAATTTAGCTCCATAGAATTTGTCATGACGCTGGGCCAAGACTTCAATCCAGCACTGCAATTTCCAGTACTGTAAATGAACTCCTATTACAAAGCAAGATACAGAGGCACGATCAAAGGCGGCGTGCTTTCATGTAGAGACAATGCCCCGCTATCCGCTAGGACAATATAGTATGCAGACCGATACAGTCAGGATAATGTTTGCCCTTCAGAGAGACCAGCTGCCAGAATGTGGTGGGGGTAGTGTCCATAAAGAGCAATGCTTACAAGTTCAAGGGTGCTCCTCAAGGCAGGTAGATGTCAGAACCCCACCACATAGAAATGATCCTGCAAGATTACCACAGATTGTTGCATCAGGTGCAGAAATCTGCGTGCAACCTGAGTGGCACTGTTTTGAATCCCAGTGGAGCCTACATTGTCAACATCTTCATGACGAAAATAAAGTAAGCTCCATCGTGTTTGTTGATATCAAGGCCTACTGCTTGCAATGGTACAGACTACAAGCCTGTGGAAGCACCTAACTGCAACTGAGAAATTGTTGGTCTTCCACTGCGAGCCTAAGACCTTCCGCTTTTGATACATTTTGTTAGCACCTATGAGAAAATCCACTTTGAAAATAAATATTTTAATATTTGTGGCTAAAAGTTAGAGTAGCGATTTATTCATTTAATTGAGATAGCAATTTTTAAAAAGATTTTCTGTAGTCGATACTTTTTTGCATCTTGTCAACCACTTTGACTGCAGTAGTTTCTAGTAGTTTATTTTGTGCATCATCCCAGTGTGCACTTGTGGAGCCATGCTTTGCATCGAGGAAGGATACCACAACAATGTATAGCATATAGAATGTGCCTAGAGCTGGATTGCCTCTATGCGCTTGGACCTTAGGGCCTGTGAATGTCTTAGGTTTGAAGGCACTTGAGGCTAATGTCTATTGTAGCAGTGGAAGATCCAAACACCACCTGACCATAGCAGTCATGCCTGCTCAGTGGGAGAACTAGAGCTGTGCTAGTTAGTGTCAAAAAGTTAGCAGTGCAAGAATGCGCCTACTTTCTTTGCCCAGGAGAGAGAACTGGAAAATTTAAGGAATGATTGAAAATGTATCTGTTCATCCAATAATCACTTAATATGTTTCTTATCCTTGACAGGTCTTTGATAGTCCACTTTTGTTCTGTGTTTATTTGTGAGGTTGCTTTATGCACATTGCCAAGAAGATCTGTGGATGTCCACTCTACAAAGTAAAAAACAATAAAACATGCTTGCCTACTCTACAGTCTACAAGACTAAGGAGTTAGGTCCTGGTAGGGTACGTGGTAGACTGGACCCTATTAAACCGTAAATCACAAAAAAGTGCCTACACCCGACATTCTTCACCAACATTATATATATGGATGGGACAAGCGCAGTGTGTGAGTTTGACCCAGTATTTTTATTTATACCTATTTACTTTATCAACATTTTTTATACCTTTTTCAAAATTTCACCAAAAAGGAAAATACATTCAAAATATTTACATTACAGTACATGACTATTTACAACCACATATTTACATTTGAAATTGGCTGAGGTAGGTCTAAAAAAGAACTATTTTGTGTTCAACAAACAATTTTACATGCAAGTGAAGGGGACTGCCATGGGATGCCCTTATGCACCAGAAATGGCAGTCCTCTTCATTGCACAATATGAAGAAAAGTATGTGGAAACAAATAATCCATTCAAAAAACCACAAAAAGCAATGCTGGCGCTATATAGATGACATCTGGCTCCTGTGGCAGGGGAGCCAGGTGGATCTATTGGCGTTCCATGGGTGGCTAAATGCCAGACATATGGACATTAAGTTTTCTATTGAACACAGTACGATCCGCATGACCTTTCTTGATGTGGAACTAATATGTGATGGAGGACATCTTAAATCATCTTTGTACAAAAAAAGAGACGGACAAAAACACGATCTTGCATCACAGGAGCTATCATCCGAGGAGCCTAAAAGCAAATCTCCCGTATGGCCAGCTGCTAAGAATAAGGCGTAATTGAACTGAGATTAGCGATTATGATGATCATGCCAAGACATTTTGCAGCGAAATGATACATAGAGGATATCCTAAAAAAATATTGAAACACTCCTCTAAAAGGGCACGGTTCACTCCACGTGAATGCCTGCTAGAAATCAAACCAAAGAAAGAACTAGACAGATTGGTCTGCGTCACCACGTTCAGCCCAGACACACATAAAATGCGACAGGATGTACTCAATAACTGGCACCTCTTAGAGGGACTAGAATGTGCATTTCCGCGACCAATTTTTGCATACAAAAAGAATTTGAGTGTAGGCCAACAGATTGTAAAGGCCGATATCACTCCCCCTATTAAAAAAAAAGAGCGATCTACTTGCCCAGTGGAATATGAAACCTGTGAAAGGCCACCACAAGTGTGGGAATTGTGTGGCTTGTCCTAATACCATTGTGGGCAAAGAATTTGAACATTGTGGAACTAAGTGGAAACATCATATGTTTACAAACTGCAGGACAAGGAATGTCGTATACGTGGTAGAATGCCCGTTTAGAAAAATCTATATTGGTAAAACTAACCAACAGGTTAATCTAAGGATTAGCTAACACCGATCGCGAATTAAGAAAAAAGTCATGAAGGCCCCTGTGGTTGAGCACTTTGTGGAGAAAAACCATAGTGAAAACGATTTTAAATGGTCTGTCCTTTTTTCAATAACTCAAGAAAAGAGACCGGTGGACGTTGACCGAGCATATTGCAAAAAGAGGCATATCTAATCCTAAAGTTTAACTGTACACTGACGGGACTTAATAGCTTGACAGAAATATCAAGAATTTAAAAATGTAATAACGTTTTTGGCCAGAATTTGCGTTTTTCACTTGCATTGATTGTCTATGGCCCGTACATGAACCTATGGAACAAATATCTAGGGGTGTTCACCCATAATGACTGCGCAATGAATTGTAAACTACATGACCCAGAATTCATCCTTTTGGAGTTTTTTAATAATTAAAAGATTCGGAGGTGTGGGCGTAATTAGGTAAAAACCATAGCTAAGAAACATAAAAACTGACTGTGCAGAATGCTTGGATAATCTCTGTAGGATTTATCGCGGTGTTCCCTGATGTTTGTGTTAAACAAACTACATGGACCATAACTCTGAGCTAGAGATCACATGATATGAACTAGGTATTCCAAAATGGCTGCTGCACCAGAAGTGTAAGAGGATTGATGTCTGAGAATACGAGTGGTAGCAGCAGGTAAGCCATGGCTCTGACGGCTTTTAGCTCCCCAAAATGACCAATAAGCATGCCAGAATATAATTCCCCCCTTTTAATCATTTTTAGGGTCGAGTTAATATAGTTAAAGAAAAGCGGCCATTCAAGGTGAGGGAGGAGCCAGCATACAAGCAGGTATGTTGTGGTACACACTTTAAACTTGCTTCAATTATCGTGTTTATGGTGCGATATTCTTTTAGAAGTGTTTTCCGATTCAGATTGTACTGGGCACACACGGCAATGAAATAAAAGAAAATCCTCATGCTGCATTTTGAATATCGACTTCATGCACAAGTAAAGGTATGATAGACAGTATATTGATTCAAGATAATGCCGACAGTATATTGATTCAAGATAATGCCCCAAACATGGTTGGAAGCATGCACCTTTAATATACGCCCGCACTCTCTCTTTGTTAGAATCTTCAAGTGAAATTACAATACAACACCGCCTGACAGCGACGTCCATCACCTTGAGCTCTGTTTAAAAGGTATGAACATACCAGGTTATCCCCCTTTTGAAATTCTCAATAAAACCTGATCCCACCCCTAAAAACAACTTCTCTCTCATTGCAGATAATGAGATAACGCCCCGTTGTTTGAAAGGTTCTCTCCTTGAATAAAATAGGCTGATTTGAAGCCTCTTTTCGTTTTGTTGACTTACAAGGTAAATAACCAAATAAAGACAGGTACTTCCTTCAGAAAATGAATTGTGCAAAACATGATATAGGAGTAGATAGCAATCTAGTAATAAATCTTAAATGTCTTTCTGCATTCTATACAGAAAACTGACAAAGCCCTGATGACAGTCCGGGAACTGGTTTCCCTGGACTAGAAACGCGTCGGCACACCAGAAGGAGCAAGCAATATCACTAAGAGTTTTTTAATCAGTCAAGGCTGATTTATAAGTTATTTCCATCTTTTGGCTTTGCTCCTTTGTTTTGACTTTGTCTTTTTCCTTTGATTGTGATTGATTTGATTTAATGAAATTATACATTTTTAATGTGTATTTGTAAAAAGTTTTGTTTGTGGAATGTATGAAATTTGTAATATGTGGTTGTAAATAGTCATGTACTGTAATGTAAATATTATGAATGTATTTTCCTTTTTGGTGAAATTTTGAAAAAGGTATAACAAAATGTTGATAAAGTAAATAGGTATAAATAAAAATACCAGGTCAAACTCATACACTGCGCTTGTCCCATCCATATAAATAATTTTGGTGAAGAATGTCGGGTGTAGGCACTTTTTTGTGATTTACTCTACAGTCTACGGCATGGGTACTTGGAAACATTTTCCCAGGGACCAAAGAGTTTGGGCTGGAATAGTGACCATTGATGCCAGCAGTGTGGCGGTCAAGGGGTCAGAGGGCGGTAAGGTAGATGTAAGTGACGTGAAGCGTGTACATCTAGTGACTGAACTGCATATTGTGAAAACAGAAAACCTACATCAATCCTTGCAACCCACTTGCCTAAATTGTGTGATCCTAGGCAGTTGTTTTATTTCACTTTCTCTCCTTCTTCATCATTATAACATATAAGAGAACCTCAAAATGCTTGACTTTAGGATGTGCGCTGTACAAAACCTGCTGTAAAATCTTTGATTTAATAAACTATAATGTTATGTATAATAGCAACCGAGGCCACCCAAAGGGTGTACAAAACAACTGACTTGCCTCTTAGTTCACTATTGACATTCTTGTCAGTGTGAGTGGGGGTGGTGGGGGGGAAGCAAGAATGCTTCTAAGTCATGTTTAAAAAAGCTAAAAAAAAATGCTTCCCAATGCACTGATATAATCTGATGTACTAAGGTGAAAAGGTTCAAATGTTAATGAAATATAGTTTTTGAATTTTGAGCAGACGTTATCATATTTGTACACTATTGCTGAAAGATATCTAAAAAAATGAAGGTGTTCCTAAAGTTAAGAGGTGCAGAACACCCTCTTTTCTTTTACTTTGGTTAACCTATAAATAAATACTTGCCCGTTTATAGTCAAATAACCAGAAGCTTGGTGCGGGCGTGCAGCTTTGGTAACGTTATACATTCTTAGAAAAGGCACATTTCGCAGCCGAATAGAACACTGCAAATTTGCATTGCTAACGAAAAAAAATGCTGCATCACAATTCAGTTGGAGTGCAGTGGGATCGACTGAAGTCATTTCCGTACGGATGTGATGCTGTAAAGCGCGCAATGGGAACAATGGTAGGGCAGAGGCGCAACTAGAGCCAAATTTCGGGGGGGGCTAAGAAAAAAATTCGGGGGGGGGCTGAACCTTTAATCAGTAGGCAGAGTGGGGCTGCAGGGGCTCTTAGAAGGGGTGCAAGGCCTAATTAACATTCAAATGGTCTTTTAAAGACCTGTTAAACGTTCGGGTGCGGCTCTGTGTGTGCCCGGGATCTGTCTCATCCCGGGCTGCCACACACGACGGGGGGGGCTGAAGCCCGGTGAGTTCAATGGGTGTTGCGCGCCTGTGGTAGGGGGAGAGAAAGCAAACAGTGAGCACGCGGGCTGAGTGGCTCAGGTGCTCCCACTGCTACTCAGGATTGCGAGGCGCCGCGTGCGGTGGTGTTTACCTGAACGTCAGCATTTGCGAGAGCATTCCAACCAAGTGCATTGTTTTGTAGACATCGTTTTTTCACCATGTCTGCTCTGGGTACTGACATAATAACTGATCTGTTTCATTATTTGTAGGCCCAGTGCTTGTTATGAGCAATGTTTTGGGCTTTTTGCAGAACCGCATTGTGCGTGGCGACAACTACTGACTGACATTAGGGAGAGAGGTTTATGACCGGGCACTGCCAAGGTTGTATGAGGCTTAATTAGGAATACTGAACTGCGGGTCCTCATTATTAACAGTGCCTGTTTTCTCCTGAGAAGTGTTGGTACTCTCCCATTAAATGTATTGCATCAGTGCTGAGAGGTGCAGGTACTCTCCCCTTCAGATTAACCCCTTGGCCGCGGCGGTAATTCCGCCGCAGCGCTAGGCGGGGAGGGGGGCTTCGCGGTGCCGCCATGCTCGTGACGGAACCACTCCGTCACGAGCCGCGGTGGCGCTGTGCTTGTGACGGAATGGTTCCGTCACGGCCCGCCCGCTCAATGAAATGCTCAGCGCAGGCGCGAAATCAGCGCTGCGCAGGCGTGCCGGCCGGGCAGTGACGGAACCATTCAATCACCAGCACAGCACCACCGTGGCTCGTGACGGAATGGTTCCGTCACGAGCATGCAAGGGGTTAAAGAAGTAAAAGTACTCAGTACTGGACAGTACCGGACCGTTTAAAGCACTAGTTATATGAGCAGCACCATTGAGGCAAAATGGCAGGTGAGGTCTATGAGATGCTGGGAGTGGTGCGCCAAGGCAGAGACCTTCTTACCACCATAGATCCCCGATGTGTCGTATAAAGCCATAATTTAATAATTTTATATAGTGGCAACCAAGCAGCGGCAGACACTTCATTTGTCCTTATTTGAATATGGAAAACAGAGAAAACAACTCCAAACAAGCATTGGAAAACTCTGTCTGGCTAGGGCAAGCTGGTGCAATGGTTACACTTCATTGCATTTGTTTATTGCAATCATGTGCCACAAAATAAAAAAAACACAAGAAAGAATGCTGCGCCTAAACATGGTGGCCATCATAATCAGTACATATAATTTTGTTAGAGCAGTCTGGGTGCTTCTAAGTCGGCAGGTGTACTTAAACAGGATTGAAACTATTTTGGTTTTAATGCACATAACAGGAAAATGTTTTTGTTATTGGCACAATGAAGGGCATACTATTTATATAATTTGAATTTCTGTCACTCAAAGACATTTTAAACACACAAGGATGACTATGGAAATAAAAAGGGTGAAATATAAAGAAAAAAACCTGGAAAATTTTGACCCTGTCGCTGATCTGAGGCAGATGTGCACATGTGGTAAGAAAACACTGTAAATCACAGTGCAATAGAGTGAGTGACTGAATGGGCTGACCCACTAGCCAGTGCAGTATGCTTTGCTGCACAGACTCATAAAGTGAACAGCAATTCAGCAGACCAGTGGTTGAAAAGGTCAGCAGACCAGTGGTTGAAAAGGACTGATCCAAAGCACCTCTATATATGTACATATGTATGCATTTTGTATATTTTTAGGTCTCGGCCTGCGAAAGACTGCGCACATGCACAGTCTCGCTGGCGAGACTTAATGGGTTAGAGTGAACATCACTAGCGAGGTTAAGCCCCGCCCCTCTTCTCTATTGGCTGGCCTCCTAAACGGTGGCCAGCCATTGGAGAAGAGGTCCTAGTGATGTTCTTCTTTCGATCTAAGCCCTGTCCTTTTCAGATTGGGGGGGGTGTTTTTGACTTTCTTTCTACATTCTTTGATGTTTTTAGGTCTCCGACTACGAAAGACTGTGCACATGCGCAGTCGAGCTGGTGAAGACCTAAAAACATCAAAGGATGTAAACCACAGACAAAAAACACGCCCCCCAGTCTGAAATGCGGCGGTAGGCAAGTGATTGATGCTTCATATTGTTTTCTACAGTTAGTCCACAGCGATTAAAGAGAGTTTATCATTCTGGTCAGAGCTGCTGACTATTAAGCGAGGGAGCTGGTTCAAATCTTAATATTCCAAGAACGGGCGCCAGTATCTACTATTAACCAGTGCCACAGGCACGCAACGGCGTTGCAATTTTGTGCCCTAAGATGTCACGCAACTTTGTAGCAATGGATTGTTCACGTTCGCCTCGTACCTTGATAAAGCGTTAAGATGTTAAAACCTGCTTGGCGGGTCCGGGAGACCTTTGCTGCGGTGTGTGCTTTCCGTGCCATCGCCGACCCCCACCCCTCCACCATCCTTCGTTAGCTCTGCCGCCAACCGACCACTGCCCGGGTTGGGGGCTGGAAAAGAGGGGATGGGGCAAGGCTCCCGGTGTTTGGTCATACCCCGCTTGGGCGGGGGGCATAGTTGGACCCGTGCCCTGCATCGCAGATCGGCGGCAACCACCCGGAGGGTCCTAAGCCCGCGGGTGCCAGCGAGCTGTGAGACTGCCGGGCTAGTCACCTCGGTGATGGTTGTGGGGGATGGGGCGCGGGCCTTGCACAGGGGCTGCTGCTTTCGGGCACAGTTCTGCCTAGTGTTCAGCATGTTTGGTGCAGGGTATCGATCTTCCGCTGCTCGTTCCTTGCTGGCAGCAGGGCACGTTTTCTCCGTCCTGGTAGAGCGGCGCTGCCCCGGTTTCCAGCCTTGTGGGGAGCCCAACAGGCGGAGATGGCTGTGGGTAGAGTGAAGCGGCTTCGGTGACCGGATACATGCAGCTCCGGCGGGGCCCCAGCTGGAGGTAATCACACAATGTGCAAGAGTCAAGGGCGATAATGTATGCCTCTTTTGCTATATATTTGGCCAAAAACTTGTACGCTCGACAGGCACTGCGTCGGCTTTCTAGTTTTGGTTGACCATTGCAAACAAATTCGTTTGGCACTCTTTGTACTATGAGGCAAGTTTAGGCCCTGTCCAAAAGAAAGAGGGCAGGGAACAAATATATAAGCTGCTTACCTCGTGCAGGTCACCCAGGGCCCATTTCTGTGGGATCGAGTTGGGGTGTTGCGAGCTTCGGCAGTAGAGCGTGATTTTCACCCGGGGCCTAGTTCATTGGGGTTAGATTGACTTCACTTTATAATCAGCTGATTTGAGGAATGTAAACTGCTGCTCTGTTACTGCTCGTTTGTATGGGCTAACGGCTAGGGCGGTAGACTCTAATGCGGGGGAGCTGAAGAACCGGGTTCGAGTCTGGTGAGGAGAGTGAAGTCAATATGAGTAATGGCTCCTCATAAATTTAAGGGCTCGTCGAGTACAATCTGTGTGAATTCTCATTCTCGCAAGAGTTGCGGGGTCATCGGTCATCTTTGGAGGCTTGGACTTCTCGTAATCTCCCCCATACAGTCTGTAATGCAATAGACGTTCATGTAAAGCGCGGTATAAAACGCAAAAAGGCTGTCAAATAACTATCTCTACGCCCCCGCTCAGGCCATTGGTTCTTTACTTGTGTGGTTAATCTGCGGGCGAAGGCATGGAATGCGAGGTTCCTGCTGTCTTTCCACCGTGTCCGATGCGGAATGTTGTTAATTAGGCACAGCTGTTGGTGGTGCTTGCCTCAAAGGATTGGGGTTAGCTTGACTTGAAATCTCTTGGTTCATTACCCATGGTTTTAATGCTGAGGGCATTACATATTTACACAGCATGCTTGATCCGGTTGTCTCGCGGTTTGGCTGAGCACCTACCCCTATGATGGCTAATTGCCCAGTGTGCCTGCAGCTGGAATTCTGTGTGGGTCTGTGTGTTTGTGTGTGGCATTTGCGAGAGATTAAGCTATTGGCATTGTAAATGACAATGCCATTTATCTGTTTTCAAAACCAACACATAAATAACATTTTGTCATTTACAATGCCAATAGCTCTAACTTTTGCAAAGGCGAGACCGTTGCATTGTAAATGCTTGTTTAATTAGATGATGCTAGCAAGACAGCTAAAGTTGTCTCTAGGCCAGACCAATAAATTGACCGAGGTGCTAATTGGGCATTGGATAATGATGTCAATTTGTCAAAGGAAGTGAGGTCCCAACCCCATCATACTCGTCACTTTAATGGGGATACTTTTATTTTTCTATAAAAACTGGGTACTCTGTTTGTGTTGGTATGTGTGTAGTGAACAGTGTAAGTGTTCATATATATACAATATGTTTATATCTATCTGTTTGTTTGTTACTCCAAAGCAACAGGGAATGTTTGAGGTGATAGATGAGCTCACATTTGGAAAGAATGTATGCATTTATAAACATTTAGTCACATTTAGTCAAATCTGCCTAAAGGAGTTAGAAATGTACTGAGATGAAATGTATATCGATCGATTTCAAAGATTACTTTTTTGAAAGCTCCTTTGTGATTGTTTCTTGCTCAGTTACGAAACAAAATGTACCTCACAGAAAAGCTTGGTTGAAGCATGGCTTGTGTTTTATTTCAAAATATTTGTATTGGTTTCAGTTTTGCAAAACACATACAAAACAAACAGTGATAGGAGGTATCAGCATATCATGCAGATCAAGAGATAAACAAGGCTTAACTGACATGTTCATCTTGTGTACTAGGAATCGACCTGAGATACCTACAAACATTATGTTCCTCATCTGGATGCAGGAGAAATTGACCAATAAAGATCTTTTTGTGTAATTCCCAGCATGGGACTTGTTGCCCAGATGGCATTTGTGCCTCCCACCCAGAACCATTCTACCAATACAACTCAAAAACAATCAAAACAAACAATAGTGTCACAAAGTCAAAGTTGGTCAGTGGTGTGGTCAGGGCATCATGGGCAGGGCCCGAGACAGATCCTCCAAGTTTCTCCACTTAAGACTTACAGTCGACCCTAGAGTTAGATATGAAATAGATGAAGAGCCCTTAACCTGGGGCCACAAGCGAAGAGTGGCAGACCTACAGATAAATACTCCACTAGGGGTGCCCAAGTGTAGTTGAATCCTATTCTTTTGTCCTCCACTATATTTGCCATTCTTTCCATCGCCAGAGCTCGCCATAGCTGAGCATGCCATGTGTTAGGGAGGTGGCCTCCATTTTCTTCCACGCTGCAGCTATTGCCATTTTGGCGGCCCCTAAGCGCGACCACATCACAGAACGGTCCCTGTGTGTTTGCCGTATCAGACTCGGGTCTCGGATCCCCAAGAGAGTATGGCCTAGTGTAGCGAGAAGTGGATAGCCCAGTATTGCCTTAATTTGGGATAACATTTCCTTCCAGAAAGGCTGGATAGAGGGCCAGTTCCACCATATGTGTTTAAAATCTCCCCGCAGAGCACAACCTTTCAAACATCTGTGTTAGGGAATATTTTGCTCAACTTCTGGGAGTGTAAGAACCATTCATACATAATGTTATAGTGAGACTCTCTTAGATACATGGAGCGATTGTATTTGTGGATGCCTTTATACAAGGAGCCCCATTGATTTTCCCCCAACGGAGGAGAAAGAAGAGAATCCCAGAATCCTTGATGTCTAGGGGTGAAGCGGGGACCCAGCGCCTATATGAGAGAATAAAGAAAAGAAATGGTACCCCTCGAGGAAGCCCCAGACTGTGCACATTTTTCAACTGGGAATAGATCTGTGGTTGCAGCTAACCTGAACTGAGGTTGCTGTACCCAGTGTTTAAGTTGGATGTTGTGGAATTTTTTAGAGGGCTGGAGCTTAAAAGTTTTGGTGCATTCCTCAGAGGTCAGCAACTTCCCCTCCTTTAGGAGATCCAAAATCATGAGACAACACCCGCCCGCCAAGCCTCGAACGAGCCCTCTCGCTGAGCCGGTGGGAAGTCTAGGTTAAAGTGAATGGGGGTGTAGGGTGAAGGGAAAGTGGTCAGGGGAAATGATCTGTTATGGTCATCCAATACCCACAGGGTGGTGGCCGTGGGGGTGCTAATGTATGCATTTAAAGGTCGATTTTGTTCTTGCTTCCAAAGGAGGTCCCAAATCGTTCTATCCACAATTTGCCGGTCTATGTAAAGCCAGTGTTTTTCCGATTCAAGAAGCGACCATTCTGTGATTACCCGGAGTTGTGCTGCCCTATAGTAGCCCAAGAAGTCCAGGAGTGCCAATCCCCAATCCAATCTCATCTTGGTAAGCAACCGGAAGGTTAACCGAGCCCTGTGCCTGTGCCCTTGCCAGATGAATTTAGTGATCATCTTTTTCAAATCACCAAACAGAGTCCTCTCCACTGGTATCGGAATGCCCTGAAAGAGGTAGAGTAACCTAGGGAGCACATTCATTTTAACTGCATTGAAGCATCCTATCCAGAAAGTTTATGAGGTTCTCTACCTGGCCAGGTCAGCCTTAAGCTGCAGAAGCAAGGGAGGATAGTTAGCTCCGTAGAGGTTCGATATCTTAGGGGTGAGTTTGACTCCTAAGTACGTAATGTCTTTATGGGTGTTTTGGAAAGGGGACAGTCCCTCCATTGCTCTCATGGATTCCCTGGACAGTGTCAAGTTAAGGAGATACACTTCGATAGATTAACTTTAAACCCAGAGGCCTTTTCGAAGGAAGCAAGCTCGTTCTGGATGGCTAGGAGAGAGGACAGCGGTCTTGTGACTGGGAGCAACACGTCATCCACGAAGAGGGAGATTTTGTGTTCGTCTGTCCCAAAAGGCACCCCCCTATGTCTGGGTTATCCCTGATTAGGGCTCAGTGCTAAGGGCAAATAGGAGGGGGGGAAGCGGGCAACCCTGTTTGGTGCCTCACGAGAGAACAAAGGGTTCTGATGCCACTCCATACTAGAACCCGCGATCGAGAAGCAGAGTAGTTAGCCGGCACCATACCTATGAAGGCCTTGTCAAAGCCGAATTTCTTCATAGTTCGCAACAAGAAAGCCCAGTCATCCTGATCAAAGGCCTTCTCCACGTCAAACGAGAGAAGGGCCTCTGGGATGTTCTTTTCCTGCACTTTTTTGATAATGTGTACTACTCTCCTCAGGTTGTTGTGCATTTGCCCCCCCTTAATGAACCCTGCTTGATCAGGTTTAATGAGATATGGCATGACATTCTCTAAGCGTGTGGCCAGAATTGTAGAGTATAATTTGGCATCAAGGTTCTGGAGCGCAATAGGCAAGTAATAGGCACAATTTGTGCAGTCCTTCCCTGGTTTTGGGGAGACAGAGATTAGCGTTTCCCCCATAGATGGAGTCACTTTCTGTGTGGTTGCGATATCGTTAAATAAGGACACTAAGCTAGGCACCAGCTCGGGAGCAAAGATACGATAGAAGTGGCCAATTAAGCCACCAGGGCCAGGTGCTTTTTGCAGTTTAAGTGAGTCTGTTGCCCTTTGTCCCTCCTCACCCGAAATAGGTCTGCTTAAGTCCTCATTTGTGGAGACTCGGATCTGTGGAAACGCGAATGCTTCTAAGTATCTCCCCTGGTCCTCAACCGCCAGCGGGTCCGCAGTGTAGAGAGACCTGTAGAAATCTCCATAATCTCTAGCTTTCCCCTCTTCACTGTTCTGAACAGAGCCGTATTTATCCACAATTTGCGCTATATATTCCTTCTCCTGTCTCACTCTTGGTTGCCTGGCCCGGTGGGATCCCACCTTATTTCCCCCTTCGTAGTTTCGGGCTGGTAGTCGCAAGATGTTTTTTTCCGCCCCATTGGTGTAGATAGCCTGTCATTTTCTCTTTAGCTGTGTGACGTTTTGTAGGTTTTGCTCAGAGGGATTGACCTTGTGGGTCCGTTCTGCGGTTTGTAGTTCCCCTTCTAGGAGTATACTCTCCCCCTTACGGTTTTTTAATGTGGTTGCTAGTTTAGTTCACTTACCCCTAATGACCGCTTTATAGGCATCCCAACTGTTGGCGAAACAAGTCACTGCTGGGTCATTAAGGACAAAGAATTCTGTGATTGCTTTTCTTAATTCATCTCTAAGCAGACAATCTCTGCTAAGGAAATTAGGGAAATACCCTCTGGTGTGTTTAGCACGCGGGGTGGCCAATCTAGTACCAGCTCTAACGGGATGGCTTGCGTTTTATGTGAATCTGTGAAGATGAAAGAAGACATAGCTGTTTGACTGGATTATCTCTTTTAGGGAAGGAGTAAGACTAAATATAGTTGGTCCTTTTTTCTAATGTGCAATGAGCCAAACCAAAAAAGATGGAATGAAATGCTACAAATTCATTCAAGCAGATCCATTTATTACTTTATTTTTTTGGTGCAGAAATTTGATTTTAGGGTGACTAAGGTATGTTTTAGAGCGTTATATTGTAGAACTCGGACAAGGTAGAGGTTGGTATATGAAGGAGATCATATGTCTATCGATCTAGGAGGGAATATTCCCACTCTGGGACTTCACTTTTCTGGCAGTATAATACCGTGCACAAATTGGATGCAGTGACCACCAACCTCCAGGTTTACCAAACGCTTACAAACTGACTGGGCAGTGACCAGTTAGCCTTCTCGTTGTGTTGTTTTGGTGGTGTGTTCAATTCAGAGAGAACATTTGTGGAATAAGAACTACGCCTTATTCTTTTTCATTTATAGAGAAGAAAAATAAGTACAGGAGTCCGAACCGGTGCTGGCCAGATGCCCATTACCAAGGCAGTTTCATTTTGATTCCATGTCATTCCTCTTTCATTCACCACACTGTGTACTGTACTTCCTGTCTCTTTACCTGCATTTAGCAGTTTCTTTTTCATCCCTGCTTTAATCTGTTATAGCTGTTTTTGTATTGTTATCTTCTATCTCCGTTTTCTGCCTTTCTCTCTTATGCCCTTCGCACAAAGCTTTTAACAATTCCTACCTCTCAACTGGTTGCCTCTTTATCACCTTATCCCCCCACCCCATTCAGTGGTTCTCGAACAATTTTCTGACTGCGGGTGCTGCCATTAATGTTATATCACTGAATTCATAGGAATTGCGAGAAAGCCAAACATCACACAAATTAACAAATGTCACAAATGTGTCACACCCATTCAAAAGGAGAGTGATAAAAGTGTGTACTATGTACCAGGTGGTGCATTTTGGTGCACTGGTGTGGTAGCGCACTATCATTTACAGACAGCACTTTTTTCTTGAAGTGGTCACTTAGGGCCTGATTTATATGTTGGTGAAGCTTGAACTCCATTGTAAAGGCAATGGAGTACCCTCCCTGCCAACATAGTGGTCCGCCTACCTGATTTAGATGTGGGCGGACCTAATGTTTGGCAATGGCAGTGATTACTTCGCTCTGCCATAGCCAAACTTCTTCAATGGCCCTACAAGGTGTAAGGGCCGTTGGAAAATTGACTATGTGTCCATCCGCCTAATTATGATGGCAGACATGTAGCCGTTTTTTACTGTCTGTCATCGTCAGGAGGGATAGCAATAATGAAACAATGCCCCCCTCGCCATGGGAGATGATTGCCATAGAGAGGGGAATAATCTTTTTTAATTTCAAAAAGAAAATTCAGGTACAGGATTTTCTTTTTGAAAATAGAAAAAAAGATAACAGTTTGGTGCAAGGCTCTGTCATGTTGCCGGGGCCTTGCACCAAACTGTTAAAAGTATTGACAGTAAGTGCCATGATGATGGTTCCTGGCAATGCTTTATAGACCATTGTCAGCTCGGCAGTCAGTTATAAATCTGACAGGCTGTCCCTCCACCAGGGTGACGGAGTAAATTACTCAATTGCCCTGGCAGAAAAACAGGCCAGAATATAAATTGGACCCTAAAGTTGCATAGATGCACAGTTTTCCTGGTAAAACTATATAGTGCACAAATGATAAAGTGAGGAAAGTCGTTTTCAGTGAACATTATTATTTTTTTTTTGTTTTATATAGCGCAAGCTAAACCAGAAGGTACCAGAGCGCTTTACATGCTTTGTGATAACGTTTACAATATCATTTACACAGTGTAGGAAAATTAGATTTTGTTGCAGCAACCCCCACTTTTTGCCTGGCATTTGATGTAAATTTGACTGAAGTGTACTGGGTTCCTACTAACCAGGTCCCCAGTACCAGTGTTCTTTCCTTAAAACTGTCCAATTTTTTTACCCAATTGGCAAAACCTTTAGCACCCTCAGTAAGTCTTTAGTAAATGGGACCCTGGTACCCAAGGCCTGAGGTACTAAAGAGCAGCAGCGGAATTGTGCCACCATAGGGAACCCCTCACCAAGCACATATAAGGCTGCCGTTGCAGACTGCGTATCTTGTTGCAGACAAAAGTGAGAACACAACATGTCACACATCCCTGTGTATCATATCCATAACACTACAAGTACTATATGTAAGTCACCCCTACAGCAGGACTGACAATCCTTAGGCAGGTTGCTGAATATTACATGTGATGATATGCCGCTGTGCTGGTCAGTCCTGTTACTGTCAGAACATGTGACCAGGGATGCCATCTTAAGACGTGCTGGACACCGGTGAAAACAAGTTCCCCAGCTACATGATGACTTCACTGAAAATAGGTATTTTTGGTATCAGACATCTCGTATTGGTAAACTCACACTGATGCCAATGTTGGAATTACTAATACATGCACCCAGAGGGCACCTTAGAGGCGCCCCCTGAAAACCTACCAACCTCTGGTGTACTTGTTGACTGGTTTCTGCCAGCCTGCCACCCGAGACACTGTTATCACCTGTTATCACCTCCCAGGGTGAGAGCCTTTTGCTCTCAGGAGACCCAGAAAAAATGCCTGTCCGGAAAGAGGGTATAACATCCAGTGGTGCAGCTAGACCTATGGCCGCCCAAGGTGGTCCTGCATTTGCTGTCCTGCTGCGGCCGCAGTGAAGAGGGGGGTGGGTGCAGATGATTTCTCGGATTTCTGCCAACCGATGCCCGCACTGAAGAGCAGGGGGGGAGTGGTGATAGTGGATTGCCACCCCCCTCTTGCTACCAATGGTAACACCCCAGCCCACAGGATGACCTGGTGATTAGCCTTCTTGGGTCAGCAAGCTTCAAAGAGCTGCCACCTTTGGAATGCAAATTTGGCTCACCTTACAGGAGAGGAAGCCGCCCCCCTTTGTCCAGGACCCATTTGGCACTGGGGCAGGTGAAAAAATTAGCTAGTCAGGTAGATGGGCCCCCTTCAGGATAGTACCACCCCTAAGGTGGGCTACTGTGAGGTGGACACAATTTTTCAGAAGTAGCCACGTTTGTGATGGCATACTGAGAAATTCTGGGACAGGGTTACGCCCACTTTCCATAGGAAGTGGGTATATAGGGGGTGTAGTGACCTCAAGGGTCAGTAGCCCAGTGGATACTACCCTACACTACCCTAACACTACTAAATTTAGTATTCAGGGGAGCCCCTGACAGCAGAGAAGCAGATCCTGATGACCTGAGAGAGGACACTGAACAACTGCAAAAGCAGAAAGGAGAGAAGGAGCAGCTGACCTGGTACCAACCCTGCCAGTTTGTCTGCGTCCCTCATCGAAAACTGTGCCAAAGTCAACTCATCCTGCAGCCGTTAACTCCACAACCTTGGGAGGACTGTCTGCCTTCGAAAAAGACCCAAGGCCTCCTGTGAACAGCTGACCTGTTCTATGAATCCTGCAGAATCTCCAAAGCAAAGACAGAGGCCTCTCTGGGCCGAGTTGAAGTAGGCCACTGGCATCAACAAGGTCCCCCAGTACTCCAAAGCACTAGTCCATTGTAGTATCATCCATCGTGAACTCCCCGACGATGCCTGCAACCTCTGCACACAGACCCCTTCGACCGCGACTGTGCCTGGTAAGGAAACCAGATGCCTAAAGTCACCTCTGCATCCTTCGTCCCCAGAACATGGAGAAGAGGACCCCAGGTGTCCCTATGTCTCGAGCATCGCAAGTCTTGACCCCCTGTTGGTTCAACCCGACTGGCTTTCCAGCCAGAGCCTGCCCCCCTCTTTTCACAGTGACCGATATCCATAGAAACCTACTGTGTCCCGACGCTGTTTTGCAGCCTACACCCTGCTGCCCTTGTGCTGCTAGTGTTGTTGTGTTGGTGCTGCCTTGGACCTTGCCCACCACTCGCCTTAACTCCTGGAGATTGGTCCTATAAGCCGCTGTACTGTACCTGTTTGCCAGACTTCTTGTTCCCTCCATAGGATAACATTGCAGAACTCAAAAAATGCAGTGTCCACTTTTTGAACTGGGAAAAGAATGTATATTTAAAAATATACTTACCTGAATTATATTTCTCTGATACCTAAACATTTATAAATATACTTGCTATTTTTATAAATTGGTGGTGTGGATCTCCTTCTTGAGTCGTGTGTGTCATTTATTAATCAATGTGTGTATTTGCAAATGTCTTGCACTCATGTGTTAAGCCTAAGGCTGTTCGACCACACTACTCCCTAATAGAGCACTTTGGGATTGCATAGCAAGCCCCTGTCCACTGATAAGGGAACCCCTTGTCTCTTTTCACAGTATATCAGATTCTTGATATATCACTTAAAGATCTAGCTTCCTATACCCATAACCGGGTAAAGTGTCATTTTTGATTCTATTAAAATCTTTGTTTCCATCACACTTCAGAATTTCTAGAATAATGTGCTTCATTTGTTCTTTCATATTATATATGCACAGGTCATATACACATATTTAAATGTTGTTGTGTTTTAGAGAATCCGGACTTCCTACAGTCTTTCTTTTCACTTCCTGTAACCCAGCGAGATTGTCACCTAGGTCACGCCTGGGAAATTCTTTCACTTTGCAGTCAGAGAAATAAAAATAAACACCAGTTTCTGAATATGTAGCAATTGGTCAGAATACATTGCCAGACGTTTGACCAGGGGCGCAACTAGGTCTTAATTTCAGGGGGGGGGGGCTAACATGGCAGATGAAGGGGCGTGGCTAATGTAAATCAATGGGGCGGAGCTAAAATGGCAGATAATCAGGATCGGTTAATGCTCAGGTCAAGCTGAGAAAAAAATGTGGTGAATTCTGCATTTGAAACTGGATAACAATTAAAGCACACATTTTTGTTAGTTTGATGCATTGCCCCCCAAAACCCATACTCACCCTGAATCGTAAAATTACCCCTGGCACACCAAAACACATACCCACGCTGAACCCTAAAATTAACCCCCTCACACCCTAAAACCCATACCCGCCCTGAAATCTATAATTACCCCTGGTACCCAAAACCCATACCCATCCTATCCCTAAAATTATCCCTCCCCGGCACCCCAAAACCCATACCCACCCCACACCCTAAAATTACCCCCTGGCACCCCAAAACCCAATACCACCCTGAACCCTAAAATCACCCCCCTGGAGCCCCAAAACCCATACCCGCCCTGAACCTTAAATTACCCCTGGCACCCCAGAAACCATACCCATGCTGAACCATAAATTCCCCCTTGCCCCCCAAAACCCAAACCCACCCTGAACCTTAAAATTACCCCAGGCACCCCAAAACCCATACCCATGCTGAACCATAAATTCCCATCTGGCACCCCATAACCCATACCCACCATGAACCCTAAAATAGCCCCCTGACATCCCAAACCCACACCTGCCCTAAACCCTAAAATTACCCCTGGCACTATAAAACACATACCCATGCTGAACCCTAAAATTAATCCCATGGCACCCCAAAACCCACACCTGCCCTGAAACCTAAAATTACCCCTGGCACACCAAAACACATACCCACGCTGAACCCTAAAATGTCCCCTGGCACCCCATAACCCATACCCACCCTGAACCCTAAAGTAGCCCCCTGACATCCCAAAACCCACACCTGCCCTAAACCCTAAAATTACCCCTGGCACTATAAAACACATACCCATGCTGAACCCTAAAATTAATCCCATGGCACCCCAAAACCCACACCCACCCTGTACCTTAAAATTACCCCTGGCACCCCAAACCCCATACCCATGCTGAACCATAAATTCCCCCCCGGCACCTCATAACCCATACCCACCCTGAACCCTAAAATTGCCCCTGACACCCCAAAACCCACACCTGCCCTGAAACCTAAAATTACCCCTGGCACACCAAAACACATAACCACGCTGAACCCTAAAATGTCCCCTGGCACCCCATACCCACCCTGAACCCTAAAATAGCCCCCTGACATCTGAAAACCCACACCTGCCCTAAACCCTAAAATTACCCCTGGCACCCCAAAACCCATACCCATGCTGAACCATAAATTCCCCCGGCACCCCATAACCCATACCCACCCTGAACCATAAATTCCCCCCTGACACCCCATAACCCATACCCACCCTGAACTCTAAAATTACCCACTAGCACCCCAAAAAAAAATGAACACTACAAACTTACACTACATTTGCATATTTGGAGGGGACTGTCCTCTTTGACGTTTCTATGTATGTAAGTCAAGAACAACATTCACAGTAACCTAGATATGCAGGCAGTAGGTAATGCTGTGCTGAAAAATGCATTAAAGTTACTGGAACTTACACAAAAAACTGCTGCCTGCTCTTCTGATACTATACAGTGGAGTCTGGCTGATCAGCAGCACTGTGTCCTGGCATCCAGCCCCTCCGGAAGGTCTCACTGTGTAGATCAATGTGGGTCAAATGCACAGACAGCAGGGTGAAAGGGATGGCCTGTGCAGGTGAAGCTTTTCCTTTGTAAATTAATTCCTGCTGGCGTCATAACCCAGGGTTTGCTGTCTGTGCACTTGTATGGAATACACATCTATACAAGTGCACAGACAGCACTCCCTGGGATAAGATGCCAGCAGAAATTCCTTTACAAAGGAAAAGCATCACCTTAACTGGCCATGCCTTTCCCCTGCTGTGCACATCTTCACACCCCATTCTCACAACCCATCAAGTGCTTAGGTGAAATCCCTGCCTTCAGGCAAGTATTTCACCTCTGCGCCACTCTAAAGGAAACACAAGAGGTCAGGGCAGGGGGGTTCACTCGCTGAAACTGTTCAGAGGCTCGCTGTCTGGCTCGGGCTGCTGGGCCTCTCAGAAATCATTAAAACAATCACATTCTCGGATCGGATGCGCACTTCTTGCACCATTTCAGTGCGTGTCATTTTAGCCCGGGCAGAGGAGGCGAGGGGGGGGGGGGGGGCTGAAGCACGGTGAGCCCAATGGGTGTTGCGCGCCTGCGTTTGACCTTTGTCTTTCGACTCATAGCAAATGTAACAAGATAAACAGAAAATGTAAAGGCATATCTATTGCTCATTCACGTTCTGAATTTGAGCATGGTTATTTTTGGGGGTGCTTTGGCACAACCCTTCTTTCAGCGCCTATGTGGCCGATTGCAGCACAACTGCTGTGTGCTGACTCACTGTTTACATAAGACAACTAATAAATTACATCCAAAATCTGCATGAAGCCCACGCCTTCAGAAAACAAAACACAGCCAGCCGTGTGTCAGTCGACCGTATGATTCAGTGCATTTTTGCAGAAAACAATCTTTAGTTCATGGGGCGATGCCTTGCACCTGCCCAGTTACACTTCTTGTAGGTATCTTTCTCAAAGTCACACCAGTCAGTGCTCCCCAGGCTACAATGATGCCAAGCACAGCAATCCACAGCATTCAGGCCGTGCATTTTGGGGTCTCGCTTGACCTCATCAGATGCTCAGTCTCACTGCATAGTGTGATTATGTCGCTTCCTGTACGTGCATCCCTTTCTGTTGCTAAAGCATGTTTTTTAGACAAGTGCGGAGGCAGACTTCGCCGCCTGCTAAAGTCTGGCAGCTGCACATTGAAGTTCATTACTGTTCAATTAGTGCGGTTAGCAGGCGACAGCGGTTAGGTATGATTAGTCACTGGTGTGCTTGAAGGGAGAGATTTTTTCCTTCTTGTCCTGCATATGTCACGTGATCAGTTCTGCTTCTCTTTACTGGTGCTTGCCTCTGCAGACCCAGAAGTAGTACTTGTTTACAGACCAGGCTGGTGTGTGTGAGGTTATGGTTTAGCAGTAGCTGCAAACTGAATTTGTGAAATAATCACATGCCATACTACCATGAAGTGTAAAAGGCCATTTTATTAGGACAGGGTTGCAAAACCATTAATCAACCTCAACGTCAAACATCTGTGATACGTAATTCCCTTGTTCACCCAACAATTCTCACTTCTCACCAAGCTTTCACCCCGCAACCCATACGTTGCTTCATTCTTTTCCCTTTCACTCACTGACTTCCTCCCATTCCCCAATCTCTCTCTCACTTCCCCTACCAAAACATCCTACAATGAAGCTTCCTTAACCTGCTCCAGGAATCCCACACATGCCTTCCTTAGTCTGTGCTCCCTTCATCCCCGACCCCGAGGGGTGGATACACTTGCATCTGACTCTCCACCCCCTCAACTACCACCATCCAGGAGAACCCCGGAGGGAGTTTTACTGAACCCCCCCCCCCCCCCCCCCCGACTGCAACACATCAGGAATTCAAAGACACACCCCTCTGCACCAGATCCTCTCAGTCCACTGCTTGCTAATCCCATCCCCATCTCCATCATATAATAAGCATCGCCAAAGTGCGAAAGGTGTGCCCCATCCATCCTAAAGAGACCCTGTTCTTTTTCCTTAATGCCCCAGCGGATTATCAACCTAAAGTCTCTTGAAAAGCAAAACACCCTCATCGCCCTGTTCAGCTTCCACCTGGCCTTGTCAATGGAAGCATGTTTAATCACACCTCTCCACTGTCTCTGAGGCACAAATTCAGTCCATACCAAGCATGTCCACGTAAACTTCTGTTTGATCAACAATAAATCCTTCAGCATGCATTGAAATAAGGTCAACCCGGACAACTGGACCAAATTATTCTCCCACAGGTGCACGAGGAGCATATCCAGGCAACCCCTCTGCAGAACCAGCTTGGTAAGAAATGGCAACAATTTGCCCCAGCGCATACTACTCCAACCCCACCATAAATCCCCATGTCGGCTTCAAGGCAATCCCAGGTTTTATCCATAAATCTGCTGTCTGTATAATTTTCCGCCCAATGCACAAATGCTTGTCCAACTATCCAAGTCACCAGTTTACTGCTCCCAAGACCATTCACACACGCTATGGTGAAAAGAAGTGTTGAGTGTGCTCCCCCCTCACACGCACCGCACAAAACCCCTTATATCCGCTCACAACACCTTTATTTTTACCTGCCTATCCTCTGAATCTGGTTCCAATTCCATCCCAGTTGCACCTCTGGCGTCACTACCCCAATCCTAAATGAGTGCCTCCCAAAGTGGGCTGGTATCAGCCCCAGTTTCCGCAAGGCCATGCGCAGCACTGCCAGTAGCTAAAAGCAGTACCCCTCACCCCTCCTTCATGACATAAGATAGCGTCTTGCCTGCGCCCTGGCCAAGCCTGAAACCCACACCACTCATTCACCAGAGGTCTGTCCCCTTCCTGAAGCAATATTCACTTGCCTCTCCCCGCCTGCCCGTCTTTGATCTCCGCCGCCATACTGCCAATTGGCCCTGCTCCAAACTTATCTTGCCCTGTAACACACCTGAGCCACTTGGGAATCACAACACCTCAGATACCCTGAACTCGCCAAAGATGTTCCATATCATGCACAACCTGAAAACTGCCACCTCAAACCCATCATACCAACACTCAGCCAAAAACCTAAGAAGCCCTTGCAACAATTCAAACTCAGCCTCCTGCAAAGGAGCCCCACAGGCACCCCGCTCTCTACCCCACCTGTTCAAAATCCTCCCCCAAATCTCATCCTACACCGGGTCAAAGCCCCTGTACAAACAATGTCCCGTAAAAAGAAATGCCCACCAACTTGCCCATGAATGTTGCTGGCAATAAACCTTTGTTAAATAAAGACAGAAAAAAATGTATCACTCTTCCTTCCCTGTCTCTGTGGTCCTGTCTCAACGACCTCTGTGGGCATTCCTCAAAATTCTCAAATTCACTTGATGCCAGAAGATAGCTTCTCCTGGTAGAATCTTCTAAATCCTCTACACCAGCCCAGTCCCTCTCACTCCCCCCATGCCCAAATGTTTGCAGGTAATGGCGCCTTGCTGTCGTCGGATCCCTGTGCAAAGCTACGAATTGGTGCCACTGCGAACAAGATAATGAATCTGCTATATAATTGTTCACACCTGGCACATGTTTAGCCCTGAAAATAAAGTTCAATCGCAAACAGCCAGCATAAATCGTCTCAATAATCTTAGGACTCTCAGATCCTGTGCCCTCTATTCGCGAAGTCAACAGCTGTCATATTGTCCACATTAAACATCACTGTCCTGTTCGCTAACTCACCTCCCCACACTGTCAATGCCACCAATGGAAAACATTTCAGAATGGCAATGCTCCATCCCTGCTGCAACCAGTATGGTGGTCACCTCTCCGCACACCAGCTTCCATCCCAGAACAGATCCAAACCATGTGCTCCTGCCGCATCTGAAAAAATCTGTACCTGCAAAACTGTGTTCTCTTCCAGAAACTCCATTAACCCCTTGGATGCTTATGATGAGCTCAGCTCGTCATGAGGCACAGTGGAGCTGTGCTCATAACGAGCTGAGCTCGTCATAACCGCCGCGGCCCTCCCTCGCGCGGCTAAATTCCCGCCTGTGCGGGCATTCTATTTGAGTGGGCGGAGTCATGACGAGTCCAGCTCGTCATGAGCACAGCTCCACTGTGCAGCATGACAAGCTGGACTCGTTATGAGTACCGACCGCAGTGCTGTGCGCGACCCCTTCCTGCGCACCGCAGGGGAATTAGCCCCACATGGAAGGGGTTAAAGTCCTCGAAAAAAAAGTCTTTCAAGCACACAGATCATCTCTCGCTGCCAAAGAAATCCAGACTCTGTTAGGGGGAAAAACTACCCCCAACATAGCCATGTCCAATCTCCTGCAAAGAGTCCGTCCACCCTTCACAACTCTGCATGCGACATTCAAGAAACCTAACAACTTTTGCACCCTCCTCAACTCCAGTCTACGTTCGCCTGTCACTTCGTCCAAAAGTTGTTGAATCTTATGAGCCTTCGCTCGAGGCAACCCCGCCCCCAACAATTCCGTGTCCAGTTCAATACCCAAAAATATCCACACTTTACTGGGACCCTCTTTCTTTTCCTTAGCCACCAGAACTCCCAGGTCCAGAGCTATCCTCTTGAATTGTCTCAGAGCCCTGTGACAATCATCTGACTCCTTTCTGCCTACAAACAGAAAATCATCCAAGTAATGGAACACCTCTCGATGCCCACAATTCTTCATAAACATCCACTGCAAAAAGGTGCGAAAAGCCTCAAACAAAGTACACAAAGTGTCACAAACCATGGGCAAGAGTCTGTCCACATAAATGGCACCCCCAAATTGCATGTCTAACAACAGGCAATTCTCCGGGTGTATGGGTAACAGGTGAAAAGCAGATTTTGCATCATATTTCACCAGCTCCGCCCCTGTCCACACTGTCTCACCAACCAGGTGACATCAGTGCCTGTTTTTGTTTTCAAAAACTCCCTCTTTCTAATTTCAAAATGTTGGCTCATATGCACCAGTGGGTCTCCATTCGTTTTCTGGTAGAGAGCTAATCCCAAAGCCTGTGCACCGGAGACCCATTTAAGAAAACTTTGAAAACGCATGTTGATACCTCACTCTTGGCCAGATGTACAAATATCTGGTCACAACTTGTGACCAGCATTTTTACAACCAGTAAAGAATTTTAAGAACTGACCTATGTACTAATAGGTTGTTTCTTAAAAATCAGAATAACAGTGGGATGCATTTCAACCTACGTCATGAATATTAATGAGATTGATTGTAAATTGTGACTCACGATTGAAGGCCATCACGGGATCAGCACACCACTAATACTGTGATGGCATTTAAATAAAGGAACCTTTTTTTTGCAGTCCGACTTCCTTAAAGGAAACCAGGCTGTGTAAAAAAAAATAGAAAAGATTATTTCTTCTAACGTTTGTTTGAGAGTTTGCAATGGTCCTGTGGCATTTTTGCAGTGGCAACATCTAAACCGGAGAGTTGCAACTGAAAAAACACTTTGTACATCTAGCCCACTGTGCTCCGGATGTGCTCTGGATGTTCAGAACTGGTTAAAGCTGTGTTGTAAGAAAATCTCACCATAAATTTGTTTTCTGGCAAGTTAAACTAGGCCCTGCCATGCCCTCCTTGTTGACAGTCCTTGCTTAGACTGACAACAAGGTTGCCAAGTAACTGTCAAATGTCTTTTTCGGAAGTGACAGTAAAGGAAAAAGAAATATATAGTAGCTAGAATCAGTGGAATCAATGGAATGGGGATTTCGGGGGAGGTATAAGTTAGACCTCTCCACCCGCTCGCAACTCTTTGGGCAGGTGACACAGTCGGAGAGTCACACCTTGAGTGATTAGTAGGAGGGTGCTGGGAACATGGTTTAGTGACAGGTTAAGAATGAAGTTTGCTCCCAGGGGTCCTCTTTCTGGGTAGGTTCATAAAAGTCATAATTTGACCTTCTCTCCCTTTCAGTGATTGATGTAGATGAGTTGGCCAAAAATGATTTCTTGGTTGATTTGGATGACAAGTGATTGTGTGTATTTGGATAATTAAGGAGAGGTTGTCATACTGCTGCTAGGAACTGATTGGGGTTGCTTGGATAACAAAGGTGCATAGGCTAATTTTGGCATTTTGGTTGCTGAAGTAAGCTTGTCTCTGATGAGCAGGTGCTGCCACTTAGCAGGTTGTTAATTTTTTGGTAGGGCCGTTGGAATTATGCAATTGTTCTGTCGCTGCATTTTTTGCATAATTATAGATTTGTCCCGTAGTCCATCATATATTGCATAATCTGTAGATTTTAACAAAAAAAATTGTTTATAGCTCAAACGGTTCAAAAGTTACTAAAATCGCAGTGACACATGTTTGCGCACAGTGGAACACCCTTTGCAAAGGTTAACTGGTCGCTTTTCTGTTGCTTATTGCTATATTTGGGTGTTAAACTGGTACTTGTGAGGTGCAACCAATACCTAGACAGTGTTAACAAGTGTAACAAGCATTTGCAATGCAAAAGGTCTCGACTTTTATTATTGCGGGTTTTTTAAAAACAAAAGGCATTGTCATTTACAATACCAGTAACTCAAAATCTCGCAATTGCGAGACCTATTGCACTGCAAATGCTTATTTATTGTAGTCATGTCGCATAGCATCTTTCTGAAGCTGTATAGCAGCGCCAAAGGGATTGGCAAAGCCAGGAGGTCATAAAGGTGAGAGCTAATGACTTTGCCTATGCATGTTCACTTGAGGTTCAGGCCAAATGCCCTTTTGCTCCACTCTCCAAGATCCCTTCTTACACACGGCACAGAACAGCGGGAGCTCTCTGATTCTCAACTGTAGATGTGCACGTTCCCATGGATGATAGGCTAGCAACATTTTTATGCCCCAAAAAAACTTTAACAGAAATACAAACCTGTCATGCTCATTGTAGCACACGTTTTTTGCGCTGCGGTATTGGGGGAGACTTTAACTCTAGATTCAAGATTAGCCAATCACCAATTAGGCAGGCTATGTTTTTACTCACGCGACTCCAGGAGCCCTGAGCCTGGATGCTTAGTGCTGATGGCCGCCACGAAGTGAGATCGGCACCCGCACAAAGACGGAGCAGAGCCCTTCCTGTCTCAGAATCCCAAAGTTACTGCTGCACAATCGCCTTCTAAAAGCTGCCAGGGACCCCCTGCTGATTGTGACAGGCCCTGCAGATCTTGCCAAACAGTATAATATGTTTGGAAACAATAGATTTCTTGATAACCCACGTGCGCATGTGCATATTCCTCAGTGCAGCCCCCAATTAACTTGACAATGTCCATGTGTTTACATGCTCAGACTTGCACTGAACACCGCAGGTACAGCTCTGTCTGTGTGCGGGCGAGCATCACAGAGAGGGAAAATGGCAGGAAGGGGTACAGATCAACTTGCTAATTGCAACTTATACTTTGAAGAGGCGGGGGCACGACACCACTGCTTTACAAGTACACTGTAGAGTGGTACCTTGTTTTTGGGAACTACAGCAGCCAGAGGGGCTGGGACGATTTTTAGTGCGGGGTCCTGGCCAGAAAGTCACCTCACCAAAGGTGTAGTGACATTTGACAGAGCTTCTTTAAAAAACAAAAAAGCTTGCAGAAGAAACGAGTGCTGAAACACAAGCGCGGCCCGCGGCCGCAAAAGTTGAAGAGTACTCGTTCATTCAGAGTGTTTGCCCTGCGGGAGCGAGCAGCAAGGCACAATAATTGCATACAGATGGCGCCGCTGCTGGCTCCCGCAAGGCAAATGCTCTGCATGCACGAGTACTCATTGGAAACAGTGCAAAACATGGCCGAGTTTCCAAAAAAGTACGGAGCGATAGCAAGAGGTCCCTCTAAGCAGCGCTTGTGCACGGCCTAGTCGAGACCTAAAAATGACTAAATAATGAAGTAATACTTTCACAAAATGTGCCTCATTATAGCACATAAATGCATTTATATAGCACTTAATACCCATGACGAGGTGTCAAAGCGCTTTTTTGGCGGGTAGCACGCTACTCTGGAACACAAAAAGGATTAGTGGTGAACTAGAATAGGGAGGTGTGAAATTAATTTGAACGGTGGACATCTTAGTCTGTTAGTTTGATTGAAAAGGATAGTGGATGGATAGAAGAGATAAGGGTTGAATTTATATAGCACTTGCTACCTGTGATGAGGTGTTGAAGAGCTTTTCGGCGGGTAGCATGTTACTCCAGAAACCAAACAGGATTAGTGGGGAATTAGTACAGGGAAATATGAAATTAATTTGAGCGGTGAACAGGTTAGTCTGTTAGTTGGATTGAAAAGGATAGTGGTGGGATAGAAGAGGAGGGGTCTGGAAAGTTTTTTTTTTTAAGCTCATAGCAGTAGATGGTTCTTTGAGCAGTGTCATCTCGCCTGATGGGGCGAAGGAGAATCTTATGGTATATGAAAGGGAGAGAGTGTATGATGGCAGGGCTTGGTAACTTTATCACGCAGGTCCTATATAATGTGGGCACCTGCATACCCACACAGACAGTATCACTTGCTTTTTAGTTCATATACTTGGTAAGAGAACGCTAACTAAAGTGGAGAGGGAAGGACAGCAAGTGTGGGTCTAGCTTTGAAAGACTTTAAAACAGGACTTACATCAGTTGTTTGAAACTCTGTTTACCGTAGGGGTTGCCTAATTATATGTGCCAACCCCCATCCAGGGTCCTTGGTATCTGTTGACAGCTGGTCTGATGTGAATGCCAGGCACTTTCTGTGCCTGTTATTAACAAGTAGAGAGAAGAGAAAGTGCGTTCTTTAAAAATAAGGGTAGCTAGAACAACCCAACCTTGGCATTCTTGTATTCACACTGCACCTCACCTCTCTCGCCTTCCATGTGCACATCTTAGCTGCTCATATCACAGGGAGCTTAAAGGGCAGCCTAAAAGTGACCTGACCATCCTATGTGCGCTTATGTACATGCGCAATACATCTGCCAACTCAGACACAGAATACTGATCTATTTATTGCCATGACCCACCCCAATACGGTTGGAAGCATGTCTCCAGTGCTTAATTAGTGCTGGTATTAAGACTCATTTTTGGGGAGCAGGAATATCCAATACCAGAATGCAAATTATAATTAATTTACTTATGTCAAGTGGTGTTGAGGGCCAGCACCCCGCTCTCTGATTTGTTGCTCGCTATGGGTGCGAGTATACAGGATGGATATGAGTGTATAAAGTATTGCAAACAGGGCCAGCCTGTGGTGGTTACATGGATTACAGACAGGGTCTGTTTGTTTCTGTAAAGAATTACACTTACCTCAAAAACTCAGCACTTCGGGGACGAAACCAGTGTGAAGGGACGCTCCACTTTCTGCAGCCATCTTTAAATATACATCTATTCTTTTTTGCCACTGAAAAATAACTGGTTCTGTTTTCCAAACGTCTTGACTCTTACAGAGTTCATGACGTGATGTTGTCAATTACAAAGTATAGTTCTAAAGGACAACGTCGAGGTTTGAAGTGGCGTCGTCACCGCACGTGCTCCTATTTTACTACAGACCTGTCCTCTGATTTTTCTTCCTCAGCAACAAACCGTGATACGTTTAGGATTTCTTGGGGCCTGTGCATTTTCAACATGCTGAGCGCACTGCTGCTGCAGTTTATCCTTATTGGACGGTAAGCAAACCATATTTTAAAAACGGGGACCTAAAAGGCGTGCTGCACCACGCATAGGCGTTCTATGCTGTTCAGGGCCCTCAGATTAGATATTTGGACAGAAATCCCGGTTCACTTCAGTTCCCTTCCCCCACCCCATTTTCTTAAATATTATATTTATTATTCCTTCACCATGGCAACCCAATCTGATTGTGGCTGGTGGTATAAAAAGATTCAGAGATCAAGCCAGCCTGGGCCTCACGCTTCATTAAACCACAGTTGATTGACGTGAATTTTGAAATGGGGAAGAGGGGTGAGGGAGGGGCCTTCATTGGACCTTGCCTGCATCTTCCTGCACAGGCTTTGACATAAGGCTGACAAGGAGCAAAAAAAGCAGGTGCATGTTTAAATCCTAGAAATGAAACTTAGTCAGTGATCAAAGCTAACTCCGTCCCACCAGTTAATTAACTCAGGAGACAAAGAACAACCTAGAAATACAAAAACAGTGGTTCTTTCTGGTTTTCTTGTCAAATACTGATGGGTAATTTTAAGGGATGGCCAACAAGACCCTCATGCCATAAATGGGTTTCTCATACGACATCATTCTAAAATGAGTTTATCAAAATAACCCCTTGAAACAAGGAAACCAAAACGAAGTTGTATGGATTACATAAATGTATTGTGATAACTCATACTACCGTCATACAGGGTGCTACGATAAACAAACAGAAGTTAAATTGGTGGTCTGGGGTGAGCATACAAATAGTTAAAAAGCAGGGGCTTTAACATTTCATACCTTGAAGGGTCCATGGCACTCTGGACCGAATATGTCCCAGTAATGAGCATATATGCAGTGGATAATTTTGTCGAAGTTTCAACCCTTAAGTTATTTAATTGGGGTCTTCAGCAGTACTGGGTCAAGGGCATTTAGGATCAGCTATTCTTAAGTGTAGCATAGACTGATACTGTAACAAGGGGAAACAAAGTGTGGTTCCAAAGCTTAAACAATTTCGACAGGATTCAGGTCTGAGCCAGTACCTTAGATTTAAAAAAAGAGCACGAAGTGCACTTTTACTATCCTGTGGAGAGGCAAAGGTAGTGCATCAATTGGTAGGCAGGGATGCCTGTTTGATTAAATCAGAAACAGTGCATCGCCCAGGAGGTGAAGCACGTTTGAGTGAATCAGAAATGCCTTTCTCGCCAGATATTTGAGCTTTTGAAACACGTTTTATTGACATTGTCTTCACCCCCATTTTCCATAATGTGATTATAGGAAAAAAAAAATCAGATGCTCTAAGCCGATTTTAAAACTTGGCTTTCCCCCCCAAATTTGCTAACTTATTAAATCATGTTTTCCTTCCTTTTGGTGTCAAAACACAGCTTCCATATCGAGCGTTTTTGTGAACCTTTTTGGTCAACCAACCCTGAAGCCTCTTTGGTGGGTACAATTATCACCTTTCAGAAATACCTCCCTCACTCCCTGAAATCTCACATATTCATGTACTAAATAGCGAAACCTTATCTTTCGCCTACTGCAGCAAAGCGTACGTTCATATTGACGCATATCATTTTTCACAGCAGAGCTAGCTCTCTGTGCACCTTTTGCTGTCTGACGTTTTCCAGTCAGCTTAAAAGAGCAAGTCGAGCTCATAAATCAAAGATGAAGAAAAATGTCTTTGATTGTTGAAAGTCGATGAGATATGTGTAATTGACAAACAGAAGTGACACCACTTGTGCGGCACTAGAATAATCAGATTGTCTCTTTACAATTACTGAAGTAAAAAATTGCGCTCCCGGTTGAAAATTTGCTGTCAAGCCAGCTGTTAGTGCTTTGATTCTGGGGCCAAATTAATTGATATTTTAACTGTTATTGGCATTTGTATAGGGCCCAATCTAACACTGATATTGCGCTGCAGTGCATTTAGTAGTTCTTGGGTGCATGGACATCTCGGAGAGAACCAGCTATTTGTAACATCTCTCAAATAGCCCGAGTCACTCCGACTCTAAAATGACCCCCACCATTGCAGGAAGGCACCACACCGCCAGGCTTGCCCTTTGCCAACCCAACATAATATGGCTGTGTACAACGGCGCTGTAGACTTAAAAGCAGGTCTTAGCCAGACACAATGCCATTGCTGACCCATTCGTCCCACTTCATCCAGAAGTTGCGAGCCTGCCCTCTCAAAATCTTGGAAAGCCCATCCCATGTCCATTTTTCGCATTTTGCTGCGCCATCTTAGCTCTCGATGCTTCAATGATTTTCTTCGCTATGGCTGCTTTGATTGCAGAACCGTGATTGGTGGAAAAGGCCCTCGCGCCGACTAGGCCTTTGAGTGCGGAACGCAGCGCATAAATTGGAGCAGGCTGCCCCTCTGGGGCGCAGGTGCACTGCGCCTAAGCCCTCCAAGTTCCCTTGATTAGGTACAGGCCTCAACCACCATAGCGGCCTTTGTGCTCCAGCGATCCTTCAAGGCGTTGCAATATATCCATTCATTTTCTATATAGTGTAAAATAGCTTTTGTGTGCTGAGTCTTGCGATACGCCATTTTTGCTTCTTCACATTTCCAGTACTAGATTTATTCCTCGCAGTTACTTCTTTTTGCCTTACAACACACGTGATTTGCATGACCATTAGAGCATGTCAATGAAATCAGACAGGAAAGACCCAAAATGATGAACTCCGTATGTGATTGTTGAAAATATTTGAGGGATGCATTTCTTTGAAGGCAGACTAACCTTTTTAAAGCGACAGTACTTCCCAGTAATGGAATCACGTTGACTTTATCCTTCCAATTACTGCGTTTTAGGTGGAAAAGCGTTGCTCTTTTGTGTTTGGTTAAAAATCATTGATGTGTGGATCCTGAGGGCGCTGCACATTACGATGGATGGTTTGTCGCATTTCGTTACCTCGCTTACTATTGAAATAGTGCGAAAGTAAAGAATGTTATAATGGTTCATGGGTAGTTACACCAATAGAGAGGTGTCAAACATTGAGGAAACAAGGTCTGATTTACAAATTTGGAGACAGCCACGCAGTGCAAGAAAGTCAACTAGGGCTACCTACTATGTTTATATATATATATATATATATATATATATATATATATATATATATATATATATATATATATATATATATATATATATATATATATATATATATCTATATATATATATATCTATATATATAAATATTTTCACCAGCACGGGTCCTTCCGGGGTCCTGCTCCCTTTGTCGGGTGGCGCGTATTTCGGCGAACCCGGCCGAAAAACAATTAATAAACAGTCCCAGTGTGCTGAAAGCACTACGCGCACTCAGTAGTAGAGATGCCCAGTTTCTTCTTTATTCCTCAGTCAACGTTACGCGTTTCAAAACCAAAGTGTGGGTAACGTGTGAGCAAGACACACTTTGGTGTCGAAACGCGTAACGTTGACTGAGGAATAAAGAAAAAACTGGGCATCTCTACTACTGAGTGCGCGCAGTGCTTTCAGCACACTGGGACTGTATATATATATATATATACATACATACATACGCACACACACATATATAAGTATACAACCCAAGCACACACTAGTGTGTAATAAATAAGAAATACCTTTGAGCATATGGCTGTGTACACACAGATTTGTGAATGTCACAACTCATGCAAACACGCGCACACACAACGGGGTGCACACTTCACCTGACGCTGCATTTGCTGCACTGTTGGTAGCTGCGCCATGACGAAGGCATCTGCCTTGCTCCATAAATTCTTGATGGGATCAATACTTCTCACTGTGAGGCCGGCTGAAAGAGGCTCACTTTCTGGCACTGTTTCAAGGCTTTGAAAGACAGGGTTGGCTTAAAGCCCCTGTGCCAGCTAAGAAAACCCATTCTCGGTTGGTGGTTTGCACTCTGATCTGATTGGCGCGAGCTGGGCACATCAGAAGTAACGTGTGTCACAGCTGTCAGGCACCAGCTAGCAGCTAGCGGCCCCTGAGAGGCCAAGGGCTGAATGTTACAGATATGCAGTTATCCCCTGCCCATTATATGCAGTTTGATACCCCTTGAAGGGCGGGATGTGAAGCTGGGGCTACTGTCCCACGCTTTAAGGCTGGCAGTTTTTACAACATGTTAAGTAAAACCTGCCGTTTATTTAAAAGTCTTTAGTTTAGACCGCATGTAACTCACTCATATCTTGGCCAGGCTATTTTGTTTTATTCAGCAACTTTTTTAATTCAGTGACCTAATCTTTAGTTTTCTCATTATAAGTATGGGTCTACAAGTCTTTTTTTATTTAGTTGCATTTTGTGAGATTTCAAGACAGGTAAACAAATACATATTTTAACAATCATAATGTTTAAAGAGTAAATACCAGGTTAGAATGATCATCAACAATCATATGAAATAAAGTGCTGCATTGGATGAGGTAGAAATAAACAATGGGGAAAAGTCCAAGGCATTGATTGCTAGTGGTATGGGTGTCATATGTATCACACCTAATACACACCCTGGTACTAGCGTTTATTGAATGTGATAACATTAATTGCAGGTTTCCCGAAGTGATGTAAGATTACACTTGGTGCACCAAAATCCCCATCTCTGGTATTTTGTAGGCACCTTTTCCTGGGTAAACATCACGTTAGCACCTGCCCATTACCTGTGGAAGGAACACTCTGAGAGGTCAGAAAACTCCGACCCATTTGTAACAGTGACACCGGTGAAAACGGGAGAATCACACTCTGCACTCCTAACAGAGGCCGAGAGTGGCAGAAGCACTTGGTAAATAACCTGGGACTTGCAGATGTCAATCTTCCGTGTACCTTGCAAGGTGACCGACCCTCAAGATCCGTTACGTCACTGAGAATGGCATGCGTTTTCAAGTGCCTGAAAGGACCAGGTTGATTTCTGCTTTTGTGTCAGATCCTGGAAGGTGATCCGTTGATGCTTGCGACAGGCTCCTTGGTGGGCAGCACAGTGTTAGTGTGGCGGGTTCAAACTATGGTGGCAGCATTTAGTGGCAGGCAGTGCTTTAAGTGTGCTGGGTCTCACCGGGTCTAAGCACCGCAGTTTTTTAAGCGAGAATCGAAACGGGTCTCTATGGGGCTCTGTTTTGTGCCTGCTGTCACTGCAGGCACATCGATGGGCGCGTGCTCCCACTACTCACTTCTCACTAGTGGAGAATTTATGGCATGACGTCATGCCAGGTGAGAATTGTAGGGGAAGGGAAATCCTTTAAAGAGAGTCATTTTCTATCTGGATTTCCCTTCTCCTTTTGAAACTCAGGAGCAGCAACATTGTGGTGTCACCAGGGCTTTAAGTGGAAGCTTTTTCAATATTATATACAACAAGCCATAGTTGCTGCTTATTTCTCTAATGCAACTAACAACCATTGACAAAGCCAATAGTCCTGACTTTTTGTAGGTATGATGTTACTTGTATCATATATCTAGATGCAATGACAGAAACAGCAAAATACAAGTCGGGCAGCACACTATGCTAAGCGCAGGTTTTTTTAGTTTGAGAGTTTTTTTAGCCATGCCCTTAATTACATTGGACACGCCCCTTCGAGAAAACCTCCAGTTTTTTCATCCCACTTAAAGCCCTGGTGGCAAGCAATAGAGTCACAGGAGGACCGCATACCAACGGCAATCAAGGAGAAAACCAAAACGGTACAGAGCACATTCACTGGAAGGTTGCGAGTGGGACGGCCAATCAGATTCCTTAGAATACAGTCCACAACTAACGTTATTGACTCGCTTTGTGGCCAGTAATACTTTTGTATTAAATTCAGAAATGGAATAAACGGAGCTTCCATTGCAGATTTTGCAAGACGAATTGCCCCAGAGGGGTTTGTTTTCAGGTTAGGGTGTAGATATTTTAAGCATGACCCACGTTGATTGGTTAGTCTTAGTACAGACACGCATGGGTGCGTTTATGTCACAATCTAATTCAAATAATAAACGTACTTGTAAATTGCCATAGACACTCCTCCGTGGGTTTTTGCAGCATTCTTGACTCGAGCAGGCAGTCATCATTTATTTGATGCATGCTGCGTCCTCTCCATCAGTCCAGTATCTTTAATAGAGGTCCCGCTGTGTTGTGTGACTCATCAACCGTCACAAAATGTCGGCGTGAATTTCAGCACACTGACTGACTTTTTTATGTTGTGTGCGGTTGCGGTTTGCCCTGGCACTGAGTTCATTTAGTTTTTGTCCAGCTCAAGCTAGGCAGCTGCACATCAGTGCTGACCAACGTCATGAAACTCCCACACAATTCAACATACAGGACACCCTTAACCCCTTGCATGCTGATGACATAACGGTTCCGTCATCAGCGACGGCTGAGCTGTGCTGATGACGGAACCGTTCCGTCATGACTCCGCCCACGCAAGGCGGAGTCAGCATGGGCGGGGAATTCCCGCCGCACGCAAGGGGTTAACTAAGAGGGTAACAAGCTCAAGTGGGACATGTTGCCACTCCCACTCCCTTTCCCAAACATACTATTGCACTCTGCAGATATGCATGTGTAGTTTACGCTATACAGTTTTTTTCATGTAAATGTGATTGTAAATGTTTTTGTACTTGTATAGCGCACCGCTACCCGCAGTGGGTTTCCCAGCACTTGTATGAATACCGCAAGGGAACCCTTCCTGGCTTTCCCTGTGAAGAGTCCACTCCTGGGCACCCCCATGGTGCAGACCAGGTATCCCTCGCGTTGTGGGGGCCGTTGTGGAGACTAAGCAAGCTATTGCCCAGAGTTACAGCGCGGGACCCATGATCAGAATAGGCACTGAGGCAAGAATATCCAGTCAGCGGAATTAATGAGCCCGAGACCCGCCGGGGCAGGAATCTAACCCTGGTCCCTGGCCAGAGCTCTGCATCGAGGTCTGCCTGCTCTAACCAGTGAGCCACACTTCTCCACAGCACAGCAGTTATTAAAAAAAAATCTAGGCCTTGTGATCATTGGCTCACTTTCTTCAGTTCAGCTAATCTAGAATTGAATGTCTTTACTCACACAATGATGCTCCACCATGGCAATAACACAACTGCACTATAGTAATGTGTGAATCTGTCTTTATTAGTAAACTTGGACTAAATAACGTGTTATTTATCCAGCTGTATTTTCACCTGCATGGATTGCATATATTAAGAGGCCTCTTTTGTAGACTTCTGTTTGCTTTTTTCTGGTGTATTGCAATTGTCTTCTGTTGTCAGAGCTGTTCCATTGGGGCAGGACCTCAGTACTACTGAGGCTTTTAAGATGCATTGTATTGTAGTTTCATTTGTATAACACTTTATGGTATGGTATGTGATGTTATGTATTGTAATTTAAAGCAGTGTTATGACCTGTAATGGATTAGACTTCAATGTTCTGATATGAAATGCTTTCACTGACAGGTGTGAAATCTCCATGCCTTATCAGTGGTTGGCAGCCCTAGGCCTGGGAATTTTGCGGAGTTCTGCTACGCAGAACTCTGAGAAGTTGCAACAAACCTCTGCGGAGTGCCGTAAGTGGCGGAGTGCGGCGTGATCTGCTGTTCGCGGTGATCTTCCTGCCGCTCGAGTAGAAATTCTACCCGAGCGGCAGCTTGCGCTCGCTAACTTACCGTTGGCGAGCGCGAGCGAGGAAAACTCCACTGCGTTACGCGGAGTGGCAAGCTCCATGGAGCACAGAGAGCCGAAAACTCCACAAACTCTGTGAAAGGAGCAGAGTTCATTGTCCAGGTCTACCCTTGATGATGGTGGATCTTAGGAGTGTTGTTGTAGTAGTCAAGGAGTACCAAGCACATATTATGTTCCAGGGCTCTCATAATGCTGAGGACGCTGTTTTTTTGTATTGGATGTACTGGGGCTGGTGTTAAGAGTTTTGGTACAGGCGTACATTGAATTCGTCTAAGTCACAACTTGGTCTAATGGTGGGAGGTGCCATTTTCATTTGAATGAGAGTGTTGGTGTAGATGTGTCCGGTGAGTATGGATTATCTAATGAACAGGTCTGGGTCGATGTTGCTTCCCGATGGGCATCGCTTTCATCTACAATTTTTGCAAAATGTAATGATTGCGTTTTGTATTAGTTACTTTTCTGTAACATTGATACATTAACGTTTTTGTTGCTGTTTGGTATTAAGGGTGGAGATGGTGTGGTAGAGTTATGTAATGCCATGTTTTGTAAAGCGGTGTTATGATTTGTAAAGCACTAGATATTTATGTTCTGTAATGGAATAATTACCCCGTCGCATGTGGGTCCCTCAATCAATCAATCAATCAAAGCATTTATATAGCGCACTACTCACCCGGAGGGTCTCAAGGCGCTAGGGGAGGGGGGGTCCGCTACTGCTCGAACAGCCAGGTCTTGAGCTGCTTCCTGAAGGCAAGGTGGTCCTGGGTCAGGCGGAGGTGGGTCGGGAGGGAGTTCCAAGTCTTGGCGGCCAGGTAGGAGAAGGACCTTCCTCCTGTGGTGGCTCTTCGGATGCGGGGGACGGCGGCGAGGGCGTGGCCGGTCGATCGAAGCTGGCTTGTGGGAGCGTAGAAGTTGAGGCGACTGTTGAGGTATCCTGGGCCTTGGTTGTGTAGGGCTTTGTGTGCGTGGGTGAGGAGACGGAAGGTGATTCTCTTGTTGACCGGGAGCCAGTGCAGATCTCTCAAGTGTCCGGAGATGTGGCTGCGACGGGGGATGTCCAGGATGAGCCGTGCTGAGGCGTTCTGAATCCGCTGGAGTCTCTTCTGGAGTTTGGTGGTGGTTCCGGCGTAGAGGGAGTTGCTGTAGTCCAGGCGGCTGGTGACGAGGGCCTGTGTGACCGTCTTCCTGGTCTCGGTGGGGATCCACCGGAAGATCTTACGTAGCATGCGCAGGATGTTGAAGCACGACGAGGAGACGGCGTTGACTTGTCTGGTCATGGAGAGGGAGGAGTCCAGGATGAAGCCCAGGTTGCGTGCGTGGTCTGTTGGTTTGGGTGCACTGCCCAGGGCGGGGGGCCACCAGGAGTCGTCCCAGGCGGAGGGTGAAGATCCCAGGATGAGGACTTCTGTCTTGTCCGAGTTCAGTTTCAGGCGGCTGTTCATCATCCACTTGGCTACGTCTGTCATCCCTTCGTGTAGGTTGGCTCTGGCGGTGGCGGGGTCGTTGGTGAGGGAGAGGATCAGCTAGGTTGGCGTGTGATGGCTGCGAGGGGGCTCATGTACACGTTGAAGAGGGTGGGGCTGAGTGAAGATCCTTGTGGTACGCCGCAGATGACTTCGGTGGCCTCGGATCTGAATGGGGGGAGGCGGGCTCTCTGTGTCCTTCCGGCGTGGAACGAGATGATCCATTCCAGTGTCTTCTCCTGGATTCCGACGTTGCTGAGGCGCTGCACTAGGGTACGGTGACAGACAGTGTCGAAGGCCGCGGAGAGGTCTAGGAGGATGAGGGCCGCTGTTTCTCCGTTGTCGAGCAGGGCTCGGATGTCATCGGTGGCTGCGATCAGGGCGGTCTCGGTGCTGTGGTTGGCCCGGAAGCCAGACTGCGAGAGGTCGAGGGATCCGTTCGTCTCGAGGAAGGCGGCCAGCTGCTTGTTGACGGTCTTCTCGATGACTTTTGCAGGAAACGGGAGCAGCAAGATGGGGCGGTAGTTCTTGAGGTCGGTGGGGTCGGCTGATGGCTTCTTTAGTAGAGTGCTGAGTTCGGCGTGCTTCCAGCTCTCCGGGAAGGTAGCGGTGTCGAAGGAGGTGTTGATGATGTCCCGCAGGTGGGGTGCGATGACAGCGTCGGCCTTGTTGAAGACGTGGTGAGGGCAGGGGTCGGTCGGAGATCCAGAGTGGATGGAGTTCATCGTGTGGACGGTGTCTTCGGTGCTGATCGGTCCAGGCGCGGAGGGTGGTGGTGGAGGGCGGTGGTTCAGTCGTGGCGTGCGTCGGTTGAGTGCTGAAGCTGTTGTGTATGTCCGTGACCTTGTTGTGGAAGTAGAAGGCGAGGGAGTTACAGAGGTCTGTTTAACTGTTTAACGCCAGTTAGTGGCAGTCCTGGGTGGTGGTGGATTAGCCTCTTGTCACGGGTTCTTTGTTCTTCAATAAACTCGTCTTCTTTGCTCAGGGCTCGCTCATGGATGTCTATTCATCTTTCCACACAGGACCTCAGAAGTACCCACACTTTTAAAACCTATGGTAGTTTCATATATATAACACTTCATACCATTGAGGCGGCAAAGTGGCCTGGCAGATGGGTAGCAAGAGTGTTGAGTTGCAGCGTGACATATATCCACCACTCCAAATACTTTCATATATTCACTATACTAATTCACCACTAATTTTTTTATGGATTCTGAAGTAGAATGCTACTTGCTGAAAAAGCACTTTGACGCTTCCTCAGGGCTATGAAGCGCTATATAAATGCAATTACAATACAATACATGTGGAAAGCAGTTTGGTGTCCTGCATGACCGGCCCAGGGGTGGTACTCTTATCCTGACATCGCTTGCCGTGCCCAAGCGTGTAGTGGAGCACACAGGAGCGAGGGATAGAATGTATGTGCTTTACATTAATGTATTGTTGTGTCTGGTTGGAAGCACGTAGCCTGCCTGGTTCTTGGTTCCAGGTGGTGTTCTCAGAGGGCAAGACACAAGACTCGGGGAGATTTCTCTGGAATGTGCAGTCACTCTGTTGTACATTTCCACCTCGAGGACAAGGGGTCCTAGATGCCCCCCACCCCCTTCTGTGCTGCGGTCGACAGCCTTATTTCAGCCTATGCATTATTCATGGCCATCCTCAGGCCCAGCTCTGATGAATGCAATTTTCTGATACACTGATGAGGCCCGGCCACTTGAATTTATTACTCTGCAGATGAAAACGCACCGGCCCTGCTCCCCCCCCCCCCCCCCCCCCCCCACCCCACCCTATAATACAAACGGATTCAAAATGAGAAAAGATAAGGATCTAAAAAAAGAGCCACAATTAAATCGCATCACGTGAATGAAGTGGATCATATTCTGGGGGTGGGGAGAGATCAGGGCACGCGGATCAGCTGGCCACGTGACTCAGAGGAACGTGCGCAGGTCCTGGAACGTTTCCAGGGCAGGCCCGCCTGTCAGCAGCGCGCGCCCATTCAGTGAACTGCAGAGAAAAAAAATCTATATAAATCCGAGTCCAGATTGACTTGAAGGGTCCTTGTGTGTTTGAGGCCTAGAGTGAGCACGCAGCCGTTCGTACGACTTAAAACCCCTCTTGAATTACCTTAATGTTCTACATGTTACTAGGGATGCCCTTTATTAAGAGGTGGCGCCAACGTAGCGCCTAGATAAACTGGGATATCACTTAAGAGGCACTTGTGGTTTGCAGTGAGGATTCCATTTGCACAGAGCGAGTCTGACCACTCAGGGTCTCCCACCAGCAAGAAGTGATTACCTCCACTGGTCCCTATTTCTGAAAACCAGACCAGAGGAGCCGTTCACATTCGGAGAGCTGTGTACACTAGGGTGGGAGGCTCAGATTTTGGAAGTGGTTTGCTGGAACCCGGGCCAGCTTTAGGGCAGTGCGACTGGTGCAGCCGCACTGGGTGCAGACCTGTTGAAGGGGCACCAGACTCAAAGGGGGGGGGGGGGGGGGGAGAGGAGTGCGCTGTGTTTAGCAATAGCTTATGATTGGAGAGGTGAGGGACACTTATGGTCGGTGGTAGTGAGAGAGTCCGAGGAGGCGGTCATGGGATGTGGTGGCGCCAAATATGATTGTTGCACCGGGCGCCAACAGCGCTGGCGTGGAATGTGTTCACTTGGACAGCGGGAACTGGGCCTTGGTTCGGGATGTGATCAGTGCCAGGGGTTGTGGAAAGCCTCCGGCTCAGGACAGTAATACTAGCCAACCTACTCTATTTTTCTAGAAGGGTCAAGCTGTTAAATAGTACAGGTGTGTAAATTCCCTTTTTTGCATAGTCAGCAAAGTGATGCAAAATTACTCATAACTTTGCGTCATGCCAGTCTGTCATTTAGCGCTTTTTTGTGTGCAAAATGCGTCCTCAAGCTAGTTTTTCACGTTTGGTGCTAAAAAATAGTGCAGAAAATCAAACGCACAGTGAACAATCTTTGGAAAAAGTATTTTCCCATCAGCCTTGTCACTGAAGTGCACTTCTTTTATGGCAGAATGGATGTGCACATGTGATCAGGAAAAGTGCCACAGCTAACGTGAGCGGACCAATTGTCCCATCCTGGTTGTATGGTGGGTGGGAGCACAATGTGAATGACAGGTGACTACTTCAGAGGAAGAGGTGCTCTAACCCAAAGCTGCACTATGTATGTATTTGACAGCATTCATAATCGTAATCTTTTTGTGTTACCTGATGCTGGCGAGACAGATAATGCTGCCTCTAGGCCAGATTTAACAAAAAGAAGGGACCATTTGTTAGTCGGAAGGAGATTGCTGTACTGGCTGGTGGTGGTTGTTAGAGGTAAATTTCCAGTCTTGTATCTCCTTCACTAGGTTATTCTGGGCAACGTGCCCTCCTATCTGGCTCGTAACGCCACCAGATACCTACCTCCAGAGACCCTTATTTCCTTGACGGGTAGTCTTGTGACAGTCCCAAGAGTAGAATGCAAACAGATTGGTCAAAGACAGTCCACCATAATGGGTGTCCCTGGAAAGCCCTGCCATGCAATCTACGTAGTAAGTTAACATTTTGCAAATTCAAGAAGTCCCTTAAATAATTTCTCGGTTTCTAATATCCTTATACTGTCTTGTGTGGGTAGAGGGGTGACCAGTGCAGACTGTTTAGTTCTTAGTGAGCTCAGCACAGATTTTTTTACTTGATCATATAGGAACTTTTCAAAAAGAAATATACTACTTTGCAGTCGTAATATAACTAAAAGTAAATTATACAAAAACTGTGAATATTCCTTAGCTCTCATAACAGGAGTCAGAGAGAGAGATCTTAAGAAAGGGTGCCCTGCTAGTCCCTGGCCTTAACCCTGGTGGGTAATTTTGGAACTAGAAGACGCCAGATATTCCAGTTCCACTGGGCTCAGTTGATGTGCTACCTAATATTTTGGTTTCGGCTTGATAACTGTCTTCAACAACTGTTGAATTAACCCCTGTAAGAATTGGAACATTATTGGGGGTGGGAGACGACCCACCTGAAGGAACAGTCACAACCCTTGTCAGGGTGAACGCCCAAAGTTACTAAATTAACCTGAGCTCACCCCCTATGTTTCAGAGGCAACAGTCTTAACTTAGTCCAATATGTAAAGTATTTATGCAGTACCAAAACAGTAATAAATTCATAATGTGAAACAATAGAAATCTGAAACTGAATTAGAAATATAGAGAAACATTTAATGTACAAAATGACATCATCCAAGAAACTGGGTATTTAATTGAAAGGGGATGAGAACCCACTTCAAATCATCACAATTCCTATTAGTGTGAACCACAAACGTCTCTAAATAAACCTGTAAATAACCCTCTGGTAGCTTGGCACTAAAGTAATCAGGCTTATCTTAAGAGGCAATGTGTAAAGTATTTATTCCGTACTCAGACAGTAATAAAGTAAAAACACAACACGAGAAATCCCAAAACAATTTAGAACAGAAATAATAATTTAATAAATAAAATGAAACAAAAACAACATAAATACAATCAGTAGAATGGACTTATGAGTTGTTAAAGTGTTAGGGAAAAATAGTGACCAACTGCACGCATCTGGTCTCGCGGGACCGAAACAAAGTCACAATTTCAGGCTGACAGCCATGAAGCGTAGGCCAGATACAGCACCAGGTTCTTCCCCCTGAAAGTTCTAACTTCTGACTTTGATGCTAAGATGGTGAGGTGTGAGGCTCTGTGTTGTCCTGTGTCACGCTGTACTGGACCTGATGAGACTTTGTAAGGAGCTGCACAGTTCTGCTGAGATTTGTGTTGTGCAGCATCGTATGCAGTGAGGTTACTGATCAGGAACTGACTCTGCTGTGATGCGAGGCTCTAAGCTGCTCTGCATTGGATCCAGTGAAGCTGCTTATCATGACCTGCATGGTACTGCAATGAGAGGCCCTGCAACACTCTGCCCCATTGTGCATCGGATCCGGTTAAATCTTCAGTCAGCAGGGAGACGTACACTGTGAGTCCAGCCAAGGGTCCAGGATCTTGAGAACAGCACTTGGGGGTCAGGACTCACTCCCACAGAGGCCAGCGTAGGGGACCAGGTTAGGTGCAGTTGGGTCTGGTCAGCTGGAAAGCAGGAAAGGCCTCTGGAAGCTTGTTGTGTCCCTGTAGCTCACACAGGAGGTCAGTCAACTGATGCTTTGCTTTACGTCTGGGGTCCAGGGTTTATGGCAAGCAGGTCCAATCTTCCTTCGTCAGATAGCAGGGCTGTCATTTTTCTGAATCTTCTCAGACAAAGGAGATGTAAAATATGGGCTGCTTTGTAAATACCAATCTCCCTGCTTTATGAGCATTTAGGGCCTACCTTAAGGATGACTTATAAGTATTAAAAAAAGGAAGGTTTGACCTGGCACAAGATTTATTTTAAACTGAACACACAGGCTGCAATGGCAGACCCGAGACATGCCTTACAGTTCTATTTTAGTAGGGGTATAATGAGTGCTGCAGCCCACTAGCAACATTTAATTTACAGGCCCTTGGTACATGCACTAGTGACTTATTAGTATATTAAATGTGCCAATAGGGTGTACGCCAATTGTACCATGTTTTGTAGGGTAAGCACAGGCACTTTACCACTGGTTAGTAGGAGTAAAGTGTGCAGAGTCCTAGAACCACAAAAACATGTTCTGAACAATTAGGGTAGTGAAGGCAAAAATCTGGGGGAATGCAAAACAAAAGGTGGTAATTTCCAACACTCCATAATTACAAAACCTAATCTTGGGAGCCACAGATATGAGTTGTTATAGATAAAAAGGAAAATAGCACCAAAAACCACAAAACGTAAATCAGTGGCATAGCGGGGGGGGGGGGGGGGGGGGGGTCCGCCACAGGTGGCATGAGTTTTGAGGGCAGCGGCCTCCACCCGCTCTTACCTGCGGTCGAGTGGGACGGCAACCGCAGGAATCAATCGCCAGCACATACACACCCACTCTTACGGCCACCATAGGGCGGCAAAAGGCCTAGCTACGCCACTGGCGTCAATGATTGTTTATGGTCTCAAAAGATAAGGATTTAGGAGAAATTTCAGGCTGACTGCGATAGAGTGTGGTTCGGATACACCAACATGGTTCGTCCTGGTCAAAGAAGTGCTTTAAGTCCCAACCACCACACAAGTACACTTCTAAAGCTCCTAGGACCTCAGGGGAGGCACTTAGAGAATCACAGGGTGTCTGCAGAGGCCAACAGCAGGATCCAGTCTAGGTCCAGTTGCCACTGGTCACCTGGGTACTTCCAGGAAAAGGCTTCTTGTAGCTTCTTTAATCCCTGTAGCTTCAACTGGAAGTCAGCCTTATGATGTTTGGAGTCCATTTCTTTGGCTTGGGTACAAAAGGTATGCAGACTTGTCCTTTATAGCTATTCTCAGGTTGCAGACAGCTGGATCAGTCCTCTTCTGATTGTCCTCATGTCCAGGAGTGTTCTGAAGTGGGTGCCATGAGATACCATATTTATGTCTGGCATGCAGTAGTGGGTGGGAATGACTCCTGGGCATGCCCTAACCAATAGATAAAAGTTATCGGGACAACCCTACCCTCATTGGGCATTTTAAAGATGACAAACGTTTTCAGTCAAACTCAACTTGGGCTCCTTTGGCTGGTGGTGTGTGTGTGTGGAGTGTGCTGTGGTAAGCCTTGTGTCCATCCACATCTAGCACTGAAACCCAGGTAGCCACTATGCCCAGAGTAAACAAAGAGGCAAAAGTCTGGTAGGGCAAAAGCAGAGTTCTCCAGCAACCAGACAGTGGATCCACAAAAATTGTCTTGGCATCCTGTTCTCTCCCCTTTAAAGTATGTCCCAAGTGTAGTATGTGAACCCAACTGATCAAGCAGAATATGATAGTCATGCAGGGTTTCGCATTGTAGTGGTAAAAATGATGCCCACAGTCCCAACTAAGTGTTATGTGAAATTCAAATTAGTCATCTCTGCCTATTCAGGTCAGTCTACTGTTTACTCCTAAAGGCATGTCACACCTGTGCACACCTATTCAATGCAAATTACTGTCTAGTAGCGTAAAAGACGTATGTTGATTAGCGCTTCAATATCACATCAGGGGCTGTAAGCACTATATAAATACATTTACAATTACAATTCTGATATTTGAGACTGGTAAAGAGTAACCATCTAAAAAGTTAATTTTCCTTAATATTTAATAAGAATTCGATCTCACCAATGATTTGGATTTTTATCAACTATTAAACATAGTTGTTTCATTATTTTTCTAGCAGGTCACGTCCCAGGAAACATTATTAGTATTTTAATCTGTTCTCTGGTTTTCTACAAAGGACAGCTAGGCCTGTCACAGTCAAAATAGCTTTTGGGTGCTAGTCACTGTAAGGAAATGTTGACATTACATTTCTTCATGTGAAACTGTTTAAGTACCATGCACCATGCCTTCTGGGCTATAAGGCCTACATAGGAATGGCTTATTAATATGTAAAATAAAGTTTCTGACCTGTAAAAAAAAGAGTTCCTTTGGACAGGTTCCAGTGCATGCTTTGCACTGTTGCAGTCAGACTACAGTGATAAGCCCGAAGCCTTGCCACCAGTGGATGACACAATGGGTCTTACAGTCCTCTAGTGGAATCTATCTCTGGGTAGAACTTGTGCTATGTGATAAGGACTTATAGGGAAGCTAAATATACCAATTAGTAATATGACAACTAGTCCATGTTAAAACAGGAAGCACAGGCACTTTACTACTGGTCAGCATGGGTAAAGCGGACAGAATTCTAAAATCAGTGAAAATATAGGGTCCAGCAAATGGTGAAAATCTACGATGATCATGCAGAAAAGGCAGGTCTCCTACATCACCCATGATAAAATCAGGAAGCCTCAAAGTCAGAAGGCAATACAGGAGAGCAGGTATTCTTGATTGAGGGTCTGAAAATGGGGAACATCCTAGTTAGGAGAGGCAAAGGAGCACAAGGAATTAATATGCCTGTTGAAGGCTTAGCTATTTTAAAAACATTGGGGAAAAAAGCTGGGTACCATGGTAAGTAAAATATGTTTTTGCTTTCTTGAAGAAATCCTAGATAATAATCTGTTTTCCTTCTAAATTCATTATATATAACACAATCATTTAGAAAAAACAATTTAAAAATACAGTACCACATTATAGTTTTTACACATATTTTTGAGTAGCTGGTCATTCAAGCTTTGCTTTCTGTAAATATCAACGTAACCAATATCATTTAACTGTGTCAGCCAGGCCTAATTTTCTCTGGTACAGGCAGATGTAGGGTGGCGTCGCCTGGAGGTCTGTGCTCTGGGCTGCCCGTGCTGTGGAAAGATGAAAATGCAAGCTGTGATAAGGACCACACTGCAAGGAGATTGGGCAGACAGGAGTCGATAGCTCATCCAAATTAGCATCTTCCCATCTATACTTTAATAGTATTTCTGTGGAACCCACCATCAAAAATCACTATTTACTGTTATCAGTACTGAGTGATAACTGTTCTCCTTTATTAATATGTGGATAGCAAATGAGGAATAGAGAGAGAGAGTTGTCATTCCACTGATGTTGGTGGGGGGGGTGTTCAAAGGATGAATGTATTATTTCTTCTGCGCCTGGCATTTTGTTGAATCGGTGTTTGTGGAACCGAGGGTCATCTTGGCAACCGCCGCATCAACTCCCCTGCATCCCGCAACGTCCCCGGGTGTCAGTTACTCCCCGATTCTGCACCGCCACCAGGAACCAACACCTCTCTTTCATCACTGACGCCTCACCTCCTTCGGGCAACATACTGTCCTCGAGTGCTGACGTGCCAACGACCTGCATAGCAGTAAGGAACTAACATTGCACTTGCCTCCTTGACGTTCCAGCTCTCTTGGGTCTTGCACCGTCTTTGATATCCGCATCTACAAGGTACTGTACCCAGGTCTACGTGACCCCTGATGCCGGTCCTCTCTCCCCCGAGGCGGGACTGACTTTTTGGAGTAGTCAAGGTCAAGCAAAACCAGATAGCCCCTTTGGAGCTATTGTGTTTCTAAAAAGTCATACTTGATCTAATCTTGGGAAACTCATATTCTTATTTGTGTACTTTGGTTTATTTTTGTAATTTTGGTCTGTGTTACTCAGATAAATATTGGCTATGTGTGGAGTACTTTAGTGGTGTTTTCACTGTGTTACTGTATATTTTATTATATTGTATACATTATATATTAATTTTAACAAAGAGAGAGGGTCCGAGGGAATGTTTTATGACCAACCAATGCTACAGCCCTAACAGTTACTTGAATACCAACTAAAGAATAGCAAGGGGTCAGAAAAAGTGGGTGTGTTTCTTATCCGGTGATGATATGTGCTATGATCAATGAATAGCGAAATCTATCGCTTGGTCTCTCAAAGTGCTCAAAGAGATCCCATCAGACTTCCACCCTGTACCGCCCTACATCATTTGGGAACCTTCAAAGTGCACATGGGGAATCGAGTACCCAGTGCGAGATTTGGCCAGACTCAACCAAATCTATCACATCAATCCCAAACAGTCTATGATGTAATCTATATTAGGTATCAGGAGATTACTGAAAAGCAGTGCTAGATTGTGTAAACCAAAAGTGTATAAAGTGCTATATCTAAAATTGAGTGAAAGGAAGAAAATATTTTTAATGGACACCTCCTTTTTCTCAATATTAAAAACAGTGCAAATGGTAGCCTTAACAAATAACTACACAGATGAAAAGATGGTCGACATGTTTCTGCAGACTTTTAACGGGCCCATGGGTCACCTTGCTGCTTCATCAGGACCTATTTTCCTACTGCTGGGTGTGGTGATGTGAATCAAAATCAAAAGCAGTGTGACAAAGTAAATATCACCTGAGAATCTCCTGTGTTCAAATTGTCGGAGTACACCAAATGGACAGACACACACACATAGATGAGAAAGAAATGTACATATCGTTAGTGAAAATGTCATTTCAAAAAACGTCATTTCGAAAAACAACTGCTGAATTATTATGTCCAGTCAGATAAGCGTACTGCTAAACATCATGTAACCTTGTATAGGTGTACCATGAGAGCTAGACCAGCAGCGTATCTAATACTCATATGCACATGGTAAACATATAAGCTTACACTCACCCAATTTGCAGGAGAATGTTGCCCCCCCCCCCCCTCACCTGGTCACAGCTCAGGTAACATGGAGCACCGCTCTGTTGAAGCCAAACAAATGAAAAAAATCAGAGGAAGCACCTCGCTGCTGCGAAACAAAACAACACTTATCGCCTTAACCAGGCTTATAATGTGTAGATAAATCCTTCATTTCTTATTTTTAATATTATAGTCACTGCCCAATCAAAACACCCCTGGTGTCATGGATGAATTGAAGCTCAAAATCTGAGCAGATATACTTAATATTTGTGAGAATACATTGAGGACAGTGTCTACTCCCAAAATTCATCGTTATTGAATATCAGCGACACTCGTCATATTGCACAGAAACAATTCTTACTGCTCAAATAGATATACATCGCATAACATTCTCCCAGCCCCTAATTTACGAGTTGTTTCTTCTATAAGAGAGGAGAGAATTCATGATCAGACTAATACATGGGAGCCTTCGATAATAGAGGGAAAACATACTATATCACATGGTTAAAGCCCCTCTTAATAAATCACGTTTGATTATCATTAGTGGCTATGCCCGTTAGGATTGATTGGCGTGATCTCACTTAACCTTTAAGAATAATGCGTTTAAACATATTGCGTATCCTCGACTAGGCTCCTCAGATATATCTATTCTCTCCCTTAAGCTTGAAACAGATGGAGGGCAAATAAGAGGGTTCCGTAACACTATATTGCTAATAGTGTGAGCACTGGGGACATCCAACTACATTTCCCAAGATTCCCAGGGGCGTTATAGTACAATCTGTAGTTCGGCACCTTTGAAAACAGACGACCTAGTAATTCCCTTCTACCACAAACACTAAGGGATCAATGACTCAAATTCTTAATTGCTCGAGTTAAGTGAAATGATATGAGGATAAGTGATCATAGATACACCTAAAATTCACGTTTTGCATACGAAATCGGCGCTTGTGGGCCAACGCACTACATTTCCCTACAGCCTCGGGGCGCGCTGAGATGACAACACAGCGGCCGCCAACCAGAGGATTTGCCAAATAGACCTCCTCCTGTCCGCTCGGTACCTCCCACAGACAGCCCAGAAGGACGTCTGGAGTACCGACGGACAGGTAGGCAGGCTGGCGACTCCTCAATACAATTGAACTATAGGGTAGATCAGCGAAGATGCGGCAGGACCTCGAATTGAGATCCACATACTTCTAGCACGGCTAAGTAGCTCAATTCATTGCATGGCTGAAATGATAGTAAGCAATGTTTACACGCTCAAAGTTAGGAACGGTGCGCGAGGGATCGCGCATTATTTGGAAGTTCCATCTACACACACTGCGTAGTGTACTTATTAATGGCATTCGCCCGATGTTTGGATTTACCTCCATCTACTAAATGAGGAGTTCATTACATACTGAGCGATACTCCTGGGCTCTAACGCTATATTCTCAACATGTAACAAGTGATTGACACGCAAGTTAACCAGGATGGTAGCTTATCTATTTGAGCAGTAAGAATTGTTTCTGTGCAATATGACGAGTGTCGCTGACATTCAATAACGACCAATTTTGGGAGTAGACACTGTCCTCAATGTATTCTCACTAATATTAAGTATATCTGCTCAGATTTTGAGCTTCAATTCATCCATGACACCAGGGGTGTTTTGAGTGGGCAGTGACTATAATATTAAAAATAAGAAATGAAGGATTTATCTACACATTATAAGCCTGGTTAAGGCGATAAGTGTTGTTTTGTTTCGCAGCAGCGAGGTGCTTCCTCTGATTTTTTTCATTTGTTTGGCTTGAACAGAGCGGTGCTCCATGTTACCTGAGCTGTGGCCAGGTGAGAGGGGGCAACATTCTCCTGCAAATTGGGTGAGTGCAAGCTTATATGTTTACAATGTGCATATGAGTATTAGATACGCTGCTGGTCTAGCTCTCATGGTACACCTATACAAGGTTACATGATGTTTAGCAGTACGCTTATCTGACTGGACATAATCATTCAGCAGTTGTTTTTTGAAATGACGTTTTTTGAAATGACATTTTTACTAACGATATGTACATTTCTTTCTCATCTATGTGTGTGTGTGTCTGTCCATTTGGTGTACTCCGACAATTTGAACACAGGAGATTCTCAGGTGATATTTACTTTGTTTGTCACACTGCTTTTGATTTTGAGTCACATCACCACACCCAACAGCAGCAAAATAGGTCCTGATGAAGCAGCAAGGTGACCCATGGGCCCGTTAAAAGTCTGCAGAAATATGTCGACCATCTTTTCATCTATGTAGTTATTTGTTAAGGCTACCATTTGCCCTGTTTTTAATATTGAGAAAAAGGAGGTGTCCATTAAAAATATTTTCTTCCTTTCACTCAATTTTAGATATAGCACTTTATACACTTTTGGTTTCCACAATCTAGCACTGCTTTTCAGTAACCTTCTGATACCTAATATAGATTACATCATAGACTGTTTGGGATTGATGTGATAGATTTGGTTGAGTCTGGCCAAATCTTGCACTGGGTACTGGATTCCCCATGTGCACTTTGAAGGTTCCCAAATGATGTAGGGCGGTACAGGGTGGAAGTCTGATGGGATCTCTTTGAGCACTTTGAGAGACTCAGCGATAGATTTTGCTATTCATTGATCATAGGACATATCATCACCGGATAAGAAACACACCCACTTTTTCTGACCCCTTGCTATTCTTTAGTTGGTATTCAAATACATTACATATTGCCTCTGGGAATAACCCTGACTGCTCGTGCCAGGTCACCAACAGGGTGAGCACGGATTATCCCTAGCGTGTACCTTACTTACCCTGACTAGAGTGAGGGTCCTTACTTGAATAGAGTGCAAACCCCTGCCAACGAGATACTAGATACTCTAGCAGTAACTATTTCATTTCAGCTGAATAAGTAACTTATACCTTTTGTACACTTGACTCTCCAAAGGTAGTGAAGGCAGGCAGTCAAGCCATCACTTACAATTAAGTTTGCCTGATGAGGTGTTTTTGCTCAGGATAATGGTGCTATGTGAATAGATGTCTTGCTTCCTGCTGATTTAGGTTATTGTTTGTCCTGTAAGACTATTTATAAGTTTGTTAAGCACATGATCCTATTTCACATGGATTGAACTGCGCCTGTTATTACTGACAGCGTCTCCTACCAAGGCTTCTTAAATACCCACCTTAGGCCACATCTCTTCTAGAGAGTCCCCACCTTTTTCAACCCACTAGATAGATAGATAGATAGATAGATAGATAGATAGATAGATAGATAGATAGATAGATAGATAGATAGACAAATAGACAGATAGACAGATAGACAGATAGACAGATAGACAGATAGACAAATAGACAAATAGACAGATAGACAGATAGACAGATAGACAGATAGACAGATAGACAGATAGACAGATAGATAGACAGATAGATAGATAGACACACACACCGACAAGACCAAATTTGGGATAAAGTGAGAGAGGCATATGGGGAGAAAGACATGATGGCATGGAAGATCAGAGTGAGGGGAAAGAGAAGGACACCATGGCGGTCAGTACAGCAAGGCAAATGGAGATTAAAGCACCTCACACCTTAGACTGTGCCTACTTTTCATTTGTGGGTGAGCGTGCACTATGTTATGTTATATAGAATTTATAGTACGCAGCTTTCACTCTAAGGAGTATCAGGGTGCTATGCTGGACCCTACATAAGGTACAGAAAGTAACTCAGAGCTTAGATAAGTGAGAGGCATAAAGCATCTGGGGCACCAAAAATCCAGGTTTTCAGGGCTCTCCTGAAATTTCGTTCTGTCTGAATGAAACGAAGATGTCTGGGAAGATTCCAGGCTTTGGTCCCCAGGACAGCATTTGGTTTGCCCCCCTTAGTGATGCACCTAAAGCTTGGGGGCTCAAGGAGGTTCACTGACAAGGATCTGAGGGGGCGCTGCGTCACGTAGGGGGTGAACCTAGACCTTAGGTATTTCGTTCCTGTTGATCTAAAAGCTCTGTAGGGAATGACCAGGATCTTGAAAAGGGCTCTTTTATGTATGGGCAGCCAGTGCAACAACTTAAGGGCGGCTGAGGAGCCTCGTCGCCACTTCAGGACTAAACGTGCGGCTGCATGTTGGACTCTCTGTAGTTTGTTCAGAACATACTTATTGGTCCCTGCATATAAGCTGTTACAATATTTTAATTGCAACATAATTAGTGCTACTATATTTGCCTTTCTGACCGTGCAGTGAAGTAGGTCAAAGAACTTTTTAATTGACTTTATCAAGTGGAAGCACGTGCCTGCTACAGCAAGAGCTTGCTGGCGAAAAGAAAACTACATTTTATTGAGGGTCTTTTAGCGTGTCAGATAGTTCTGAATTAAAGCACACTACAGCTTTGATCCTCCTGTCGATGAGGAGAAATCTAAGATGTCTGGGATTAGCCATGCTCTCTATGGTGGACAGACAGGGGGCACTTCTCCAATTGAGAGCAGCCCCTCCTAAATCAAAGCAGAAATTAAATGAGAGGGGGGTGGTGATGGGTCTGACTGACTTCCACTGTGATTCATTCAGGTGCTATTTCACTAAATTAAGCTAGTTTGCAACTGGTTATGGCGCCTCCGTTTTTAATAATAACATAACTTGAAGCCGTACACCTAAAGCCAAAAAAGAGAAGTAATTTGCATCATCTTCCAAACTTCTTGTCCTTCACCTGGCGTTGATTAAATGTAATATTTTCAGACAAATAATAAAAAAGAAGCATTGGAAACGCCAATAGGTCTGGTATTGGCTGCAAGTGTATTAGCTTTGTCAATGCTTGTTTTGTTTTGGCAGGGGATTTGCAAAACCTTATTGTTGCAGGAGTTCTTGAGTCCTTGACAATAATTTTTTAAAGTGAGAAAAAAATTGGTCTCCAAAAGAGCATATTGCCATAGCAATCCATGGCACTGAAGGGAAGTCTTTTGTGTATGGATGTGCTTGTTATGAAAGAGTGGAATGCCATCACTCACAGTGAAGTTAGTCAATGGCTGAAATATGCTGACTCACTGCACCATGCTGCATGCGGTAGAGGGAGGCAAATAAACGTGAATGTCAACTCACCAATGGATGAAGAACGCTGGCTGAAAGTCCATATGTGTACAGGCCCGGACTGGCCGTTGCGGACACCGGGCAATCCCCCGGTGGGCCGTAAGGGTGGGGGGCGGTTTTGGGCCCCTGGGGGGCCGTTTTTGTTACGGGTCGAATCGGTCCTGTAACAAAATCGGACGAAAAGCGGCCATGGCAAAGAGCTCGGTCACCCCCCCCCCCCCCCCCCCTCTCCCCCGGGGGGGGGGGGGCGAGCACTTTGCCAGGGACGGTTTTCGTTCCCAGTCCGGCTCTGTATGTGTAAGTATTATACATAGAGAATTGTAATACAATCAGATCTTGAGTAATAAACCGCCCATGGTCTTTTTCAGTTCAAATTGTGTAAATGTTTTGCAAATGTAAGATTGCTGTCTACTGGCTATTTTACACCTTAGGTTGTGACGTTTCTTCTCAGTATTGTGACATTGTTATGCAGGGGCCTGTTGGTTATCCAGTGAGCTCAAGCTTTCTGTCAATTTTTTATATATGTCTTATATACATTGGCCTCCAGTGTACAGTAGACTGAGACTAGTAACAGCGCAAACCATCTTGTGGAGACATTGCCTGTGTTTTGGTACTGATTGTAAGCAGCAAGCTGTAAGAGAGTGAATTGTCCATTTAGGGGCAGTTTTAGGTGATGTTTTTACAGCTATCATTTCATGTATGATTGTTCTAATTTCTGAGCCTTCAGAGGTACTTTTGCACTAGGGTCACACATGTGTACATTGGTTGGCAGAATCAGACATTGTTTGGGTTTGACAGTTATGAGTCAAGCTGGCTTGGGTTGTTTGACAGCTGTCACAAATTTTCAAGTCCCACCATGGGACGTTTTGAGGTTCTGTCAAGTTGTCACTTGGCTGTTCATTGGCAATTTGTTGCCAATATTTTTACAGTTATCCTGGGGTTTTTCTGATTACTGCTGACAAGTCATTTTAGAAGCCTATTGGGGTGATTGTCTGGCATCAGGCACGTCTAGGCTGTTCCACAGCTGTCATGCATGATTGGGTTCCTTGAAAGCCTTTGTCTTTGACAGCAAAATACATGTTTGAGTTATTTGACAATCATGCGTCAGGTTTGGATTGTTTGACAGATGTCACACATGTTCATGTTCAATGTCTGAGTGCATGAAACACTTTTTGGTTGTTTAACAGGTGTCAGTCATGTTTCGATGAGAAAGGTGTCCGACATGGTTTTGGTCACTTAACAGTTCCATGAATTGTGGCATTTTGGCAACGCACAGGGTGCTTAAGAAGTTTACCAGCTGTCATATGTGTTGTTTAAAGGCTTTGTACATTTGGTTAGGCTGTTTTTAGGTCTTGCCTGCAGCAGAGCATGTGCTGCATGCATTCTTGCGTGCAAGAGATATTGTCTACAACTAGGGGCTTGAAGCCCGCCCATGGCTTAACATTTGTTGGCTTCACTGTCACTCTTATTTGCTGTCTTCTAATTGGCTAGTGCAGGCTGGCTTCCTTTCCTCTTCTTTCAGCTGGAGCATGGACCAAGTACTGTTTGCTTCATCTAGATTGATGGCCTTCTGCAAATGGCTCTGTGATTGAGGTGCTACTTTTATTTTTTTCCGCTTTCTTCCTTTTTGAACCTCTTGCAATTTGTAGCTATGTTTTACTATGCCACACATACTTCAAAGAAGCCCTTTTCTCCCTCAAAATGGATGTTTATTGTGACAACAGATGTTATCTGCTTCAAAATGTACTTTCACTAAGACATGGACATGAGCACAATTGATTCATGTGATAGAATTTTTTGCCAAATGTCTTATTTTCTTTTTAATGCATGGGAAGATTAACTGATTTGCTAAGATTCACATGGGTACTGTGCATTGACCTAACAAGCACTGGCAAAGCCAGTAGGTCACAACTTTGAGGCTAATGGCTCTGCCATTGTCTTTTGTTCATTCTGTACAGCATGGGTATTTCTGACTTTAACAATGATTTGTATCCATGCTCTATAGCTGTGCAGCATGGCTAAAAATAATAATAACAAGCATTGGCAAAACCAGTAGGTCTGTGTAATCCGAAAGTTACTTGCTTCCTCAATGACTTTTAGCCAAGTTGAATTGCAGCAGGCTACCATTTAGCATGGCTGAAGGTCATGTAAAAAAGTGATTTGACCCAGCCTGCGCTGTACTCTAAACTCACATATTTCAAAGCGCTTTCATTTTTTTTGTAAACACATTTTATTCAATTACATCAGTTAAAGCAGCATCAATAAAGTGGAATTACATGCTGAGCTTCTCATTGCTGGTAGCATTGCTCTACACTCATATTTGTCGGTCATATAGGTCCGTTCACAGCTTCTCGCAATGCGTAACCTTCGTCCCAAGGGGATCTATAGCCTACAGTCACATCCATTTCCCCAGGTGAGTCATGCTCCAGCTCTTGCGCCGATATTTCGGCAGTCTAATTGACCGTCCCAGCCCTGATATATAACAACCTCAGTTGGCACTAAAATAACAAAACTTGCCCTCCCCTCTTACCCACCCCCCTCCCTCAGGCATGTCGCTCCATCATCTGGATCTCATTGGTAAGTAGCATCTAGTCATGCTTGGTATCGGACTCCACCCATCAAGTAGGAAGGTATCTAAAGAGGGAACACCTCTATATAGTACAGTTCTGTCGTCTCCTGATCTATCTGCTTAGGTAGGGCAAGTGCTTCAAACCCCACTGGTCGGTTTCCTCAGGTAGGGAGTGGTTCGTCGTTGTGAGTTTGGTGCTTGAGTAAGTCTACGAGTGCTATCCATGCTCTTTCCGTGTCTAGCATTTTATCATTGTTTGTTCTCTGGGCCATTTGTAATCTAAAAATCCCTTCACAGTCAGCCCACTTTGTGAATTCTCGCCGTGAAAGCGCTTTCATGCGCGATAATGAAGAAAAAAGTTTAGGTGAAATAAAATATTTGGGCCAGAGCGCACACGGAGCAGCTTTTAAAGAAACTTAATCAAAATGCCCGTGCAGCAAATGGCTCAGCCCAGCTCCCACAGCTGCTTCTTTCCCGGGTGCGTGCCCAGCCCCGAACAGCAGACCTGTTTTGTCTGCTTGAACTGCAGTGTGCTTTATTGCGACTCATCTACCAGAAGCTGGCAGTTATGTTTGAATGAGAGGGGCATTGTGGGTGAACTGGGAGAGTGAAAATAAAACGAATGTTAAATTAAAAAAATGTGGGTGTCGCGTGGCTTTATAAACAACATGGCTTGTGAAGCATCATTTTAAAAGCCTTGCCACATTTTGGAATGTCAATTTCTACTTTAGTTATTAAAATGCCATAAGCAAGTTACAAAATGGGACAGAAAGGTGCGAGGGTGAGTAAGAAGGTGAATAATAAAGCCGACCTGCAAAGAAAAAGAAGCAACAGGGTTAGGGTGAGTGGGAGGAAAGGAAGCGAGTGAAAACAAAGTGTGGAGTGCTCAAATCCAAATAAAAAAATAGCTTCTAAAACGGAAGCAGTGGATGGTCCATGGTCTGGTGGAGTTCCAAACACAGGTAGAGGCATGACACATTCATGCTATGGAACAAACGGGAACGAAAAATACGAGAGCAGCAATGGAGTGACAAATGGTAAGGCTATGGGCGGACTGAAACCCACTGGACTGAAAACAACATGTCTCTATGAGACAGCGCGTGCGATGTTTGGCTGAGACCTAAAAAGGACTATAATGCATTCAGCGCTAATGCACCTTAAGAAACAAAAGCGCATTAGCTCTTGCTGCAGCATAGCGCTTTTCAAAATTAGTTTAGGCACACTACAAAGCATATGCGTTGCTGTACAGCATGGCTACAAAACATTTCTAAGGGCAATAGCTCTTATAGGCAATACCTATTGGCTTTTCCAATGCTTGCTTTTAAAATGGCAGTTATGTGTGTCTTTTTTTTATTGATCAGGCTTCTTTGAGCTGGACTGTGACCATAAATGTTTAGTTTGTTGATTTACTAACAGGCTTGCCTGAAGCCTGAGTTGTGTGAAAGCTGGCAGACACATTCGTTGAGATTGTTTGATGGCTATCACTTAGTCATTTTTGAGCTTTTTGAATGCTATCAGATATTTTCTGAATTGCTCGACAGCTATTGGGTTTTTCAAGCCCTAAACACGTTTTGGTTGCTTGACACCTGTCAAGCACGTTTTGATTGCTTTCCAGCTGTCTGGCATGTTTACGTTGTTTGAAGGCTGAGACATATTTGGGGCATCTGAACGTTACCAGACCTTTTTTTGGTTGTTATAGTTTCAAACACGTTTAGGTTTCTTGTTAGTGTTGTGACAGCTATCAGATATGTTTATAGGTGTTTGACGCCTGTCACGGTTGTTTGGGTTATTACAGCTGACCACTATGTTTGAGCTTTTTGGCAACAACGTGGCTTATTTAGTTAGTTTACAGGGTCACAGGCACACCTGTTTATATTGGATACCTCACAGGCATGCTCGGTGTGACAACTCACAATCTTGATTGGGCTGCATGACTACCGCCAAACATGCTTGAATTGTGTTACTGCTATCAAACATTTTTGCTGTTGCTTGGCCGCCATGTTTGATTGATAGCTGTCAGTTTTTCTCGTGTATTTGTAACAACTGCCAATCAGTTTTAGAGCCTTCTTGTATTTCTTACCGCGTGGGCCCCTAACTGGACAGGGAAATAAAGAACAGGCCGCTCTCAGCGCCTAGATTTCAGCGCCTCTTCCAGAGCCTTCTCTGCAGCTTCGATTTCAAAGTCTCGTGTGTTTTTTCATTTGCTTTAGAAATCACAAGTTTGACCTTGTGCCCTCTCTTTCCTGTATATCAACAGTAACAGTTTCCCTACAGCGTGAAGGTACTTTCGAACATTCCAGAAGGCTTTGGTAATTTCTTCTGGAGGTCGTTACATCTCCCGCGCTATAAAATGTAGCGGAGAAAGAATGACTTATTCAAAATGTAACATATGAGCATTAAATATCAGAAAATGTTGCTCACGCTTCCTTCATTGCAGGGTAGGGAACAGGAGGTAAATAAACACCCTCAAACGTTTGAGTTTGCAAGAGTCCACAAACTTTTTAAAGACACTTTCTCCCACTGTGTAAGGCCTGGGTTTGGTCTTGCCAAGGGTCTCTCCGATTACATCTGTACCTAGTGATGGAATGGGGACTGAACATACCCGTGTTTGTGGGAGAGGGTAGGGGAAGTGCTTCTAGCTCCATGAAAAACAAGCATTTGCAATGCAGTAGGTCTCGCATTTGCGAGAGTTTAAGCTAATGGCATTGTAAATGACATGGCCTTTTATTTATCTGTTTTGATAATTAACACATAAATAAAAGGCATTGTCATTTACAATGGCAATAGCTCAAACTCTTGTAAATGTGAGACCCTTTTCACTTCAAAGAAGCGGCCGCCATTGTCCCGGGCTACTTGGAAAGTGAAAGCGCGCATGGCGAGCTGAATGTTGCAGGAACGCATTTGTGCCTGCAGTAGAAGAAACTCATTAAAGAAAATAGTGCTTACAGACTAAATTAGACATACAGTGTAACAACAGAAGTAAAAGGGCCAGTCCTCATGGGAGATTATGAATGAAGACAAGGTGGGACTAAGGAGGGACTAACAAGCCTATTAACGAATCAAAAGCCAGCATTTACAAAGAACAATGACACAATCCAATGAAAAATATGGGCGGAGAGTGGGCGGAGCTTCAAGTCCTTACTAAAATGCAGCATGCCTCGCTGAGCAGTGAATGCGCTGCACAGGCTCAAGCTAAAAAATATTTACCAAGGAAGGAAACGTGTTTTGGTGTTAGTACAATATTGCCCTGTTATATTTCCACTTGAAAAAATGGCCTTGTATGGAAAGAACTTGAAATGAACAAAATCATTTAAGAACTACTTCTAAGAGACGGAGACGTTCGCAGCTTCGCATGAGTACCCCTGGAATCCTCTGATTTTCAAAATGTGTTAGACATTTTTCTGTACTATGTAACCTATTGCAGTAAATGTCTCACTGTTTTGTGAATTGAGGCCATACTAATAGCATAAGTTTACTCTCTGAAGGACGAATGCAGCTGTGAGAGATGATTACCCATACTCCTGGGGAAGGGAATGTCTTCTTCCCCTGTTTTCAAGGTTAAGATGATAGATTATAAAGGTGATCCTAAACAATCAATTGATATGAAGATAACTGGGAACTTTTATAGGAAAAAGTTTGTGATCTCATGTTATGTTTTCCTTTTGTTAACTATGGCTGTCATAGAGAGCCCTTGATGTTTATTATAAGCTTCTAAATGTGATAACTCCCTCCTAGGACGTTGCAACAGTTTATAACAAAACTTGTTACCCACTGTTGCTATGTAATGCAGGCCTTCCAGGCAAACAGGACTTTCTGAGAGATTCTCAGCACATCTCGGCTTGAGGGTTAGGATGGCAGATAAGGTATTTTATTTTACCTTTGTATCAGGGATGCATAACAGAGGCCACGTTAGGAATGGCTCCCCCATTACTCCTCCGCCAGTGCGTAGCAGATGGAAGCTGGGGCATATGATTTTGGAGGCCTTCCATAACATAAAATTATAGATGGGTAAAAAGTGAATTACGGGAATGGTTTTCACCTTGGTGTTTTGAGTGACATTATAGACAGCTCAAACTTTGCTCTGGTTGTCTTTTTGATTTCACTCAGAAGCTCTTGTTGAAAAACTTCCCTGTAATTCACTGTTAACCTTTTATAATTGTATGTATTATGTACAGCTCTCCGAGTGCAATGGGAAACAAAATAGCAAACAAAAGATGTTTCTCACTGTTGCTACATCATATAGGAATTCCAGGATGCCCTGGCAGCGCTCTCTGAGAGTCTGTCAATGCAACGCTGGAGAAGAGAGACACCAGCTTCCGACAGGAGGGAAAAAAAGCACAGAGGATGTCAGATGTAGTTGGGCGGGTAGCAGAAGGCTAGGTTTTTAGGTCGAGCGTTGGCAGTACATGCGATGCTCTGCGAGGCGTGCTGTATTTAGGTATGTACTTGACGCTCCGCCCACTCTCCACCCATATTTTTCATTAGACTGTGTCATTGTCCTTGGTAAATGCTGGTTTCTGATTCGTTAATAGGCTTGCGAGTCCCTCCTTTGTACTGCCTTGTCTTCATTTGTAACCTCCCATGAGAACACCCCCTGTTACGTATTTTGTTGCTCTGTAGGCTTTAACCCGTTGGCTGCTACCGCGATTTCGCGGCAGTGCGGCCGTTTAAAAAAATGAGCGGGCCGCGTCGGCCATTGGCCAACGGCAGCACCAGCGAGGTAGTGCTGCCGTCGGCCAATGGCCGACAGCAGCATGGAAGGGGTTAATTACAGCCTCCGAGCACTATTTTGTTTAATGCTTTTCACCTGCCTGCTTTTGCAGGCAGGACAGGTTCTTTCGTAGGGCTTTATTTTATTTTTTTCATAGCACGGCACTTCACAGTGGCTGCCGTGCGTTTGGTTTATTTGCAGCACCGAACCCTGGCGGATGTTTTTTTTTCTTTTATATTTTTTAACTTTTGTTTGTAAAAGCGCCCGATGCTGCCCTTTCACGTTAATGGTGGCCTCGCCCCTTTCTTTTAGACGAGCTGCGTCTAAGGAAAGGGGCACGGCTGCCATTAAAGTAAAAGCACGGCATGGAATTCTTTTCCAAAAAACTATTTGTAAGGCAAAAGGTCTCACATTTTCGAGAGTTTCCTAAATGCAAGACTTATTGCATTGAAAATGCTTGTTTTTGTTGTTGTTACATTTGGGACAGGTAGGAGAGGCCATGTAAATGGTTTTCACATGACTCCTCTGCCTCTGCCCCTGAAAGCAATGGCAGATGATTGTGGAGACCGGACGATACAAACATAAAAGTATAAATGAATAAAAAGCTAATAACAAGAAAGTTTTTCACCTTGGGTTCTGATTGACATGATAACTCGAGCTTCGCTATCATCTATTTAAAGTCTCCCAGATCCCCCTGATAAAAAACATATCTGTTATTCACTGCTACCTATCTACAAATCTATATATCTAATGCTGTGTTATTATTATGATACCTTAGTGTGTTAATCATTTTAGCCTAGGTGATGCTGAGTAATTGTATCAACATTTTGTAAAGTGCTAGACGTCACTTGTGCCACTTTAGATCACTGAAAGACTCACTTTAAAAATTGAATTGTTGGCAGGCTAAGTTAGTATAAGTAATAAAACACATTTAATCACAATTCACAGAGGTGTGAGAAAAGAGATTGTCAACCTTTTGACTGTCACGGCTAAATGAACTGAATAGCACCTTACTGACATAGTGACTGGACAGATAAAAGCAATCTAGAACTTTCTTTTTTTGCAACTCCTTATATCATTTTTATATTGTTAAATAAAGATAAGTAAAGTTTTTATTTTACCCACTAAAAAGCACTGAAGAAAATCTTTTTAATTCCAGCATTTAGATGCTTTGCCTTCTACAGAAATGCCTTGAAAGCAATCGAACAATTCATCACCATAGTTAGTAGTCAGAGAGTGGTTCATTTAATTAAATCCCTTGTGCTCTCCTTCCTCAATCTCGATTGGTTTCCCTTCAGTCGTGGAAATCAATTTCAGTGGCAGATACATTACTTTTTTCCTGACAATATAGGTTCCAAACAGCCCAAGTTTCGAAAATTGATTTCAGAGAAACCAAGTCTGAAAATGTGCTTTTTAACCTATTTTACATAATATATTCATTGCGGTATTCAGATCCTATTTTAATACTTCCCCTTATTTCAAGAATATTTTAGCAATTTTACAGTTTTTTCTGAAGGGTATTAACCTAAATAAATCAATGTAACTGTGATTTTAATACCAAAATTAATCAGCATCAATTGAAAGCCTTAAAGTACTGGAAGACTTTGTCTAAATGACAAAATTTGGGAAAACCTACAAGGAGAATTAAAAAACTATATAAGGAGGCCCTTCAATCAATTCTTACCACCTTGGGAGAGAAAGGGGAGAGACCACCCTTGTCAATTATGCAGCTGTGGGGTCGAGGACCTAATTCATGTCATATGCACCTGTAACAAGCTAAAAGACATAAGGATTACCCTGCTAAAGCCAGTGTTTAGACAGTATGGAGTTAGATCTTCTTGACAAGCGGTAACGCTGTATTTCAATCCTGAGCTGGTGCAGCTAAATTGCCGGCTAACAACAGTCCTCGACATTACCGCAAAAAAGATTGAAACACCGGTCCGAGTCGGCCAAGGACTATTTACTAAAAGAACTGCTATAATTACTTTAAGAATGGACACAGACAAAACAATACTTACAGTCAAACATGATCAACGTGCAGAATGTTTGAACAATTTGTGCACTTCCTTTTATGTCCCGTAAGATTTCATTTATCCCTCTACTTATTGTTGTTGATAAAAAGTCAGGAATTTTTATAATGGTTTTTATAAAAAATTGTAAGATATTTTATTTTTTGTGTATGCAATGGTTTCAATTAATCTAGCATATTAAAATAAACTTCAAACTTTAAACTATATAAGGAGAAACACCTTCCCATTAACTTACATAGGTGTGAATGTAAATGTATGAGGAAGAAAGCTAAAATGTTTACAGGTCTTGCAGAACAAATCAGGACTTTCCCAACAAAATCGGGAATTTTGACATGTATGATCGGGTAATCTAAGATTCTTTCTCTCTTTTTATTGGGGACTTGTGTGTTTTAATTTTTTCTATTTTAGTTTTCTTTTTTATAAACGCTACTTTAGCCAGAGGATGTGTCAATACATTTGTGGAAAAGCAGGGAAGAAAGAGCTTACACTAATTCAAATCTGAATAGTTGGTGGAAGAGATGCTTTTTGAATTTCCCTCCATCATCTTCATGTCAAAGAGCACAGACGCGTTCCGAGGCCAGTGCATTCAGGGTGCCAGGTCTACCACTTGACTATGTGTATTTCAGAAGTAGCTGCAACATATAGGCCGATCTTAGGCGTACGATCAGGTCTGGTGGGAAATGGAGAACAGTTTAAAAGAGTGCCTGGGACATTGCTATCCAAGGATTGATGATGTAGGCTGAGAGGCTTTTAAATTCAACCCTCTATTTGTCTGTCAGCCTCTAAATTCAATTAAGACATGATCCTATCTCTTAAGATCCAGAATGACCCTTGCAACAGTCCTTGCTTTGCATCTGTATGTATTGGTATGCTGTCAAGGTATCCACAACAGAAATGTTCAGCTAGTTCTTACAGTTGCATTGAAGCATCATAAAGACGACCACAGACTACGAAGAGTTACCCATGCATGATGCAGAGATCTCAAGTAGCCACATCAGTGATCCCATCCTGATCATTTTCTTTTCATTGAGTTTTGATGCGAAAAAGCGTACCTGCGCATACTAGAATGGAAAGAATAAAAAAAATTCTGATCAACTAATAAGAGCTCCCTCAGCAATTCAAGCAGCTACAAACTCCAGAAATCTAATCATGAAGATCAGACTTTGATTCAGCACAAGGTTTGCTCTTACGTGTGCACTCCCCATGCTTGAATATACCTGTAATTCATGTATGCCTTCCAGTTTGTCTACATAAATATAAATGTATATAACATGCAGCAGCTTCCACAATGATTTCCACTCTATATCAAATGCCTTAAGCTCTGGTGGGTCACTGATGGGGTTTGTGGTATTCAAAACTACAAATAAATGATCAAAAATATCAAAAAAGCACCACTGAGGTCCCTTTCACTACATGAAAGAGCTTGAGAGATGTGACCTCATATGGGACAATGCTGTTTCGTTAAAAACATACCAAATGTTCACTCCGAACCAATTAATATTGTGTTATGCTATTTGTATTTCCATAGCGCCATATGCCATTTTTATGTGATATCAGCAGCACATTCTCTAGCCCGGTTAGTTTTTGTGAGTTACTGTAAAAGTCAGTGGTGGCTGGCAGGGAACGGGGGTGGCGGGGGGAACAAAATATCTTTTATAAATCACTTACCTCTTCGCGGCTGTCTCTCCTCCGTCGTTGCTTCTCTTCCTGGCTAGTCCCGGAAGCAGGAAGCACACAGGCACCCCTAAGCTTATCACAACTCTGCAGTTAGGAGCGTTGTGATTGGTCTGAGCTCTGTGGTTCGGCGCTCAGAGTGGGACTGGGAGCCTGTGCATGTTCTCCAACTATGCAAAGTGCACATGACTGTTTGGCTGTCCCAAAAGCCGGCCCAGCCGTCATGCACACTTATTGTGGACAAACCACTCCTCTTTCCAGGCTATATCACAGCCATGACCCACTCTAACCCAGCCCCATAGCTATGAAAAATAAAATGATAATAACGATGTTATTACCATTTAATATTTTCCTTTTTGGGGCGACGCTCCTCCGCTTTAGTGGAGGAGCCGCCCCTGGTAAAAGCAAAATCATTTTCATCTGGTATTTTTCCTTGTGTTGTTTTATAGGTATAGGTTTGTGTACCGAAGCACTTTACATTTTTCCCCCGATTGGGAGGATCAGCTGTCTATTGTTTGACATGTTCCCCTTATTATGTATATTATGAATAACGATCATAACAATTTTGTTTTGTGCACAGCGCTCGCTTCAACCGAATTAGCATTATTTACAAAGCCTATATTTGCCCGCTCAGTCTCGCTCACTGTATTGACCTTAGAAGGATGAAGGCAGCGTTAGTGCTGTCGTTATTGAAACCTGCGACCGACCTTCAGCAGGAAATGCTGAACTCACTCAGTATTGTCTATAACACAGTAAAGACATCATGTTTTTTTAATTTTTTATTTCAGGCGCACCTGGCAGCCTGGCATATAACAGACTGTAGTGTATGGGAAATGGGAAAAGTAGGGGGTCTCTCCCTCCAGATCAAGGGCCTATTGGAGCTAACAGGGGGTGAGGGGGGGGAGCGTCACCCGCAGGCAGCAAGGACTGTACATTTCTCCGGTGGCACACTAGACCCGAGGTGTCTTGCCTAGCAACACTTGGGGAAAATAGAACTGGTTACAAGTCAAGGAGTGAATATGGGCTCGTGTAATTTATGGAAATGTTATGGTAATGTCAGCCCTGGTGACTTGTAATGAAGCACCTGCGTTTCCTTCAGGTTTTTAAGAAGATGTCTTAAAGTGCCCCCGCACTCTGCAGAGGATATGTAGGAAAACGAGGCCTTGCCAGGCTTGCTAAGATAATGTCCTTCAGTCTTTTTTTCTTAAATAAGGCGTCCCATTCGGGTCAATTCTATTGTGTTACCAAAATAAATATAAAGCGTGCCTTTTGCATTTCCCAACCATCCTCAATATATAATATGCGTGGGGAAAGTGAAGTGGTTTGGTTCTGATTTTCTAGTCAACCATGTCTGTGAGATTTGTCCGACATGTGATGTGTGTAGAAGGGGGATACTTTATGTGGGGTCGAAGCTTTTCTGCGCCACTCGTTGATGTAAAATTGTTGTCCTTCTTCTATTTTTGCAAAATGTCCCCGGTTTTTTATTCTCAAGATCTGATCACACTGGGTTTAGTGCAGGCTGAACGGGAGTTCTTGACGTTTTGCTGTGCAAGAGCAGCAAGTAACCCAAGACAACAGTTTGTCTTTCGGTTGATGTAAATGTTGCAAATAAAACGCAGCAACGAAAAACACATTGCGAGCACTTTCATCATGTGGCTTTCATGTTTTCCAGAACAAGTTTCCGGTTGCCAGGGCAGCCACGGGAAAACATGCACACTGATTTTAAGGACGCGGAGGAGGGAACAGGCACATCTGTTTGTTGCACCTACATGGAAGCAGGGGAGGTATGTGGGGGGGTTACACCACCATTCGTTTTACAAGGTTGGGTGCATCTGGCACCCGGGGTTTGCCATTTATTCTGTGTTTTGTGGGCTAAAGGGTCCAGGCATCCGCAGAGGCTTCGAGCTATTTTTTTCAGAGACGTTTAGGATTCCTGCTGAGATTACAAGAGATTTTATAGAGTGGACAATTCGGAGAATACCAGGCCATATATTTTTATTTTTTTTAATTTAGAGGGGCAGGGCTGTCATAGCTATTATCAATATATCACACATGCAGGTCGATGAATATTAGCCATGCAGTCAATACCTTATAAAACTTTCATGATTCTAACTACTATGACTTTGGCAGTTAACAACATGACATTTATATTTTTTTTCACTGAAAAAAACAAAGGCTAAAGTAACATAGTTGAATTTGTGAGTGACAACATTAATGTTTTTAACTAACAAAACACTAAAACTCACCAGCTACAGTTAGCAACACTACTATACCTTGCCCCCGCCATACACTCCTTATGACAGTCACATGACATCCCCCATGACATGTTCTATGACATAATTTATGAGCTCACTGATGACATCTCAAATGACATTAATGATGACATCATCCAATTAGCGCCCTAGTTTGTGTTATAGTTTACATTTTGGTGAGCAACTACCTTATTACTTTACCTATTTTCGTTCAGCCAGGGTCCACTAATGGGTGTAATTGTTTACAAAACGCATGTGCTACTGTTGCATCATAGGTGTGCTGAGGTATTGACCATGTTATAAATGTTTGCATTGGAGAGTAACCCTGTGTGCAAGTGATAGTTGACAACTTGTGTCCATTATGTTCCACACAAGTTTTTAGGTTCTGGAGAGCGAGTTTGCAACAGGGCAAAGATTCTACATACAACCTACTGAGTATTGTAAGCAGCATTTATTTATTAGTCAGAATTGTGTCAGCATAGAAGCCTGTACACGCCAGGTGTTAAGCTATGTGCATGTGCTTGTTTTACTTCAGGAGATGGGTATCTGTAAAGTTTTCACCTCAGTATAAAGGTTGTAGGTAGTATGATCTTTAGCCCCTTCAGACCTTGGTTATTTGTGGGCTGGACTGGCCGTAGCCGGCATCGGGCATTTCCCCAGGAGGCTGGAAGGGTGGAGGCCAGTTTTGCAGCTTTGGGGGCTGGTTTTGTTACTGGGGCTGGTTTTCAGCGGTGCTGCAATATCAGCCCCAGTGACAAAAGCAGCAGTACACCCTCCTCCCTCCCAGGCCACCAGCGGGGAGGGGAGGGGGGAGCGCTGGTCCAACAAAATTGCCAGGAGTGCTTTGGGTTCCCAGTTCCGCTCAAATTGTTTGTAAGTAAACAGTCTCTCTTTGGACAAGTTCAGCATAGAATGTACACTGTGATTAGTAGATATTTTTTTAATCATTATAGTTTTACTGTCTGCAAACAGTGTGGTACAGAGGAAACTTATTTCATAGGGTAAACAGTGTTAACGGTACCCACTTTTCTACTCATATCCACTTGATCTCTCAATGTAGGTTCAGTTACTGTCAGGAGTTTGATACAGGTAAAGAGTGTCCGTAGTAGGGCATTAGTTATGTAACAGGGGCTTAAGTATCTGGAGAAACCTGGTTTTCCCTGAACAGCTGCATACAGATCGAACACCGTGTGCAGGATAGGTTACCCTTTCATCTGTGGTTCAAGGTCAACATGAACTCGTCTACCTATGAAGTGTATGGTATAGGGTCAATGTTACAAATAATACAAACTTGCTTTACCTATGGGGGTTGTATGTATGATAGCAGTAAAGACGCCTCATATTATTCAGAACTATTTTGCATTTACTTTCATACCTCTAATGGTGTTCCCGTTTACAAAGCAATGTGTATAAAAGAAGTTTGGATGATGTCATCAGTGCTTCATCAATGATGGCATCAGTGATGCCATAAATTATGTCATAGTACTTGGCATGAGGGATGTCATATGTGATGTCATATGCAGTTTATGGCGGGGAGCAAGTTATAAGTAGCACAGCTAACTATAACTGGTGAATTTCTGTGTATTTTTTTGTTCAAAACTTTAATGTTGTCCTTGACAAATTCACCTAATTATAAAGGTTTGTTAACCTTTGTTTGTTTCTGTGAATTTCTAGTTTTTTTAAACGAAAACAGTTCTTTTTATCACACCTAACTATAACGTTACTTTTAGCTTTGCTTGTTTCAGTGTTTTTAGGTCTCGCCTGTCGATGCGCATGCGCATCGAGCAAGGCGAGAGTATTGCGAGTTATCCACACTTTATCTGCACTGCAAGGAATCGTGGCGATTCCTTGCAGTGCCCGTGACTTTTAAGGTCAATGCGCATGCGCATTAAGCTTATGCGCATGCGCATTGACCTTAAAAGTCACGGGCGCGTGCATGTCCCCTCTCCGCCCCCTCCCCCGTTCCGCCCCCTCCCCTGTTCCGCCCCCTCCCCTTCCCGCCGTGTCGCATTTCTCCTCCCCCCTCCCCTCTCTTCCCTCCGGCTTGTTTGTTGATTTGACCCGCTCCGCCCCCTCCCCTTCCCGCCGTGTCGCATTTCTCCACCCCCCTCCCCTCTCTTCCCTCCGGCTTGTTGGAGCTGTGTACACACTCATTTCCTTCTGTCCACGTTTGATTCCATTTCGAAACAGCACATACATTTACACATACAAAGCATCTTATTTAAGCAGTCCCCTGGCACACATTTCCATATCTTCTGCTTGTGAGCAACGTTCTTGTCAGGTTTTCTAGGTTGCACCTAACAGCCCGTCTTCATTATAATAATTAGCTAGTGAGCAGTACACAGTTACTTTTGGTATTTGAATCCCGTTTTTCCCAACTAAACAATTCGACATTTAATTAGTACCACAATATTCATTATTGCAGGCTACATAAGCTTTTTGCACTCCTCTTCGGAGCTTGGTACAAAAATAGAACACCTGGAGAATCAAGAATTTATTTACGCCATCTAAACCATTCCGACATGGCGCTATCGTGTAGTCCTCTTTCACTCTCGATTCAAAACGATCGCGAGCCCGCGCGGCTTTAAGCCGATCTGGTGCTTCAAGCATTCACCTTGTTTGTTGAACGTAGCAGACTAGGACTGTCACGGTTGATTATCGGTGAGTACCTACTCCGCTGGGAGGTTATGGGCTATCAGTCGTCTTCAAGCAATACAGTTTAGGCATTTATTGCGTCTCTTTGTTTCAGAGCGCGTTTTTTTAGACAGGTTCGTGTTTCTTCGGTGTTGAATGTAGCTGGTCGACAGTCTGACGGTCTTCCATCGGTGAGTGTAAACACTGCGTGGATTTAACATTTCACCAGTTTTTTTAGAATATTATTGCAGTGGGTGACTGTGGTTCTCTGTTTTCAGAGCGCAGTTAAAGACTCTCGCTCGAGTAACTTATGCGGACTGGCGTTCCAAAGGTCGGGTGTGACCTCACTGGCTAAAACAGCAGTTACCATATAGAAGTTATCGCTCAGTACTTTGGTGAGTTGAGCAACTAGCATCTCTCCATACTTACACGCTGTCTGAGTAGGAATGGTTGTCTCACGTGTGAGTTGCTCTTTGATTAGCAGACAGACAGAGTAATTCTTTTCCCAGCATGGGAACATAGCGACGATTTATTTTCATGATTATGTCAATAGCAACAGTGGATCACATATTGTGACAGTATTAGTTATTATTGTGTAGCAAGAGCTCCCTACACATTTAAACATTTACCACGACTGAACATTGTTTTGAATGCAATACACTATTAAAGGAATTCTTTCACCTAATCAGAGGTACTTATACTTCTTCAGGTTGCACCAGTTTGTGACTGTGGTTACACAGACACTACCTAGGCCATCTTATTTCCATGTGAGATTAAACTTTTCCAGAAGTAAGTAAGTACTGGAAATACAAGGTAGTACACACTTCCATTGGTAATTGGGACTTTAACTTGCACATTCACACAAATGCTTTAATCTAGAGTTTGAATTCACACACAACTGTCCTGCGATATTAATTCTTTCTTGGTGGTGGTCTCTATCAGTGGTTCATTTTACATAGGTTATTCACTGGGGCTTGGCTTGACCTACTTATAAGTCCATCATGGAATTTCACGTCGTACTCCCAGTTGTGAATTTTGTATTGTATTGAGATCTGCACCCTCACTCACCCTCAACACCTCACCCTCACCCTCACTCACCCGCACTCACCCTCACTCACCCTCACCCTCACTCACCCTCAACCACTCACCCTCACTCACCCTCACCCTCACTCACCCTCACTCACCCTCAACCCCTCACCCTCACCCTCACTCACCCTCAACCCCTCACTCACCCTCACTCTCACTCATTCTCACTCACCCTCAACCCCTCACCCTCACTCACCCTCACCCACCCTCAACCCCTCACCCTAACTCACCCTCACCCTCCCTCACCCTCCCTCACCCTCCCTCACCCTCACTCACCCTCACTCACCCTCAACCCCTCACCCTCACTCACCCTCACCCACCCTCACTCACCCTCACCCTCACTCAGCCTCACCCTCACTCACCCTCAACCTCACTCACCCTCACCCACCCTCAACCCCTCATCCTCACTCACCCTCACCCTCACTCACCCTCAACCCCTCACCCTCACCCTCACTCACCCTCACCCAACCTCAACCCCTCACCCTCAATACCTCACCCTCACTCACCCTCACCCAACCCCTCACCCTCAATACCTCACCCTCACTCACCCTCACTCACCCTCAACCCCTCACCCTCACTCACCCTCAACCCCTCACCCACACCATCACTCACCCTCACTCGCCCTCACACGCCCTCACTCACCCTCACTCACCCTCACTCACCCTCAACCTCACTCACCCTCACCCAGCCTCAACCCCTCATCCTCACTCACCCTCACCCTCACTCACCCTCACTCACCCTCAACCCCTCACCCTCACCCTCACTCACCCTCACCCACCCTCAATCCCTCACCCTCAATCCCTCACCCTCAATCCCTCACCCTCAGTCACCCTCACCCTCACCCTCACTCACCCTCAACCCCTCACCCTCACTCACCCTCAACCCCCTCACCCTCACTCACCCTCAACCCCTCACCCACACCCTCACTCACCCTCAACCCCTCACCCACACCATCACTCGCCCTCGCTCGCCCTCACTCGCCCTCACTCGCCCTCACTCGCCCTCACTCGCCCTCACTCGCCCTCACTCGCCCTCACTCGCCCTCACTCGCCCTCACTCGCCCTCACTCGCCCTCACTCGCCCTCACTCGCCCTCACTCGCCCTCACTCGCCCTCACTCGCCCTCACTCGCCCTCACTCACCCTCACTCACCCTCACTCACCCTCACTCACCCTCAACACCTCACCCTCAACCCCTAACTCACCCTCACTCTAACTCACCCTCACTCACCCTCAACACCTCACCCTCAACACCTCACCCTCAACACCTCACCCTCAACACCTCACCCTCAACGCCTCACCCTCAACACCTCACCCTCACTCACTATGACTCACCCTCACCCTCACTCACCCTCACTCACCACTCACCATCACTCACAATCACTCACCCTCACTCACCCTCACTCACCCTCACTCACCCTCACTCACCCTCACTCACCCTCACTCACCCTCGACCCCTCACTCACCCTCACTCACCCTCACTCACCCTCACTCACCCTCACTCACCCTCACTCACCCTCACTCACCCTCACTCACCCTCACTCACCCTCACTCACCCTCACTCACCCTCACTCACCCTCACTCACCCTCGACCCCTCACTCACCCTCACTCATCCTCACTCATCCTCAACACCTCACCCTCATCCACCCTCAACACCTCACCCTAACTCACAATAACACTCTCTCACCCTCACCCTCACTCACTCTCACTAACACTCACCCTCAACACCTCACTCACCCTCAACACCACCTCACCCTCACTCACCCTCAATGCCTCACCCTCACTCACCCTCAACACCTCACCCTCAACCCCTAACTCACCCTCACTCTAACTCACCCTCACTCACCCTCAACACCTCACCCTCAACAACTCACCCTCAACACCTCACCCTCAACGCCTCACCCTCAACGCCTCACCCTCACTCACTATGACTCACCCTCACCCTCACTCACCCTCACTCACAATCACTCACACTCAGTCACACTCAGTCACACTCAGTCACACTCAGTCACACTCACCCTCAACACCTCACTCACCCTCAACACCTCACTCACACTCAACTCCTCACTCACCCCCACCCTCACTCACCCTCAACACCTCACCCTCACACAGTGCAATAGGTCTCGCAGGATTTTTACTTAAAGCTTTTACATTTGCTTATTGCTTTTTTGATTTGTAAATCTTTTGCATTGCCTACAAAAAATAAAATGCAAAAGATTTACAACAAAAAAAATATAAACAATTCTAAAAGCACTAACTCTAATGCTGCGAGACCTATTGCATTTCTAATGCTTGTTTTTAAAGTAATAAGGGATTGCACGAGCATCATGCAGCAAGCTTCACTCCCTGAAGCTTGCGAGCTACTCTTGCAAGACTCTTGCGGGAATACAACACAATTGTAGGAAAATTGTAGTATGTGGGAGGGACTAGTCTCTTCACTGAGACCCCTCTCTTGGATAATCTGTGTGCATACTAGGGTGAAAGAAGGGACTGCTCTCTCCTTTCAAACCTCTCTATTAAATGACAATGTGTACTTGCTAAGCTATATGAAGGGATTGGCCTCTCTGCTGAGACCTCTCTCAGATGAAGGTTTTTTATATTAGGATGTGTGTAGGTACTGGCGTCTCCAATGAAACGTCTTTGTCGGATGACAGATATGCATCGGAGGGTGTGTAGTGGGACTGACTTCTCTACTGAGGCTTCTCGCTGTAATGATGAGTGTCTTAAGTAGGGTGAGGGGGGAGACTGCCTCTCTGCTGACACCTTTCTCAAATTACAGATGTGTATAGTAGGGTGTTAGGAGGTACTTGCCTCTCATTTCAGACCCCTCTCTCAGATGATGGGTGTGCATAGAAGGGAAGGATGGGCATCTCCTTTCAGACCAGTCTCTCAGATAACAGGTGTGCATAGTAGGGAATGGGGAGGGACTGACCTCTCTGCTGAGACCCCTCTCTGTAATGACAGGTGTGGGTAGTAGGGTGTGGAGCGGGACTGGACTTTCCTTTCAGACCTCTCTCTCAGATGACGGGTTTGCATAGTAGGGTGTGGGGAGGAACTAGGCTCTCCTTTCAGACCCTCTCTCAAATGACAGGTGTGCATAGTTTGGTGTGGGGAAGGACTCGCCTCTCCTCAGAGGCCTATCTCTAAGATGACGGGTGTGTGTAGTAGGCTGTGTGGAGGGACTGATCTCTGCTGAGACCTCTCTCTGTAATATGTGTGTACGTAGTAGTAGAGTGTGTAGAGGGACTGGGCTCTCCTTTCAGACCTCAGTCTCAGATTACAGGTGTGCATAGTAGGGTGTGGTGAGGGACTCTTCTCTCATCAGAGACCTCTCCCTGAGATGAAGGGTGTGCGTAGTAGGGTGTGGGGAGGGACTGGGCTCTCCTTTCAGATCACTCTCTCAGATGATGGGTGTGGAGAGCGACTAGCCTCCCCCTTCAGACTCCTCTCTCAGATGGCGGGTGAGCATAGTAGGGTGTGAGGAGGGACAGGCCTTTCCCTTTAGGCCTTTCTCTCAGATGATGGGTGTCCATAGTAGGGTGTGTGGAGGGACTGACCTCTCTGCAGAGACCTCTGTCTGTAATGATGGGTTTGCATAGTAGGGTGAGGAAAGGCACTGGACTCTCCTTTTAGAACTATCCCAGATGACGGGTATGCATAGTAGGGTGTGGGGATGGAATGGCCTCTCCTTTCGGACCTCTCTTTCAGATAACCGGAGTGCGTAGGAGGCTGTGCTGAGGGACTGGCCTCATCTCTCAGGCCCTTCTCTCAGATGACGGGTGTGCATAATAAGGTGGGGGAGGGAGTGGCCTCTCCGCTGACATCCCTCTCCTATATGATAGATGTGCATAGTAGAATGTGGGAAGAGCCTTAACTCTATTCGCAACTCTTCCCAATCCGATGGGCGTAAATAGTAGACTCTGATAAACACCATCTCGACCAAGACTCTTTCCTACAGTAACACGTGTGCATACCAGAGTGTATTCAAACATCACATATGCCTTCCTATTTTTCACAATCCTGCAACAGTCTTGCAACATTGTAACATAAAAAAAGAATTAAACTTCTACTCTTTGCGGTACTTCTGTCTTACATACATCCTCTCAATAACAAGCACCACAATATGCATTTCTTCTAGTGGACTGTATTCAGAACTCACCTATTGCTTTTTACTATTCACTTTCCCATGAGAGTTCCTCAAGATCGTAAATTATTTCTTTAAAACAATACACATTTATTTTCAGCACAGCAGTTATGCCTTAGAGACATCCTCTCCAAATCCAAGGGGACAGCATGCCTTTCTGCTGTCCACTTATATAGCTTTTTTTACTTCATTCCCACAACACCTGCAATTTTTCACAGTAAACAGTAATGGCTGCCAAATCATTTCCAAAACTCTAACAGCCAGCCAATCGGAGCGCTCACGGGACTCGAAGGCTCAAGGGAAAAACAGGTCTTTTGAGCAATCACAGGGCTTTATTTTTGAATTTGGGCTCTCTCGGGACACTCGCAAGACTCTCGCAGACCCAGCTGCCAAAATATACAATTATTTTACCCTAAATTTATCAAAAACTACTGAACGGATTTTCACCAGATCACAGAAAGCACAATCTGCGGACAAAGATCTAGCTTCCTGCCAATTTGGTATAATTCTGTTCATCAGTTTTTGCTGGAGCCTTGTCTAAAGAAGTCTATGGAAAATGCACCAGGATTTTGCGTTTTTGGGCTTCCTTTTTTCTTGGCCCCCCACTTGACGGATCACTCCAAAGCTTTCCAGTAAGGAGCTGAGGTGGATGAACATTTTTTTCTGAAGTTTTGTGAAGATTCGTCAAACGGGGCCAAGTTATTAGCAAACCACAAAACCCTCTTTCTGTGGAAAAGCAGACTTAACTATAGCTAACCTAGTGGCAACCGCCACTAGGTAATATGTATATAGGGGTTGTCCGCTTGTGGAAGGATGGGTGCAGACCCTTGCCATAGGCTAAGCCCTGTGTCAAACTTGTCCCAAATATGGATGAAAATCGTGTGCAGTGGAGGTTTGGTGCTTGCATAGAGTTGAGTTCAAGGCTTTGCTGCACCAAACACAGACTCCGAGGCCTGATGCAAGTAGGATGCAGGGTTTGACCGGAGACTATAGTTGAGTTTCTCGAGGGATGTTAGTCAATAATGACATTTAACATGTAATGAGTGATGTAACATGTGAGGTCATAAGTAGTGCATGATGGGGTTGCAAGTTGTAGGTAATTTACTAATCTGTACCTGGCGTATTTCAGAGGTTTGGGATTTTTTTAAACGCTAGCCCACATCTCATCCTAGCACCTAACTATAACATAATTTTAACCATGATTTTTTTCACTGAATTTCTGTTTTATTTTTAACTTAAGTTAAGATCCTAGCACCTCGCCTAACTATACCATCACATTAACCTTTGGGTTTGTATGTATGTGTATGTATGTATGTGTATGTATGTATGTATGTATGTATATATATATATATATATATATATATATATATATATATATATATATATATATATATATATATATATATTATTTTTTTTTATTACACCATTGACGCGGCAGTCTGGAAGGAATTATTTCAAAATGCTTTTATTTTAGCACAGCTCAACCAACGCGTTTCAGCCCTTCCACGGCCTTGCTCACGGTCAGTGAGTCCTTTATTTCTTGCACTATTTAAACACCCATATGGCCCTAATGCAGCATTATGGGTATTGTAGTGCAAATCAAAAATTAATGTTACAATATTTACATGAAAGGAAACTTTTTGTACTGATATTTACAAGGCAATCTCTGTATGGCATAGTACTGATATAGCATCAGGCAAAATAGTTGTCATTCTTATTAGAGCCATATTTAAGAAGTTCTTCATGTCAATCGTATCGTACATAATTGATCATTCTAATGCTAATGGCATAATATATATATATATATTCAAGAAAGCTTCCAGCACAGCTGATCCCTCACCAAGCGGGGTCGGTGCGATGTCCAAGTGCTGGAGCCCAATCGTAAATATCAGAAATTCCATGTTCTGATAAGTCCACAAGGAAGAGATGCACTCCAGGGTCACTTTTAAGGCTAAAGTGTATTTAAAGGCAACACGCTTGTGAAGAAGACCATCTCGGTCTAAACGCGTTGCCTTTAAACACACTTTGGCCTTAAAAGTGACACTGGAGTGCGACTCTTTCTTGTGGACTTATCAGTACACAGAATTTCTGATTGAGATATATATATATATGTGTGTATATATACACTTAGTGAAATATATATATATATTTCACAAAGTGTGATCAAGGCACCGCCCGGTGTCGAAACGCGTAGCGGTATCATGGATTAAAATACTGGTGATTTTCACTTTCCTTTTGAGTGCGCAGTCATTATTTGCTGAACTTTGGTATGTATATATATATATAAATTTGGAGGCACAGACACTATTGGTGTTATTCCTGCCCGTGATCAAGGCCAAAAGGTGCCGAAACTAGTTGGGACATGAAGGAATGCTGTGCTGTAAGCTCGATTAAAAGGCTGCTTGTTCACTGAAATGGGCCTCTTGCTTGGTGCTTCTTTGTGTGGAATTGCCGGGTCTCCGTGCCTGCCCGGTTTGAAGAGGCCGCCCTGAAGGGGACTCCCCAATCGGAGGTGTTTTACTGGATATATAATATATATATATATATATATATATATATATATATATATATATATATATATATATATATATATATATATATATATATATATATATATTACATATACCAAAAAGAAACCTGCTGTAGAAGAGCCCAACAACAGGTAAGTAAGCTGAAATTCTTTATTGAGGATTACCGCATGCACAAGAATCTTGGTACCACATTGATTAATGTCCTGTTCCCGACGCATTTCGTGCCTCTCTGCACTTAGTCATGGACTGCAGACTTGAGTTGAGTGAGGCGGCACAGCAGTTCAAGAAGCACATAATTAATTGAGTTTCCGCCTCAGTGGGCGTGGCTGCAACGAGCGGCATCTTGGTCCTCGTAGTGTCCTCCTTTTTTACCCCAGTGGGTTGCCTGCCGCCACACAACTTTCAAAAAAGATGATCCCAAGTGGGTGGTGGTGCGCCATTCTTCTTTGCACCGGCACCTTTTAACCCCCAAACAGCTTCTCTGCAGCGCAGCTTGGCGTCACAGCAGGTCTGAAGTTAATCAGCGGGGCTCTTCCGTGGTCCAGGTAGAACCACTACAATCCATATACCAAAAAGAAACCTGCTGTAGAAGAGCCCAACAACAGGTAAGTAAGCTGAAATTCTTTATTGAGGGTTACCGCATGCACAAGAATCTTGGTACCACATTGATTAATGTCCTGTTCTCGACGTGTTTCGTGCTCTCTGTACTTAGTCATAGTCTGCGGACTTGAGTTGAGTGAGGCGGCACAGCAGTTCAAGAAGCACATAATTAATTGAGTTTCCGCCTCAGTGGGCGTGGCTGCAACGAGCGGCATCTTGGTCCTCGTAGTGTCCTCCTTTTTTACCCCAGTGGGTTGCCTTCCGCCAGACACAACTTTCAAAAAAGATGATCCCAAGTGGGTGGTGGTGCGCCATTCTTCCTTGCACCGGCACTTTTTAACCCCCAAACAGCTTCTCTGCAGCGCAGGTTGGCGTCACAGCAGGTCTGAAGTTAATCAGCGGGGCTCTTCCGCGGTCCAGGCAGAACTGCTACAATCCATATACCAAAAAGAAACCTGCTGAAGAAGAGCCCAACAGGTAAGTAAGCTGAAATTCTTTATCGAGGTTTACCACATGCACATGAATCTTAGTACCACATTGATTAATGTCCTGTTCCCGACGCGTTTCGTGCCTCTCTGCACTTAGTCATGGGCTGCGGACTTGAGTTGAGAGAGGCAGCACAGCAGTTCAAGAAGCACATCATTAATTGAGTTCCCGCCTCAGTGGGCATGGCCGCAACAAGCGGCCTCTTGGGTCCTCGTAGTGTCCTCCTTTCTTACCCCAGTGGGATGCCTGCCACCGCACAACTTTCAAAAAAGATGATCCCAAGTGGATGGTGGTGCACCATTCTTCCTTTCACCGGCACCTTTATATATATATATATATATATATATATATATATATATATATATATATATATATATATAGCGTTTCGACCTCTCGGAGTCTTGGTCACACTCACACATATATACACACACACACACACATGCATACATATATATTTATATGCATACACACACACCAATATATATATATGTATATATACCAATATACTAAAATATTACTATTTTAAACTTAGGGAGCTGTTAAGTAAGGAAGAAGATGGGTAGGCTGAGTAAACAGATGTGGCAAGTGGATGCTGTACTTATGCAAATGTGTCTCTCTTTAACTATTGTTAGCCCTTTTAAAAATTCATTATGCCTCAAATTGCTAAAACCCCATTCCTGCCTCACATTTTTATCCCACCGGTTTCAGGCCTGCATTAACATCTCAATGCTCATTTACTACAGCCTGCTTCTCAGTAAGGGCTCTGAATTTAACAGCTCCTCTTCCAACAAAATTGGGTTCAGGAGTGCATCACTTTTGTTTTGAATACACAATGTTAGAGCTCTAATTGTTCATTAGAACTCTGTGGTGAGGCTGCAGTTGATTGCTTGGGAGTCAACTGGGATGCTGCTGCTGGCGTTGGAAGTGCATGCTTTACTTTGCATGTCCTCCATAGGAAATTCTGGCAGTTTACAGCTTTGATTTCATCAAGATAACATTCAAGTGAGGTCATAAGATGTGCATGAAGTGGCACAAGTTAGAATTGGTTTTTGTCTTTTTTAATGTTAATTGTCTCATTTCAACATCTAACTTTAACATCACTTTAACCTTTGTTGTTTTCAGTAAATCTATACATATTTATATGTGTGTGTGTGTGCATTTCATTTTGCAAATATGTACTGTGAACAGTTGTACAGTGGAGCTGGTATGAAGAACTTGGATAGATCTGTGCCAGTATGATTGTTTTCTAGTGCACCCACTTTTGACTGCTTCCGTGTGATAGAAACCTTTCTAAGGATTGATCCCAAATGTTGGGATTTACATAGGCGTCTAGCATGTCAGAGGATATCAAAATCTCCTTGCTCATAGAACTTCTTAATTGCGTACTTACATTTAGCCATCCTTTAAAAAAAAAAAGAATATAGATTATATTTATTAGAATTTCTTGGCAACTCACTGATCAGACTTTCTTGGGAAAAACTCTTAGTGCCAATTGAGGGCTTCCCTGGAGAAGTTCACACCTCCTGGTCTCAGAATTTCTTACAAGGATTAAATTGGACTCCCCATGTGACCTTGTCTACCTATATTTTTCTGCTCCTCGTGAGATTTCCCATCTTGACCAAAATTTGTAATCTTTTGCTAGGCTCGTCAATCTGTATATTTGCTCAGTGGCCACATTAGTCAGAAGTAGTTTTGGTTTCAACATTATGTCATATAGAAGTTACGCACAATCATCCCGTCTATTTTTGGGGATCCTTAATCTACAAAATCAATTTTTGTGAGTGCATGGTAGCAGTGGCATCATGCATGAATACAAATTATCGACTACAAACGCTTCGACCACATCTCTCCAGCCCTCAAGGCCCTAAACTGGCTATCCGTTGAGGAAGATCTGCATACAAGACTGCCTGCATAACACACAAAGCTCTCCACCAACAAACCCCGCTGTATCTCTCCGACAAACTCGAAAAAGCTGGCTGCTCCCGACAGACGAGAAGCTTGAATGCCATACTTCTCGTCCCCCCCATCAAATAGGAGCACCACACAATCCTGTTCCTTCTTGGGAAACGCCCGATCATCTGGAACGCCCTCCCCAGAGACCTGCGCTGCAACCCCTCGTACCACAGCTTTAAAAAAGACCTCAGATCACACCTTCTATCCAAATACTGGGGTTCTTAATTGCTTCATCCAACCCTTTATTAATTCCCCGTTATTCATACCACCCTTGACAGTCTTTTCTGTCTGACTCTTCTCCCCTCCCCTCTATCTCTCTCCTAGACTTTCATCTCCAATCTAATACTACCCCCCTCTTAACCTTTACCTCTAGCTCCTCCTCAACTCCCTCAAACTCATTACTTCCTTTTTTCCCTCTTTTTTGCTCCCTCCCACACTATTTTCACTTGATATTTTCTTCTCTTCATCACTGAATAGCCCCGATTTCTCACTCTCCCCCGCCCCCAATTTTAGCTGAGATGCATGTTTCTGACAATGTATATATGATCAGCCCCATCCCATTTAACTGCATAAACGAAAGCCCTGTCCCGAGTAAATGACCCTTCTTTAGCTCCCTTGCCTTTTTTATTGTTTCTGTGTTAAATGTTTGTTGCGACATTTTTGTTCTCCTCATGGCCATAACTATTAGCCTATATGTTCATTTAAGAAGCGATTTCTAATGTTCAATGTCTGTATATTTTTTGATCCCGCTGAATCTACTGTACCAACTGGAATTTTAATAAAGCCGAACTTTGGGGTTTCGAGAACCTAAGAAATTTGACGCTAGCGGTAAATGAATTTTTGAGAAAGGCAACTAGCGTTCCGCTAAGTACCCCATTGACCCCGTTATTGGTGGATCTTGAAAAAAAATCTGTCCAAGATCTTGCTTCCCTACGCCCGCTATTGTATTGGCGTAGGATATGGACCACAGAAGAATTACAGCACTATGCGGGGGGCCTAAAGGTAATAATTGCCAAAGATTCCTCCCATAAAATTCCCTGGCTGAAGGCTATTAGGTCCCTGTTGTTCAGCCTGGGAATGGGGGAACTGTGGGATGACACTGCAAATACTGTATTCCCTTCAAAACAAACTCTGAAGGCAAAGTATTGGGAGATGGTTAACCTAAAAGCATGTATAAAGGGTCTTTCTTTAAATTTACCAGCAGTTATCTAGAATTTAAGGCCCAACCAAAGCTGGAATTATACTGGGATGCCATAGAGAAGCAGTATGACCGTAAACTCTACTTTCAACTTAGAGTAGGCTCCCTTCCAACAAGGTCATTTACAGCTAAATGGGCCGGAGAAAACGACAATAATAAATGCCTTAGGTGCAGGGACGAACAAGAGACTATAAGTCATCTTCTCTTTTTCTGTCCCCTGTATGTTGCTCCTAGATCAATGTGGGTGAAACCTATTTGTAAATTGATTGGCACCCGCAGACATGAAGAGGCATTACAAATTTTATGTACAGACCCCAGTCCCCCAATTGCTATAGCTGTGGCCAAGTTTTTGAAATGGGCATGGGTAATTCGGGCAAAACAATTACGACAGTGAATTGAGAATTCAAGATCTACCCAACTTAATCTAGCTGTAAATATAGGGGGTGTATTATTATTTACTTGAGCTTTGTGTAATATCACCCTGGACTGTATATACTGATGAGTTTTATGGATTTTATGTATTCATGGAGAAATGATATTCGTCAATAGTCCTTGTAGTTTAATCTCTTTTTAAATATTTATTGCATGAATTTCTTAATGGAATTTTATATATTTGGAATCGTGTATTTTATGTATTGCTTTTATGACTTAATTGTTGAATAAAGTTTATAAATTGAAATTTTAATGCTCATGTAAAGCGCTCTGCTACCCCTGGGTTTTGCAGCGCTATATAAAACTTTTCAAATAAATAAATAGTTTCAAGCTTAAAAGAGACAAAACAGTGATTTTTGTCTTTGGCAAAAACTCTTTTGAATGGACAGCACAAGGTTCTTGGCACCCCGCCAAAGCCTACCATCAATACAAAAATCTAGGCTTCTGTTTTGATAATCAACTATATTTTCTACACAAATTTCACATGTGGAAGCTACCTGTTTCCAAATTCTTCGGATATTGTTTAAAATCTTTCCTCTGCTCTCCATCCCATCTTACAAAATCGTTATCCAAGCTCTCATATCGTCCAGACTGGACTGTGGCTATTCCTTTTACTTAAGAATAGCTCTTTCTGTGGCTACAGGTTGTCCCGAAAGCTGTGGCTCGGATCTTATTGAACAGATGTTTGGTAAAATTAAATCGAGAAGCCATGCTCTAATTCCAGATATGGAAACTTGTCATTTTTAAAGCTCTTTGTGTCACTCAGGGGGCAGTGCACAGCACAGGACAGGCCCTTTCTCTATCAGGGAGAACTTATGGTTCCTTCTTCCTTCTTGTCCCTAAGGTCTTCCACTCTTCTTCAGTTGTTTATCCCCAAGATCTGCCTTTCCAGACAAGGAGGTAGATCCCTTTCTGACCTATTATCCAAACTTTGGAACTCCTTCTCCCTGCTTATATGCAACATTCCCAATTATCACACTTTAAGGGAAAAGATCAAAACCTGGTTGCATAAAATCCCTCTGTAATAGGGCTGGGTCATCTCCTCTCTCTATGGTTGTGTTTCTGCTAGCGCCAGGTTCACCTTTGGTTAGCATTCGGTAGTTAAAATTCCCTTCATTCATTATTTTCTCAATGGACCATTTTTGGGAAACACCCTGGTTAATAAGTGATCTTATAGGAGTAGACCTACATCTTTGGGTTTAAAAGGCAGTTTGACTATTTTCCATCCTTCTATCACCATCTCACTTTTTTTTGCATGTTTCAATTCAACACTTCAGTTCCTCCACATGGCAGTTCCTCATGACCTTCATGTTGTCTTTTTGCAAGAGCATGTGTTGACGTTGTCTCCTCTGGATCAGGATATGTGGTATGTAAATACATTTGCAAGCAGTATCCTGGTTCCATGCCAGAGTTTATTGATGCCCACAAAAGATCTATTTACAAACAATAAATCTAAGTGAAACACATTTAAATAGAAAAAGGCATGAATCAGGCCACCTGGACCCTGGAATAGTTACCCGGTAGGCAACTTCTACAAACAATATTACCTCCCTGCTCTGTCAAAGCAGATTATAAAGTGGCATAACATTGTATGCACACAATAGGGGCTATAGGACTATTCACAAAGGTAAATTCTGTTGTAAACATACGTTTCCACCCATAATTGTTAGTGCCCTAGTAAAGAGAGCCATTAGGTGACCATATTTCCTCAAAAGAATAGTTCAGCATCGATGGCAGAGACAAGTCTCATTCACACATATGATAAGATAATGTATTAGTGGGATTTGGATTCAAGTTTAAGTGAGTTTTCTTGCGGAGACCAGACAGAAATATCTTGCGAGAGATACTTGGCGATCAACCTAGCCTTAAGGAGTTTCCTAAATCTTGAATGATTGAAGGTGGAATGTGTAGGAAGCTGGCTTTTTATGTGGCAGTGCTAATGTAAGGGCACACTATGCAAAAAGTCCAGACGACCCTTATTGGTTCACATGGCTTACTTTAATAATTCCAAGTGCTCTCTTTGGGGTAGTGTGGTCGAGCAGCTTAGGCTTATCAAAGGGGAGTGTTAAGGATTTCCTGTACACAGAGAGTCAACAAATGGTACACACATTCAAGAAGGAATCCGGGACCAAATTATAAATATAACACAGAATTGTATATAATTTTGTGAAAGTACTTATTGAATTATTGATTTTTACAAGAAAACAGTAAAATAGTCAAATAATGTTTTTTGAGCTATGAGTATCGAATGCAATCATGTTATCCTATAGGAGGAAAGATATATACAGCAAAACAGTACTTGCCGTCAGTGTTCGGGGATACCCTTTTCGACTTAAGGTGCTAGGGAGCTAAGGTCTAAAGAACCACCAGTAGTTCAGGTTTACCTGTCCTGGTATGTCCGAGTGCAGAGGTGCTGATTGTGTTGGTAGCCTAAAGCGATACACAGTTGAAGTCAACGGGACTTGTAACAAAGAGGCTTCTAGGGGGCACTCGCGGGCAAGTTTGGGAGAACTAATGGGCTACTCAATTCGTGAGGCCCCCTACACCAAGGGGGACGCAGGCAGGAGTTGTGTACTCAGGCTGACCGGTTGCTCCCTCCTTGCTCCTCTCCCTGTACTGCTGCTATCTTCCTGGGGATCGCACTGCTGAATTCAACTTCACGGTATCGCCTGCATTCTTTATCTCAGTGGTATCGCCTGCATTAGACTAAATAGCGCCGTGTTTAAAATCGGCTCGCCTGCATTTCACAAATTTGCGCAGTGTTTTGTTTAATGTCATAGCTCTCAGCGCTTGTGACTATAGCGCCGCCCGCCCTGCACTGCATTTAACTGTATTGGCCCACCTGGCAGCAACGTGCATTATTGGATTTATTTTCGCTGGCGACCTACTGCCCCTGCCTCGCCTCCCCTCTGACCTCCATCTTGTTTGCTGTTGTTGTTTTCCCTGCCCCTCCTCCCCGCTACCGCCTCCCAGCTGCTGACCCTCCCACGCTCCGCCCCTCCACCCTCCATTTATGGCCAATGCCTCCACGCGCAGCGTCCACGCGCTTCGGACACGCCGAAGGTGCGCCAAAGGTAAGCCCGTCTACGCCCGTCCGCGCCTGGACCGCGCCCAGCGCCAGACCCCCTGCCCCTCGCGCTGCCCAGCCCCCCCGCGTTACCTACGATGCCGCCACCCTCCTAGCCCTTGACCCCGGTCGCGCCCCCAACTGCGTCCAAGCCGCTCCTGGACGCACCCATGGACCGTTCTCCTGCTTCTCCTGCAAATTTAGCGGCACCGACAACATCTCTGCTACGACCACACCACAGATTCCCGACCCCAACCACCTAGAATGCATCCTTCTCAACACCCGCTCGGTCCACAGGCACGCCATTGACCTTTGGAACCTACTAGACACCATCTCTCCTGACGTCGCCTTCCTAACGGAAACATGGATGAACGCTTCCTCCGCCCCTGACATCGCCATCGCTATCCCTGATGACTATAAGATCACACGCAAGGACCGCACCGACCATACAGGAGGTGGAATCGCTATCGTCCATAAGAAAACAATCCGCATCTCAACCAGCTCTGATGCCAACCTCGCCAACTCCGAACACCTTCACTTCCAGATCCACATCGACCCCAAGACCACACTCAGAGGCACCCTCCTCTACAGACCACCTGGACCACGCGCAAAATTCAGTGAAGACATCACGGACTTCATCACCCCACACGCGCTCCCCTCCAAAGACTACATCCTTCTGGGAGACCTCAACTTCCACCTTGAAAAGATCAACGACCGCAACACCGCCACCCTCTTGGACAACCTCGCCAACCTCGGACTTAAACAACTGGTCACTTCCCCCACCCACATCGCAGGCCACACTCTCGACCCCATCTTCACCTCCAGCAACCATGTCTCCTTCAGCCACACTACAGATCTCCTCTGGACTGACCACAGCTGCGTTCACTTCACCTACAACAAGCCGAAACCCATCAACCACCCCCAACCAACTCTGCAAAGAAACTGGAACAAAATCACCACAGAGCAGATCTCCACATCACTCCTTCAATCCTCCCCAGCCCTCTCTTCTAACGCCAACGAAGCCGCCTCCAACCTCACCCTTTGGTTATCCAACACCGCCGACACCTTAGCACCACTGAAAAAACATCAACACAAACTTGGCTTCAAGAAGGCCTCATGGTTCAACGACGACCTCAAGAAATCCAAGAAACTGTGCCGCTCCCTTGAAAAGGCCTGGAAAAAAGACCCATCCACCAGCAACAAGGACGCCTTCAAAAGCGCCATCCGTACTCACCACCAACTGATCCGAAAAGCCAAGAAAACAGCATTCAAAGATCGACTTGACAACAACGCCCACAACAGCAAGGAACTTTTCAACATCGTCAAGGAATTTTCCAACCCCTCGGCCAACTCCAACGACATCACCCCCTCTCAAACCCTCTGCGATTCCCTAGCCTCTTTTTTCCACAACAAGATTGCTGACATCCACAACAGCTTTGACAACCAACCCGGAAGGCAACCCACCCTACCATCAGCTGACCATCTTCCCCCCGTTAACACCCTTAACGCCTGGAAGCCAATCTCCACTGAGGACACCATCCGCCTGATGAACTCCATCCACTCTGGATCCCCCTCAGACCCATGCCCCCACCACATCTTCAACAAAGCAGACTCCGTCATAGCTCCGCACCTCCGAGACGTCATCAACTGCTCCTTCAACTCCGCTACCTTCCCAGAAGACTGGAAACACGCTGAACTCACCGCCCTTCTGAAAAAACCAACAGCAGACCCCACCAAACTCAAAAACTACCGCCCCATCTCACTTCTTCCATTCCCGGCCAAAGTCATCGAGAAAGCTGTCAACAACCAGCTCTCCGCCTTCCTCGAAGCCAACAAATCACTCGACCCCTCACAATCTGGCTTCCGAGCCAAACACAGCACTGAGACCGCACTCATCGCAGCAACAGACGACATTCGAACTCTACTGGACAATGGAGACACAGTCGCCCTCATCCTCCTCGACCTCTCTGCAGCCTTCGACACAGTCTGCCACAGCACCCTTTTACAACGCCTCAGAAACATCGGAATCCAAGGAAAGGCACTGGAATGGATCACCTCGTTCCTCACCGGAAGAACCCAGAGAGTCCGCCTCCCACCATTCAAGTCCGAGGCCTCTGAAATCATCTGCGGCGTACCACAAGGATCCTCACTCAGTCCCACCCTCTTCAACGTATACATGAGCCCCCTCGCGGCCATCGCCCGCCAACACAACCTCAATATCATCTCTTACGCGGATGACACTCAACTGATCCTATCTCTCACCAAGGACCCCAGCACCGCCAAAACTAACCTACACGAAGGAATGAAAGAAGTCTCCGAATGGATGAAACAAAGCCGTCTGAAACTGAACTCAGACAAAACAGAAGTCCTCATCTTAGGTAAATCCCCCTCTGCATGGGACGATTCCTGGTGGCCGGAAGCCCTCGGAAATGCACCCATCCCGACAGACCACGCACGGAACCTTGGCGTCATCCTGGATTCTTCACTCTCAATGAACAGACAAGTCAGCGCCGTATCCTCTTCCTGCTTTAACATTCTTCGCATGCTCAGAAAAACATTTCGCTGGATCCCCTCCGAAACAAGGAAAACAGTCACCCATGCTCTAGTCACGAGCCGACTGGACTACGGAAACACCCTCTACGCAGGTACCACCGCTAAACTCCAGAAGAAACTACAACGAATCCAAAACGCCTCAGCCAGGCTCATATTAGACATCCCACGCAACAAACACATCTCTGGTCACCTTAAAGACCTCCACTGGCTACCCGTCAATAAGAGGATTACTTTCCGACTGCTTACCCACGCACACAAATCACTCTACGACATCGGACCAGATTGCCTCAACTCTCGACTGTCCTTCTACACCCCCTCCCGCCAACTTCGCTCTTCCAGCCAAGCCTTCGCCACTGTACCTCGCATCAACAAGACCACCATGGGAGGCAGATCCTTCTCATACCTGGCTGCCAAAACATGGAATTCACTCCCCGCTTACCTTCGCCTCACCCAGAATCACCTAGCGTTCAGAAAGCAGCTTAAAACGTGGATATTTGACAAATAATCCACCTCCCCTTCCTAAGCGCCTTGAAACCCTCTGGGTATGTAGTGCGCTATATAAATGTTATGACTTGACTTGACTTGACTAGGTGCTGGGGGACTTGGCTGGCTGCCAACTTGCATTCTAGGCTCTCATTGTTGTCAGTCGGTTTCTGCACAGGGATGGAAAATAAGACAGAAGAGCCGCTCTCTGTGTGGTTTTCGTCAGTCCTAAAGTTCCTTATCGTGCAGATCAGTTTTCCTTGGTGGTCGTATCTGGACTGGACACAAACAAGCTTTGGCTGATGCAGGTGCTACAGTAGGCAGGGTATTGGTGCAGACAGCTTCCTGGAGGGTCTAGCGTCTCGGAATGGGGCTGACCTCCTAGAGTTGCAACAACTTCTTGCTGACATGATTATACCTCTGGGGGCCTGATGGCCAACAACACTGTGTATCGAGCGGATGCGGTTGATGCCTTCAGAAGCAGGGGAGTGGCTCCTCCACCCCAAGGGAGATGCTAGATGGTCTGTAAAGTGCTGGACAGCCCTCCACGTGTTGGGATGGATGCACAGATTTTGGGTGAGTCGGGTCTTTGCAATTGACAAGGTACCAGCAGCCAGGCAGGGTTTGGCACCATGTTCAGTATCCTCAGTTCTCTTAGTTCTTTGTCCTTCTTCTGTTGCCAGCTAGTCAAATCTGTAAGTCTGGTTTCGGAGGTACCCCTAAATATTGAATGTAGGGGAGTATAGCCTAGCATCCAATGGCCTACCTACCACTGGGGTGACTCGACCTCTATATGACCACTTCCTGTGAGGAGTGGACATAACCCTGACACAGAGTTTTCTAATTTCACCAAAACCAAAACGGCCAAATTGCCCCCAGGGCAGGGGGTGGCATGCCCCGGGTCTGGCGGGAAGCCAGGTTCACATATCAAAGGCGGCAGAGGCTTTAAAACTTCCTGCCTTGATATGCTAAAAAACACTAGCCATTCTGCTGTAAGAGGCGTGAACACCTTTTGCCGGAGCAGGCATTGTTTCTGATCTCAGAGCATGGGCTCTCACCTACAGGGGTCAGAAACTCATCTGTGGTGGTAGGCTAGAAGATAACAGCCAGCACACTAAGAGACAAGTAGGTTTACAGGGGCTCAGCTAAGTTGCCTTCTGGATGCATGTCTCAATAAATCTGATACTGGCATCAGTACAGATTTATTGAGATGAGGTGTTTGATACGAAACACCATTATTTTCAGTGAAGCCATTATGTAGGTGGGTAACCTGTCAGTGCCCAGTACATATCTTTAAAATGCCCCCCTGATCACTCGAAATGTCCAGTAAATGGAACTAGATATCACAGGGGCACCTCTGCTCATGCAGGTGCCCTGACATGTAATATAATGCACCCTGCCTCAGGGCTTTTTATGGCCTGCTGTAGGGGTGCCTTGCATATAGTACATGCATTGTACTTGGGTTTTGCACACAGGGAGTGAGCAATGTCTTGTTTTCGGAATGGCTTGCCCCATTACTCACATTTTGCAATGGGAGTCTGCATGCAGTTTTGGGTTGGTCCCTTTGGTGGCATATGCATGCTGCAGCCCATAGGGACCCTCTTTAGTACCCATGCCTTGGGCACCAAACATAAGATTTACCAGAGACTAATGGGGGGGGGGGGTACTAAAAGTATTGCCCATTGCAATACAATTGAACATGTTGCAGATTTAGGGAAAGAGCACTGCCACTGGGGCTTGGTTAGCAGGGACCCAGTGCACATCCAGTGAAGAACAGCAGTACCAGTGGGCAAAAAGTGGGGGTGACTATGTCAAACGGAGGCACTTTTCTACAGAATGTTTATTGGAGGAAAGACTGTGTCAGAAGAAATGAGCAAGCATATGGCCACATCCTGCATGCACTAGATATGCTGTTTACTAGCAGGCCATGCACCATAAACCATAAATAAGACTTGTAAGAAGTAAAGATGAATTGACTTGTGAAACTATACGCAATCTTAACAGTAATGTCAGTAAATGTAATTTGTGATGATAAGTAAGTGCCAATACTGAGTACCCCTTCTCCTTCAAATGATTTCAGGTGATTATCATTGTCCTTCAGCAATGCCAGTGGACCTGGGGGTTATCTAGACTCTGTTTGGTATGACCCAGTTACCACAGCAGTCTAATTGATGTCATTTAAGATGTCATATGTGTCCAGCATCTCTGCCCTCAAATATCCCTGATCGGCGTGCTGTGAAAGAAGTATTGTTGCCTGCAGAGGACTGCAAAGGTGTCCCACACAAATCCTTCGGACGTGCCCAGTAGTCTCTGAGCACAGGCTGTAGCTTCTGGCCACAGCCAGGGCACAGTACTCCTGCATCCCCTGCCCATGCCTTCAGGCATGGTCAGTAGACCCTACTGGGCCTTCCACTGTGCCAGCTGCAGAGTGGGCCATGGGGCTTACATACTTAGGTAACACGAGGCATCCATGTGGCTATATTCTGTGCTACATTCAGCAGCATAGACCAAACATAGACTGGCATACATTATCAATGATGCCATTGGTTATATCTTATATCATTGGAGATCTAATTTGTGATATCACTCTCAAGTCATAAGCAGTATATGATGTGGCTGAATGGAGTTTGTAGACAACCTTAAACAGCAGCTTTTTTATTAGCTCTTTCATCCTGTGAATAAAGAACCTCCATTTTATTTACCAAACCTTTTTTTCAACTGATTTGATGGCCTTTGTATTGATATATGTTCCCTGTAGGTGCAGTACATACTAGTTCTGTGGGCAGGGTGTACAGGAACCAATACATGTTGGTACTTTCATTAAGGCTGTAGTTGTAAAAAAAATTAATAAGATTATAATGTTGTATAGACTTGTGTTTTTGAGAAGCATGTGTCAGAAATACTTTGTTTTCCTGATCTGTAAGTTTAAAGATTAATTTTTAGTCAGTGGAGCCTTCTTTGTGCAGAAAAATGTCTCAGAGGATCTGTGAAACTCGATGTGTGTCACGGCTGCATGTGCTGCATTAGCAACATTCACATCGTCACTTTATAAACTGCACAGACAATACATTGAGCTGGTATCTTGGATGAGGGGATAGCATGTGTCCGATAGAAGGCCAGGTCTAATAAGCGTAAAACCCGTGTGAGATTTGCACTTTACGCATGGCATGCCAATTGGCCCATATTGAATCACAGCGGCAAGCGAAGGATCCTGCATCCCACCTCCGAGACATCAGTATGATTTGTAATGCAACAATAATACACAAAAATTGCCTAAATAAATACTCGCTATATGAACTCAGCACATCTACTTTGCTCTGCATGTGCAGTAAAAGATCAAGTAACATTCAGTAAACAGTAGATATTCATGTGAACTAAGAGTTCACAGCTGAAGGGATGGGATATAGGTAGTAACTAGATTGACACTGACCTAGAACAGACTAAGAGCACCAATTTAGCTTGGTATGGACAAGGATGGTGCGGTTGTATGACAGAGACACGCATGGCTGAACCACGCATGCCTCTTCCACGCAGCTTCAACAACAAATGCATCTAAACAACGCATTCTTTTACAACGCATGCATGGGCGTGCTCTCTGAGTGCGCAGATCCGTATGATTTTCTAGAAAATCATAAGCACTTCACAATTGTTTTCAGTCACCAATAGGCCTGGGCATCAAATTCTGCTCAGCTCATGGAGTTTATGGAGTTTTTCCCACTCCTTTGCTTCGGAAGTGTGTGGAGTTCCGAAAGACTCCGCTCCACGTAGGAGAGGGGAATTTTTTCCTCACTCACTCTCTTCAGCGTTAAGTTGGGGAGTGCGAGCGAGGAAAATCTTAATCCAGACCACCTCCCTGCGAGATCTCTCAACGTGGGAGGCCACGGAGTGGATGGCCGCTACCGCTCACGTTGAGAAACCCTCCTTTTACTTCGAGGAAGCTGCTGCTTGAGTAGAAAATGTATTTAAGCAGCCGAAAGAAGTAGCGCACTCTTGCCCTGCCCATGGTGCCGGTCACACTAATTTCCAGCGAGGGACAAACACCTGGTTCTAAGAATCAGGGCGAAAAGCCCGACCCTACGCACTCTGCCGCCTGCGGGACTCCGCGTAGCGCAGTTGAGGTTTTTGGTCACTTTGTGGAGTGGCTTGTAGTGAAACTCCACAAACTATGCCCAGGCCTAGTCACCAGCTGATTTCTAGTTCAGGACAGAGTGCGCTAGAATACAAACAGTGACCGCACTCACACAGGCTCTTTCATGAACTTGCAGTTGGCTTTTGACTTAAAACGTTTAACATATCTGTATTGATTTTATTAATGCATATATCAAATATATTGGGAAGGCAATACAGTAGACTTCAATTAAATAGGGTTACTTGACAAAACTATTATACTGGTAGTAGGAACTATTTTTATACAGTTATTTTATTTAGTTCAGAATGCATATCATTATTGATAGAAAATTGTGGTTATTTGTCCTATAGACTCCCTTAACCGCTTAACCGCGGCGGCAATTCCACGCGGTGCGGCGGTTTAAAGGAGAGGGCGGAGCAGCGTCGGCGAACGGACGTGCGCAGCACTCCGGAGGTAGTGCTTGCGACGGCTGTTGGCTGACGAACGCATGGAAGTGGTTAAATAGGCTCTGCAGACCTCTGTGCAGGGCCGGACTGGGAACCAAAACCGGCCCTGGCAGAGTGCTCGGGCGGCCCCCTCACCCCCCGGGTGCTGCCGAGCTCTTTGCCAGGGCCGGTTTTCGGCCGATTTTGTTACAAAAACGGCCCTGTAACAAAATCGGCCCACAGGGGCCCACAACCGGCCCCCACCCGCGCGGCGCACCGGGGGATTGCCCTGTGCCCACTACGGCCAGTCCGGGCCTGCCTTTGTGGGTCCTCGGACCACAGATTAAGAATCATTGACCTGAATGAACTACCGATCTGGAGTCGTGTGGATGATATGTGAGGTGGCAAAACAGAATGTAAATGTATTTCTATTGCCTACACAAGTCCAATTTGTAAATACAAAATCAGCAGGGATTTTCTAGGTTGAAGTAAATCCGAGAAGGATATTTGTGTCTTAGTTACAGGTAACTGCAATTAAGCTGTCAATGAGATTCAGAAGAGATCAAATGAAGTAGTTTGTGTTATAAAGGATATATATCGGGTAAAGAGGCCTTTAAAATAAAAATTCTCATTTTGGATCCCTGCAGTGTAAAAACAGAAAGCATTGGCAAAGCCAATACATCTGTCTTGGTAAGCATGTAACAGGGAAGGCAAAAAATCACAAACATATTAAAAAGTAAAAGGGTGGTAGAGCTGCCCAGGCGCACCAGCCTTGGCAATGAGGTGCACACCTTTTCAGGGGACTGCGCAGATGTGATCAAGTAAAATGCTAAACAGCCAGTGGGTGTATTGGGCTGATTCATCGCCACATGCTGCCTGATCTTGTAGGCAGACGTAAAGTGAGTAGGACACTTACATAGGCCATTGGAGGAAGAGGACTGACTTTAAGCCCTTCTATTCAAGTACTTATGCATGTATTTCTATTATAAATGTTTTCGAAAATATGAGGCTGATGAGACGCTGTATCCAGGCCAGACCAATAGGGACACTTACAAAAAGACAAAATGTGGGGGAGCAGGCTGTCCTAATTATAGTCATGGAGGAAGATTAACAGTAGAGATCCTAAAATATTTCAGCAAAATTACAAACATATCGATATTGTATCACTATGTAATGAGTTAGCAGGTAGCCATTGCTGGTAAGAAAATGTATGTATGGTAAATAAAGGTTTAAAAGTAAGGTGGTGCCCAGGAAAATCTTTGTAGCTATTAGAAAGCAGTTAATTGCTGGAAAAGCCTCCATGGTGAGTTGGTTGGAAAATCATCACTGTAATAATTGAGAGCATTAGTTCATTAGCAAACGGATGTTTCCTGCAGCACAGCAGGGTGGGCTATAATGCCGATGGGGTCCCTGCCAGCTGTACTCTTCTGTGAAATGCATTAACTTGATTGGGAGTCGGCAGGCCGCTGGCTGGTCTACAATACCGGAGACTTGTTACAAGCCCTCCTTAGCTCTTTCAATGGGGGCCGTTCGACGTCACAGTGGGCGTGTGCGGAGGACGGCCTGGGCCGTCCGAACCCCACTCATTATTTCGCCCACACCGCGGCGGAATTCGCGCCGCGGTCAACGGGTTAAAAATTAACTCTGTGATAGAAACACACCAGACTCAAAACATAGCTCAAAAAGGCCCTAACATTTTTGTCATCACAAAACCGGAAATGTATCCTGTTATGAAAAAGAACAGAATGGAGTTACATCTGCTTTTGGAACTAATTTAAAACCAAAGAGTACCACATTTGGAAGTTAAATTTAACAGGAACAGAAGCAGAAATAGCTTCGGAATTGGAAAATGTCGAGAACAGGCCCAGATTCAGAACACACACTAATTTGGACCATAACTAGTAAAGAATCACAGAGTGTGTGCATCCTGAATATTGACCCCAGAATATCGATGTGGACACAATATTGGGGTCAAAATATGGAAAAAATACTGGCAGGTAAGTAAACCTATATTTTCCACACCTAACCCCTCATATGCTGTACCTGTGTGGTACGTATGTCTTCAAGGCACGTAAATGTAGAGCTACAAATAGTAAATCTATACTTCTCTATATGCACTTACCTTTCGATATTTTATCCTTCGAGATTCTGTCCCCGATATTCTTGTATCACAATATCCTAGGGGTTGATGTTCAGCAAGTGAAACAGAGCTGACACCACAATGAAGCAAATGTCATGCCTTTCTTGGCTTGTTGGTGAGTTGTATCTCTTTCTGCACCATATTTATGTAGTCTCATAATACTGACGGAAGGAGGGTGCATAGAAGAGTTAGAAAAGAGCAGCTAGGAAAGGAATGAGGGGCCTGTGGATGAAATGATCTTTCCCCAAAAACTGGTATCTTGCCAGACTGCAGAATAGTGCATTGTGGGTAGCTGGCTTTAGGTGTGTAGCCGGCAGTATGGGAAGCACAGATAGCGGAGGTAAAAGTAATTTAGGACACACACAAATGTGTGTAAAACCACTATAGAAATAGGACAAGAAAAGTACCAAAATCTGGATATAACTGGAACCGGACCAGAAGAAGAATAGCATCAAAATCAGAAAAACATAAACTGGCAAGTCTAAGACCAGAACAGTCCCAAAGTCGAAACATATCTAGGACAGGCTCAGTATCACAGCACTACCACAATCTCAATGTAACCTGAACAAGGCCACTACCAGAGTAGTCCTACAATCCCAGTTTAACTAGAACAGGGTCAGTCCAAAAGGAGTACCTGAGTTTCAATATAACCGGAACATGCTCAGTACCAGAATTGGAACATAATTAGAACAGGGACAGAGCAGTCATAAAATAGAAACCAGACCATAGAAATGTCTAGGGCTTTGTGTATCAGTAAAGTTGTGATGACATGGTTTTGTGTTGGATTCTGGTCAAGGGAATTTTTAATTGAGGTGATGTATGGTTAAACTTTGTTTTGAGTCTTCAATCCGTGAATGTATGAATGAACAGAAAAACTTTTGTTGAAAGAAACTGGTGGGTCCTATACCTTGGCTGTCGCGTGACTGGGTCCCCTTAATTAGACGTCTTGCGTGCATAAATGTTGTATGATGTCAATGTGAGTGTGCAGACATGTGGTGGTCAGGCTTCATATTTGAGGAGCTTGTGAGACTTGCATGTCTTCAACCGTCCAGTGGTAGTCACAGGCTAGTTGTTGTTGTTTCTTTGTTCAGCGTGTGGTGTGAGGAGGCTAATGTCTTGTACTGTCGCAGAGTTTCCATGACTAATATTTGTTGTCTTTTCCTGTCTGTGCGAGTATCGGAGTTTAACCCCTTTGGTGCTGATAACGGCTCCCATTCGTCATGAATCACGGTGCTCGTGTGCTGATGACGCCTGGGAGCCGTCATGACCACGCCCGCGATCGGAATGTCCAGCACCGGTGCGGAATTCCAGCCGCAGCCAAGGTGTTAACGTTAATGTTGTTTGGTGAATGTGTACGCTTGACATGTTGGAGATTGAGTGATTATCTCTGTACTTGATATTGTGGGGAATGACTGTTATTTGTTTTGTTGATTATAAGAAAGGGAGGTGTGTAGTATCCTGTGTCCACCCATTCCCGGTATTTCTAAACAGATGTCTGGAATGCTGAGAGTGAATGACGTAATAGAACTTGTGGTCTGCTTCGGTAACTAGGAGATAGGGGTAGTTAGAGGGAGGATGGAGCCCTGAAAGGACCTACCTGCTGTTGCTGTAACCTAAGAGTGCATTGTGAAATAAAGAACCTACCTCCTACTTGATTGGCTCCATGAAGGCAAATATTACAGCTGAATCAGAACATAACAGTCAAGGGTCAGAACCAGATCAAAGCGAGCCCTGTCTCTACAATACTCATATCCATTTGTATTACACATTTCTATGTACATGAAAACATGCCCATAATCAAACACAGTGCACAACTCATGTAGATCGAACAGTACCCCTATCGTATCATTTTGGAATTTCTTTTACATTGGTAAAGGCCATAATTTGACAATTTATAAAGAATGCAATAGATCTTTGTTTTGTATAAGTGTGAAACAGGCCCAAAGGAGTGCTGTACAGCAATATTTAGAAACATAAGGAACAATCAGCTATGAAGGAGACAGGTTACATAAGTTTAACATTCATCAAAAGTATGCTGCTGTTTTATGTGAGTGGGGAAGGGTGCAGTTAATAGAGACAAGATCCAAACTACATTAACAGATGTCTTCAGGGCCTTCTTGAACACTAGTCAGGAAATTCATTCCATCTAGAATCTAACGTTTAGTTTGAATGTACTTGTGTGGGTACTTTGACATAATGAGAGATCCTCGTTTTTATTGTTTATTTTAATTCTTTAAAAAACAAATCTTTTTATTGAATCATTTTCCTGTGTGGAACTGTGGTTGTTTCAGAGCGTCATTTTGGCTTCTGGTAGTCAAGGGGCCTAAATGAATGGATTTCGCGGAGATCATGACGCTGTAACGTTGCTTAGAGGACCTGAACAATGGTGGTTATGAAGTTAACAAGGACTGTATTTTCATAAGGAGTTGGAACAATTCTAACCTAGAAAAGCTCGTTGGGGAGAGCAGTGGGAAGAGCTGCTGTTTTGTGCGACATTAGACACGGTTTCACCACTGCGCGTAGCATAGTGTGTTTGCTGGTAGTTGCTCTTACTTGACCTTGACACGGTTATGGGCTTTGAAATTAATCTGTTAAATGTTTACAATGCTTTGGATTAATTCTTATTTTGTTGTTGTTGGCCTGCTGCTGCCTTAGTACACTGCGGATGCCAACAATGAGTTTGGGCTGTTTGCGGGTGTGTGGAAACTGTGCAAAGGCAGGGAGGGGGCAAAAACAAACCGAGTGTACCTTCAAAAAGCCAAGGAGTCACACTCAAATCAAGAATTCTAAGGGCAGTGGAGTTAGGCAAAAGAATGGGGCCTGCTGCAAAATGTGACGAGGGGGCCCTGAGACTCCCATAAGGGTGGAGATATTCATTGGCCTTGACCTGTATAAGCCCCCCTGAAAGTTTGGCGCCCGCTGAAGGGGTGGGCCCCGCCTGCACCGCAGGGGCTGCTGGGGCATGCGTTACGCCCCTGTCTTAGGGTTCAGTGTTAGATATTCCTCCACCAAAGATGGTCACTGTAAGAAACTACATTACCAGCCTGAAGGGAATAGGTATTTCTCTACATGCTTGCAGGTTTTTGTAATTGTATAGAGTGAGGTTATGAGACATCATTGTTATTCGGTGGATGCAAACGCCTACACACGAGTGCAGCACGGAATAACTAGGGCAGAATATTACATAAATGCAAGAGGATTAATATTTCCAGCTGAACCTTTTCCCTAATTGCACTGGCGTGGGAAGGAAAGCTGCAGAGCGATGGGTTTGCATCACTGGATGAGAGGTTCTTATTCCCCAGCTGCACTCCTCGCATCATATTTACTCTGTGCAGTGCAGTGACTGCTGTGGTACAATGCATTGTTCGCCTTTGGGCAAGATGGTAGGTCAGGCGGATGCCACTGGTGATCAAGAGTGAAAGAAAATACATATAGGGTCTTCATTTTTTTCACGCTTCCATTTTAAGCTTTGTTTGGAAATTAATCTAAGTCACCTACAGAACAAAATGTATGAAGAAATGCAATATATATGTCCTGCTTTAAAAATGTGAAGAATATTTAAATACCACTACATTTTAATAAAAAGAGTAAAGCAAGAGAAGAAACATAAATAGCAGTGATATTAACACACAAATTAGGGACCTCCCAGGAGAAATTCACAGAGCTCACTTCGATGCATACACGTGTGGTATAAGCAGTAAGCCCAACATGTTCAATCCATTTGAAACATATTTCTAAATATTTATGAACTCATGAAAAAGTGATGAATGAGACTGTTAATGGTTTGAAAGCTATGAAAGATATTGGAGGTTATTGTGGCTCTTCATAATTCACCACCCTTGCCTTCAGTACTGACTAACAATAACTACTTTATGTATTTGTCTAATCATTAATGACCTCAGGGGTGACATCAGTTGATTTGCATGAAACAGGGGACCATAGATCAAAAGGTAAGGCTATAAAGGCACCATAGAGCAGAGAGTGGTAGAAGGATAGGCGTAAACAGCAAAATGGCGGTAGACATGGTACAACAGGAATTGACAGAGGAAGTCCGGATAAAGCAGAAGATAACGCAGAAGCTTAAGCAGTAGGGGCTGACAAGAAGAAAGAGGAGAAGATAAGGTTGGAGAATGGAGCAAAGGAGAATTGAAAACGTCGAGAAGCTGTGATTGAAAGTTATTAGAAGAGGGCGTGCAAAGGGGAGTGGAAGAGAGGAAGGAAAAGAGGAAAATGAGGACGAAATACATTTTAGAAGGTGAAGGTTTAGATTTTCATAGTGTAGATATACTGAAAAATAAATTGGACAGCCAGATAGAAGAAGGGAAGAAAGTAAATGGCAGCTGGTCAGAATGGACATATACATACTGAGAGAGAAAATGGATGGGAAAGAGTAGCAGATGAAGAAATTGGAACAGAGCAAAAAGGATTCAGAGACGATGAACAGAGAGAAATGGAAAAGTGACATGGAATAGGGAGGGAGGAGTAAAAGGCAAAAGGGAAGTATTGTATTGTAATTGTATTTATATAACACTTACTAACCTGATGAGGCGTTGCAGTGCTTTTTCGTCGAGTAGCACGCTACTCCGGAACCCAAAAAGGATTAGTGGTGAATTAGTATAGTGAAATATGAAATTAATTTGAGTGGTGGGCAAAAACCTTCTTCTGTAGAGTTGAATGAACTAACAGAGTGTACAAACACTGTTACTCAGGAGATGTGGGATGTTGACTTGTGAAAGGAGAGGGAAATCTATATACATAACCTAATTTCCAAACAATGCCCAAGTATGTGACCACTGGGGTTTAGCTATTTCCTATGATCCTATTCCACCCTCATGGATCTAGTTAAAGTTGACCACTCGACCGGGGCAGGTAAATTGTCATTTGTTTCTTTACTTACTTGCGATAGTGGACCATTGACTGTTACCCACATGTCTGTGTTCTCTGATGTGTTTGACCATAAGCATCAGTTTGCCTCACTGGTATAGGTGAACTCACCAGTAGGAATAACTGGGGATTTCAAAAGCACTGTATTTCTGAGTATCCAATAGGATTTGAGTGATGTTAGCCACAAGTCAAACTCGCCTCTCAGAGGCCGTCCCGGCTTCCTCATGGAATGGTTGTTCGGTTGTGATTGCAGCTTCTCAAATGCTTACAGACATAGTCATATGTTAGGTGTAGGTAGCTGTGAAAAGTTGTAACAGAATCATGATGTCAGAAGGCCTCCAGAAAGCCTGTAGAGGCGGGGAAAGGTCAGGCACATGCCAGCCACTCCCTCGCGTGACAGACAGTTCCCTAGCCTTATTGGGCTTTCAGGAGCCTATTTTCAAACCGTTCTATATCCCTTTTGGCTTTGTTGTTTGTATGAATTGGCTAAAATGTACTAACACACTCCATCTGCCACTGAAACGTGTATGACTTGCTTTTGTCCAGCAGAGTTGTATAATTTACCGATAGGGTGTGTCATAGTCTCAATATGTCAGACTTCTTTTTTTAAAGCTAATAACACATATTTTGAAACAACATAAGACCTGTGATTTATTTCACGTATATTTTACTGTGGCTTAAAAAATCAAGGGTTGAATAAAAAATAAGGTACATTTGAAAGCCCAATGGATTATCAACTTCAACTCCTTAATTTGTGTTCCCTAGAGGCAATTTGTCGACCTTTCAAACACTGTTTCCACATGGGGTCCATCTTTCTTGCAGCCAGGCACAGATTTTGCAAAGGGAGGGCTTTGGCAATGGAAGCTGTGTCTGTGGGTGACATAACCTTGCATGTCAGGACCCTCTGCCACCAGGCCTGTGGGAGGCTGCCTCCACCACGTGTAGGGCGGTACGAGGCCCTCCTTTCCCGCTCTCCCCCTCCATGTGCAGGGAGGAGGGCACGACAAAGCAGCAGCACAGCAGTGTGAACTTCTCCCACACTGAGCCACCGAGGTACCTGTTCCGACCTCAGAGGTTGTGCCCTAAACCTGAAATCTGTAGTACAGGGAGTACCCCATATTTCACGTGTGATCAGTCCTCAGCTAGAAAGACAGGCAGCAGAAGAGAGAGCAAAGTATGAGTTGGGCGCACAATGGTGCAGAGTCCATGAGCTTCTTTCAAACTGGTCACCCGAATGCTAAAAGCTTTTGCGTCGCGTTGCCATAGGTCCGATTTTAACCTGTTTCTTTGAGGTGAAGGCCTCCTACACTCTTTGAATCTTTGAAACAGCTAAGTTGTAGGGAGGATGCGTGGACAGTTTCTGAGAACGGAGCTACGGAACTAAAGGGGGGCTTCAAAAAGGGCAGACGATCGTTTGTCCCTGCTCGACTCACAACTAGTGTGACACTTTTGTAGGCCAGGTGTAGCGCCACATCCGCAAGCGCTATCACACAACTCTCCCTCACCCCCGCGACCTCGTGCAGTGGGGGAGTCAGCCAGGCAACAGGAGAGGGGGCAGATGAGAAACCCTGCTCGTGAGGAAACATTTGGGGGTTGGAGGCAGTAAGGGCTTAAATACCAACCGCCTGGGTGGTTTAAAGGGGGGAGAGGGTGTGTGTGTGTACTATGGGGGGGTCCACAATTTATCTTAGGTATGTATTGTATGTGATGAGGATGAAAGAGATTTGAGCATTTGATTGAGACAATACTAGTTTGTACATTGTGTAATTGTCTTTGTGTAGCTTTTCATGTTCCAGTACATGCAATTGTTTGCTACAGTGTCAAGATTAAGATTTGAACCCAGAGGCACCTGTCAGCAACTAGCAGCTACATCTCACAAACCACAGACAAAAACAAAACACAGCCCAGGTTTATAAAAATGTTGTTCTGGTAGAATATCACCTTCCATTGAGTAGTGTAGAAGTCTGTGGAGACCCGAGGTAATATTAGACAACTGAAGGGACACTTCACTGCCTAAACACAGCTCAATGCAAAAGAGCACAAGAGTAAAGCTACACATATTTGATTCAGATGGGAAAGAGATAAAACATGAAATATAAGAATCAGTAGATCCCAAGGCTTTGTTTGTTACATTGTTAGGAGTATTTAACCCATGCCACCATTGCCACTTGAAAGAGGCAAGCCGGTAGAAGGTGGGAACATCTTGTTGCTGTGGCTAATGACAAGAGGTTACTTGGGTGATGAATAACGTGAAGCTAGCCCGAGGCAAGAGCAGCTTCACACCAAGAACTGGTTATGGATGTCTATGTATTAGATGTAACTTTCGGGTTGTAAAGTAGTCTGATTGTATTTTGATCATGGGGGTGGGATTCAGCGATTCTTAACCTAGGGCCCGTTGATCTCTGGGAGGCCGACCACGCCTACTCGTGGGTCTGCAACAGTTTGGATAATCAAATGATATTTGTAGATTAATAAAGTATTTATACGTAAAAAAAAATTACATTAAAAATTAAAACACTGTAAATGTGAAGCAAAGTTAACGTTGGAGGCTAAAATTAAGTTGGTATCCTTAGCTTGATTCGTTGATCAATGTAAGTAGAGAAAACAGAATTTGCTACCGACAACGGATGACTTCAACTGAAGTACAAGTAGGTGTCATAAAAAAGAGAGCATGTTTTTAGAGCAGGCAAGACAAAGTGATATGCTAGAATCTAGCATGTTACTCTGTCTTTTACAAATGATACCAAGTAAAAAAGAAAACTCCACCCCATTCCTACGATGTCGGGCTGACTTGCGTCCACCCAACACCATCTTGAAAATGGGGCGGTCGACCTCCGGTCGGCGATCCCGACTGCCTCATTATGATGTGACTGCACATGGTGCAGTCGCATTCTGACATTTCTCTATGGGAACATATGTTACGGCCGTAAACCGGACGTACTACATGCTCCCATGGGTGCCCCCTCAGCCACTAACCGGAGGTCGCAAAGGAAACGGGGCCCTGCTAGAGGCCCCAAATTACGCTTTCTGACAGGATTTCCATGTCGGAAAGGCTGGCATGGAAACCCTTCCTGAAAAACGTGCATTGTAATCCGGACTGCGTAAACCGCTGTCCATTTGGATTACGGGCCGGTTCTGACTGGCTAACGGCCTCCTTTGGCCCATCTGAAGCCAGTCCGAATGTCCGGCCGGATTAAATTCCGACCAGTTGAATCAAAATCAGCTGGTCGGAATTGAAACCGAAGATGTCGGTCGTAAGGCTTCGGACTTGAGGTTAGAGGCCCTACGACCGACATCGTAATTAGCCCCTAAATGTTTTTGCTTGTAAATTAAATGAAGAATTTTGCAATTTATGTATTTGATGTATATGTATTTTTACTGTATCTTTGTATATTGCTTTCAATTTCAGATATTAGAAATTGCTTAAGGCTGGGTTACCGGCTCCCAGTAGTGATTCATTGTGGGTCCAGAGAAGTCAAAAGGTTCAGAACCACTGCGCTACAGTGATGAATGAGGCTAGTGGTATATTGGCAGCACCACTGCCTATACATTTTGGGTTCAAATGGCTGTTATGAGTCTTGGGATGTTGATGCAATGGGGGTTATAGCTGCTGTGTACTGAGGATGGAACTTAATCTGTATAGGAGGGTGAGGTTGCTTGCTATATTTAGGTTTGAGGTTGTCTATATATTTTAGTATGGAGGGGTCTGAGGAGTGGAACTGACTGTTGGAGGTGGTAGTGTCATATATTAAGGATGGTGGTATGTGTTTGGAGTAAGTTGATTCCTGGATATTGGGGAAGAGTATGGTGTACTTTGTAAGATGTTTCTGCCTTTAAACTGGAAGCAGCGTTACTCTACATTGGCTCTTGTGGCTATATTTTGGGGAAATCCATCTTGCATCTTTTTTCTTTGCTTTAGTTCTCAGTACAGTCCTTGTCCATGTTGCTGATAGAGGTGAACTGGTGACGTGAGCAGGGGATGAGCTAATATTCGGGGTAAGAAAAGGTACTGTAGAGTCGGCATTATGGACTATAGCCCAGGACTCATTTCATCTTCAGTTCCACGGACTCCGCAATGGTAGCAATTATAAGCCTGAGACTGAGCAGGCAATCCAGGTCACACTCGATTAAGGATGCAAATTAAATGCAAAAAAAATCTGACATTAGGGGTTTCGCTATTTCAATGTGTTGAGAGTGGGAGGGCTATGTGATAATGAAGATTGCGGAGTTTGTCAACGACTTGATAGCTCGGGGCTCTCAATCTGCTGCTAACGTTCAGCTTTCGCTGCCAATATCGCTGTTTTTGACAGGTAGAGCCATTATTGCATTTTGTTTTGCAGTTTGGAGAAGACGGTGCAGACGTGAAGCAATAACTGTGCTTGCAGACCTTTCTCATAGGTGGAACGCTCCAGGGAGAAACCTACCTGCTACCATATCAGGGAAAGCTTGGGCACTGTTTAATGTGCAATCAACTTTTATAGACTCCCACCTGCTAGGCCTAAGGTGGTACTTTTGAACTCGGACACTGACTGACACTCTCAACACTTTACAGAAAAGATTTTTTTAAAGACTGATGGAGACTCATTGAATCATCTCCTAGCACGTCCTGTGCCAGTGGGGTTATAGCGGGTCAGGGCAATCATCTGACTCTCTCTACACATGAATACCCACTGTACGGTTTCCTCTCCAACTGTGGGCTGCTGCATGGTCACTTTCCGATGAACCTCAGCACAGATTATAGACAATTTTATGAATGAGACTGTAGGCATTCACAACACACCAGGTGTTGTACCACGGTCAAAATATCTACCTACACAATGTGCTATCATATTATTGACTCTGAAATATCTTAACAGCGCCCTTGACGGTATTTTGAGAGTCAATATGGTTGCAATATATGTGCTGATGATACTTCACCACACAATTGCTGCTTATATTACAGCTAGGTAGCAAAATATGGATCAGTCAAGAAGCAGTTCACTCTAAATTCCATTGGACAGTAGGCACTTCCTGGACAGGGGGCAGCGATGTAATGGTTACTATGTGTAATCTGTGCCAAGTATCGCCGCTGAGCTCTGCACCTGTTATCTGTTTGATCTGATGTTCAGGGTTGGATCCCAGCATGGCTGACTCACCTCATCGTTTTCATTGCAGTTAAATTGAGTTATTACAATTGGGTATTATCAAACATTAGAGCCTACTGCTGACGCAATATCGGTTGTTGAAGTTATAGGCTCAAGCCGCGGGTGCGGACCCACACGTGGCTGAGGGTCTTTAACAACAATTGCACCCGGAAGCAGAAGGGCTATAAGGCTGTTAGAGCATTCTACCCACTGAGGGTTGAAAGTTTTAAATTCAAAAGAGGGAAACCAAAAGACAAACATGGAGTGGTGTAGCAGATAGTCTGTACCAGCCATTATGGGCCCTGAGCAATTTAATCGACTTCTGTGATGCTCTCAACATTCAGAGTTCTTATAGTGCTTGTTACTTACAACGCTGCAAAATAGCAAACCTGTGGTAACAAGTGCTATATGAAATAACTGTAAACGAAAGGTATGCAATTTATAAATACCATGGTTAACCAGAGTAGGTTCAGGGGCTCATCTGAGTATGCCTTTTGCTCCACCAGGACCTCAAGTGGCTCATTTGTCAGTGCTTTTTCTCCCTCTGTCCCTGTGTGACCCTCAGTATTGGATAGGAAAAGGAATATAACATCTTGAATTGCATTTCGTGCTTGTCTCTCCTGGTACTGTAGGTGATTGTGTTTGACCACAAATTTCTTATAGTGCACGCCGCCACCACAAGTACACTGAAGGTGGGACTGGATACCAAACATGGGTGTGGTGTTGCTTCTCGCTGCTCTCGTGAGCATAGAAAGCCTCTATTCCTTGGCTGCTAAACGAATAGCTTAGGTAGCATTCAGGCCAGTGGTGACCTCAAAGTTGCTGCGGGCTGGTGAAGGTCATTCTACAGAGTGATTAATCCCTCTAGGCGGCTTATCAGGGAGGAGGTGCAAGGAAACTGGTGAGTCAGCGGACTTGCTGTCCCAACAGTATTCCTATGTGTTACTAACAATAACAATGTATTGTGGCACTGAGAGGCCTCTCTGCCCATACTTCAGCTGCCGGAGCCAATCTTCCTGTTTATTAAATCGCGTTTTAGAAAGCAGAACTTTGCATAATGGCACTTGTGGGCCTGCATTTCGAATTGGAAAAAATACTTGTCAATCTCGTGAATAACAATTGCGGGTGAAGTCAGGTGCTCAAGGTGGTAATCCTATTAGTTGAAAAGGGAATGCCCCAGTTACTTACCGGTAATCTTCATTACTCCGAGTCCTAGTCTTCCTTGCCACAGTAATCACTAATGAGCATCCTGCTCCCACAGAAACTCCAAGCAAAGTTAACATACTAGTCTCCCTATCCCTCCAACATGGCCCCCAGTGGCAACCACCAATCACATAAAAGGGTACAAGATCCACAGCACAACCTGAAAACCAAAGCCGCATACATGAAGCCACAGCAAAGGGCCGGGAGGGAAAGGAAACTATACTGTGGCGAGGAAGACTAGAACTCGGAGTAATAAAGATTACTGGTAAGTAACCGGGGCATTACCTCCTCGTCCGTCTTCCTCGCCACAATAATCACTAATGAGCAGATACCAAAGCAATATCAGCTTCATGGATAGGAAACACAGCCTACACCCGGGAGGCAGCACACCAAAAAACAACAGTGACAACAAAGGAGAGAGATACACGCCAAGAAACCACTGAGTACAGAACCAAAGAGGCGATGGCAACAGAAGTACCAACCCCAAGCCGGTAACGAGAAAAGAAGTCACGAGGGGAAGACCAAGAGGTCGACCAGCCAAACACCCATGGAAACAACCGGAAAGGCGGACCAAGAAACCGCAACAAACCAGAAGAACGCCCCTGAGACGAACGAGAGGCAACCACCGACTAAAACAGGCACCAAAAGGAGAGCCACCCAAAACCACCGGATGAGAGCGGAAGCGATGGCAACAGACTCCTACGGAGCAGTCAAAATGACAAACAAGAGACCACCACAGAAAAAGCAGCTGTGCAAGACCAAGAATACATCAAGGCACGCTACACAACCAAAAATGTGCAAAGGAGGCAACAGGAAGCAACACCCCCGCTGACAGACTTAAGAAGAGCACAAGCAGGTACAAAAGAAGGAAGAGCACGCAAGAGCACTGAAACCTTCCAAACGCCAAAAACAGCACGTCCCCGAACTCCAACTGACCAATGGAACCCCGTGCAATGCACCAACACCAACGGAAGGTCCCACAGGGAGGAGACAACCCAGGACAAGGGGGTAGAAGGACCAGAGACGCGAAAGACGAGCCTCAAAAAGGCCCAACAAACACAAAATGGGTACCAAGAAAAAGCTCCAAAGGTAGCCCCCCAAACATACAGGGTAGAACGGGCCTAGCCCAGCCAACACTGACCCCCCCCAAAAATATCCAGGAACCAACCAGGAGCCAAATCATAGTGCAGACCCCAAATACAAAGGAGACCCAAAGCGCAGCAAAAGACCCCAAAGCAGAGGGGCGCCCCCACAGTGGAACAAGGCCCGCAACTCCAATGAACAATCATCCAGGAACAGGGAACACTGCACAAGAGCCAATCTAGAAGGAACACGGACCGGAACACCGGAAGAGGAACTGGAGGGTCCAATAATGGATATGAAAGGAACGGCAACGCCCAACCCGGACGCAACGCCGCCACCAACAACAGAGGAAACCACAGGGGCGAAGCCAACCCGGAACCACCAGAGGCACCAAAGCCACAACGCACCCAAACCCCAGCACAAGTGCCGGAAGCGGGGTAACCAGAGAAAGGCGGACAACAGGCCCCTCGGCCACCGGAAGGACAACGCATCCACCTCCAAGCCTACGGAAAAGGAATAAAAGAGGAGAAACAACAGAACGTGTCAAGGACCGAAGAAGCAAACAAGACCACCATCCGATATCCAAAACACCACAACAATGGCAGGAATACCATCTGTAGCAGACAAAAAGATACCACGGAGGGAAGAACCCACACAGACAGCCCTTCAACACACTCCCCCAGTTCAGGAGAGAAACCGCTGACAGTGAGGCCAACCATGACCCCGGCCTGGAACAAAGGAGTCGACAGAGGAAACTGAGGGAACGAACAACGTAACCCTCCCTACAGAGAGAAGCAGCACATGACTACCTCGAAACCGGTCCGGTCCTCGGATGCTTGATTCCGTTCTGGGAAGGACATGGCTTTTGTAGTTCGGACTGGACTGTTCCCATGGGGCAACAGGGTCAGAGCTGATTTGCATATCGCCATTGTCTAACCCAGGGTGGTGTGGAGTGCAAAAAAATGATGGATTTGGGCCCAGATCTTTTGACTGGGGGAGTGTGTGACATTGATCCACATTCAGTCCATCACTTGTTGTTTTTACATGAGAGGAGGGCCATAACGAACTAGGGGGCATACCTTGTTGCTCCGGACACCGCCACCGCCGAGAGTCACTGGGAGGCAGCCATCAGCGTCGTCGCCGTCCCGGGACCACAACTCCCGGCAGCCCCAGCGGCGCAACGCCAACCCACGCAGCCAGCAGCGCCAGGAGGCGTATTAAAACCGGCACAGCCCTTCGCGTCGCGGGACGCGCGGGGGCGGCGCCGGGCTGAGCCCAGGCAGAGGGCGGGCCTTCTGTGGCTGGCCGAGGCTGGGCTGGGCCACCCCCCTTGGCTGGATATATCCTATGAACATACCCTGCAGTTGCCAGCATATCAGGTCAGTGATAAAATTTGGATACCCTCCCCACGCTCCTGTGGTTATTTGCGATTTATAGCCTGAAGAGAGCCATTTGTTGAATTTTGACATGAGTAAAATTTGATCACTACATACTATGGGGAAAAAAACATCGACAGTGTCTAGGCCAAAGGATAGGCAGAAGATAGCTGCAACAACCACTACTACCCCACTGCCAAGCCTAACGGCCATAGACAAAATGCTCCAGAAGACCATTGGTGTCGTGGCAACAGCCATACAGAACAATAAAAGATGCCTTTCGCTTCCACCAAGCATGCCCCCACTTATGCAGCAAGAGAATTCATTTGACTCTCTTCTTGCCGCATCATATGCAGGGCTTCCTGGAGCTGGCCCTAATGAGATCTGTATAACTCAGGATACGGCGCCTTCAGACCATCTTTTCACAGGAAGTAGACTCTCATCAACCCCCACCATGCTCACGACAAATAGGATTATGAGCCCCCTCTGACAGGCCTCACTGGAACGGGGTGCGCAGCGGTTATGGGGTGTGTACGTGGGCAGCAGGAGCTCGCGACACCTGAGGCCAGCTGTGGGGAGCCCTCTTGGATAACACACAATCACACTGGAGCGCGGCCTGCGAGGACAGTAGTAGTAGTAGTACGATCAGCATCAGAGCATCGAAGGCCGGGACCGGTCTGACAAGAGACACAGCGCCAGGCCTTTTGTTTCCGATTCGCTTTTCGGGTCCTTCTTGCTTTGTGCTTGATTTCTTGTTGATTCGCCTTTTCCGTGTTCATCCTTCTCCCGGGGGATTTACTGGAATACATTAGGAAGTGAATTAAGCAATACGATTAAAGCGAAATGTAATTCTTTAGACTAGGAAAGCCGAACAATTCTGCATCAAAGCATTTGCCAGTCAGCCATATTTGAAGGACACGTTCGTCTTTTATGTAAAAAGAGCTGGGTCTGCGAAATTCTTCAAAAAACAAAATTGAGTATAACGTTTTTTTCAAAGTTGCGTGGGGGGACGGGGGAGAGGTTATGAAGAGTAAAACCATCTTTGCATTCACTTCCCATAAAACCGGCTTTAATCATTCTCTACTTCCTTTACCCTGCCACTTATATTGTGAGTACAAAAATGTCAAGTAAGGTTGGAGTAATTCGTGCACAACTTTCTTGACATTCAGACCGACGAAGTCCTGTACCTATAATGGGAAATGTGTAAGCAGGGATTTAAGTGGGCCTGGTCTTACTGATGCTCAGTACCAGCAGTTCTAAAAAGCAGGTGCTGAGACTGATCTCTATAGGGCTCTCCGGTTGAAAAAAATAAATATTAATTCTGCAGCAAGTCCATCCTTCACTGCCTTTAATGTAACTCAAGAGACTCGGTATAGTTCTTTCATAGTTTCATCATGTCAGAACTGAAACATTTCCAATGTTATATACAGCGATGCCACAGTTGTTGATTATTTATCTTATGCATCTAACAACCATTGACAATGCCAACAGTCCTGACTTGTAGGTGTAATATTATTACCTCTTGTATTATATGTCTGGATGCAATGACAGAGGCAGCAAAATACCAGTAGAGCGGCACACTATGCTAAGCACAGGTTTTTAACTTAGTTGTGTTTAAGCCACGCCTTTAATTACATTGGCCATGCCCCTTGAAAGACCCCAAGTTTTTTCATCCCACTTAAAGCCCTGCGTACAAGTATACATACAAGAATGTATTCAAAGAAATCAGGGCTGCCCAGTGAATGACAACACCTCACTCTGGACCACTTCAGATTGTGCATGTGCGTCCCAATGGTCTACTTGTCTTCTCCAGGCTGCACATCCGCTTGTGTTTTTCCCATTACACCCCAGAGGCCCTCACAGGGTTATCTGGATGTGTATCTGCATGTGTATTCAGTTAGATGTTCAAGGTAAATCTTGTCCAGTTTTAAATTTTGGGGAAGCCAAGCCGGGACAGGGCCCCTAGCATCTCACATGCCAAGAGTCAGCACGTGAGTAGAGGATACGTAAACTTTATCAAAAACTTGCTGGCGAAAGTAAAGACTGGAAGTGACTAACGAGAGGGGCAGGGTAGTCTTCCTGTTTTCTGTTCTGTGCAGGATTGTAAATGTTGTTTAAGATCCTGGGGATATATATGGAGAAGGCACAGAATTTCTGCAGTCGTTCTTCTGTTCTGGGTCTAACTACTTACAAATGCTCCCTCTAATTTTTTCAGATAATCCTTATCTGCTTTCAGAGATTTATGCCCATTCGAGGTTTTCTTCACAGCAATAATTTTTAGATCTCGCCTCAGACAGTGCATGTTGGGAGACATTTATGCAGTGGGTTTAGAGTGTGGCAATTACTTACCATTGGTTGACTTCATTGTCACTCTTGTTTGCTTTCTCCTTTGAAGTTAGCTTCTGTAGGCTTTCCTTCCTCCTTTTGTGTTTGTTCCTCCTGTGGAGCATGGATGCATTACTGTGCCCTTACATTGCTCGATTCTTCAAGCACTACTTTTTTTTTGTTTCAACACTCTACGAGAGTGGATGTGTTTTCCAGTCATATTTCTCTGTGCTCTGCCCCCCCCCCACTCCCCTCTCACTCCCACCCTCCATTGTCAGTGTGCTGTCCCAGCACCTTCCGATCGTGCTTCATTGTCAGTGTGCTTCAAAATTCAGCTGCCCAGGCTCTCCTTGCATGGAGCAAGTGTTGGCATCGGCTGAGTGTGAGACAGAAAGGTGCTAGTATTTGTTAGTGGTGGGAAAAGGCCCCTTCCAGAAAGGATTCTCTGCAGTGGTGCACAATAAACTATTACCATGCGTGTGCTGGAAAACCGTTTAAGTTTTCTCTGTGGTCAACAGTAAACAAAAAAAAGAAACAACACTTAACACATAGTCAATGAGTTAACATCCACAAAGTCTGCTCAGGGTGTCCACAGGTGTTTAGAAAAGTAAGTAATAGTAGCAGATTAATAAGGTGTATATATACATAAAACATCTAAAATTGAAAACGCTTTGTAACTATGAAGGAATTGGAGGCTAAAAATTAAGTTGGCATCCTTAGCTTGTTTCTTGGGAGTAGCACAAGTAGAGCTACTAGAATCAAGTTCAGATGACCAGTGGCCTCAATTGAAGAACTGGTATGGACTGATCAAACAAGAGTATGCATTAAGACCAAAAAAGTGACATTGATTTAAAAAAAAAAAATCTTTATTGCATTTTATCATTCCTGGTACATTGTTTACAAGCATCGATACACAGCGCTGTGGCAATAATGTCACTCGTTTCATAACACTTTACATATATAGCTAAGCAATTTCTTCACAGTATATCAGTTTCATCTGCACCTGGGGTATAAAGTTGCACATGCATTGGTAAGTTGTCTTGGGCTCCCGCGGCCCCCACATTCTGTTATCTTCAATGCCAAAAAAGTCACATTGATGTGGTAAATTCTAGCATATTGCTTCTTATTTTAGATTTTTTTTTTTACCTTCACTTTCCCATGACATTTTTAATTCTTGTGTATTTTTTGTTGTAAATTAAAATATTTAATAATTTGTTTGATTTACACTTGTTTCTGTATTTTTGTGTACTGTTTTGAGGTTCAGATCATAGCTATTGCTATGGCTGAGGTAATCCAGTAGTGATTCAATAGAGGTCCAGGAAAGTCAACAGGTTAAGAACTGCTGCCTTACAAGAGTTTCATCTGGGTCACCACTGATGAGAAATATTGTCAAAATGTCAAGAACCGCTGCATTACACTATGTCAGAGTCTAACTAGCATTACAGGGAATATTGTGTTGCTTTCCCTTGAATTTAGACTCCTACTTAAAAGGTCACTCCCCTCTTCAAATATTTGTATTATTGGCAAATGAAACCAGGGAAAACAACAGAAGATTTATGAAAATATTAGAAAAGGTGATAACCAAGTTTGTGAAGACTAGAAACTATGTAGTTTATGAGAAACAAATGGGGGTGCAGGAGGTGCAAGCTCGACATATACTCGCAGAAATGCACAGTAACATTATACTTTTTTTTTTTACTCCAATTTCTACTTTCCCTTCAGTTGATGAAATGAAATTCCAGAAGTATCTGAGCACATAAACGAGTGAAAAGAATTGATGCACTTCAAGATGCGAGTACTTTAGTTATTCCCAATATTTCAGAAGTAAAAACGTCAGACCTAATTTGAAGGACCTGAAGGGTAGATTTAGGAGGAATAATCTGCATATTATGTTTTTTACCCAAGAGGGTACTGTTGATTGTACAAATGAATCTTTGGCCAGGCAAAACGTACAGCTGAAGGTCAAAAAGATTTGATCCTCATTTTTTTTTTTGAGTTTATATAGCACAAACTAGACACGAAGACATCAGGTATCAGAGTGCTTTACATAAGCACCAGTTTCGTTACAGATGGAGACATTCATTTTTGTTAGGCACAGGGAGATTGAGTGATTTGCCCAGAATCACAGGATATTGAGCGTCGTTGCGGAGACTCGAACCCGGTTCCCCAGCTACTAGGTAGACCACTCTAGCCATAAGGCTACAACCTCTCCCCAAGATATACCACAAACAGATACTTAACCTTGGTTTCCCCAAGACCTTACTTGTAAGCTTTATAAACTACAAGAACAAAGACTAAGAGCTTTATTACATGCGATCATTTAATTTGGATGCACCCCATCGCGCAATATTAGATCTGCTGGAACGCCACACATTGGTGGAGTTTCACCTATCAGCCGCAGAAAGTATCCAAAATCTCCAGGTGAAAATAGGCAATTACTAGGGGACTTGTTCTCGCTGTTACTGATTCTCCCATTAGTTTTTCATTTTTTGCAAGAACCCCAGGGTTTCACGTGTAACCGCCAGTACCTCCACTGCCCCAGAGCCACTGGGATATCCAGAGGAGACCATTATCATCTGAAAACCTGGTGCACTTGTGATCTGCATGTGAGAGCTCCAACTCAGTTGAAAGATAAGGAGCTCATGGGCCCTCAGTTATTTATCTTCTTTAACTTTTGTTTGTTGTACAAAACATCTGCATGTGTTTATATATAGACTATAAGAAGAAGAACATACGAAAAACCCCAGTGATCACATCCAAACTCTAAATAATTTTAAAGGTACAGACCGAATTAGGAAAATCGCTGCTGCCATGAATCACATGAAAAATATAAAATCCTTTTCAACAAGGTACAGAAGATTGTTGCAAAATATAAAATCCTTTTCAACAAGGTACAGAAAATTGTTGCAATTCCAGATAGTGGCGTAACACAAAATGATGCCCCCAGCAGAATGTGGTGACTGGTCCCTGAGTCTTTCATACATCACAGATATTTATAGACATATGACTGAACGGTGGTGCCCTGATGGAAGGGGGCCCCTAGCGTTACGCCTATAATTGTAGAGGTGTGGTGTAATTTGAGTTTGTGCATAGGTGTTTTTCACCAGGTTTTTGTAAAAATATTATTTAAGAAAAGACCAACTCAGCATGTGTAGTATGGAGGCTTTAGTTTTCCCCAAGTGTCTTTTGTGATGTTGACCAAATAACAGTTAGATTTCCGGAAACAAAATACCAAATCTGATGCAGGAAATCATTCTAGCAGGTGGGTTTTGGTGTTCTTTTGAGCTTACGAATGTGCTATTAAATGCTGAACCATTGCCTACTATGGAGCGTTTCAATCAAAGAAGGATAATGTTAGGTAGATGTATAATGTTCACACTACAATGTGTAGACTTTGTGCTGCTGCATTTTAGGATATTAATGTGAAACTGTGTGCCACGACAGAAGATGTGATTGATTGTGCTTGAGCAGTCTGGTTGCCTCGGTGTAAATAAAAGTCCTTTGCCCCCTCTAATTAAAATAATACTAATTTGTTCATCTCCACCTGACACCAAATTCCATCATATACTTAGTGATGGGGTGTAAATCTTTTCAGGTGTTGGATAGTCCTATTCTAATGACTATTTCACCCTAACGTCTGTCAGTGTATTCCTTTAATTGTATCGGGCAAATTTTCCCATAATCCTTTGCCTGATACTGCAATTAATATGAATGGAAAAAGTGATTTACAGATTGATGGAAATATTTAATGAGTCCATAGGAGAAGGGGGGGGGGTGTTGCTAGTGTCCGATTGTGACTAGTATAATCCCACCACACAGCGCTGTTAATCTCTTAGTGATAGGCGCACATGTTATTGGACTACGTTTTGGAATATAACGCTTTTAGTGCATGTTGTTTTGCACCAATATATGATCCTCCTGCTTACTGACTTACTAATATGATAATACAGGGCTACCCACCTAACCAATAAGGAACCAAGCTGTGCGATTTACCAATATCAAAGTCACATTTTAAGTGTTCTTCAAAAATGGAAATGATCAGAGATAAAGTTTAAAGAAGATGGTAATGTACTCATGGGCTTCAAGATAAGAAAAACGGCCACCTGCTCTAAAATGGTGAAGAGCTGTAGCACCCGATAGATTACAGGAGGCAGATTTCAGCACACAAGATGGCTGATACCGTGCAGACTCACGAAGGAAGGCTCTCTGAACAATGCACGTTGCCTCGACCTGTAGTCCATTCTGCACGGAGAGCTAGTGTAACTGCTTTGGTGACGGTGATCTCTTCAGGGCCTCTTGGCCAGGATGTGAGCAGCCTCCTTTTGAAAGGAGCTAAGATTTTTTGTCAGCTAACTTGCAAGTAAGAAAGTAAATTAGGTTAGTGCGGACCAATTTAGAAAGAATCCTAGGAATTACAGCTTGAACTTGTTGGGCCTGTTCAAGATGTCAGCACATTTTATAATCTATACTACTATAATAAAGGAAGAACTTTCAGCCTTTGAGGCGGGTAAACTCAGGAACCACAGCGCCAATCCACACATCCGATACACCGTTGGAATCGTCAGGGTGTGTAGATGGTTATAGGCTATATAAATAAAATAAAAAAACGTTATTTAAAAAATTTACAGTAAAAAGAAAAGTAGTCCCTCCGAAGTAGCGCCAGCCGCGACGTGCGTGCTCACGTCAGGAGCGCGGGGAGGAGCGGCGTCCAGGAGCGGCGTCCAGGAGCACGACGAGGAGCGGCGGACATGGCGCGGGGGAGGAGAGGTGACGTGAGGAGCAGCGGACAGGCCAGCGGCGGTGCGAGCAGCGGACAGGCTGGAGGAGCGGCGGCTGAGGTAAGGGAGCGGCGGACATGGCGTGAGGGAGGAGCGGTGACGTGAGGAGCAGCGGACAGGCCAGCGGCGGTGCGAGCAGCGGACAGGCCGAAGAAGCGGCGGCTGAGGTAAGGGGCAGGGCCGGACTGGGAACAGAAACCGGCCCTGGCACACTGCTCAGCCAGCCCCCCCTGAGGTGAGGGGGAGTGCAGAAAAGCAGTGTGCGAGGGCCGGTTTCGGCCGATTTTGTTACTGGGGGCCGATATTGCCGACCCCCGGTAACAAAAAAACGGCCCCCCAGGGGTCCAAAATCGGCCCCCACCCTAGCGGCCAACCGGGGAAATGCCCGGTGCCCGCTATGGCCAGTCCGGCCCTGGTAATGGGACCCATGTCGGGGCAGGCGGGGGACGGGCTGGACGGGGGACGGGCTGGGCGAGGTCCCAGGCTGCAGGAGAAAAGAGAATGATCCTGTGTTTTTATGGTGAAACAGCAATCATTAACACACCTCTAGGCCAAAAAGATTAGCTATGATGTAAGTTTTCCCAGCCAATGTACACTCTGTAGAATGGATTGGTCAGCTGTACACCTCTGCAAAGTAGAAAAGACATATTTAAAGCAGTATATCAGCAGCGGACAGGCGGGAGGAGCGGCGGCTGAGGTAAGGGGACCCATGTCGGGGCAGGCTGGGGTCGGGGCAGGCGGGGGACGGGCCGGGCGGGGGCCCGGGCTGCTGGACAATGTCGGGGCGGGCGGGGGTCGGGGAAGCCTGTTGCTCCCGGACAAGGTCGGGACAGGCTGCTAGTATGCTATAAGAGGAAGAAGACCACAGTCAACTCTATCAATCCATGGTTGACTGTGTTGAATGCCGCTGTAGTAGCACCAGAGTGCCCCTGATGTCTAACGAAAAGCTTCCTAAGATCTTTGAAAATTGAAACCAAATTTGTTTTTTTTAGGGTATATTAGGACAAGGTGGCCTAAGGGACAACGTAATACGTGTAGTTAAGAAATTGGAGTTTTTTTTAATAGTTTGATGAAATTTATATAAGCTGTGCCAGACCTCCACTCCTCAACTATGACATCATGTCTGCCCTAGCAGGGTAAATATGAGGTGGGCTGGGGCTCTGACAATGCCCAGGGAGAGTTAATAGATTCCCTGCACTTACTTTACAACACCTGGAGCCCAGAACCTCCCACAAATGTCCAGGTTTTAATGAGGCTTGCTGAATTGCTGGGGTCACTCACACGTGAGCGTGATCTCAATCTGTGAGACACCCGAGTGAAGAGCTTTGATGCCAGCTAGCAGTTTACAGTCCTGTGGAAGATATTTTAGTGTTAGCTTCATCAGTTAAGTTAAGGTAAAGTACCCGCTCGGGCTGAAGTTAAGCCAGGGGCATATTTTTGCATCAGCCGCCAATTCAACCCTTTTCTAATGCTGCATCAGTCCTTGAATCATCGTGTGTATTTAATCGTGCAATCCTAGCGTCAAAGTACAAGAGTGGCCAAAGGCATTTTCTAACTGACTGTACAATGGCTGGGAGGACTTTGTGTCCAGTGGAATGCTACTTTAACCTAGATGCAAAAGTAGACAAGACAAGCGTTTTCAAACCAGGATGACATTGGGAAAAGTAGTGCATTGGCGGCAAGTGGATGGAGGACAAATAGAGCAAAGAAGCATGCCCAGAAACCCAACGAATCCTTGTAAGTGTGCCCTAGATCCAAGAGCTGATTTTAGAAGTTTGATGCAACTATCTCTTTTGGTGGCACATGTACCAAGCTCGAGGAGGTGGGGGGGGGGGGGGGGGGGGGCACCATTTTCAAATACACTGAAAGAACTAGGCCTTAAAACTAACAATGACATGTGCTTTCACAGTGCATGCACAAATGTCACGCCCCCAGGCTTGCCACTGAGTGATATGGTATCCTAAATTGCTATTGCGTGTCTTGGACAGCACAGTTATGCATTGATGAGACAGGCCAAAAATTATACAGCCATGTCACTGCTCAACTTTACATGATTAATTACTCTATATATGTAATAATGCAGAGACTCTTTTCTTGCTCAGTATCTGCTTTTCTTCCTACCCATCACACCTTCCCTCCTTCCCATCTCTCCATTCTTCTTTCACTTTCTATCCTAAGTCCACATTTCCTCTTAATCGCCCCCTCCCTTTCATTAACTGCTTTTAATTTTCTCATCCTTCCCTTGCACTGTTTTTATGCACACCCCACTGTCTCCTCTTCTTCCCTTTCTCCTCTTTTCATTCTCATCAGTTCCACTCCAGTCTTGCACTCCCTATTTCTGCTTTACTCACTTCTTTTCACAGTCTTTGTCTACCATATCAATCTTTGCCTTCAGACTTCTCCTTCCTCACTCTCCCTTTTATGTTTTTCCTTCTTGCGCATTTCTTGATATCAACTCCAGGAATCAGTGTTTGTTCTGAGTGTCATAAATTTAAATCTTGGTGCGGCAACTCAGTCTTTCATCTTTCTAAGGTCGATAAAATGTGTGCCAATGAGGCTGGATAACAACATTTTAAATTCGGTGTCAAGGCCCCCTTTGGTGAATATGTGCTTTACAAACATACACAGTATGCAAAGGACAAAAATGTATTTCTATCTTTTGTTTTTCAATTTCTTTGCAATATTGCACTGTCATTATTCTCTCTGTCCCTCTTTGACCCAGTACCTTTCGAACAGCACACATCGGAAATAGTACGTATGATTTGTGGCTATTTGGCTGTAAGTGGCGATGTGTACTAATACTGACTAGTCAGGTTCTTTGAAGTTGGGGAGAGGATGTGGCCTAATGGCCAGGGCGGCCGACCTCAAATCTGGGGAACCAGGTTCGAGTCTCGGCAACTACACTCAACATCCTGTGATTCTGGGCAAATCACTTAATCTCATTGTGCCTAACAAAACTGAATGTGTTCTTATGTAACACAATTGGTGCTTATGTAAAGCGCTCTTACACCTGATACTTTCGGGTCAAATTTGCGCTATATAAAACTTCGGGAAAAAAAAGTTGGAATGTACCCCTATCCAAACTGGATAATTACAGATACCTAAAATATATGGGTATGAAGAAGTGAGGGTAGGCAATGACCACAATCCTCAGGCCATGCCTGTCACGCGATTCAGTCTTTCATCCTGAAGATCATTATGACTGTTTCCTGATATAAAGTAAATAGTAATTTGCTGTGTATAAGACCAGTGCTTTGTAATCCTGCTAAATTCACACTTCATGTATAATCGCAAAAGTGAGGATACTGATCATGATCATTCTTAATTCATGTGGAGGAGACCGTATTATACACATTTGTTATGCATATTTTGTAAGAATATCAAACTCTCTCCTTGCAAAGACCTTCATGGGGAGCAGCTGGTTCAGGGTGGTCGGATTTTCATTAAAAAAATTAAATTCTGGAATGTTACTAAACATTTATGCCATTCCCTCAAGTTTCAACTTATATACTATACTAATACTATAAACCTGCTAGCGAGAGACAATAGTTTCTGAGACGGCATACAGAGCCCCATAGATGACAATTTAAGGAAGGACGCGGGCAGTTATGAACATTGTTACACAGCCAATGAACCTTATTTGGTACAGTTGTGTACTTTTTATTCTGACTGTACATAAGGTGATGCTCTTAACTCCAAAGACCCTGGATCCGAAAGATTCACTTTATGTTTAGGTACGGTGTATCTAGAGCCATGGCTTTTTAACTTTTAAATGTTAGTCTTTTGATAAGCTGCATGAGCTAGTTTCAATGTTTTGTTACAAATCTGCAACAATCGTGACATCTAGCACGGGCAGGAGTACAAAAGAGCTGGTTTATTACTAACCACTGTTACAAATTGATTTCTGTGTAAAATGTGTTTCTAACTTAAACCTGGATGCAGCGAGGAGGAATATCTCTGGCTGAGATGCAGATGTATTTCAAAAGGGGATGGAGAGTAAGGCCCTGTGTATCATACGTTACATGCATGCCTATATCTATATTATTTTGGAGAATTCATTTAAAGAGCTCACTGACACAGTGAATGGAACTCAAGTTGACCAACTAGAGTTGCTAGCTCTGCCTAGAGAAGTCTGTTACATTGAAATTTGCCAAAAGAAGTAAATATATTGACCTATTTCCAGAGTAGCAGCAAGATTGTCTGGGGCCCGATCCTAGTACTTGTATTATGTGATTTTTGTATTCATGAAATGACTATGAAAAAGAAGACCAGAAGTTATGAAATAAATTGATATCATAGTTTGCATGTTCCTGTTTGGAGGCGATTCAGTGTTTCAGCAAGACTAGATATCAGCGATGTATGCCTTTGAGTCGAATTAAACTGTCATGGTCAGAGAGCAGAAGAGGCCACCACTTTTGATAATCTGGTGTGCCTGTTGAAATCAATATCAGGAATCACACATTCTGAAAATAGAATTGATTTCCTCCAAATTATTGGCACCCTCTACTGTTGTGGGACGACGTGTTTATGAAGAAAATTGGCTTGATCAAAATTACTTTACTGAAAAGAATCTGGGTGGTGGCATAGAACTCACTGTGTGTAAATCCAACCTTCTGAAAGACATTTTATATAGGCATTAAAACAGGCCCCTTTTTAACACGCTGGTAATTTTGTATATTTTAGAAAATGTTGGCGACCTATCCTCACTTGCCCATTTTGTGAAATATGCATATTCGAAACTATGATTTTTTAGGTTTTGCCTGGGGCACGGAGCTTTAGCTCCGCCCCCAGGGAAATCTGTAGTTTTCAGTAAGGGACACTTGAATCCGCCCTCTGTTCCATTGGCTAGCTCCATAAATGGAGGCTAGCCATTGGAACAGAGATCTGTCCGTCAAGGCCGGACCAGATTCGGGGGCGTTCCCGAGATTTTTTCCATGGGCGTGGTTTCACTCTCCGTGGCGTGGTTTCACTCTCCGTTGAGCGCTTGACCGAGCGGCGCGGGTGCCACTCATTTGCCGCCTTTATTTGCCCGTGGTTGCGTGTGCTGACTCCGTTTGGATATTTTATTTAATTTAATCGAGGGAGCCCACCCCTCTTCAGTCCCGCATCACCGCCTCAGCCCCAGGTCAGAGGAGACGCCGAAGGAGCAACCGCTGACGTCACCCGGGAGCCGCGCTGCCATTGGTTTAGGCAGCGGGAGGCTCGCCGGGCGACCTGCGCGGTGATTGGCTGCTGGGAGGACCGAAGAAGCAGGAAGCAGCCTGCCGTGCCCTGCCGAGGCTCCCGAGCGAAGGGAGAGCCCTGGGAGAAGGAGCAGAGCCGCCGCGAGACACCCGGTGAGTGGGGCAGAAGGAGAGGGAGGGGCGCCGGGACACATTGTCGGTGTTCGCCTCCCCCCTCCTCCCCCCCGTAGCGCGAGCTCGCGCTCATTGCCATTGTGAAGCCACGAGGGCTTCAAGGGGGCACTACAGGCATCTCGAGTCCCCCAGAGGGGGGGACTCCAAACAAAGGCGCCCACGTGTTCGCGGGTCCCCGTGAGGGGCCCCACTGCCCCAGAAAGCCCAATATCCATGGGACTGTCAGGATGGGAAGGCACAGAAGGCCTATTAAGGGTAGACAATGGGAGATCATGAGACCCAAGGTAGGAGGGCCCACAGACATGGGGGGGGTTCTTGCAATCCTGGAAGCTGGAGTAGAGAAGTGAAATATCCAAGGACCACGCACTGGTACCCACGAGGAAGAGGTGCGAGAGGAGGGGAGGGGCAGGGAGTTTGCCTTGCTTGGAGTTGTCAAAGTTCCGTTTTCGAGCCTCACTTGCCCCTTCGGTTGTCGTGCTTCTCTGCGATAGACACTTTCTAGGTGAGATGAGGGGCCTGCGGCTTAGCGGACCCTGGGTGTAAAAATGTTGACCACACGAGCGGTGCACACCCCCATCGCTCTGTACATGGTGGTCTCTGCACATAGGGAAGGCTGACTCAGGCTCAGGAGATGAGAGCATTCGCCCCCACCTGGGAGAGTGCGTGCAGAAGCCGAAGCACTCACATACCGTCGCTTCTCTATTGCCAAGGACGACATGCCGGCGCCATGAATCACCTTGTGGTGCGCTGAGAGCCAGCCCGGGGACCACACACTCCGTCCGCTCCCACACTTGACAGCGTGAGGCATCCTGCCCACTACGCAGAGGCAGAGAGAGGAACAAAGCTGGGCGAATGCTAGGCACGACGTGGAGCAGGTCCGCTCCCCTTCTCTGTCCTACTGGGATGTGTCAAAGATGGAGGGCCAGCATTCTACAGCTTTGAAGACTCCCAGCTACTTTCATAATGAAAGACAGAACCTCCACCGGTGGACCAAACCAGCACTGGCTAAACCAATCGGTCTGGCATTGGCTGCAAGACTTTGCCTATGTCAATGCTTGTTATCTTTTTTCCTCCCCGCTCCTTCTAACGGCTGTCGAGGTACTTCAGTATCCCTGCTGTTATTCTGCCCCCCCCCCCTTTGTCCCTGGGGGGCCAGGAAGGCGGAGGCTACTTCATCACCAAGGACATTAGGCCAGAATTAGCCAGACGTCCTTTTCCTGTCCTCTCCCAGCCTGCCCTCTCCCAGCCTGCCCTCTCCCAGCCTGCCCTCTCCCAGCCTGCCCTCTCCAAGCCTGTCCTTTTCCTGTCCTCTCGCAGCCTGCCCACTCCCAGCCTGCCCACTCCCAGCCTACCCTCTCCCAGCCTGCCCTCTCCCAGCCTGCCCTCTCCCAGCCTGCCCTCTCCCAGCCTGCCCTCTCCCAGCCTGTCCTCTCGCAGCCTGCCCTCTCGCAGCCTGCCCTCTCGCAGCCTGCCCTCTCCCGGCCTGCCCACTCCCGGCCTGCCCTCTCCCTGCCCTTTCCCAGCCTGTCCTCTCGCAGCCTGTCCTCTCAAAGCCTGCCCTCACCCAGCCTGCCCTCTCCCAGCCTGTCCTCTCCCAGCCTGCCCTCTCCCAGCCTGCCCTCTCCCAGCCTGCCCTCTCCCAGCCTGTTCTCTCCCAGCCTGTCCTCTCCCAGCCTGTCCTCTCCCGGCTTGTCCTCTCCCGGCTTGTCCTCTCGCAGCCTGTTCTCTCCCAGCCTGCCCTTTCCCAGCCTGTCCCCTCCCTGCCCTTTCCCAGCCTGTCCACTTCCAGCCTGCCCTTTCCCAGCCTGTCCCCTCCATGCCCTTTCCCAGCCTTTCCTCTCCCAGCCTGTCCACTTCCAGCCTGCCCTCTCCCAACCTGCCCTCTCCCAGCCTGTCCCCTCCCTGCCCTCTCCCAGCCTGCCCTCTCCCAGCCTGCCCTCTCTCAGCCTGTCCCCTCCCTGGCCTCTCCCAGCCTGTCCTCTCCCTGCCTGTTGTCGTGTCCCGGAGGCAGCAGGCAGCAGGCAGGAGCGTGCACTGCGTCCCCGAAGTAACAGCCCTAAAGCAAGCAAGAAGTACGCCCCCCTCCCACCAATCCCTGTTAGGTAGTGGAAACTGTCCAAACTGGGGTGCAGACAGCCCCTCTCACCTTTCGGCCTGGTACCACTGCACCAGCCGCACTACTTCCCTACTGACCGTTCTCCACTTCAGCCCCGTCTAAATTACAATTCCTGCTTGTGACCCTTTTGCCTGCTTGTGCTTGTTTTCATGACCCTGTTGCCTGCTTGTGCCTCTGTGTGCCCCTGTTGCCTGCTTGTGCCTCCGTGTGCCCCTGTTGCCTGCTTGTGCCTCCGTGTGCCCCTGTTGCCTGCTTGTGCCTCAGTTTTCGTGCCCCTGTCGCCTGCTTGTGCCTCAGTTTTCGTGACCCTGTTGCCTGCTTGTGCCTCCGTAAGTGCCCCTGTTGCCTGGTTGTGCCTCCGTGTGCCCCTGTTGCCTGCTTGTGCCTCCGTGTGTCCCTGTTGCCTGCTTGTGTCCCTGTTGCCTGCTTGTGCCTCCGTGTGCCCCTGTTGCCTGCTTGTGCCTCCATGTGCCCCTGTTGCCTGCTTGTGCCTCCGTGTGCCCCTGTTGCCTGCTTGTGCCTCCGTGTGCCCCTGTTGCCTGCTTGTGCCTCCGTGTGCCCCTGTTGCCTGCTTGTGCCCCTGTTGCCTGCTTGTGCTGTGTGGGTGTGTGTGGAAGGCTCTGTGTGGGTGTGTGTGGAGGGCTCTGTGTGGCTGTGTGTGTGGGAAGCTTTGTGTGGCTGTGTGTGTGGGAAGCTTTGTGTGGCTGTGTGTGTGGGGGGCTTTGTGTGGCTGTGTGTGGGGGGGGCTCTGTGTGGCTGTGTGTGTGGGGGGCTCTGTGTGGCTGTGTGTGTGGGGGGCTGTGTGTGGGTGTGTGTGGGGGGGGGGCTCTGTGTGTGTTTGTGTGTGTCATTTGCGAGAGATAAAGCTAGTGGCATTGTAAATGACAATGCCATTTATTTATGTAAAAAAACATAAATAAAAATAATGTCAAGAGCAATGCCAATAGCTCTAACTTTAACAAAGGCAAAACCATTGCATTGTAAATGCTTGTTTTTAATTTTCTTAGGTCTGGCTAAAAGATATTACAGTGTACACAGAGGTGAGCAGTCCCCATTGTGGGAAGAAAGGTCAGAGGTACCTGAGGATCAAGTCGAGATTCCTGATCCTTCAGGAGCAAGATCCCTCACACACCCCGAGGGGGGCTCTTTGCCGGAGTTCTTTTGAGCTGCCCCAGTGAAGTGTGAGGTGCTAAAGGACAGGTGTTGTGAATGAGTAGAGTGGTGGGTTAAAAAAGAACTCGAGGTGTTAGCAAAGCGAAAGTTTAATGTATGGAACCCTCGGTTATGTTAAAAACCGGTATAGGTCAGGGAGGCTATAATGATCCAAGTTGGCTCTAAATACAGGCGTGGGTCAACATGTTTCTTGCCATCTATATGTCAAAAAAATGATCGAGACAATTCCTCAGGAACATGAAAAGTGAAAGGCTAAAGTGAAAAACTAAACTAATCATGGGGAAGAAGGTCAGAGGTACATGTGTTACCTAAAGGACATTACAAACATGTTAAATTAGATTAAAAAATGCTTCTATAGCTGCCTTGATGTTAGTCGATAATCCCTGCCCGGAAAGACTATGATAGAAAGTTTGTTCTCCATAAAGAGTGGAAGCAGGCTTTAAAGTATTTAAAACGTGGTTAAATCGATCAAAAGAAGGAAGCTACTAACTAAATTAAGATTATAATAATTTCTTTTGACAGGGCATATTGGTTCAGGGCAGGGAAATAAAAAGCGTGGCCGTGTTGTATCTCGGTTTTTAGTATCAATCACCCCTTGTAATTCCTCCTGTTTGTGTCTCTTGAACGCTGGACTGAAAGGTGGAAACATTTGTATTACAGAACCTTGTGTGGCCGCATACACCTTTGAAAGGCATTTCTGGCATGGGAACCATCTCTGGGAATATCCATTTTAAAATGGTATTTGGGATGCCAGGATTAATTATACTGCTTTACTAACATCGTTCAAAGTCTGTGCAGAGAGGCTGGCAATTAATGAAAGAAAATCTTTCCATGAACTGTTTTCAAATCCAGCCTGCATGTGGAGATTGTCAGTATGCAGCTGCTGCTTAAAACCAATATTTATGAATTGCTGGCACTATGGCTCGGTAAATTAACTCCCGGATTCCGTTATATGTCTGAATATTTCAGTCGGAAATATTGCCCGACCTAAACTTTGCATCCTAAACATCATTTACAAAAATATTGTCCCTTTGGGTGTATATATTTTACATTGTTAACTTTAGGTTTGTGATATTTATGACACGGTAATTATGTCAGACGATATTAGGACTGTAATATTCTGGTTCCACACTTCGCTTTTGACATCTGCAGAGATCTGAGAATCACAAGTCTTGAACCTGGCAAGACAGATTAAGGGGCCGATTAGGATGGAGGATTCTCCGCATCCTCCGGGCCAGCGGAAGCCACCGCCGGCCCGGAGGATGCGGAGAATCCTCTGCGGAGCCTCACAAGACCCACCGCCAAATTAGGATGGCTGGTGGGTCTTGGATTCCGTCCGCAGCTTTTCCGCCGCGGTCGGCTTCCGACCGCGGCGGAAAAGCACTAACATGGCTGGCGGTGTCTATCAGACACCGCCAGCCATATTAGGATGGTGTAAGAGTAATGCTTTTCCGCGGCGGGTTTTCCGCCGTGGAAAAGCATACGGACAATCACTTCGGGGGCCCGTTGCGGGCCCCCTGGGTGAAGGGGGGGTGGGGGGTGCACATGGGGGGTACCTATGGTACCCCCCTGCATTTGCGTGCACAAAGCAGCAGGCACCGCGCGGTGCCTGCCGCTTTGTGCACGCAAATGCGAAGCGTGCATTTTTAACCTTGCGGCGGGTGCAGCTTGAAGCTGCACCCGCCGCAATGTTAAAGATAGAGGATGTGACCGCCACCCTGGCGGTCACATCCTAATTGCAATGGAGGGAACTCCGCAGCCTCTGCGGGAGTTCCCTCCTCCTCGGGGATCGCGGACGGACTCAAGTCCGTCCGCGATCCTAATCGACCCCTTAGTCTTCAAACCATTTGTGGTTAATACATTGAGTACCAATAGTAAATTGGATGTTAACACTTGCAGTTTACTGTCCTTAGAAATGAAGTACGTGACATATTGATGAAGTGCAATAGAAAAAAATTATTCTTAGTTTAGGTGTCCTGTGTGCTTGTTATTTTGTTTAATACTGCACTAGTATGAGGAATAGTTTGTTCCTATGGTTGATAATGGCGTTCCTTAGGAATTCTCAGTGAGGTCTTGTGATAATAGAACAGTGGCGTAACACATGCCCCTGCAGCCACAGTGGTGCGGGGGGGGGGGGCAAGCTCCTGGGAGCTCCCTCAGCACAATACTCTGGCTGGAGAGTTCCTGATTGAGTCCAGAGGGGGGGCCCTCAAGTTTCGTTACGCCAGTTCGCGTAGCAGGGCTTCTTCTAGACTGTATTGATCTGACCTCATTTTCCTTCAATAAACCATGTTGCTTGAGAAGCCTGTAACAGGGTCACCCCGTGGGGCTGGATCAGTTATAATTTATAACCAATTAAGGTTGGAAACTGAGGTAATGGAAGTCACAAGACTGTCAAACTAGTGTTCTTTGGTGCAAGTTCCAGTTGACCAGTTGCAAAAGGTTCCTACTATAGCTTGTGACTTTCCACAAGCCTAGTCACAAACGTTCTTTAGGCTTTGCTTTTGTTTCTTTGAATCTTGGTAAATCAGGAGTTGCTTCAGGAGAAATCAAAACCCTCACTCACAAATTACCACTAACCTATGCTATGTTACTTCCATTTATTTGATACATTGGGCCTCATTTAGAGTTGCCTGAAGTGGTAGTCCCAGGAGGACCCACTCTGCACAGCTGTGAATTGTCCACTGTTTCGGGGCTTGAAATTCTAGATCTGGGAATGCAATACCTGGTTTTCCCAGGTGTGAATCTGCACCCATGAAAACTGTGGCTGGGAGGCAAGCAGGGTATGTGGGCGAAGGCACACCCCAACCTCCCTCCAGCACTATGAGGAAAGCAGGCAGTGCACCTCAATACACACTCTCTAACCCATGCCCAACTCTACTTCACCTTGCCGCTCCCTCGCACAGATATTTACCACCTGTACAGAGCCAGTGGTAAATATCTGCCTCAAACTCCCCAGAATCATGGAAAAACTCCATTAAAAGACTTGTTAATTCCTAGTCCGACAAGCTATTTCCCATTTTTGGTGAGTTTCATTTAAAATCCCTGTTAATCTCCTGTGGAGATGCAGGACATGGTTGTTAATTCTGGCCCTAGTATCTCCCCGCAGAGTTGATGAGAAACTTATGAGCGGCAAAATCTGCTGTTAATAAGGTGTTGTAGCCCCTTCATTGGACGATGTAAATCTCCACACGTTTTTATAGCAGAGAGGAGTCTCAGATTGTGAAAGTGATGCTTGGGTGCATATGTAGAGGGCTGTGTGCTTATGGGTTTGTGTTTCTTTTCTATGGTTATGCATATATACCGCAGTATGGAAATATGATAACGGGTAAGGCATATGTGAGTGTTTTAACAATGTATTTAGATTTAAAATATATATATATATAAATATTAAAAACATGTTTATTTTATACACAATCTACATGTGATGACTAAGCATGTAAATAATGCTACGTGTATTGTATTGTATTGTATTGTATTGTAATTGCAATTATATAGCGCTTACTACCCCTGACGAGGCGTCAAAACGTTTTTTCGGCGAGTAGCATGCTACTCCGGGACCCATAGAGGATCAGTGTTGAATTAGTATAGTGAAACATGCAAGTACATTTTAAGTGGTGGATAGGTTTGTCAGTTTTTTGGATTTGGAATGGTAGCAGAAGGATAGAGGAGGAAAAAGGTTTGTATTTATATAGCGCTTGTTACCCCTGATGGGGTGTTGACGCTCGCTATTCAGGAAGCCCATAAAGGATTAGTGGTGAATTAATTTGGTGAAATATGAAGTAATTTCAGTGGTGGATATTAGACAGTTATATGGAGTGAGAAGGTTAGCGGAGGGATAAAAGGGGAAGAAAGGTTTGCATTCATATAGCACTTGTTACCCCTGATGCTTGCAGGCCAGGTCGACCCCCTACTACAGAACAGCTCCACCGGTTCGTCAGCCCGCCGCTGCTCTGAGCGCAAGCTCGATCCTTCTGTGCCCTGATTGCCCTGATCGCCGCTGCACTATTTAGGACAGTATCGTATTTTTTGTGTGTCTTTTCCTTCCTGTATTTGCTGCCTGTCTGTTGCCTTTTGTACCGTATTGTTGAGTTCCAGCCCATCTCGCACCCCCCACCCCCCTTCTTGTTCCTGCACCCGTTTCCCGCCGCTACCCCCTGCGGCCCCGCCACCTCGCCGCCCCCTCCCAGCTGCTCCTCCCTCCCTCCCCGCCTTAGATGGTGGCCGCGCCGCTGGCGCGCCAAAGGCAAGCCCGTCTGCGCCCGGACCGCGCCCAGCTCCAGAACCCCTGGACCCGGCAACCCCCACGCCATCAGACTCCACTACGACACCAGCACCCTCCACTGGCCAAAACCACACCTGCTTCCAGGCAGCCCCGAAACAGACCCACGGTCCCTTCTCCTGCCGCACCTGCTGCTTCACCTGCGACAGTACCACCAAACCCTCAAGAACTGGACCCAACTCCCTCTGCTGCATACTCCTCAACAACTGCTCCGCACGCAAACACGCCGTCGAGCTCTGGGATCTGCTCGACACCTTCGCCCCAGACGTGGCCTTCCTGACTGAGACCTGGTGGAACGACTCCTCGGCGCCCGACATTGCCATAGCCATCCTGGACGGCTACAAGATCACCCGCAGGGATCATACCAACGGAGTCGGAGGAGGTATAGCCATCGTCCACAAGTCCACCCTCAAGGTCGCCACCCATGCAGACGACACCCTCAACATCCCCGAACTCCTGCACTTCCGGATCCACACCGACCCTAACACCACCCTCAGAGGAACACTCATCTACCGAACCCCCGGACCCCGGGCTCAGGTCAGCGACCTCGCCAGCACCCACGCACTTGCCTCCATGGACTACATCCTCCTCAGGGACCTGAACTTCCACCTCGAGAACAACAACGCCAACTCCACCACCCTGATCGACAACCCCGCCAACCTCGGCCTCGGACAACTCATCACCACACCCACGCCTCCGGCCACACGCTGGACCCCGTCTTACCCACAGGCTCCCACGTCACCTTCGACCAGACCACTGAACTCAACTGGACCGACCAGCGCTGCATCCATTTCACCTTCAAGAAACCAACCACACACCACCACACCCAACAGCTGCCTCGCCGCTGCTGGAGCAAAGCCACCAACGACCAGCTGATCACCACCCTCGCCCAGAACCCACCCACCGACCCCACCAACCCAGACGCCGCAGCCCGCGCCCTCAGACAGTGGATCAACGACTGCGCCAACACCCTCACCCGCTCAAGAAACAACCACGCCAGCAAGAGAGCCACCTGGTTCACCGACGAGCTCCAGACCTCCGAACGTGCATGCCGGAAACTGGAGAAAACATGGCTCCACGAACGCACACCGGACAACCACGCAGCCCACAAGGACGCCACACGCAGACATCACCACCTCATCAGACTAGCGAAGAGATCCTCCTTCAAAAACCGCCTGGACAACAACGCACACGACAGCAAAGAGCTCTTCAGCATCATAAAGGAACTCTCCAACCCCAGCGCCAACACCAACGACATCCCTCCCTCTCAAGAACTATGCGACTCACTAGCCATCTTCTTCCACCGCAAGATCACTGACATCCACGACAGCTTCAACACCACGACCGCCCCGACTAGGCCAGACACCACTTCCCCTGTGAACACCACCAGCACCAACCGTCTGACCTCCTGGTCCAACGTCAATGACGACGAGACACGCAAGGTCATGAACTCTATCCACTCAGGATCGCCGTCAGACCCGTGCCCACACCACGTATTCAACAAAGCAGACGCAGCCATCGCACCCCAACTACGGAAGGTCATCAACATCTCCTTCGAAACAGCTACATTCTCGGAAAGCTGGAAGCACGCCGAAATCAACGCCCTCCTCAAGAAGCCCAAAGCGGACCCCAAGGACCTCAAGAACTTCCGGCCCATCTCCCTGCTCACGGGCAAAGGTCATCGATAAAATCGTCAACATGCAAATGGCCCGCCACCTGGAAGACAACAACATCCTAGACCCGTCCCAGTCCGGATTCAGACGCAACCACAGCACCGAGACAGCCCTCATCGCCGCCACAGACTACATCAGGCGCCAATTAGACAACGGCGAAACATCAGCCCTCATCCTCCTGGACCTGTCAGCCGCCTTCGACACGGTATGCCATTGCACTCTAAAGACATGCCTCCTAGAATCCGGAATCCAAGAGAAGGCCCTTGACTGGACCACGTCCTTCCTCTCAGGCAGAACCCAGAGAGTCCGCCTCCCACCCTTCCGATCCGAAGCCACCGACATCATCTGCGGCGTCCCACAGGGTTCATCCCTCAGCCAGACGCTGTTCAACGTCTACGTGTCCCCCTCGCACAAGTGGCCCGCCACCACGACGTCAACATCATCTCCTACGCCGACGACACCTAGCTCATCCTCTCCCTCACCAAGGACCCACACACTGCCAAAACCAACCTCCACGAGGGAATGAAGGCCGTCACCGACTGGATGAGGAGCAGCAGTCTGAAGCTTAACTTGAACAAGACGGAGGTCCTCATCCTCAGACCCACCCCCTCAGCCTGGGACGACTCCTGGTGGCTGACCACAATGGGAACAGCACCAACACCCACCGACCATGCACGCAACCTAGGATTCATCCTCTACTCCTCCCTCTCCATGTCTAAACAGGTCAACGCTGTCTCCTTCTCCTGCTACAACACCCTCTGCATGCTCCGCAGGATCTACAAGTGGATCCCGACCGAAACAAGAACAGTGACACATGCCCTCGTCCGCAGCAGACTGGACTACGGCATCACACTCTATGCAGGAATCCCAGCCAAACACCTACGACGACTACAACGCATCCAAAACACCTCCGCCAGACTGATCGTCAGCACCCTCCGCCGCAGCCACATCACCCCCCACCTGAGAAACCTACACTGGCTCCCCGTCGACAAGTCTCTCACTTTCAAGCTCCTCACCCACGCACACAAAGCACTCCACAACGCCGGGCCAGCCTACCTGAACAGCAGACTCAACTTCCACACCCCCACCCGCCAGCTCCGCTCCGCCAGCCTCGCCCTCGCAGCTGTCCACCGCATCTAACGTACGACCTCCGGTGGCAGATCCTTCAACTACCTCGCCGCCAAGACCTGGAACACCCTCCCTACCCACATACGGCAGACCCAAGACCTACTCGCCTTCAGAAGACTCCTTATGACCTGTAGCAGCACCCGCCCCCCCCCCAACCCGTCCCCTCAGCGTCTTGAGACCCTCACGGGTAAGTAGTGCGCTCTACAAGTACTCTGATTGATTGATTGATTGATTGAAGCGCTTTTCTGGCGAGTAGCACGCCACTACGGAACTCATTATGGATTAGTGTTGAAAATTAGTGTAGCAAAATATGAAGTAATTTGATTAGTGGATATGTTATTCAGTTATTTGGGTAGAGAAGGGTAGGTGGCAGGATAGAAGAGGGAACAAGGTTTGTTTTTATATAGCGCTTGCTACCCATGATGAGGTTTTGAAGCGCAAGTAGCACGCTACTCTGGAACCCATCAGGATTAGTGTTGAATTAGTATGGTGAAACATGAAAGTAATTTTAGTGGTGGATATGTAAGTCAGTTATTTGGATTGAGAAGGGTTGGGGAGGGGTAGAAAGGAGGGAAGAGTTTAGAATGGTTTGTTTTAGGGGATTGGTATAGTACAAGAGGTGTTAGATGATGCAAGGATCAGTAGAGTAGGAGAGAGTCTAGAAAGGGGTATTTTGGGGAATATAGTAGTGGTATGGGGTTTGGGATGAATGAGAGAGCGAATGTATAGGATATATTGATAGATGTATAGGATGAGAGATAGGGTAGTGCATTGGAAAGAGTAGTAGAAAGAACTTTGAGATGAGTCAGAAGGTTGGGCTAGAAGATATGTACATACATATGGGTGTGTATATAGTGGGATATATGTCTTGTGCATAAAATTGCATATTATAATGTTTGTGTATGTACATATATACATATTGATACATATTTAGATGTGTGAATATGTCTCTATATATTTATATATTAATTTTTACTTATAGGGTGGGGGATTTCCCTTCATCCTCTGCCCATACCTCCACTATCTGACTGATCCCAAACCTCTCCGACTACCATACACTTCAAAACATCCTTTCCAAAATCTTCCCTCCTTTATCCAATTCATCCAACTAACAGGCGCACATGTCCATGTCCACCACTCCCAACAACGGGCATCTTTCCTTTATTAATCCACTTCAATTAATCCATCTTCTTCAAAACAATACCTTACATGCATGAGCTCTCAATGAGTACTAGGTTTACACACTTTTCATAAATAATCCACATGGCAGCAATAAAAGCACTTTTAACTTAACTAGTAACTCATTACATCTATCCTGGGGTTCTGGAGTAGTGTGCTACTTGCCGCAAAGCACTTCAACACCTTGTCTGGGGTAATAAGCGCTATATAACTACAATTACAATCATACTCTCTCCCAGTTTGGTGGCACTCACTTTGTGCCTCCAACTTACTATTTTTTAATATTGCTTGTGTTTCGCATTTCTTCACCGCTGCAGTATGTGAGAGCTCTCAAAAGCAGCAGTGAGATAGCTATATTAAACACCAAAATAAAGATCCAATTGAAGAAAGCAGTGAGTGCTTATTGACGTCAGAAGAAGCAAGTGGAAAGAGAACTGTGAGTATGATAATGATGTCAGAGAAGACATGCGGTGAGTGGTTACTGATGTCACACGAGACCATCTGTGATCATAATAGACACGTGTGGAAAGGGCACTTGTCAAAAAATTAAAACACGAGTATGCACGGATGTCACAATTAAGTAGGCATGGATTATTTACGAATATAAAAAGAGACCTAGAGAGTAGACACTTGTCTCAGCAGAACAAAGTAACAGGTACATTACTCAAAGTTGGAATTCTTCCTCTTACAGGTGTCCGAAGGACATATGTGTGGAATTTGTGGGGAAAAATGTGCAGCCGACCAAAAGTTTAGCTCAGGAGCCCGAACGGCTGGTCGTTGACGACCAGGACCGCCTACTTTTGATCCACTTAATGCCTTTTTCTTCACCACTATTATTCCACTCGTGCGGACTCTTTTTCATCCTTGGCTGATCCCTTTGCCTCCGTTTTTCTATCGTTGTCGTACTCCTTTCTCCATTTGCAGCCTTCTTTCTTTCTCTTACTCAAAGTTTGATGCTGAAATCCCCGGTCCTACGCTGCACAGCACGAGCACTGGAGTTGGCAGACTCGAGCCTCCCTCGAGCCTCGCTCTGGGCAGCCTCGGGCTACAGCTTGCCGCCTCCTACAGTCGTGAACTCCGCAGACAGCCCCGGCAAGGTGGCTTGTTCGTCGCCTTGTCACATCTGCACCCGGTGCCCCGCCCGGCGTCCGTCAAGGGGTCGGACCGCGCCAGGGGCCCCGGGAGCCTGTCGCCGCTGCTCCGAGACAAGCGGGCCGCGGCCCTCCGCGCGCCATCTGCATAACAGGATAAAGTGGGCCTGACAAGAGCCAGGTTTCCATGTAATCGCCTGGCAGCAGACAAGGCCTTGGCGGGAACCCCCGCCGGCGGCTCCAAATGGGATTCTGTGGGGACCTCGGAGCGGGGAAAATTGAAGACACGTTAGTGCTGCGGGTTAGAGAAACCCATCATTCAGGCGCGGCGCACTTCACACCGCGGCGTTTAAAGGATAGTTAGACAATCCGCCCTGACAGCGTGAGAATTAACCCGCGCGGTGCACCGGCCGCGGAGCCGGCACGCGCCGAGCCGCCCGCAGGGCCGCGCTCATTTAGCAGCCAGTTAGCTTGTTTTAGACGGCCACGTGCCCGGCGTTGAAGTGCTCGGATGCTGTGAACGACGGAATAACTTGTATTGGAGCGAGGCATGGGCTGCGCAGAGGAGACATATTTGGAACTACTTTTGCAACTCATAGGTTTCTTTTTGAGGTAAGTTGCGGGATGCCTACCTCTTTTCTGGGTACGTATCCCTCAAAGCTCATCACTTACATCATCCGTTTATCGCGCACGTGGTGAAGTTGCTTTCAGCACTTTTGGCGGGCTTATTTATGTCAGTGTTCATTGGCTTCCAGAAAACTATGGGTCATATTAGCAAGAATGCCCTGCACATCTAACCTGAGCTTTCATTGGAATTCTATAATGCTTATAGCAAGCCCATTATCGCCGTTTTAGCGGCAGTTTCCTGCCGCTAAAACGGCAATAATTTTAACGAGGTTCTTGCTAATATGCCCCTTAATTTCTTCAGAGATCTAACATCGTAAAGCGAAGTCTATGCGGTGGCGTCATCTGCTTGAATAGATTCTACCTACAGAACATTGCATTCATGCAACTGCTCGAATCCCAGATACACCCCTGCTTCAACAGTGTTTCACTCTACCATAGGTCCAGGGTTTTAAGTGGGGTGAGAAAGGTGTGAGTGGTCCCTAAAAGGGACGTGGTTAAGGAAGCGTAACTGAATATGTGGTTAAGGGCGTAGCTTAAAACATGTATCATACTGTTTTCCGACTAACTAGCACGCTGTAACGAACATGTGCTTAAAGCAAGCCTGAACTATTGGCTTTGTAAAGTGCCTGTTTGCAGCATCGGATTAATGAGTAACAAGGATATTGTTGTGGAAAATTAGTCTTGAAAATGTTTCAACTCAGATAATATGAGCCTGCAAATTAACCATTAGTGAGGTCTGTGGAACAGTGATGGTGTGCTGTGTCTCAGTCACTTCTGCTCTACCCTGCACATCACTGCTGCCTCTCTGTTAGACACTTTCACCCGTTCTCTCCCCACATTTTCCAGAAATCCTTCAGCTTCATATTGCACACCTCATTTCGTCTTGAGCACCCTCTATTCACTCTCTCCCTCTGCACATACTTTCATTGCACCTCCTTCACCGCCCCCTCACGTATTCACCTGTAAGCACTTAATTTTTTTTACTTTCGCTCTCTTTTTATTTCAACAGCTTTGTCTCCTATCCACACCCTAGCACATATCTGCAATTATACGTGGCACCTGCCACCACTGCTCTGTACGCTCCGCAGAGGGGCCAAGGATTGCACAAGTATGTATTCTGATCACCTTTATGACCAACTGACAGGCATTTTGAGAGCCTTGCACTGCCTTCATCCTCAACTCCAGAGCACTTTATCTAACATGATGCATAAAAAATGTCAGTAAAACAAACACTCTAAGGGAAGTAAATTAAGTAAATCATGTGAAATATAAATTGGAGCTACCTCACTGGCATGAATTGCCTAAAATGGTTTGACAATAATTATTGAGATGCCGTTGTTGAGAACAGGATCAGTGGTTTTCCTTTAAGAGACATCAATATAGGGCCCTATGGGCAGGACCGGACTGGCCGTTCCGAGCAGCGGGCATTTCCCTGGGAGGCTGGAAGGGCGAGGGCCGATTTAACAGCGGTGGGGGCCGGTTTTTTAGCAGTGCTGCAATATCGGCCCTCAGTAAGAAAAGCAGCAGTGCTTCACTCTTGCATCCCCCCTCCTCTGAGGGGTTGAGGTGGGGGTCTGGTCTGACAAAATTGTCAGGGATGTTTCGGGTTCCCAGTCCGGAATTGCCTATAGAGACCAGTTTTTAAAGCCAGTTTTAATTGCTGCCAGGTCAGAGACCCGGAAGGACCAACCCCACGTAAAGGGCCCATATGTGGGTTCTGAATGTACCATTGTTCTTTTCGTCTCAGCTGTCTGTCTTCAGCACACCTATAGTTTCTAACATATCACACACACACACACACTCCCTCTGCCGCCCCAAGCTATCTGTCCATTCTTCACAGACAGCCTCCCCACCCTTGTTGTCCGGTGCTCTCACTGTTTTCTCTCTTCTTGCGCCCCTTGATCCCTGACTTCTGCCCACCAGCTCGCACTCTCCATCCGTCAAGATAGGCTTTTCCAATGCTTGAATAATTGCATTGTTAAAGCCAATATCATAGGCAAACATCTTTGAATGATGTGTGGTATAATTACCCAAAACTATTCTAAAACAAATAAGTAGTTGCAAAGGCAACAGGTCAGCAACCGCATATTAAAATTGAGACTTATTGTCTCTGCCAGTGTTTGTTATAATAGTGAGATTCTGGTCTGTTTCTATTGTATATGCTATTATTTTAATTGTCCTAGAGGTTCTGGCCATCTTTGGGTGCTAAGTTGAATGGTAGCACAGTTTTGGACTCCTTTCAAGTACTTTCCTTTACCTGCCCCTCTCACCACAAGAGCTGCAGATGTGTGGTAAATCTCAGTTGAGTGGTGAGGACACAGAATCATGGGTTTTTAATCTGGTAGAATGGAGCATGCACGTAAGATTAATGTTGTTATATAGTATGGGCCTTTAATGTAGTGCTTTATGTGCTGTCCAGCTTGGTATGGCACTATTTGGCCTCAAAGGAAAAACAAACCACAAACCTTATCAGGTAGTCCAAGGCTGGCCCATTTTGCTCAATAGCTTAGTGTATTTTAGTTTTCCAGTATTCCCGTTGCTTAGTGTATTTAACTTCAGAGTTTACTTAACATTTGAGGTTTTCTGGAAGGCTTTGCAGCAAGACATGGTGAGCAGGGCCTTGGGAAGTTGTCCTCTTTCCAATGCCTTACAACTTCCATGTAGTTCTTCTTATGGCCTCCTCTCTGTTGAGATGTAAAGATATCACTTCTGTGTCTCTTTGATGAGCAATCTTCTCAAACAGAAGCCTCAAGGGGAAACTTGCAAACATCGTAGAGTAAATGTAATGTACAGTTTCATTTCTTGCTCCCTGCATGTAACGAAACAGTTGAGCTTTCGCAAGTTACTTTTCTTATACTGAAATCATGGGTGTTGATGGCTCCTGCATACGATCTGAATCTACATCGGCATTTTTTGGTTAACAATTCTATAGATGCACTGGCTATGTTCTCTGCAAAACCCCTGGGCCAGCATTGTTTTGGTTAAATTACTGCGCGCAGCTTTTTCCTGAGTATGAATACATTGCTGGAACAAAACCAAATTCTGAGATTTTCTCTGCATTTTTAAGATTACAGAACTACTCTCCTACTAAAGTAGGCCAGAGGTTGCATATTTGAGGCCACCAGTGTGTATACTTGTATATAGTGCTTCTTGTGCGCTGAAGGTTTCAAGACTTTTTTCTCATCTGACTTTCACCCACAGAAAGTATGAGAAAGGCAGAAAAGAGAGATAACAGCGAGAAGAAAATGATAGGAGCACAACGACAAGGAAAAGAAAAAGAAGGGAACAAAACCCTGCAGAAGTGAGATAGAGGCAGGAAGTGTGAGGTGGAGTTTGAAAGAGCCATGAGATGCAATGAAGTTCCAGAAGCCATAGTACGCGGCACCATTGGCGACATGGTCCTTATAAAAAACATTCGGCCTCTGTACCAATTTATTATTATTATGGCAAATTAAGCACTCATAATAGAATATACCAAACTCCAAAGCAGAGTTAAAATGCAAACTGTAGGAAACCTACACATCAGGGATGGAGTAGATGATGTGCAAGATTCCTCTTTGAAGAAAGGACACCAAACAAGAAGGCATAACCTCACAATGCAAACTCTGAGAATACTAAACATCATGTAAGCAGGCACAGACATTCAACATCACTTTTGTGACAAATATACAACACACACAATTGCAGAGACCTGCAAGAGAACACCTAGGACTAGCATACACCATGCATGAAGACACAGACATACAGTGGTCTATATAGAATAATTACCATACACCAAAATCAAAGGCACTGCCTTGCAAGGGATACTTTGGGAGTAACACATAGCGAGTAAGGAGGCAGGGAAATACCAGAGAAACTCTTGACAATGTACACACCAAGCTAGAAGTGGATGTGCAAGGGCTACTCTGTGGATGCTGCACTCCATGCTGGGAGGCACCTTCTGCCTGCTGACAAAAAGTCAGACTGGCCTGGTGACTTGAGTTCATTTAGTGGTTGGCAAAATGCTGGGCCTCCCCCAAAAGTGGCGACACAAAAACACAGACAGAAAGCAAAAAGTCTCATCCGGGCTCCCCTCGCAGTACCAATGAGTCCCATACAGACAGCAGGAGGAGCACCCCAGACTGTACATTTGTGGACTTTTAGCAAAGGGTGTATTCGTTACCCCCTTATTTTGTGTGTGAGGACCTAGAACGTATTATCCCTTTGAAGGCTTGTAATCTGTCTCAGTTATTGTACATTTCAAGATACCACACATGTGGTCACCAGAATCCAGTTATTCTTACATCTTGAACACCACCTCCTGACACAAAGCATGTTTCCTCTGTATTTAAAACTGTATCTGACGTGTTCATCCCAGTCTGACATAAAACACTTGTGTGATGATGCCTCAGTATTCTAGCAAGCAGAAGCGTCTCATGTTAAATCTAATGGACTACAGTCGTTAGGGTGTTGCACACAAATAATGTTTGGCAAGCTTATTAAAAAAGTTTGGGTATGGTTATCAGAATTGAGGCTGGGGGCGGGGGGGGGGGTAATTTTAGAGTAGAGCAAAATATGTGCAGAGTTGCCAACTGGGAAAGTGGAGGGTCAAAGCATTCCAAATGTGCATTTCACAGTTCTTCCATAGTGGTGTGCAGCCAGCACATGTAATCTTACTAATCATAAGATGATTACTAAACCAAATGAAACTCATTGGAAGCTCTCTTCTTTGCGCAGAAAGAAGCCCATTCTTAATTCCCGAAAGGACTTGAGAAGCAGCAAAGAGTTATGTTGGGGCCTGGACTGTTCTTTCAAAAGTTGTCAATGTTACAATTCCCCAGAGATGCCCAGTTCCAACTGAATGGCTAGAACATGTCCATGAAATTATTGTCTCCGCAGTACAGGGCAAAGCTGCGGTCAGCTAAGGACATGGACTGGTAGCAGCCTCTCTACCTATTCGTTGGTAATAGTAGGGTACCAGCAGCACCATATGACCTTGTATAGTACCATTAAACCGTCAATCAACCCGACAAATCTGCAGCATTGTGCAAGGCTTGCACAAGGGACTGATAGCGAATACTTACAGTGGGCATGGGTCAGGTCATTGGTTGGTTAGTGTAGGAAGCTGGGTTTCTGTTGCAGTAACCCCCCCAGTTTTTACCAGACTACTGATGCACTCTGACTCTATGGGCCCTGGGTCCCTGCAGATCAGGTTCCCGGGGCCTGTGTTCTCTCCCAAAACTGTACCTTGTACCCCTAATTGGCACCTCTCTGGCGGGAAACAGCAAACACAACGCGGTTTTTACCACGCTGTGCATTACATCGCATGCGTTACAATGCATGCGATGTAACTACGCATAGCCATTACTACGCATACCATTACATCGCTTGCGATGTAATGCCGATCCACCTCGTTGTGAGGAAACAGAGGCTCTTCCGTTTCCTCACAACGACGTGCACCGCCCCTCGACATGAAGCAGGAAGCAGGAACAGGGAGCAGAGACGGCGACGCTGGAGAGGAACCACGAGGAAAGAGAGGTAAGAGTGATTGTGCCTGGGGTGGGAGTAGTGTGGGTAGTGGTTTAGGGTAGTGTTTTAGTGTCGTAGTGTTTTAGGGTTAAAGGTAGTGTAGGGGGTGGGAGTAGTGTGGGTATTTGTTTAGGGTAGTGTTGTAGTGTCGTAGTGTTTTAGGGTTAGTGGTGTTTGGGTAATGTAGGGGGTCGTGCTAGGGGTAGTGTTTTAGGGTTGGGGTAGTGTAGGGGTGGAAGAAGTGTGGGTAGTGGATTAGGGTAGTGTTGAAGTGTCGTAGTGTTTTGGGGTTTAAGTTAGAGTAGGGGTGGAAGTAGTGTGGGTATTGGTTTAGGGTAGTCTTTTAGTGTTTGTGTAGTGGTTTAGGGTTTAGTGTAGTGTTGTATTGTTAGTGTAGTGTTTTAGGGTTTAGGGTAGTGTTGTAGTGTTTTAGGTTTTAGTTTAGTGTTGTAGTGTTTGTGTAGTGTAGTGTTTTAGAGTTTAGTGTAGTGTTGTAGTGCTTGTGTAGTGTTTTAGGGTTTAGGGTAGTGTTTGTGTTGTGTAGTGTTTTAGGATTTAAGGTAGTGGTGTAGTGCTTTAGCTTTTAGGGTAGTGTTGTAGTGTTTGTGTAGTGTTTTAGGGTTTAGGGTAGTGTTGTAGTGTTTGTGTAGTGTTTTAGGGTTTAGGGTAGTGTTGTAGTGGTTGTGTAGTGTAGTGTTTTAGGGTTTAGGGTAGTGTTTGTGTAGTGTAGTGTTTTAGTGTAGTGTCAGGGGGTCGTGCAGGGTAGTGTAGTGTTATTGTAGGGATTGGACTAGGGTCGGGTTGGGTAGGGGTACTGTATTAGTGTTTAGGGTAGGGTAGGGTAGAGTCCCTTACCTTTCAAACTTTTACCACAACCATAGCTTTACCATGCCTTTGCATTGTAATGGCATGCGTGGTAAAAGCATAGTTGTGGTAAAATTTTGCGATGTAATGGCATGTCGTTAACATTGACATCGCGTAGTAATACCTGTGTTGTAATGGCACGCGTGGTATTGGTATGCGATGTAATGACATACATCCCTCTCTGGCCACATGTCAGCCCCTTGTAAAAGGTACCATGGGTACCAAGAGCACTGTGGCTAGGGAAGGTCCCTAAGGGTGGCAGCACATATTGTGCCACCCTTAGAGGCCCTGTACCGTTACACCCACACACTGCCATTTCAGGCTGCCTGTTTTGGTGCAGAACAAAGTGAAAAGTCGACATGGCACACATCCCAGTGTGCCATGCCTACAAGCCTCTGCCCTGGCATAGGTCAGCCACCCCTATAGCTGGGTGCACTATACCAGTGGGGAAGGAACAAGTGCACGAGCCCTGTACCCCACAGTGTCTAGACTATTTCGTACACATTGTAAGTGCAGTAATGCCATTAAGAGTATATGGTGCTAGGAGTTTGTCATTTCGAACTTCACAGCACCATAAAGGCTTTACTGAAAACTGGAAAGTTTGGTATCAAACTCCTCCACACATTAAACCCACACGGATGCCAGTGTGGGATTTAATGAAAAATGCGCTCAGAGGGCATCTTAGAGATGCCCCCTGAAAAACGACCAGCCTCTAGTGGGTTCCCTGACTGGTACACACCAACCTGCCACCACGAGACATGTTTCTGGACCCCTAGGGTGGGAGCCTTTGCTCTCTGAGCCCAGAAACAAAGCCTTTCCTGGGCAGAGCTGTTCACACCTCCCCCAGGCCAGGAAGAGCCATCTGTGGCTGGGGAGCATCAAAGGCCTGTCCGCCTTTGTAATGTGCCCCCCTGCCTCTCCTGCTATCAGGAGCAGGACCCCTCCTGTCTCCCCTCCTTTTCGGCGGGAAGACAGGCGGGAAAAATTAGCCAGCCCAGAAAGTGTGCCCACCTCTGCTAACCCTACCCCTCAGGTGGGAGAGGCGAGGTGAAGCCCACTCTTCAGTGCCCGCCATCTTGCAGATGGAAGGCACTCCCCAATCAGGATTAGGGATTGAGCCCACTCGCCCACGTGGGGTGAGCACACCAAGGGAGTAGTCACCCTAAGGTCAGTAGCCAATTGGCTACTGACCTCAAAACCCCTAAAGCGCCACCTAAATACGGTATTTAGGGGGCAGCCCTGAACCAAGATTACAGATTCCTGCATCCTACAAAGAAGAAGGACAAAAGAAGACGCCCAGCAGAGGAGACTGCAGAGGAGAACTGACTTGGGCCTGCCCTACCGGCCTGTCTGCAGTTTCCAGAGATCCTGCTCCAAAAGTCGCCTTGTCCTGCAGCCAGCTACCTCCAGAATCCTTGGTAGGACTGACTGCCTTAAAAAAAGACCGGATCTCCTGTAAACAGCAGCTCTGTTCAAAAGAAACTCCCAAGATAGACTCTGAGCCTGCTGAGGACAAAGAAACCCAACGCCTGGAACCACCACTGCACCCGTCGCCTACGGCTGAGTTCGAGTGGCCCACCGGTGCCAGTGAGGTCCCCCAGCACTCCAGAGTCCGAGTCCACCGCGGGTTGACCCCTCTAGGACTTCCCGACGTCGCCTACAGCCTCTGCATGGAGCCCCCCCAAACCGCGAGTGGCCCGGTGAGGTAAAATTTGACCTCAAAAGACACCCTTGCATCCAGCCGCCCTGCACCCTGGAGAAGAGAACCGGAAGTGCACCTATGTCCCCTAGCCCCCCAACTTACCTGGCCAGTTGTTGGTTTGTCCCGGAAGTCTTCTTGGACCGAGCCTGCAGCCAAAATCCAAAACCGGCAACTCCCATTGAAAACAACAGGACACCCGACGCCAACACAGCACCCTTCACCCAGCCGCCCCTGCCCCGCTGCAGGTGTACTTTGAGTGCTAACTCGGATCCCCCTTTGCCCTGAGCCTAACACCAGGAGCTTTGCTCCCACAACCTGCTCGTGAGCAGCCACCAACCAGAGGCCCCCTATCCACTGTTTGATCATTGGGACTCAGAACTCTGCACCCGGCTGCCCTAGTGCCGCTGAGTGTGCTTTGAGGGTGCGTTCTTGACCCTGGGGGAAACCTTGATCTAACCCCAGAAACTCAACCCCAAAGACTGAGTACTTAATTGTTAACCGATAACTTAATTTCTCTTCATAGGAATACATTGACTGTTTTTCCTTGAAAAATGTTCTCAGTGTGGAGTTGAATTGTATGAAAACCTGAATAACTACAACTGTACAAAACTGATTTTACTTACATTGTCTCTGGGAAATGTCCTGGTGTGATATCTAGGCATATCACAATGAGTAACTTAAAAAGTCACTGAAAAGTAATCTGGACAGTAATTTTGAATCCTTGACATACCTGTATTTCAAACAGCTGCATTTTAACTTGCATTCAATTGTAAACACTCCATAATATTTTGCAAAGCATTTATTTCACTTCCCTGTGCCAGACTTGGCTTGGTTCTAGAAATAAAATGACTTAATAATGTTGTTATACAAAACAAATTGGTCTGAGTTCAGTCTTTGAGTGTGTGCAATCATTTGCTGATTGAATGTGTACAACAAATGCTTAACACTACCATCTGATAAAGCCTTACTTCTCGCCCACATTACCACAAATCGAGAGTAAGGTGCTATCTACTTTTACCTCTACCTACCTTTGGGCTTCCACTGGACTCTGTGCACACTATACCTTTTTTGGTATAGTTTATATGGAGCCAGCATCCTACAGTTAGTCAATCTCATTTGCTTACTTCTTATTCAATAGTTTCATTCACTCGTGTTTTTGCCCTCACCTGGAGCATTTGTTTGTATTCTTCGACTACTTACTGTCAGGTAACCACTTTTAAAACATTTCTTTGCCATTTCTTGCACTCTCCCTCGTTTGCTACTCCCCCACCTAAATCCCTGCCCTCCAGAACCCTCCATACTGATCTCAACTCCCTTGCTCATCTGTTGCTTCCCCTGCTGCTCCACGCGTTCAATAGTTTTTTCTTTCTTTTTATTAAGTAACTCCCCACCAGCTCCTCCTTTGCTTCCCCTGCTTCTTGAGAGCACTAACTTATCCCGTATACCCCTCCCCGCCTGCTCCACTATTGCTCCCCCTAGCCCCTTTTTTTTTTAAGGGCACGGCAGCTGCAATTTGTAGTCAGGGTTCTCCTTTTCGCAAAAAAAAATATTGCTTTATTGCACTTTATATATATTTTTAATTCACCACTCCAAGATGGGTGTCTGCCATCTTGGAACATTACATTTAAACAAAATATCCACAGCTTCATAAAGCATCTGTGGTGAAGCATGCACACACACGCACTCATTGTATAGTAAAAAAAGTGGGGGGACTAACCAAGTTAATCAGTATGCAAGTGACATCATGGCGCGTTACATCACATTGCTTGACATCATAGCGCTTAGCATCACACGTGGCATCACAGGAAGTGGCATCACAACCCATTACCTCACAATAAGTGACATCAGATCTTAAGACCTCACACATATGCTCAGCAGGTCTATCATGAGTACGTTTGAGCGCATTACAATATTTAACAAATGTGATTTTGGATCAGGGTTGTGGCAAAAAAGTGACAGAACCATGACAAAAAATAAATATGGGCCTCAGCTTATACATTAGGGGCCATATGTATAATACTTCCGTTTTGCGAATTTAAAATAGCGAATCTTAAGGAATCGCTATTTAGAATTCGCAAAACGGTATGTATGTAGGTAATCTAGGAATTTTAGCGATTCCTTATTATTCTTTGTTTGCGAATTCGCAAATTGCGAATTCGCAAATAAGGAATACTTCCCATTCATTTCTATGGGCCAGGAGGCCCATAGAAATGAAGGGGAAATTTGCTAATCGCAATTTGCTAATCGCAAATTGTGCGAATTTTCAAGGGTGCAGGGGGTGTCTCAAGAACACCCTGCTGCACCCCTGAAAATGACATGTGTGCGCATATGGCGCACATACATGCCCTAAGGGCATGTATGTGCGTCATATGCCACCCTCACAAATGCACAATTGTGCATATTTACAAGAAATCGCAAATTACCACCAAATACAAGTTGGTGGTAATTTGCGATTCCTAAACCTGAATTTGCATTTTTAAAATGCTTCTTACATAGCATTTAAGGAATCGCAAAATTGCGATTCCCTAAATGCTATCGCAAAATAAGGAATCGCACATTTTTGCTATTCCTTATGATGCTATTTTTTGATACATTGCAAATATGCTAAAAAGGGCTTTTGCGATTCGCTAAGGCAGAAATTCTGCGAATTTCGGCCTTTGCGAATCACAAAAGCCTTGATACATATGGCCCTTAGTTTTTAATCCCTGCCACAAAGAAATTGACAAGAAAGAGAAGTGCGGTGGTAAATCTGTTCTGCTAATTTGGCTGCAAAGTCTGCATTTTCAAAATATCTTATGGGGTTAAGGCACCTGCTGCAGAGATCTTTGTGGGGCAACTAAATCTTGGGGTATAATAATAATGGTAAGACAACTGTGGGAGTTAAGGTATTTGGTGGAGAGATCTGTGTTTTGTCTTGTCACAGTTTTGAATCAAAGTAGCATAGAGAGTTACAATGTCTCCTACAAAGCACATCATGTAACACGCAGATGGCAGATTCTTATTTTATCTAGATGGGTTAGTGAGTTACTGATTTTAACACAAAGATACTTTTGTTACTTGCTGTTCACAAATTGTAATACTTCCAATATAGAACAGTGAGCTATGAAGGACGTGTGACTCAAACTTTGTAACCCTCACTATCTTATGTTACACATCCAGCACATTGATTTTCACACATATGATTTATTATTCCTGTATAATATGTACGTGTGATATAAAATGCTCTGACACCTTGTATTGGGAAGAGTAGAGGTATAGCGCTATAAAAGAACTGAAACAAAATAGTGGTATTTAATTTATTTGTGTAAATACTAGAACAGAACAACACATCTGACATCCTTACAGTGCATGCATATCTTTTATATACAGGTAGTGAACAAAGTCAAAAGCACGCCTCTCTTAAGTAAGCTGTGTGCCTTTGTTTACCCTCTGTTGCATTTTTGGTGTGAGGCTCACAATAGCTCCCAGCCAGGATACTCCAACAAAAGGAGGCTGGACGGCCCCATAACTTCGGCCTTTGCTATGGGCATCGCTGGAAGCTGATAAGCGCCTGCCTTGCCTGTACAAGTTGCTGCTCGGAACGAAAGCAAAACACCTGCAGGTGCTGCTGATTGTGTCCAGGTATCTGAAAATTACACTGGGAAAAGTTCAGCATTTTCCTGTGTGGCCCACTCTCTTGGCAGGGTAGACGGTGTAAACTCTGTGAAAGAGTAGGTGGACGCCCTCTACCCAGTTGCACCCTCGACTTGTGCCCTGCATGCACTATGCCGCTGAGGCAGCCTTAGATCAATGGTGCATGTGTGCCTGCGCATGCACATGCATCATCCCTGTTTTCTTTCTTTGCCGATGTGGACTTAAAAAAGCATTGGCAAAGCTGGAAAGGTCAGGTAATGTCATTGGAAGACGAGATCTAGTGGCTTTGCCAATGCTGTTTCTTCATCTTCTCTCAAATTCCCATTCGCACTGTTTCTTTTTTAATTCTTCTGATGTATTTCTATCTTTCGGATTCCTTTTTCCTTTCATACTCCACCTTTGTTTTTATCCCATTTTATTTCCTCCCCTTCCTGTTTTTCCCTCTGATTACCTCCACCTACTCATGTGCCATGTATTCATGTTTCTTCTCATTCCCTTCGTTCATTTTGGCCTGCTAATATTTCAGCACATTTCAATTAACATTAAAAAATGGGTCTAACCAAAAACAGGAAGTGATAAAGCATTTCACATTTTTTAGCTTAACCCCTTCGACGCTCATGACGAGCTGGGCTCGTCATGGCGTAGCCCGCTCGCACGCTGATGACGAGCCCAGCTCGTCTCGTAAAGTGCGTTTTTGAAAAACCCAGCGCGCTAGCGGAATTCCGCTAGCGCGCATGGTGTTAATAAAATGTGCTTCTGTTGCTGCTCAGGATGCCTCCGTGCTTACAGGTGTTGTGCTTCTAGAAGAACTCTGTACTTATTGGGGTAAGCAAGATCGCTGATAATATCTGATGTAAATCGATGTTTAAAACCCTTCCCTGTGGCATTTCCCTTCGTGCTTTCTCAAGATCCTATTTTAGCAGCTGCTGATGCACCCTCCACCCTACCTGCTGTCTTGCACCCGTCTGCTAGTCAGCATTACTAGAAGGTGGGGCTTAGGGATGGAGATTTTATCCTGTTTCTCACTGTCATATTCTTTATGAAGAGAGATTTCACTCTTGTGCATCAAGCCAGAGTAGAATGGCCTTGTTTTATAGCAATCTAAGTTCTGTGTGTGGGCTTGCCCTACTGCTGGTCTGTACTTGGAACAGTGATTCTTCAAGAACGAAGGAGACTGCAGGTAAGGACAAATAAGCTGGTTAGAATCTTATATCAGCGAGCTGCTGGTAGCAACACCTTCCATCTCCTACTGCTGCTCTCAGCAGCCCTGCACACGGAACCCTCACATAACAATGCCGGGCTTTCACGAGCAATGCGCGGCTGAGTACCAGTACATAGGCCACTACGGTAACTTTGTCCGGTTGGAGCCATTCCTGTTCCGTTTTCGAGGGAATCTTGCATGGTTGGTGCTCATTTTTCTGTGTACTTTGTGTATAAGGATGCTTGCCTCTCTGTGTGCTGCAGCTCTTCTGATTTTGGGTGGACGCATGCGCTGCTGCTAGATGAGTGGTACCGTCCAGGCACTGATTCTCCCTGTGTAATAACAGTACCTACTGTGTGTGTGTGTCCCCGTGTGTGTGATGGAAACATGCACTATTTACTGCCTGTTATGTGCACTTGTTCTACATATGATTAGCCATACTGTGCCTGTATGTCTGAGAGAAGCTTTCACCGCTGATTTTTGATGGATAGTACTAATCTCAGGTTCCTCCCCTTTAGTCTATTCCCTATGTTTTAGACTAGACACAGAAAGATTTCATAGTAGTGCGCCTGCGTGCAGCTAGATGGTGGCTCTCCGTTAACTGCATCGTGCTACAGGAATGATAGATTTGAGGCGCATATAAGGGCCAACCCTGCGTGACGACACCATTTCCTTTCTTCCTGCACCTTCAAATGTGGATACAGAGGTCTTCTCTCTCTTTGAATGGTTTTCACCCATTTTTCACATCTAAATTTAGTGTGCAAGGGAACAATGTCCCCACCTAAAACAACAGGGTTAAAACCATTTTGTGACTGTTATAAACAGACTTCCACAAGATGTGCCTTTACTGTTTGGACTCAGGGCATGACTCCAAGTTGTGTGATGAGTGTGCTCTCATACACCTGAGGGCGATCCGGGATAATGAGGTGAAGCTATACGTCATGGAACATCAGCAGAAGTCATGGACATTGTGTACGTCTCACCCCCTCTCTAAGTTGAGGGCGTGGACCCTCTACTGATCTCAGTTTCGAGGTTGATCCAGCGACAGATCTTCTTTGTTGGCGAATTCACCTGGTAAGTCGAAGTCCAAATCGAAGAGAAAACATAGGAATGCAAAGCAGAATGTCTTCTGCCAAAGGGAGATCTCTGGTTATATCTCTTTATCAACAAGGAGAAAGGTCAGTGCCCAAATGTTTGCATGTTGGAGTTCCTGTGAAGGCTCTGCCTAGGAGATACATTTGAGCTGCAGTGGAACACACAACGTTTGTATGCTTCCCTGCCTCAGCATCTCTTGCCCAGAGCTCTGAAGCAAAACAGGAAACACAAGGCCAAGTCATCCTAGGTGCTTCATATTGGGCCAATTGCAGAACAACAATTGATGGACAGAATGCAGAACAATGTCATACATTCACCCAGTACAGAGATCTGGGCCTAAATCCATCGTTTTTTTGCACTCCACACCACCCCAGTTCAGACATGGCCATATGCAAATCAGCATTGACCCTGTGCCTCATGGGAACAGTCCAGCCCGAACTGCCAAGCCATGTCTTTCCTGGACCGGAATCAAGCATCCTAGGACCGGTTTCTGGCTATCAGCCGTCTTCAGGGAGGATAGTTTGACTCCAGTGGTGTGGCGAGCATGGGACTCACGTCTGAGCATACCCATCCCACTCGGGGTGATCAATGCAAAACAACAATTGATGGACAGAATGCAGAACTATGTCATACATTCACCCCAGTACAGAGATCTGGGCCTAAATCCATTGTTTTTTTGCACTCAACACCACCCCAGTTCAGACATGGCCATATGCAAATCATCCTTGACCCTGTGCCTCATGGGAACAGTCCAGCCCGAACTGCCAAGCCATGTCTTTCCTTGACCGGAATCAAGCATCCTAGGACCGGTTTCTGGCTATCAGCCGTCTTCAGCGAGGATAGTTTGACTCCAGTGGTGTGGCGAGCATGGGACTCAAATCTGAGCATACCCATCCCACTCGGGGTGACAAATGAAAAACAACAATTGATGGACAGAATGCAGAACAATGTCATACATTCACCCCAATACAGAGATGTGGGCCTAAATCCATCGTTTTTTTGCACTCCACACCACCCCAGTTCAGACATGGCCATATGCAAATCAGCCTTGACCCTGTGCCTCATGGGAACAGTCCAGCCCGAACTGCCAAGCAATGTCTTTCCTGGACCGGAATCAAGCATCCTAGGACCGGTTTCTGGCTATCAGCCGTCTTCAGCCAGGATAGCTTGACTCCAGTGGTGTGGAGAGCATGGGACTCATGCCTGAGCATACCCATCCCACTCGGGGTGACAAATGCAAAACAACAATTGATGGACAGAATACAGAACAATGTCATACATTCACACCAGTACAGAGATCTGGGCCTAAATCCATCGTTTTTTTGCACCCAGAACTTCTGGGCATGAGCATCTGAACCCTGATCAGGCTTCCTCTTCAATAGGATCTTCTGTTGCAACAGTAGGACAGTGTTCAGCACCGGAACCGGTGCAGTCTACAGCTTCATACGAAGAGACTGCGTGGCAGCAGTTGAGTGTTTGATCTACCACCTAAGTTTGTGGATGTCATTGTTGCTGCAAGATGCCCATCAACGAAGTCCATCTATTCTGGGTGCTGGAACAAATTTATGACCTGGTGTGGAACCCACAAGACAGACCTTTTACCAGCCAAACTGTTGGTTGTTTTATGTTTATTTTGTTGTTGGCTCAGCAAGACCTTCCAGTGGACACTATTAAAGGTTATTTGTCAGATCTTACGGCCTTTTTATATTTGCTGGACCGATTGTATTAGTTTAAATCACCTGTTGTGATGTTGTTTATTAAAGGTTTGACAAACGATCCCTCTCAAACTGTTTATGATGCCACAGTGGGGCCTTAATTTGGTCCTGACATTTCTTTTGGGTACTCTCTTAGCGCCAATGTATAGTTGCTTGTTTAATCTTATGACCCCAAAGACTGTCTTCCTCGTTGTGTTCACACAGCTCGTTGTGCGAGTGAGCCACAGCCCTCCACCTTTTTTTTTTTTACTGGTGCTATAGACCAGGGTGGCCTTCTTGCCGAAAGTGGTGCTTCCTTTTCACACGGGGCTAATCCATCATCACCCCAATGTTCTCTATTCCTCCTCACCCCATGAAAGAGGAGGAGAGACTCCCATCGACTGGACCCCAAAATAACATTACGTTTTTACATTGATCACACCAAAGACCATCAGGTGAATGATTTACATTTTTGTGGCGTTATCTAGCGCTAACAATGGTAAGAAGTGCAGAAAAGAACTCTTTCAGGGTGGATAGACTTTTTTGTTTAAAACAAATATATATATTTTTATTTATTTTCACTCCATACAGAAAGCATGAAAGTATATCATTTACTGACATGACTACACAGCAAAACAAAGCATCATGAATATATCCCTAATACCATGAGACACAGAAACAAGCAGTACATTAACAAATTTGATATACATAGGAAAATACTCCTCTTCTCTCTGAGTCTTACAGAAGGGAGCTATTCCCCAGGTCTCATCTCACCGAATGTGGATAGTCTTTTGCATTGAGATTTGTTGTATACTGTCCAAAAAGCAGCGTCTGGAAGGACGAAGAGTCCATTCCACCAGGACTAATGCAGCTACCAAAGCATTGACATGCGGAGTGGCAGTGATTGAGATCTACCAGGCTGCAACATGGTCACCGATGCACACGTTCACCAGGCACTACAGACTTGAAAACCAGGCTCCTCCCCCTTCTTAGAAGTGGTCTCCTTTTACCGTCTAAAACGATCCCCAATTTATGGATCTGTACACTGGTATTTCCAACTGTATTGTGCACCGCAATAGGGGGCATGGAAAGAGTCAAGGAAGAAACTGATGTTGGGCACATGGGTGGTGCTTATATGCGCCTCCGCTCTGTCTCTTTTGGAGCTTAACGAAGTCAGTGCAAAGCCACATAGCACCACCTAGCACCTGTTCTATGCTGTGACTGACAAAGCTCTCAATTCACCTGCAACTGAAATGTGTATCTTCTCATTTTGTCTCCTACAAGCTGGTACTTTTCATCCACTTTTTCTGGACCTGAGGTTATTTCCTATTTCTATTTCTCTACATTGTATTGCTTTGGTGGCTATAGGGAGGATGGTGCTGTGATTTTTTGGGCCGAAGGTTTAGTCCACATTTCCGCTGCGGTGTCTGGTTATTGATCTATTCCAGTATCATGACCAGAAAGTAGTTTTGCAGTTTGCCAGGCTGGCTGGATTAATCCCCATTTCCCTCACTTTTGTTGGTCTCGGAGAAGGGGCTTCTCAAGTAGGAGAACGCAGGCTCTTCTGCTCAGGGGTTGTTTCACAGGGAGGAGGTTAATTGTTGGGGCAAGCAGGAAGAGGCCAATTTGCTCATAACATTTGCGACCCTATGCACTGTAGCCTCTTTGAACGCCTTTGGAGTTTGGAAGAAGTTTATGATCTATGGGGTTTTAGATTTGTACATATATTTTGCTGATAAATATGTAGTGTGACGCATTGTATTGTTTGATATTTATGTTACATTAGCAAGGGATATCACAACATTTTGTGATGTTATTGCTTCTAATGTGTGTCACTTCCTGTGATGTTAGCAAGGTTAACGGTCATGCCTTGTCACTTCCTGTTATGTAATCAGGCCCAGGGAGTATGAAGACTGGCTCTGGTTCTCCATGCTGCTATGAAAGACTGAGCGGCATAAGCGGGTCTTGCAGTTCTAGTGACCACACCAGTCTTGACATTATCTGCCTGTTTTTTCCATTTATTTTCATTTGCCTTTTCATCCAGAACTTTTCTCACCCTATGGTTGCTCTCTCATCCATCTTCAGTGCCATGACACCGTCTCCTTCCCTTCACTCTTCTCGTTACTTCCTACCACAATACCCTGCCCCACATCCATCCCCAATGCCGCCAGTATCTATCGCGTCTGCCACTTCACACTTTCTTCCCCTCTTTTTCTTCTTTCCCCTCTCCCTTCTGCTGCTGTTTTCATCTCATTGTCTCCCATTGCCTTGACCTCTCATGCCCATCTCTGTTGTCGTCCACCCCACCTCGACTCCTCTCACTTCCCACATGATGTTTCAGTCTTTTTATTTTCCTCAGTCTCTTTCACCTCTAATTCGCTCCACTCATATTTAATGTAGTTCAATCCCTTTGTAATGTAATGTAAGGTCACATTTATATAGCGCTCCTACCACTCCAAGGAGCATCTTGGCGCTCAAGGCCAACCCAGCTGGAATAGGTTGGTGGACTGGAGGCAACTCAGAACACAATACAAACTCTACACCAGTGCCCTACAGGCCGCGTCAGTGAGGGAGAAAATCCATGTCTTCTGGGATTTCCTAAATTGACTCTCCTTAGATATAAGCCGAAGCTGGGGTGGCAGTTTGTTCCAGGCCCTAGAGCTTAAGACAAAGAGAGATTTCCCCCCTTTAGTGGCCAATCTAAATCTGGGGGTTACCAACAGATTTTGATTTGCTACTCTTGATACCCCATCTTCCCTTCTACCTTCTTCTCCCTCGCCCTCCCTCTTTCCTCTGTCTCAAAACACAGTTCTCCTTCCAGTGCCATCACCCTCACCCCCTCTTTTGCTCACCCTTTTCCTTCCAACTTCATTCTCCACTCTTTGTCTCCTTCGAGACCCTTCTTTCTCTTCCCTTCGTCAAGCCGCCCTCTCCAACTCCCCCATCCCCTGTTTTTTTCAGTCCCTTGCCGCCATTCCTTCTTTCCACCCCTTTCTCTGCCCCTCCCCCGCTTCCACATGCCCTCCTTCTGTGACACTGTCTCTTCTGTCTCTGTCCTCTTTCATTCGTTTCCTGCCCCTCTCTTCCCAGCCTCCTTATCTCAGAATCTCACCACGTGAAAGGTGTTGCTGGAAAGAAACACCCACTAATTGGGCTAAACGTGGGTTGATCTGTTCACCAGCCCTCTCTCCCCGCTCATCGTATGTGACTTTCAACCATCCAATTAAATTTCTCTGCAGTTCCCGCTCCCAGAGCACAGCGTTAGAATAAATGCTGCGCTCCAGATGTAATCGATAAGGTGGGTGAACGAGAAACAGATGTTTCCAGCGACTACCCCGCTCCTCTCCCATTGTCTCGGCCCCTTGCATGTTTGGCTGCTTTTATTGCATAAAATGGCGAGGGATAAAAATTAGAGGTGGACGAGCCAACAGATGAACTGGGAGAGCCGAGACTAGGGTCTGGCTTGGATCTTAGAACCTGTGCATGAGCGGAGCCCCGGACATATTTGCTATGCAGATCACACAACAAGCTTCATGTAAAATATGTAAAGACTCTTCAAAATTCTAAAAAGTGTATTTCTTTACCATGATGTAGCTTTGAAATTACTAGGGCACACTGCATCACTGCACTGAACAGTATTTATGAAAAGTGATAGTTTTGTCAACTGGAAGTCTCGACTCGCGCATTTCAAAGTGCTTTCATACACGTGATAATGAAGAAAAAATAGTTTTGGTGAAATAAAATGTGTTCCTAAAATAACACAATTTAAGCAGAGAAGCCACGATTTTTCCAGGTTTTCTTATTTCACTTTGTACATATCAGTCAATACATGGGTATCTATTTGTCCTTGCTTCTGCTAAGGCTCTGTTTTTACTTCTCAGTGCATTTTTCTGCAGTTCAAAATGTAGCGCAAAGTCGACCCGAGGGTTATTGGAGCGCTTTACATGAACACCAGATACATTATGCAAGGTCACATGCATTGTTTATAGGCATGGGAAGATTAAGTGATTTGCCCAGAATCACAGGATGTTGAGCCGGCGCCAAGACTCGAACCAAGGTAACCAGGGCAGCTCTGCTCATAACACCACATCGCGGTAAGAGGGAGGATGGCAGTCAGAAACCATGTGAAAGCCCGGCCCGTTATGGGCTTGGGGTTCCAACAGGACCTCGAGCTGAGCCAAAGCCAGGTTTTAGGTTCCAGCTTGCCTCGAGCATTCAGTTGCTTGCCAATCGCTAATAAAAATCCATATTTCAAAGCGACCTGTGAAATAGTTTTCATATTTTGTGGAAATTCCAACACAGTGAAAGCCCCCAAACTACTTAGCAGATCTGCAGCCGCAGCCCGTGCAAGTAAGAGTGGTGAGGCCCGGTGGGTGGGGGTGGGATTTCATCGTCTGTTGAAACCCCCTCCCCCACTGCTCTTACCTGCACGGCCCCAGCTGCAGAGCTTTATAGTTGCTCATAGTTTAATCAAAATTCTATTTATGAAAAGTAAGCAAAACATTGAGATTGCAATTCGAAGAAGTGCCCCTTTTTGCTGCCCCATGCAGAGAACAGTTTTAATGGTCCAATCCTTCTATGGACAGAATGTGTTATTAACAAAGCAAACCATGTTTTCTAAAAATCTACGTTCTTGACGACATCACAACAACATCCCCAGACCACTATACAGTACTTTACCATTGCTAATAGTTTAATCAAAATTAGAATATTGGAATGTTGGGAGCGCTATTGAAAACAATTGAGTGCTCCGGGCTCCTAATGGCCGGTAGAAGCCATGAGCGCCAACATTCCAATGTTATCCTTCACAGCTATTGCTGTGTACGAAGGCCTCTCCGTACCTCAGGGGATTTCACTCGCCAAGGGCTACGTGAGGCCTTTGTTTTATTTGTTAGAACATTATACCCTTTAGTGGCGGAATGTTCCAATAGCCTCATAACCCTCCGTAGCTGGGCTATACCGGCATTACAGTCCTGCTCCCTTGCTAGAAAGACCTCGCCTTCGGCTCGGGCATTTAACGCTGGAGCGGGCCTTAAATGGCTGGTATAGCCCACTACAGCAGGCTAAAAGGCTATTTTCTATTCATTTGTGAATAAATCATGAGCATTCTATTCAAATGTTTGCCAATTGTCAGTAGCACCTGGCAGAGAACTGATTTAACTCTACCCTCCTTCTGCAGACAAATTCTGTAATAAGCAAAAACACTTTTTTCTGTTTTTACTTGAGAAAACAAACAGAGTAATTCAGTTAGGTTCAATGAACCTTTCCCTACACCTTTTACTAGCTAGCACCCTTCAAAATAACCATGCAATGAAAAAAAAAACATAAAGAGCAAACTACAGCATGTTCATATACTGCTATCTTGGGGTTCAGGTGACATTTACTAACCACATGCCTTGTGATGTAGATTTAGATTCATAGATGGTAACAGTGTAATCTGGGATGTTTTTCACCGAAGGGTTTTGAGCAAAGCTTGAGTAGTCTATGATGTTACTCGGAAACCCCAAGGTGAAAAATATCACTTTAATTCACTTTTTACCCATCTATCATTTTATGTTATGTATAGCACCTAAAATCATCTGCCCCTCTTTTCAGCTGCTACAAATTGACAGAGGAGTCACTGGGGAGCCATACATAACACGGCCATTGTTCATCATCTGTCTCCCAAAGGGAAGAAGAGCTGTGAACATTGGGCTAACAGAGAGGAATGCTCTTTGGTGTAAGTGTGACTGTGAGAAGTTGGCCTGACATATTCTGTCCACTATTCTAGTGGGTACCTTGCACCAGTCCAAACAACCCTTATTGATGATAGGTTTAAGACAACCTTTATAGAAAGCCGTACTAGTGGTAGCTATGGAGAGCAGCATTCAGGCTAAGTCATGAAGAAGTGTAAATCAGCTTGGTTTACCACATTATAACCTATTGAATGTCTAAATGAAAAGAGATCCACACAAGGTATATAAATAAAATCTATGTATTTGTTTCTAAACACTCTCTAGTAATCTATTCATGAGATTACAGAGCAAAGTACACACTTTAAATGCAATAGAACTTCAGTAGGTAGCACAATATACACTGGGCCCCAGGCAGGGACCAAACCATATATTAAGAAAGTGAAATAAGAACCACGACTTGACTAGACACAAGGCCTAGAGCCTGTAGAATCGCAGGGACCACAAGGAACGAACCAAGGTAGTGACACAGGGGACCCACGGGGGACGCGTGCAGTGTGAGAACACAGCCGCGAATCGCCGTTATCTTCTATGGGTAAAGTCGCGGTTGGAAATGTATAGATTAAGGACACTTAGGCGAGGACTTTGAGCAAACCCCTTTAGACTAAAGGGGTTCTAGGGCCTACACCCACGGGAGCACTGTAGTGCTCCTGTTACCTCACCCAGGGAAGCCGGGTGCATAGGTGTCTTTTGGTGTGAGGAATCGTCGTTGATGCAATGGCGATCTGCTGCAAAGTTCTGCTGCCGTGAAGAAGAAAAGTGTCCAGTGTGATCCAAGCCTGGATCAAAGATGTGAAGAACCTGAAAGCAGAGGGGACAGAGTCTGGGTAACTTGCCTGTGACCAGGGGCACGATAGGTGAATGCCCACCGATGTCGGGTGATTCAGGTGTGAAGACATGAAGCTTGACTCTGCAGCCCCGAGGACCAGGAGGCATCGACGATGACCAGGAGCTGGATTCAAGCTGTCCCACAAAGAATGTTGAGTGCTGCGGTGTTGGTGCCCAAATTGGACCCAACAAGCCTTGGCAACAGTAGCCCACGCAGGAAAAGATGCTTCGGCGCGGACCAGCAAGGTCCGGGGGATTCACCTAGGGTGGAGAGTCAGGGCACGTCTGGAGCAACCAGGGAAGCCCAAGGAAAGTCAAAGATGCCTTCTCAGGGACCCACCAGTCAACGGTCCAGGGATCGCTAAGGTACCTCGAGCGAAAACGCAAAGGGCCGGCACATGGAACACTCGTTGAGTGTGGGCCAGCAATCTTCAGTAGAAAAGGTGCTCGTGGCCTGGGCTACAAGTAACCCAAGGCACAGCCTCAAGGGACGTCGAGAAGCTGATGCACTTGCAAATGTGCATGTTGTCCAGGGGTTCTGGTTCCACGATACCCACAAGAGTTTCGGGTCGCAGCTTTGCTGGGGACTCGAGTCAGCCTCAGGGAAGTCTGGAAATCCTCCTCCTGTGTTGCAAATACTTCGGAGTCCGGCGGGAGCTTCTAAGATGCACATCGGTCAGATGCGTCTCTGGTGCCTGCTAAGCAGGGGAATAACTCCTTTACTCCAAGGTAGATTATTCAGTCATCCAGCGTCGTGCAGATCGTCGAAGTTCCAGGATTTAGTATCAGAGTTTCGTCAAGGTGTAATATAAAGTCCTGTTGCCAGGGGTTCCTATCTTATACCGAAGGAAAGGCTGGGACAAACTCTGGGGACCCACCTATGGGAGGGTCTGGAAAGAGGGGTAGCTACACCCATTTCCTTTGTCCAGTTTCGCGCCAGAGCAGGGGCTGGTAGCCCCTGCAACCAATTTGAACTGGGCTATGCACAGGGACACCAAATGTGCCCTCAGTGCAGACTTCAAAACACTCTTTGAGTGCACCCACCCAGCCCCAATGCACTAAAGCCTGTCTGGGAGGTGGTGACTCCTCCTTGTGACAGGAAACCTATTGTCCAGTCCTCCCCTGCCGCAGTTTTGTCCAGCAGCAGGAGGTCAGACTCTTGTCCATGCCTCCCCTGCTGGAGTTTCATCCAGCAGCAGGAGGCCAGACTTGTATCTGTGGCATCCATTTAGAGATGCCAGGGTTCTTTTAAACTGGTACTGGGTGTACCGGTGTGTACATGTCTCTCCCTCTATAAGGGTGGAATCATACCCCGCCGCCAGGACTGGCGGGTGGGGGTATGATTCCAAAGTGTTTGATACCAAACACAACATGTTTCCTTCCAGCCATTCCAAAGTTAGCATTTACAGCGAGGTTATAATGCACTTAAGAATATATGCATCACAGAACAGCCCCGGAGAATAAATTCCGAAAGCTGCAGAGGGGCCCTGCTAATGCATGGGCACCCTCTCACACAAAACCCAGCACCCCGCATTCAGGATTGATAAGGTCTGATATAGGGGTGACTGATAGGTTTATATGTGTAGTGATATAAAGTAGATATAGGGAACCTATATCTAAGTAAGGGGTGCATACATTACCTTACACAGGCTGCAGTAGCAGACGTGTGGTGTCATGCTGGAAGGCTTCCCAGGGGTGGCATAATATATGCTGCAGCCCCTGGTAGGCCTCTGGGTACCTATGCCCTGGGTATATGGTCTACCATATACTAGGCACTTATAAGGGTACCCCAGTAACGAAACTGTAGTGTACAAAAGTGCATGGAATCCTTTTAGAGAGGAAAGCATATAGGCTGGGGCCCTGAATAGCAGGATCCCAGCCAAACTAAGTCAAAAGCCATCAAAACACTAGGAAAAAAGTGGGGGCAACCATGTAGTCAGATTCTATCTTCCTACGGTGACTACAGGTTTTCCTGGGGCTTTTGTTCATGGGGTTCAGTTTACCCTTGCTTGGGTGACTAGAGGACCTGAGAACAGCGGCAGTTGCAAGTATTTTCTTCTAGGTTTAACAGTTTATGCAAGTGGTGTATATTTTAAAAGAATCCTGTGCAAATTCTGATGAATGCCGTGGACTCTTTGGAGCCGCCTTGGTAGAAACATGTCAACACTTTAGTTGGGTTGCGGCACTAGTTCTCCTTTACTCCACACCCAGTTTTAATACCGAGTGGTACTCCGCTAAGTGAAATTCACACTGCGTTACCTCATTGTTTTTAACCTGATTTTATTGATTTTTAGCTGAAAAAGTGCCTTCATCATCTGATGGTGTAGGCCCGCTCTCCATGAAAATGGGTTTTAGATAGCTTGGGGGTGTCCAATGATGAAAAATGATACCTGGTAGGTAGGTGTGTGAGGACATCCCATCATCTTCTTTTGTGTGTCAAAGAGTGATTAGACAGACAGGAAAAAGTATAGAGACTGTGAAATAACTCAGGTTGAGTGGTCCAGGGAGGCTTTCACCGTTGACTCTGGTGACCTTTTTTTGTGAAATAAAAAAATAACTTACCTGCCATTCTTGACCAACTCCCACCATCTTCTCTGCTTTCCTGCTCCCTTCTGTCACTGTGCTTTCTGCTTTCAGTCCAAGCAGACGAGCAGCGCTGCGCTGACAGGCTGTCAGGGAGGCCTCTCAGCCTGTCCTGGAAGGCCTTTACGACAACACAACAGTGGGTTACTAGTTAAGTTATCAACTGTTGCTATGTCATAGCAGTGGATTATGAGATTCTAGAAACTTAAATGAATGATCGGGGCTCTGTACCAGAGTTATGCCTAACAATATCATTAGAAACACTTGGTGGTAATGTAGAGCTATACTACATGTATTATCTCTTTGTATGTGTATATAACATTCGAAATGCAATCAAGACACATTGCTAATTGTGCCCGTACTGGCAGTAGCCTCTACTGCCTCTAACCACAGTCTGTGTCCATCGTTTAATCCAATGTCTATTAATGAAACCTGAACATTCCAATTGCAGTCAGGCTCCACTATATGCTCTGTCTCACTGGCTTCAAGATCTCTCAGCATAATCACTGCTTCTTATTTATCAGAAGTCTGTTCATGAAATCTGAACATTCTAATTGCATTCAGTGCCATTGTTTGCCCTTTCTGGCTAACAGAGTTATGATTTCCGTTGCTAGACTGTGTTTATGAAGAAGGCAAAGTTTATGTAGCTGAATTCTTATCTACTTAATGAAATATTGTCTCTTCTGTTTATATAGTGTAACCACAAAGTTTTCTTTCTTTTTTATTCAACCTTTTCCTGAAAAGAAAATATGGATTTTGAGCTAATGGCACATAAATAAACATCTAATATAAAAATAAATAACTTGTAACTGGAGTAATATTGCAACCTCTCTATCGCTTTATTTAGCGCCAGATAACTTTTAGGTTGATGAGCTCTCTAAATAGCCACATAACTTGGTGTAATGTGACATGACATAACTTAACATTGACAAACTACACAGTCTTCGGGCTACTGGTTTATGATTTCCCCAGAACCCCTTGGTTGCAATATAGATCCATAGTACGCAAAAGCCATATATTGCACCTATGCAACCTCATAATATTAATCATTTATCATGAAAGAAAAGACAATATTTCTCTCACTGGCAGAATTCAACTGACATTTCTCTAACCAGCTGAGCATTATACACAGAAGCACATCTCTCTCTCTCTTTTTATGTCTCTCTTTCTTTGTCTCACTATCTCTCTCTGTGTGACTATTTGGGATAGAAGAGTAGCAAACTAGCAAATAATAGCAACAGTCTATCTCATAAAATGCCTGTTAGCGCTCCAACGTAGAGTACTATTAATGAGAAAACAGGCACAGCAGTTAATAGTGCAACATTGGTGTGTGTAGAGTCTCACCAGCTCACCATTGCTTTTACACTCAGTTCCAAGCTCATTACAATTGGCTTTATTTCCGAGACCGTTGATGCGCTCGCTGCATAGACCCTGCATGTCACATGTCTAACGCAGCAAATCATGATCTCTACTTTGATTCAGTGTCTTTCGTGTCTTTATATGTGTTGATGAAACATTTATTATCAGCATATAGAATTTATAGAACTACCGCTATATTAAAATCTAAGTTAATATCTGTATTAGGTCGCTTTAGAGGAGTTGACGGGCTCTGGAAATGTCCTGAAATATAATTATTAACTTGTCTCTCTTGCCTCACTTCTCTAGCATAGGACACTTGGGGCACGGAGCGGAAATACCTGTCTAATATTATGGCCACTTTAACCACCTTGAACAGTTAAGGGAAATTATGAGGGAAGCAATTAAGCTGGTTACTAAGGACCTCATTGTGATTGGCCCAAGAATTCTGTTGGGGTCAGTAAACAGAAGTTACCAGCCTCATCAGAATTCCAAGTTTTGGGGAATAAACGAAGTCTGGAATATTTTGCCAGAAGACTAAGCCTGTGTGAAGCAGATACAATCTTTAGGCAGATTATAGAGGAAAAACATGCAGGAATCGGCGTGAATGTTGTCCTCCAAATTCAGGGCCGCTGTTGATGAGGGTCAAAGATGGTAACACTTTCAAGTGGAGTAGATTCTGTATCTTGATTGATGTGATGTGGAAGCTGGTGATCCATATCTTTGCATTTTGACACAAATATTCTTGTAGAATAGAGAGGAAACCACTTACCACTCTTACCTTTCCATTAGCAATCTCTTGAAGGAGATCACCGCACGCCAAATAAGCACTTATTTCTCATAAATTTCCTTTTATTTCGTAATTTCCCAGAATCTCTGCAAAAGGAGAATCCTCCCAGGAAAAGGCAGCCTTCCTTTAAGAATTTTATGTGGCATCAGTATTGGCCTTCCCTTTGATTGAATAGAAAATGGTGCTAACGTTTTAGTGTAGAAATTTGGTTTGACTTCTGTAAGGGGATCCGTGAAATTCATTAAGAGTCAAAATTAGGAGACCACTTCAGTCCAAAATTGTTACAGATTTTCACATAAATACAATCATTTACTTTCCGGCTTTTACCTGTCATCTGGTTGAGCAGTCTTTTGATACAGGAGATGTTCAAAGCAAAGGACTTCAAGTTTACCAGGAATACTGGGTGGGTTTCAGGATGCACTGAAAGGATAAACTCAACGCAGGGTGTTTATGACATGCATTACTTTGTGACAGGTTGGGCATAAACGGGCATGGTGTGCGAAACTTGATGCTGAGGCCCATATCAGGACAGCCTACATGGAGGTAAAAAGAGAATTACAAATTGTGAAACCTCCCTGGATCTCTCAGACTCTTTGGGGGTCTCTGGTTCCATGAATCTGACAGTGGATTCATTAACCCTAAAAAAAAATGAAAATAAAGAATTTGTTTTACTAAAGATGCACTTGGCCAACAGCCACGCACAGGGGTTGTCCTCTAGCAGTAGGTTTGGTGCAGGGCCCGGCAGTAGTCAAGGTGATGTGGAGCATATGCATGGCTGTCTGTAGTGGGGGTCGGCGGGTGGGGCCTTAGGCTAGGCGTTTCAGCTGTGCGCTGAGAAGGTTGGCCACCCATGCCGGGTTGGCTGCATGTGGCAGATTGCGCGCAGGACCTGGCCACATGCCAGGTAACACCGTCAATCCCTGCTGAGGACAGTCCATGGCGGGTATGGTGCAGCAAACTGTTGAATGTTATATTTTGATTAAAATATATTTTTTTAATTATTGGAAAAATAGGTTGAATGGGAGTTATGGTTAGGTTTTGTTACTACACCTTATTGTATGTATGTAGAAATGCACTAAAAAGGCACGGTTAAAGTGGATTCATGATTGGAAATTTGAAATTGAAAACACTGAAATTCACAAATTATGGTTACAACTGCAATCCATAACTCACACATCAGACATGCAACCCATAAGTTGCTCACCAAATACATTGCTATTTTGATGCCTGATAGTTAGGCCTCTATATTTTGGCAACACAATATTTTTCTAGGCTTATTTGGTATAACAAAAACACAGTAATCCTGTCTCTATGGCCCTGGGTTTTGTGGTTTCAAACGAATCTCTTTCTGACCTAAAGACAATGTTGTTTTTGCTCTTTATGTTTTATGTATGGTTAGGTTTTGTTACTACACCTTATTGTATGTATGTAGAAATGCACTAAAAAGGCACGGTTAAAGTGGATTCATGATTGGAAATTTGAAATTGAAAACACTGAAATTCACAAATTATGGTTACAACTGCAATCCATAACTCACACATCAGACATGCAACCCATAAGTTGCTCACCAAATACATTGCTATTTTGATGCCTGATAGTTAGGCCTCTATATTTTGGCAACACAATATTTTTCTAGGCTTATTTGGTATAACAAAAACACAGTAATCCTGTCTCTATGGCCCTGGGTTTTGTGGTTTCAAACGAATCTCTTTCTGACCTAAAGACAATGTTGTTTTTGCTCTTTATGTTTCCTCATTACTGATCACAGAAGACCTATCTGGTGGTTGCTACCTTTGAGGGTTTTAGTACTGTGTAGTATACCAACAATGTAAAGCAGTGGACAGAGTTGCTGGGATATGAGTCTGTATATTGTTCTCTTGTGGCCAAGTTGTAAGAATGTTTTTTTTACATGTGGGCATTGAAGAATTTCGCAAATTAGACCAAGAATTTTTCATCGCTAGTAGCAACTCAATCGTTCTCTTTTTTCCTTGGTCCCCTGGCAGGCTAGGAGAGGATTTCTACCGTGAAGCCATTGAGCACTGTCGGAGTTACAATGCACGCCTATGCGCTGAGCGAAGCATGCGCCTCCCCTTCCTCGACTCGCAGACAGGCGTGGCCCAAAACAACTGCTATATATGGATGGAGAAGACACATCGAGGACCAGGTGAGAAGCAGCTCTGTCGAGGCGGCTTTGTGTTGGTGAGAGGAGGCTCTGCATTGGAAGGGAGGGACAGCTTTCAGCAAGGTGCAGGAGAGTAGAAAGGAGATATCGCTTGGGAAGTAGAAGAAAATGAGGTGGCGGTCAAGTGAGGAGTGATTACTGAAGGAAAGTAAAAGAGGCAGAACCAAGTGATGAGTGGCTCTATAGACAAGTGTGGTGGGGCTAGGTGAAAAGCGGTTAATTGCTTGTGGCAGGGGTACAAGTGTATCTGGTTATATGTGTTTGCTGTCTGGTAGGACAAAGTGGAGTCAGTGTGGCGGATGGATGGTTCCTTTCTGGCAAAACAGGTGTGGTGGCAGAGAGGTTAAATGGAAAGTGGCTCCTACATAGGGATAAGTCACAGCTGTCTTGGGTGAAATGTTGTTCCTGCTCCAGAGGAGTTATAGAGCAACAGGTGATGCCAGCTGAGAGTTAAGTTATGTGCTGGCAGACAGAGAGTGGACGTGGACGGTTCTTGTTTTGTAGGATCAGAAAGACAGCCAGCTAAAATCAGGCATCAATCTAGGAGATGGAAATAATTTGAAGCTCGGTAAAACACAGCCTTTGTTGCCATATAGGGAGATGTTTGGAGGGTAGTGGAAATGTGGCAAGAGAATAGGGGGATCCTTTTTTATTTTGATTTTTTTATAGCACGAACATGACCCTTGTGAGTATCAGAGCACTTTGCAAATGTATACACAGCAGAGATAATAAAGCAATAATAACAAAAATACATGTTAAGGAAGTACCCAGAAAAGGGAGGGTAAGTTTTTATGTGCGTTTCCTGAGACGTGACCACATAATGCATGCAGCACGGATTGCAGTGCATCATTTCTGATTGATGGTTATGTGCCCTCCTGCCACACGTGGATAACACTGTACAAATGGCCTTCCCTCAAAAAAGCTGGTCAAACACATTCCAGAACAGCTCTGCTACTGGTAACAATATCCCTTGTGTAAGGCAGATGAAACCGTTAAAACGCTAGGTCCATTTCCAGACGTAAGTACTTAAAACATGGTGAGTCAAGCAGTGCCCCCTAGAGAAGAAGATATCTGAAGCAGCTTCCAGTCTCAGTCTGGCGAATGGCGATGCTTCCACCTAGAATAAGCTTGGATCTGCCGACGGACTCTCTCTGCCATCAACAATTTTCCCTCTGCCAGAGGAGCAGCTGGTAATTTCTCAAAGATGATGTTTACAACAAGAGCAGGGCTGGAGATTCACGTGTGCTCCTTCTGCTCTACGCTCTTGACACTGGTGCACTGTGCACACACCCACGTGGAACCACAGACAGCTTTGGAAACAAATGTACATAAACTTGGATGCCATCCTAAATATATTAACCTATGATTCACAAAATCTTATAAAAAATTTCACATTTTTCTAAAGAAGAAGCTCTAAAAAATGATATTTCCATGTTACAGGGATTCCCTTGACTGGCCATTGCTAATCTAAGTACTATTTCCATTGTGCAGTCCGTTTTTTGGGGGGTATTACTGCTATTAAGCACCATTCTGGCCATGTGTGACATGAATGACAGAAACCAATCACCACAGCATGTTAATGTGACATCACCAGCAAATGATTATTTTAAGTATATTCTGCTGATCACTCTAGCCACTGTCACATGAGTCATATAAAAGAAAAAAATAGCTTGGTTCTCAATAGCTCTCTTAACCGTAAGCATCAAGTTTGGAGCTTCTATAAAAACTTCATCCACCAAGCAACTCATACCAAGTATAGGACATAACCCACACGTGCATTATACCAACCAAAAATGGAAGCCCAAGTATCAGCTAACATTTGCCTGTGACAGGGAGGCCTCTTTTAAGTGAGCCCCAAGTGTCATATGAAAAACCTCAGAAGACCTGTCCAGCAGGATGTAACATTCAAGCAGGAAATGACAATTTAATTTCAAAAAGGATTCTCCCAGCCCCCCCCTGCATATCCTGTCAGGTTCAGATTGGTCCACTCTGGCCATTCAGTCAGCCTATTATTTGCTTAGGAGTAAGTTCATACCTCATTCACAACAATTTAAATGCTAATTACTGGCTGGCAGAAGTGGGAGAGTAAAATGTAGATTTACCGTGCAGGGACATCGGGCAGGGCAAAGGTAACTTTCTGAAAGTTACTTTTCCATAATTTTTAGAAAATGTCCGAATTCACCTTTGAATTGATTAACTATTAAACATGTTGATTAGTTTTTTCTAACTAGTCAATTCAATTCAATTCATAAAGCTTTATTCGGAACATTTAAAAACATGTCCATAAAAGCACATACAGTTACAGATACAGACATTTCATTAAACATTTCATTTAAAGAAAACACATGATACATATATTATCCAGAGGGGGATGGAATAAATATTTAAAATATTTAAAAACACATACTTTTCCTGGCGCTAATAGCTTTAAGCAAAAATGTAGCAGTAAAAAAGCAAATGTCCGGATGGTGCAAATTAAAAAGCAGTTTCATAGCGTCCATAATTGTTCTTACTCCAAATCTTTTTAACATTGGCTTTAGGTAGAATTTCCGTAGTTCCTTATACAATTTGCATGTTAATAGAAAGTGCGTAGTGCTCTGTTCCGTTTTGTTATCACATACACAGGGGCCATTAGGGCGCATTTTAATATTAGGGCACGCAACAAGATAATGTACTATTCCCATCCTCATTCTGGTTAGTACAAACTGGTGCGAAACTCTGGTTACCTGTGACAAATACGGATGAAATCCAGTAAAATCGTTCATGCTATTGTATAGTACACATGTAGATAGTTTAGAATCCTCCAAAAAATGCCTTTCATTGCAATAGTTCAAGAAAGTTATTTTCATACTTGATTTAGAGATATCCGAAGCACTGTATGGATCATTAATCACATTAATCCCAAAAATCTTTTGGGAACATTCAATAATGTATTTAATCCAAGGGATCTTTAAATGCTGGTCTAGAGAAAGGCAGTCCTCAATAATAGCTCTATTCAATGAGGTGCCATCGCTGAGCCAAATGGAGCGCCACAGTAATAGGGGTCTTAACATGATCATATCACTTAGGGCTTGGATCCCTGTTTCCTTATGAACCAAGGAGTTGGAGGTAGACTTGGGTAAACACAGGAGCCTTTTCAGGAAGTTGTTCTCCTCTATCTGAAGGCTCCCTGCTGGTGACACGCCCCATACACCAGCCCCATAAAGGGCTGCAGAAAGACAACTGGATTGATAAATTTTTAACATATCCTTAATACGTCTGCTCCCCGGCTTCTTGGCAAATAGAAAGACCCCGTTAGCACTCCTAATCATCTTTGTTCTAACAACTTTCTGTTCAGTGGCCCAGCTCCCATTATTAGAAAAAGTAATTCCCAAGTAGCAGAAGTTTTCAACTTTTTCAACCAGTTTGCCATCAATAAAATAATGGGATTTACCTTTCAATTTAACTCTTCCAGGCCCACACTCCATCACATATGTTTTGGATTTATTGATCACCAGTTTCCTACTTTTGATGAACCGCACAAAGCGGTCCATCAGGCGTTGAAGACCCAGGGGAGTCCTGGACAGTAACACTGCGTCATCCGCATAAAGTAATACAGGTATGTTAAGATTGTTGACTCTAGGGGCATCCGCTGTGACTGTCTGCAGGACAGAATCTACCTCGTTTATGAAGAGGGTGAAAAGCAGGGGTGCTAAAACACACCCCTGTCTAATTCCCCTCCCGATCCTAAACTTGGTCGTACACTCCCCATTAGGTCCATAACGGACACTGGTGCTAAGCTTTTCGTACAGGCGGGCGAGGAAGTATATTATACCTTCAGGGGCCCCCATTTCTAATAATTTGACCCATAATATAGCGTGGTCTACCATACCAAAAGCGCTGCTTAGGTCAGCGAAACATAAATAAAGCGACCCTTTTTTGGCCTGGGTATATTTCCCTACCAAGAGCTCTAGGTTCAGACACTGCTCAATGGTGCCACGTCCTTTTCTGAATCCGAACTGGCAGTTAGTTAAGATCTCATTAGTTTCAGCCCATTCCTCTAGTCTTACTAAAAAAACCCGGCTCATAATTTTGACAGATGAGTCCAGTAAGGATATAGGTCGATAATTTTTGGCATCGCCCCGGTCACCTTTCCTGTAAATGGGGACGATTATTGATTCCTCCCAAGTAGACGGTATTTTACAGCAAATGGCTGCATTGAAGATTTTGGCCAACAATGGGCCCCAAATCTCTGGTGCAGTCTTATACACGTCTATGGGCACACCATCCGGTCCCTGGGCCTTCGCTCCTTTACTGGTTCTTATACTAACCATAACCTCATCTACGGTGATATATAAGGCTATGATGGGCCAGCCTTCTCCATAGGGTACAGTTCTATTACTTGAAAATAATGGAAAAATGTTGGATCCAAGATTCCATACTCACATTTGAAGTGAGTTCTGGTGCCTTTTCATCTTTTAGGAATGGACTATTCACCGTAGACCAAAACAGAGTACAGTTCTTCATTTCTGCTGCTTGACTAAGGTTGTCCCACGCTTCCTGCTGTAACTCAGCTTTTCTACGTTTGAGGATCAAATTATAACCCTGCCTAAGTTGAATCACCAGACTCTTATCTCTTGGTTTGACTGCTAAAGCCTCTTTAAGATCCATCCGGGCAGTAGAGCAAGCATGATCAAACCATCCCCTTTTATATCTATTCTTGTGCCCAACCTCTTTGGTAAACTTCTTATTGATGATTGAATTAATTCTATCAAAGTGGTCAATACTGATAGCCGAGGTATCATCCTGTTCTAAAATTGCCGTGATTTCCATCAGACAACTAGAAATAATGGACTCAGATGTTATGTCCGCTTTTTCTCCCTTCCACCTCAATCTATACCCATTCTGTCTATGGGGTTCAATATTAACGATATTACCCTGTTCACGTAAATAGACATTATTCCAGATTGTTAATTCAGTAGTTAAACAGTTATGATCACTTAACATAACATCAATCACCTTGGGCACTGGGCATAATGGAATAAGGGTTGAAGACATGCAAATAAAATCAATAATAGTGTTAGCACCCCTTCCTTTAAAAGTCGGAATATTTTCACCCACATCATTTTTAGCATTTTCCATAATTTCCATATCATGCTGTATCAAAAAGTTATTCAGGGTCTCCCCATAGGTGTGATGGGGAAAATGAACATCAGCATCCCCCAAACGGTTATACACACCGCATAACTTCTGAGAAGATAGTGGGCATACAGAAACATTAAAATCCCCCACAAAAATAAATTCAAAAACACCATTAAAATTTTTAACAAAATTGTTCAATGTCCTATCTAATTCATTAATTGCAACATATCTAGTGCCATCAAATATATTATTGTAGAAATTAATCAAAAGTATATTTCTACCTGCTTCTTGTGTTAGCCATAGAATTTGTGAATGAGCCCCCACTTTTACATACTAGTCCCATTCCAGAGATACAGTATTAGTATTTAATATTGCATCCAAGTGCTTTCCTATGAAACAACCAACCCTGCTACAGTGAAAATAGGACACAATATTTAACATTGGTTTGTGTGCTTTCCTGTGCAACAGCCAAGCCAGCAACAGAGAAAATAGGTTTGAAGGGCTAGTCACTGTAAGGACATATTTAATATTAAACTTTTACATGTCCTACTTTTAAATGCCATGCACTCTGCCTAATGAGTTATAAAGCCTAACTAGGGTTGCCATATAAATATTTAAAAGGAAAGGTGAGGCCTATCACAAGGGGTTATTTCCAATGACAACCTAGCCTTTGGTAGTAGGCCTGCAGTCATGTTTACATTGTCACTGTAGTGGATGTCACAATGGGTGCTGCAGTCTATTTGTGATGTGTAACTTACAGGCTCTTGGTACACCTTGGTACAATATACTGTGGACTTATAGGTAAGTTAAATACACCAATCATGTGTATTCCAGTTTTATCATGGTGAAAGGAGGAGCACAGGTTCTTTACCACTGGATGGAAGTGGTAAAGTGAACAGAGTTCTGTAGCCAGCAAAGATAGGGTTCAGCATAAGGCAAAACAAGGCTGGGTTTTGCTTGTGGAATGGACAGAATGTCCAGTTTAAGGCAATATTTTGCAGGCAATGTTTTGGTGAATAACCCTGCTGCGCAGAAGAGCAGTGACAAGGAAAAATATTGCAATGAATGATGTATTCTTTTTTTACCTTGGATCTACGTCAACTACGAGAGTGAGGTAACTTTCAGCCTGGGTCACAGTATCTGCAACATCAAACAGATAGACAGAATCCTAAACTACATTTGGTTTGCATCTCTAGGTGTATCATTACATGTGTCTGAGGAGTAAACTGGTGTGGCAGAGAACTAAACTGTGGATCCCTGACGAGAATCACGAGGAAGGCCATATAGCATAAAATAGCCAACCTGCTAGGGAAACCAGGGACTGTCACTGCACTGGTATGGAATTTGACCAGGTTACCTTCCACGTCCCACTGCATGCAGCTAGACGTTCCATTGCCATAGTTAAATTTCCACTTACTGTGTTGCTTGTATCTTGAAGATATTGTAATCCTAATAGATTTGCAGCATTCACAAGCTCCCCAAGTTTGCCTAGCAACAGCCATCTTTGTCACTTGTTTTTCCATGCAGCGTCATCGTTTGATTTGATCCAAAGCTCCTCCTGAGGATCTCTCTACCTCCTCGGTCGCCGAGCTGTCAACTCACAGAGCTTTACTCACATTCAAATCAAATCACACTGTTGACAAGAATACACCTATTGATTGAAGACACCACCTCACAACTCAGCCAATCACTGGCAGATCCTCTCCATGGTTGGAGGGAACCCATTACCCGCAGAATTTCTGTTGTGTATACTATACCCCACACTAGCATTAATCAACCCTCGGACTCCCAGGCATCTGAATACATTCAGCTGATCCTCTGCCAGGCTAGGAGCCTGGTAGGATCCCATGGGCTAGATTAAAGGCAATCCTGCTAATACCAATGGGGCTATCGACAGGACCAGTACCATCAGGACTCCAAACTGTGGTGTTTCACTTGAAGATCTTGGGCAAAATCTCCCAGTGAAACGCTGAGGAAAAAACATGTGGAAATTGGTGCAAAAGCACTAATTCCTGCATGTGATTTCCGGAAAAACATTTGTTCCTGTTATTTCCCTGCAGCCGGAATTACCAGAACTCTGGTCATGGTTATTCTGAGGTGTGTGTGTGAAGGGAATAACAAGGATTAGTCTGTACAATTTGTAATGAGGCATTGTGTATTTTGATCGACAAGTAGGGCAGCAGTAGTAATACCCTTTAACACTTCTTTCATACACTCCACTCAAGTCACTAGTCCCCAGCACATCAAGCTCTCTCAGATAAAACTGGTAGGTACACTAGCCCCTGATTCCTATCACTTCCACCAAAATACTTATTTCTTGCCTAGCAGTTGGGTGTCTGCCGCCAATAAGTGCATGACAGAGCAAATAAGGGGTGAAGATTGTAGTCTTTGAAGATTGTAGTCTTTTTGCAGGACTTACACAGGTGTGTGTGTTTTGCGTTTGCCCACCATGTCCCTACCAAAACACCAAATATAAAAATAGATTATAAAATAAAGACTTAGATATGGTTGACCATATACTCGTGTACATAGTGGGTTTTGACCATTTTTCTAGAAAAGTATCAGCCCAAATTGTCCCTCTTGGTTCAGCAAACAAAATTATAGGTGCTAGGCTACCACGTCCATATTAGATTCAAATTAAGTTGTTGCACTTTTTTTAAGTGACCTTTCATAAGAGACCATTGTATCATTGTATTTCGTCAATGTGTTTTGGAATGCACATCTCACATATAGGCAGGTACAATGGACTTTTACAATTCTGCGGCTGTGGCGTTTTAAACATAATTACAGACTCGCTGCACCTTCCACAAATTCCATCACCTTCTGCATAATTTGCAGATTTTAATAAAAATGTTTTTTACTCAAATGGATTGAGTTACTAAAACCACTGCCACACGTGTTGCCATGCAAAGGCCAGCCCTTTCCAAAGGCTAACTGAACACTTTTCAGTGGCTGATTTCTGTATTTAGGTATTAAACAGATAACTGAAATGAAGCCTTAGTAAAATGATAAAATAAAGAAGTAGTACTGTCAGAAAATGTACTGCATAATGCTGCATAATTTGCCTTTTCATGCCACAGAATTTAGATAACCCTGCCGCACAATTTGACCCTCCCTACCACATGATTCCAATGTCTCTGACTACAGGCAGGCAAGCTGTAATTATGAGGTTCTTTGGCCAATGAATGGCTTATCACTCTTGCTACATAATCTACCATCGGAATCGTGATTTTCGGAGTTCAACAGCTACAATTTCTTCCTACATCAAATGGTTTAAAGTTTTGAAATGAAGTGGTGCAGCACAGGAACAGTTCCTTTGGCATTTGAATGCGGATTACCTGTATTTCGATGTTAAACGGTTATGATATAACACTTTTCCCCACACAGTATCAATTTGTGTCAAAATGACAAAAAAGCGAATTGAAACGGGCGCACAATGTGCTGATTTTTCTCGTGGCATATTTCAGTCAACACTGCTGAATAATTTGTTATTTTGTTTCTGCAAAATTCAAGCGACCCTGCCTATAGGGCACCGGGGTAAAGCAAGGGTTCCCGACGTGGCTGGGGCAAAATATATACTGCATGCCGTGAACAAGATAAGATGCAGTCGAGCAACCAAAGCCACTGAACCGATCCAGACAGTGGCGCGTGCTCCACGTCAGTACCCGGCTCGCGCAACACATTGCCCTTCCAGATGTTCCAGCAGAGCGCTGTCCTCTGCGCCCCGGCAGCGGCTGCGTGGCCTGCCGGTGGCTGTCAATTAGCACGTCCTCCTCGTCTGGGGTGGCAGGCGGGCAGCTGTTGCCGGCTCCGGGGCCTCGCGACCAGGAGATAGGGGCTTCCCTTCTGTTGTCTCTGGTGTCAGGCAGGGTACCTCACGCGACATCGGAATCGTGAGGTGTGCGGCCTACAGCAGCGTGTTCTGGGCTGACGCAGGTTCGTGTCTCCTCACTGAATGAAGATATTTACAAAGAGCGGAAAACCCACGTGCTCTTTTCTTATTGCCACCTGCAGGCGCGCAACACCCATTGGACTCAGAGGGCTTCAGCCCCCCCCCAACTCCCCCCACCCCCCATGGCTGCCCAGGGTGAGACAGCTTCCCGGGCACACACACAGTCGCACCCGAGCACTTCACAGGTCTTTAAAAGCCCATTTGCATGTTAAAAAATCCTTGCTGTTGTTTCACCCTTTCTAAGAGCCCCTGCTGCTCCACTCTGCCTATTGCTTAAAGATTCAGCCACCCCCACCCCCCGAATTTTTTTCAAAGCCCCCCCCCCCCAAATTTTGGATTCTACTTGCGCCTCTGGCCACCGGCCTACTCGTAATTTCCCAAGCCACAGAGAGATGATGTCTTGTCCTAAATCACAGAGAAAGCACAGGCCCCAAACTGCAACCAGATCAGCATAGCCGCCGCCTTTTAAGCATAAGTGCAGAGTATGCTTCTGTTCAGCATTACTGTAAACAATTTGTCTACATCACTTTTTTATTACATTTTAGAGCTTGTAGCCTTGCATTTATGACAGGTAAAGCAAAACACCAACTACCAAAATGGAAGGGGGAGCCATGCATAAACTCCACTCACCTGGACAATGCCGTCCTTCATTCGAGACAGCATATTTTCAGTGCAATGAACTGCCTTATCTCACACTATCTCACACTTTGAGCCAATGGGAATGCCCCTCGTGACCTGCTCTCCGCTGCACCCCTAGCTCTCACCTCCAGCCCCCATCAGACTTCACCCAGGCCCATACTTTCTGGTCGACCAGTATATTCCCTCATCACCAATACCAGACATCACTCTCTCAGCTTTCATCACTTGCATCGGCCCTTATTAGGCCGCCCCATGTTCCCATATCAGACCTCAACTCTTTTCTGCCTTATCAGATCCCAGCTGCCCTGCTCTCTGATAAGGGTTTGCCTCCCTGCACCCCGTATCAGGCCGTCAAGCACTGCTCCCTCATTAGGCCTCACATCTCTCCTACCCCATCGCCTTTGGCTTAGGTTGTGAGTGAGGCCTGTTGGGGTGCAGGGGTCTCACCTCCCTGCAGCCCATAACGATGACATCCTTACGTTTCCATTAGAACACCCATCCCAGCTCTCCCATCAGCCCATTCTCTTGCGTCCTTACCGGGTCGCTCCTGCGTCTCACCTCTCTTCCCTTTAGACATCACTCACATCCTTACTCTTCCATCAGTCCTCACCACTCTCTCTTTCCACCAGGCCTCACCTCCCTCTTGCCCTCTAGGGCCTCACCATGTTGTTTCTACTTTCCTTCCCCCAGTTAGATCTCCTCTCGCTGGTCCCAGCCAAGTCTCTCTTTCCTGTGTCACAGCCAAACAAGTCAGATAAATAATTACAAAGGTTTCAACATAGTTGGCAGGATTAATGTTCCATTCCACAAGCTTCAAACATTTCTGAGCTGTTTAACCTCTGACCTTGACCTTTGGAATACTTGGACGTTTAAGGACCGTTCCCAATTAATTATTTTATTTGTACATTTTAATCTTTTCCCTGTATTTTTAACGACGTTTTGGTCTATTGTAGTTTCCATAATTCATATAAAAAGTTCCAAATTCCTGGTAACACAAAGGAAACAAGCATAAGCAAAGCCAGTAGGCCTGGCGTTTGCCACCAGCCTTTTGCCAATTCTTGTTTGCTGCTGGGACCTCATCAATCTAAACAAAAATATTGGCTAAAGGAATTTTTTTTTTTTATTTTGGTCTAAAAAAAGCACATATTGCCATAGTCCTGCCTAGCACTGAACGAAACTACTTTGTGTATTCATGTGCTCCTTGGGAAAGGATAGTCCAAGCCGTAACTCATGGTGAAGTCACACAATGGCTGAAGTGGACTGACACATTGCCCCTTGATGCATGCTGAAGTGGGTGGAAGAAAAATGTGCATGACAGAATCACTGATCAATGGATGAAGTCTGGCAAAAAAAACCATACTTAATTATGTTATTCACAAAAGTGTAGTAAAATCAAAAGGTCTTGGCTAATATAGATTTAAAAAAGCCAATCGGTGTGGCATGAACTGCCAGCCTCTTGACTTTGGGAAAGAGGTTGTGAAAGAAAGAATGAAAGGAGAGGGAAAGAAAGACAGGTCCAAGACGGTGGACTCTTTTTAACGCTGCTTTGCCACCCATCCCCGTTATCCAATACTTTATAACCCCCAGGAGGGGCATCCGCAAACTGAAAAGAGCTTACTGGGCTTCACAAGTACCACCCTCTGTGTTCCTGTCAACGTGGTGCCTGCAGCAACCCGCCAGTGGATGTTGTGGATATGTGGCCTGGTGCGGGCTATGTGAGGTGGCGGAGGGGGTGGATGGTGCGGATGGAGAGGGCCAACCTACGAACCTGCTTGCGGAACTGTTGAGGGGCCGAGAGCGGACGCCAGAGACGACAGGGTGCCTCCGGGACACTGAATGAGAGAGGATTGGAGGTGAGACTACTGGACTGAGCCAGCGTGGATCTGAAGCCTGCTACGGGTGCTGTGGCAGCCTGTGGGACCCATGGCGGGATTGCACCAGGTTGTCCGCCTTCCTCCTGCCCTTCGCTGACACAGGGTGTGTTACTCTTACAACGCAACTATTACAACGTAATGCTGTTACAACACAGCTATTACAACGCAAATACCATTACAATGCATGCCATTACAACGCATGGCATTACATAGCAGATGCTATTACAACGCATACCATTACATCGTAAGTATTGGTAAGTATTTAATTTTTTTCAAATTTTATTTAATATTTTATAATTGATTTAATTATTATTAATTATAAAAAAATATTTATTTCGTTTTTAAATATTATAAATTAAATATATTAATTTAAGTAATTTTTTTAATAAGTATGAGTATAGGAGTATATGTTTTGGGGTACTGATGTATATGTTTTGGGGTGTTTGGGTATTTTTAGGTTTTTGGGCTGGGTTTGGGTTTTGGGGTACAGGGGTGTTTTTAGGTTTTAGGGCAGGGTTTGGGTTTTGGGGTACAGGGGTGTTTTTAGGTTTTAGGGCAGGGTTTGGGTTTTGGGGTACAGGGGTGTTTTTAGGTTTTAGGGCAGGGTTTGGGTTTTGGGGTACAGGGGTGTTTTTAGGTTTTGGGGCAGGGTTTGGGTTTTGGGGTACAGGGGTGTTTTTAGGTTTTAGGGCAGGGTTTGGGTTTTGGGGTACAGGGTTTTTTTTAGGTTTTAGGGCAGGGTTTGGGTTTTGGGGTACAGGGGTGTTTTTAGGTTTTAGGGCAGGGTTTGAGTTTTGGGGTACAGGGGTGTTTTTAGGTTTTAGGGCAAGGTTTGGGTTTTGGGGTACAGGGGTGTTTTTAGGTTTTAGGGCAGGGTTTGGGTTTTGGGGTACAGGGGTGTTTTTAGGTTTTAGGGCAAGGTTTGGGTTTTGGGGTACAGGGGTGTTTTTAGGTTTTAGGGCAAGGTTTGGGTTTTGGGGTACAGGGGTGTTTTTAGGTTTTAGGGCAGGGTTTGGGTTTTGGGTACAGGGGTGTTTTTAGGTTTTAGGGCAGGGTTTGGATTTTGGGGTACAGGGGTTTGTGTTTTGGGTTACTTAAATTATATTTACCATTGTTAAATTAATTAAAATATGTTTAATAAATTAAATTAATTTTATTTCATTAATTACATTTTTAAATTAAATAAATTAAATAAAATAAATTATTTCAATTAATTAAATTTCATATCAATTTTATAAATATGTACATTAAGTTAATTTTATTATTTAAATTAAATTATTCCCATTTTTTATTAAAATTACATTTATTAAATAGATATTATTTTATTAAATTAAATTAATGGCTATTTTAATATGTATTTTATTTAAATTAATTAAATTAAATTAATTAAATTAACTTAATAATATTTTAAAAAAAAGATATACTTACCTATACTTACGATGTAATGCCATGCGTTGTAATACCATCTGCTATGTAATGCCATGCGTTGTAATGGCATCCGATGTAATGGATCCTGCGTTGTAAAAATTCCGCTGTAACGGAATGCGTTGTAATATTTCGCGTTGTACTGACACCAATCTTGACACAGTGTGTGCTGCTCGACACCGGGTGTGCCCCAGCCCATTGCGTTCAATTGTACTCCGCCTGCATGGTGCTGAACTGCGGGACTTACTGAGTGAGCTGCTGGTGCCACAGAAATTCCTGCGGTTGATCTAAGGCCTGGGGTGGGGCCCACCACACGGGCCCCAGAGATGGGGAAATGGCTCCCGCTCTTCGCTGGGAGTCTGTCTGGACTCCCCTACAGAACTAGAGGGGCTCGTGTTGCATGGGATCGCCCCACATTTATTTGGCAGCCTACACCAATTAATACTCATTCAAGCACTTGTTCTTCCTATCAGGGAAATTAAGGTCTCCCTCACTGAAAAATATGTTCTAGGTACAGTTGATTGCTGTCTCTTTTTACCCTATGTCACTTTGCTCACTACTCGCTGCCGCATCATAATCTGTTTCGTTGGCAGTGTTTGGGGACGCCTGGCGGTGCAGCAGAGATACAACGCCTCTATTCATCCTTGCGGTTTTTGCACCTCTTGATGCTGTGACCTTTTTACTGTTGTGGCCATCTGCGCTTTGGGCAGCATGTGCTGCGTTGCGCCACACTACACTGGAGGGCAACTGCGGGCAGGCCCATGATCTCTGGATGTTAACCCCTTCCTCCCTGATGCCTACGCCCTGAAGCTGGTTCCTCCCCCAGCTGTGGAAGAAGATAGCAGTGAGTCGCGTGATTGTTGCTTCCGTCCACTGCCTTGGCTGTCTTTGACACAACACTAGACCTCTTTATCATTACGCTCTCGGGCAGACCCTTATGGACCCTGATTGTTTGCACTGCAGTGGCTTTCTTGCTGGCAGAGATTGCTGGGATGGGCCGTACTCGGAACACCACCTCCAGGACCTTCTCACGTTCCTCTTCATCTGTGGGAGCTGATCGATCGGATCCACTGAGCCAACCTTCAACCCCTGGAGACAGGTTGGATGTGGTGTTGGTGGCTAAAGAACACTCCCGGGTTTCCCTGGAATCTAAAATTGACAATGTAGTCGCAGATCTCACAATACTCCATGATGATCTAAGGAAATTGGCAGAGTAACGACCACGGAACAAACTTTCTTGGAGATTCAACCTGCCACAAAATTATTGTAACAACATTATTGTAACAACAAGTGCAAGAATATGGCTCTAGGATTCAGTGTCTGGAGTCTAGAGTGGAAAACGCAGAGGGTCACTCAAGACGCAATATTAGCTGCCTTATTGGCCTCCCCGAGGGGGCAGAGGGTTATGATGTGGTCGCATTTACTGAAGGGTGGCTCAGGAAGCTGCTGCCGGAATCCTCCTTGTCATCTAACTGCACTGTTGAAAGGGCACACCGAATTCCCTCAGGGAGACCCGCTCCTGGCGATAGCCCCTGACCATTCATCTTTAAAGTATTACCCTATTGTGACAGAGACTCCATTCTGCATGAAACCAGGAAACTGGAAGACATCAGGCTGGACAATGCACGCGTAATGTTCTTTCTGGACTACACCATAGGAGTGCAACCAGTGGTGGCTCCTCTGCTAAGGCGGAGGAGCGTAGCCCCACTTCTTTTAAGCAGTGTGACTAAATGAAAAATAAAATGATAATAACTAAATGTTATTATCATTTTATTTATTCCCACTGCTTTGCGAGCGGGCGGGCAGGGCTGCTCTGCTCTCAGAGCAGGGCAAGGGAGGAGTGCAGAGCACACTGACGTGCGCATGATGCTTTGGTAGGGCCTCTGGGCACTTTCCATGTTTTCCATCCAGGCTGCTTACAGCCAGGGTGGAGAACATTCCCAAACTCCCAGTCCTCTTCTGAGCGCAAGAACCACGGCGCTCAGACCTATTTGGTCAGGGGAGCCTGAGTGCTTTCCAATCACAATGCTGCATTGCAGCATTGTGATTGGTCAGGGTAGCTTGGGGGTGCTTCCTGGTTCCTGTTCTGACGCAGAGGAGAGCGGAAGCTGAGACGCAGGACGTGGCGAAAAGGTAAGTCGCTATTTAACATTTTTTACATTCCCCTTCCTCCTCCCCCGCCTCTACCCACGATCCATGCCGGCCGCCGCTGAGTGCAACACCAATGCAGTTCCTTCTTGCAGTAAAACTGCAACTCTGAACACTGGCTATGAAATACTCTTTACTTTTCCCTATGCAGTTGCACGTGGTATCTGCTGACAAGATTCTTTGATACACCACAAGATGCCTTGGACTGCTGGAGGCCTCTGGACTCTTCTCTGGTCCCTGACCAAACGGGTATGGGGGGCAGCAGGGGGTCCACGAGCAGCCCACCTGGATCACGACAACGGCATAAGAAACATCACCTCCTGGCCCGAATATGGGACGGATCATAACAGAGCACTGATGGGCTGTCCAGGAGGATGCATGGATCAATGATGCAGTTACTGGTACTGATCAGGATGCAGTCTCTACTCGATCATCGAGGGACGAGGAGTAGTCGGCAGCATGCCCATCAGATACCAACTCGGCAAACCTGCCGGATGTCACCCCACAGATGTCTTGTGACATTATTTGATCTAATCCTTCTTTGGTCTGTAAAATACCTTTTGCTGAATCTTTATTTTGCTCTCCTGCCTATCATGATCTACTGCACACAGATCGGGCCTCTCCAAGTTGTGAAGGACCAGGCATGTTGATGGTGGGTGGGGGCTTCCCCATCCCTCTGGGTCGGCGTGCCCACACAGGGGGTTGCAGCTGGGCTGAAGTCAGGATGCACCTTATCTCTGTACTGTTAGGGGTTGATACTCTGAATGACCTATGAAGCCTTATACCCCGCACCCACATCTTTTAAGGTTCATTCTTTTTGACATAGTTTGTGTCTCAGTTTGGGCAGCCTACCCTAAAGCGCTCCCTTTTGGTATTGAAAACACGTCATGTTTGCATCAGGTTCAAGTTGCATTGGTTCTGCTGCATTCGCCTCGGGGGACTCTGACCCTGCCCTTCCATGTAGTCACGTGCACACTTTCAGACTTCAATATTATACACTCTTTCACCCAGCTATAATATGACATATCAGAACACTATCACCTGGAATGTCCATGGTATGCATACCCCATTTAGTTGCTATGCAGTATATTCATATCTCAAACGCCACATTTCCCACATCGCTCTTTTGCAGGAGTCACATTTAACACTTTCAGAATGGATCAAACTCAACGCAAGTGGAGAGGGCAGGTTTTTGCCACAAACTACATTTCTTATGCCCGAGGAGTATTAATCTGGGTTCCCCCGGGGACTTATTTTCTGGTGGATGAAGTTTTGATAGATGCAGAGGGTAGGTAAATATTAATTAGGGGCAGGCTCAATGGGTGTCTCCTCCAGTTGGGCAATATTTATGCACCTAATGCTGATCAGGGCTCCTTTCTACATTCACTATCCTAGATACTCTCAAGTTTGAATGACCTCCCATGTTTGACAGGAGGTAACTTTAATAGTGTCTTGGACACAAGCCTGGACCGCTCCTTTCCTCTTTTACAATGTACAGCAGCCTCTATTAATGCCTTGACGCTGAAAGACTGGTTGTATCAATGGCATCTGGTGGATATATGGAGGTCTCGTAATCCCACTTCACAAGTGTATTCTTTCTGTTCCCACCCACACTAACTACATATTAGAATAGATTGGATATTATGCTTTCCATTGCCCATACTGACCATTTGGGTCGTACTTACTCCAACCAAAATCTACAATATATACATATCACATGGGACACTGAGCATCCCCCGATCACCACTTGGTGCCTACAGCCGGGTATGCTAGAGGACCCCCATTTTCGTGCTTCCCTACATATTGCTATTGTTGAGTACTTTTATCAAAATGTGGGTACAACTACCTCAGCCCTGATAGAATTGGACGCCCTAAAAGTAACGCTTAGAGGCTGTTGTCTGGGCCTGGGCTGCGGCATGCGGACACAGGTTGAGGACGAGCTATCCAAGATAGAGCGAGTCCTTCTGGCACTTGAAGCTCGCTCTATCACTGAACCCCTGTGTACGTCTGACCTTGCAGAAGCCCCCAGAACAAATGTTATCCATACTCCCCTTTTCTCATCCAAACCGTAGTTCACAAAAGCAAGAGTCCTTCAAGGCTCCAACATCTCATCCATGGATTCACCGTCTACATGAAGTCATTACCAGCAATGATCAATTAATTTCAGCTCACATGCTATACCTACGCAGATGACCTACAAATACTTTTTAAAGCCCCAAAGGCATTGAACGCTAAAAAATCTTCAGTTGCCTCAGAGCCGTTGATAAGTGGACGACAATGAGCCATCACAAGTTGAATGCATCCAAAACTGAAATACTCACATGTGGGGATTGGAAAAATTTGAACCCACTCTGCGCCTGGGCTAACGACCTGGGACCACCTCCTAAAGTGTCCAAGGAAGTAAGAAACCTTGGAATTACACGATGTCCAAGTTATCAATGAATCCCAAAGTGGATAAGTTAGCAAGTGCAAGCTTCATTACTATGAAAACTCTGTGACACATCTTCCCCCATCTAGGATTGCCACAGTAGGTCCAAGCTACTGTCTATCTTTTACTGTCTAAACTTGATTACGTTAATGGTCTCCACCACGGATTATCCTTATCAATTATGAACAAAGACTACAACGGATTCAGACCTCTGCCGCATGTAAAGTCACAAGGCCACATCTCTCCTGCCTTGAGGGCCCTACATTGGTTACCGGTTGGCAGAAGATCCATTTTAACACTGCTTTGTATCACCTACAAAGCAATACATGGAACAGGATCACTTTTCATCAGGAATAAAATCATCAAATACTTACAACAAAGGAACCTCCTCTCCAGATTGGCACCTCACCTTAAAATCTCACTATCTTATCTTCAGAAGTCTACTCTTTCCTACATGACCACCATACTCAAAACACAAATGTACAACATATGCCTGTGTATGTAAACATGTATAATTTGATTATATGTATGTGGTTGGATACACGCATTTCTTTGTACATATATATATAACTTCTAGTTTTAAAATATATAGATATTCTTACAGGTCTGTTTAACATTACCTATGGTTAAAATATATATATTATTTTATGCTTAACATGCATATAGGTCACTGAATAGTTTACATATAAGTTATTTGATTATGTGCTTATGATTCTCTATTTTATTTTATCTATCACAATGTGTAAATGTGATAAGTTATATACTTTATTTGATTATATGCTCATGGGTCTCTGTTTTGTTTTATTTTATCTATCACAATGTGTAAATATGATCATAACAATTGTATCTATAAGTGCTTCACTATTGAAATATTGGGAAAATATAAACTAAAAATAAAGAAATATATATAAAGAAAAAAAGATAAAAAATTTGCTTTATATACAGCAACACTTGAAAGTCGGTTTTCCTAACTATTTATCCATACATGCACATATGAGACTTTATATAATATAACTTCATATCTCTATATTATTTTCTCTATACATGTGTACCTCTCTGTGTAGTTATGTATCTATATGTTTGATCCTCTACTGTAGAAAATAAATGAATGGGAAAAAACAGAAAAAAACCTTCATCTCGCTTCAATTCACTACTCTATGTTTCATCCTACATCTCTTTCAATATATCCTCTACCTCTACTCTATGATATAGCTCAAACATCATTGTACCACTATGATGTACATTTTAGGGAAGAACTGTATGGTCATTCACCCCCTGTATTCATCTATTTGAGAGTTGTGCTCTAATCACTTTACTGCACAATACTCACTTATTGTAACACAAACAGAAAGACAACATACAGTTATGTCACTAGAAATCCAACGAAATATAGGATATCTAAGTGGAAATTGATCCTACAATTAACTGAAAGCTAAGGGATAACTTAGAACCCTGAGTGACATTACCCCTGTAGTGTAGCACAAAGGTTAAAGATGAGGCCCAAGTTGCAGCTCTACATATGTCACAGATGGAGACACCTGCCCGCTCGGTCAATGAGGCCACCATACTCCTAGTAGAATGGGCCTTTATTCCACGCGGTGTATCTTTACCTTCTGTCTGAAAATTTGAGAAAATATCCATATTTACCAATTTAGCTAAGATGGAACAGGATGGTTTTTCCGCTTTTTTTCACAGGGCCAAAATTAACAAGTAGACGATCAGAGCTTCTGAACTCTGCTGATCATGTGCGATAGATCTCAAGGGCTCTTACCACATGTTAAAAGATTAATAAAAGACCTATGATATTCCCTTCCTGTTGTTGTAATGCATGGAGTATTATTTCCTGGTCCACATGGAAGGTGGAATTGACTTTAAGCAAAAACCTTGAATCCAAGGAAATCACTATACTGGAGTTGAAAACCCTTAAATATAGATGACAACGGACTAAATTATTTAGTTCCCTAACCTCTTCGCTGTCCTAATCACAACTAAGTAGAATACTTTTATGGTAAGGACCTTTCAGATACCTCCTCTAAAGGCTCAAAAGGGTGTTTCAATCAATTATTGCCTATCTGAGACAGCATTCTATTGCAGAGAGGTGCTCTTGCAACCCCTCAGCAGCCCCAACTTTGTAAAAGGGCACAAACAAAATAAACAGGAAGGGTTTGGGTGGGGGAGGTATTTATGGCAGGGCCTTTAACCTTTAATAGAATGAGAAAACAGTTTGACAGTGGTGGCCTCAATGGAGAGAATGGGCAGTTTCACTCAAATAGTAAGTAATGGGACAAGGATGGAAGAAGAGGAGATAATGACGGGCTTATTATCTTGGCCTTGATTCAGAGTCTTCACACTGTGAGTAACAAAGGAACATGGTAGGAAGGTCTGGTCACCTCCTTTGCTACTCTAGAGCAGAAACTCAGTTCTACACACACAGTGAAATGCAAGCAATTTGATTGACGTGATAAGAGTCTGTAAATTGAATGCTGGATTCGCAAACAGTACTAACATTTTTTGCAAATGAATACTTTTCCTTTTAAATGCAAGTAAATTGAGGCTGCCACCATGGAGCGGCTGTAATCCTAGTGGCTTGCCCCAAAAGAGATGGCAGAAGAGAACATGACGTCAGCCCAGTAACAATGTCTTCTGAAGTTTTGACTCATCTTTCACATTGAAAAACCTGGGGTACAACAATACATCATGCTTTATTGTACCCTCATGAAGAGGAAAACGTTTTTTTAGTTCAAATCATATTTTTATTGAAAAATAACATAAATGGTAGCAGAAGTGATAGCGGCAAGAAGGCATCTGAAGGGTTATCGTCATGTTACAAAGAGACCGCAATCAGACATGGATTATACATAAAACAATACGTGTACATAAACGAAAAATAAAGTACCAACATTGCATACTCACATTTTTATATAGTTCCATAAAGCCCTCCGTCTAAATCAAGTCATATAGTACATTTACACTTCATTGTTCCTGTTTTATGGTTATAGGATTGTCAAGTCTGTGAGCACAAGATATAATCATTACAGTTCATGTAGCGTGCACCCTAAAGTTTACTGAGTAAAGACCTCATCATTTAGACCTTCATGGTGGGTCAAAGGTGAAGGAGGCCTGGTCTAAAGAAGACCATAGTTTTTTGTTGGTGACCTGCCATGGTGATGATTGTAAAGCGGGATTGTCAGTGCCCCTAATGCAGGACAGCCACTCCTTCCATGCATTGAAGGAGACCTCACCTGTTGATTTCCAATTGCATAGGATCACCTTACATGCTAATGTAAGTAGAAGGTCCAAGAGTTGGCGGTCATGGTCCCCCTTTAGTGATGGATCTAAGGCTCCTAGGAGAATATAGATGAATTCCCTTGTGGGATGTATATCAAACGTGTGTCCAATGTAGTCAAAGATTTTTGTCCAAAAGGTGTGAAGCATGGGGCAATCGAACAACATGTGTGAAAGGTCACCAATACCAGAGGAGCAGTTCCAGCACTTCGGTGTGTCCCGCAGGCCAACCTTAAATAGCCTCTGTGGGGTCCAAAACGCCCTGTTAATAATCATATATTTGGTCTGTGATAGTATCGGTGACACCTTGTGTGTGAGTGCTGATGTATGTATCCTGACCCAGTCTATACTTATTCCAGTGTTGTTTGTTTCTGATTCCCATTTTACCTCATTTCGCCTCATAGACTTGTTGGCCGTTGGTGCGAGTAGTTTATATATTTTTGAGACAAAATGTCCAGAGGATTGAAAGTGTGGTAGTATAGCTTTTAGCCAAGGCGTCACTAGCTTGAATGCCCTAGTGGATAAGGCTGATTTTAGCTTTAGGAAGGCATAAAAGTCAATCGGTAGCAGGGAGTGTCTAGCCTGTAGAGTCGAGAATGGCAGCGGCATATTATTTTCGTATAGGTCAGAGATCACGTTAATACCATTATCAGACCAATGGTCCCATATGATGGGTGATCCGCCAATTTTAATAGACGGGTTATGCCATAAAGACGCAGAGGAAGAATTGTGGATTTGTTGACCAGAGGCATGGACGCGATCTATCCGCAGAAGTGCTCTCTTGGTATTGAGCATGATGTATTTAGAGTTCGTGAGGTGTGTGAGGTCCATTGTTAGGACAGCGTAGAGCGGGGCTTTGCCTATTAAGGATTTTTCAATATTGACCCATAAGGGCGTGTAGACAGGGTCTTCGATAAACCAGGAGGCTCCCTGTTTGCAGAGAAAGGCGGACTGGTAGTTTCTGAAATTTGGTAATCCTAATCCCCCTTTAGGCTTTGGGAGTTGCAGTTTTTTCATGGCAATTCTCGGTTTCTTCCCTTTCCACAGGAAACCCGAGATCAATTTCTCAATTTTATGTAAAAAGTCTTCCGTGAAGGTCATGGGGAGCATACATGCCATGTAGTTAACCATAGGACTGATCATCATCTTTATTGTTTCTGCCCTACCCCACCACGAAAGGAATTTAGGAGACCAGCCGTCTAATAGCTTTTGTATTTTTTTATAGAGCAGCTCTTCGTTAATCTTTAAGGTGGATATCAAGTCCTTTTCAAATTCCAGTCCTAAATATTTAAAACTCTTCGACTGCCAGGTAAGCCCGGAGTCGCCCAGGATTGTTTTATCACATAGGTTATTCAAAGACTTCACCTCAGTTTTATCCTTGTTCAAGGAGTATCCAGAGACAACTGAGAATTCATCTATTGTGGACATTAGCGCTGGGATAGCTTTGTCAGCTTGTTCACTCATGACCAGCACGTCATCTGCATAAGCCGTGAGTTTGATGGTACAATCAGCGAACGGGATTCCAGCGATGTCAGAATTTTCCCTTATGTAGTATAGAAAAGGCTCAATAGCCAGGAGGAATAAGGACGGGGATAGCGGACATCCCTGTCTAGTGCCCTGTTCTAGACCAAATGGGGAGGAAAAAGCGCCGCCAGCTCGTACTCTAGCAGAGGGGCAGGCATATAGGGACATGACTAATTTGGTAAATACGGGGCCCAGGTCAAATTTATGTAGTACAGCATTTAAGTAAGCCCAGTCTACTTTGTCAAACGCTTTTTCAGCGTCTAGCGTAATGGCGACGGTAGGTGTGGATAAGAGTTTCGCTTTTTCAATGACATGAGCCAGGATTCTTGTGTTATCGCTCGAGAGCCTGTTCTTCAGAAAACCCGCTTGTGAGGGATGTATTAGAGACGGCAAGACTTTTTGAATGCGATTTGCTAAAATTGAAGCTAGGAGCTTGCAATCTAAATTTATCAATGAAATAGGCCTGTAGTTTTTGGGTAGTTTGTGGTCTTTACCTTCTTTGGGTATTACCGCAATTACAGCCTCTGCCATAGTCCCCGTAACTTTACCTGTATTGCTAATTTCGTGAAAGACCTCTAGGAGAGGGGTTGAAAGAATATGGGCAAAGGTTTTATAAAATTGGGCTGTATAACCGTCAGGTCCAGGGGCTTTTCCCTTTTTGAGGGATTTGATCGCGCTAATAACCTCCGACTCAGAAATCGGCTCATTCAAGGAGTCTCTTTCTGCGGCCGTAGGCGTTGGGAGTGTGCATTTGGAGAGGTATTTCTTCATTTTTTCGTTGTCCACTTGCATGTTCTTAGCATAGAGTTTCTCGTAAAAGTCCTTGAAGATATTCGCAATCTTAGTGGGATCAGAGTTAGGATTCCCCTTTTCATCGAGCAATGATGCTATGGTATTCTTTTGAATTTTAAATTTAAGATAAGCCGCTAGTCCTTTCCCCGCTTTGTTCGAGTCACAAATTTTGAAACGCTTCCTCCTGTCTAGCCAAACTCCCGCCTTTTCGCTAATAAGTTTATTATAGGTGTATTTCTGATTGGACAGTTCAGTTAGGACTTCAGGGTTTCTACTCCTCAAGTATGTGTGTTGGAGTTTTGAAATGTCTTCCTCCAGTTTCAATAGGGCTGCAGTGCGGTTCTTATTAATTGCAGACGATATTTTTATAATAAGTCCCCTTATGGTGGATTTCAGTGCCTCCCAACGGGTGGTGTCTGAAGTGTCTCCCCTCTTATTTAATAATAAAAAGTCTTTAATGGCAGTGTCAAGGGTTTCTTTGTGTTTTGTGTCATTAATAATGGTGTCATTGAATCGCCACATAGATTGACGGGTGGTCGGTTTAATATTAGACAACGTAAGTGAGATGCAGGAGTGATCAGAGACTAATCTGGGGGCAATGTCCGCGTCCTCAACTCTTGCCACCGCGTTGTTGGAAATGAGTATGTAGTCGATTCTCGAAAACGAGTCATGTGGTGGGGAATAGAATGAGTAGTCTCTGTCATCAGGATGCATCAAACGCCACGTGTCCACCATGTGAAATCTATTGCATAGTTTCATGAACGCCTTATGGGCTCTTCCCGGGCGGAAGACGCATTTAGAGTCTCTATCCAGTATTGGGTCGTATGGGAGATTGAAGTCGCCCGCCAGAATATGGACAGCCGTGTCGGGGATGGAGTTTATCTGTTTCGTTAGGCCTACCCAGAAGGACGGATCATGTGTATTCGGAGCATAGATATTTGTGACAAAGAATTCAGTGTCATCTTTGAGTAGTCTCGCTGAGACCCATCTGCCTTTCGTATCTGTTGCACTAGAGACTATTTCCACATTTGCATTCTTGGCCACTAGTATCACCACACCATTCTTCTTTGAGACTGCCTCAGAGCCCACCACCTCAGTATAATACTTATTACGTAGTGTGTGAAATTGCTTTGCTTCTAATTTTGTTTCCTGCAGTAGGGCTATATCACCACGCTGTCTTCGTAGATAGTCAAGTGTCTTTTGGCGTTTAACCGGCTGGTTAAGCCCTTTCACGTTCAGTGATAGTATTCTAAGGTTAGCTATAATTGTCGTCCCTATAGGAGTATCTATAACAGGAGCCATCAATTATGCAGCCAGCAATATCGTGTCACATTACATGTGTATGCATAAGTATTAGGTCGTGGAAGCAGTCTCAAACCCCTTAAAAAGTCAGCAGCATCTTTTAACACGTACAATGTGCGGCCAGCATAGTATTCAGGAAACAGAAGGACAGAGTGTAAGCTTCGGAACGTAATGTGGTACATTGGATGCAAGCTAGTATGCAAGATGGACATAACTAAACAAAACCATAAGCAAAATATCAGAACAACCCCCCCCATCACCCCTGCCAACCGCCCTCCTCCCTCCTCCCTCACCCACAGCCCACCCCTCCCTCCCCAATAGTAGAAACAACAGAACATGGCGACTTGGGAGTGACGACCAAGCGGCCGCCTCCAAGCAACTTACTCCTAACTAGCAATTATATGGGCTGCAACCCAATTCTAAGCGAAAAACACAGCCCAATTGTGTAGGCAACAATAAACAATAATCAAACTATGGTTTTCAGAGCGTTAATCACCGGAAAGTCACTGCAATGGCTTCAGTATCGTGGTCAGATATATCAGTACCTGCAACGGAAATATCGTAAGCGCATTCGATAACAGGTAGGAGTACTACATGTCAACATGTCAACAGTGCAGCATAGCGTCAACATAGCATCAACAGTATAGTAGGACAGAACAGTACAGCATAGCGCTTATCCGAGGTCCATGAGGGACGCGAACAATATAGCATGGCAGTATGACGTCATGATATCATAGTGATGTAGGTATGGTATCGTGGGTATCGTGGGTATGGTATCATGGATAGCACCATAATGATGTGGGTTTTAATGAAAGAGCATTCAAGTTAAGGATTCAAGTTAAGGATTTGTGCGATCGTTCAAGGGATCGTTCAAGGGATCGTTCTAATTTAGGTCCGGAATCAGTTGATTCACTGGCCCAAGGGTACAGAGAACATTATCATGTCATAATCATGTCATAGTCGGCCACAACCCAGTTGCGTTCACCAACTAGGTAACAAGTCTAAGGAGGAGACCCTCCTAGCAGATCCAGTCCGGCTAGGCACTGTTACAAGGATCCTGGATTCTGAGAGTGGCAGTACAAGATCTCCAACTCATAGTTTATCCTAGGCCAGAAGCAGAGGCTCCTTGTTGAGCTGGAGGGGAGACTTCCATATTGCCATCTCCATGGTCAAACAGGAGCTGCCGCAGTTTTCGCGGGTCTGAGAACACATGAGACACGCCTTGTATAGTTACTCTAAACTTTGTTGGACCAATAAAGCCATACAGGTGACCAAGTGATTTTAGTTGGGGTCTCAATGCAAGGAAGGCTTTCCTGATCTCCATTGTCTCCTTACTGAAGTCCTGTGAGATGAAGATCTTCTGGCCCTTCCATAGCACGTGGTTGTTTTTGCGAGCGAAGGTGAGTATCTGCTCTGTGTGTTGGTACCTCAGTGGCTTGCACACAATTGCTCTTGGGCCTTTTTGGTCTTTTGAGATTCGTCCTGGCACTCTGTGTGCTCTGTCAAACTCCAGGGGTTGAGTGAAGGTTAGATTTGTGGCCTGTGTGAACCACTCCTCAAGGAAGGGTATGCATGAGTCATGTTTTTCCTCCGACTTCTCCGGCATACCAAAAATTCTTAGGTTCCCCCTCCTGTTTCTGTCTTCCAACTCCGCAACCTTCCTCACTAGATGGTCAGAGCATAAGGAAAGATTCTTGATAGCTCCACATGTCTTATTTTCAAAGTCTTCCAGTTTGCTTATCCTGGTTTCAGTCTCCGCTAATCTTGAGTTGATGTCTTTAATATCCTGGCGCACAGCAACAACCTCGTCTTTGGTGGACTTGGCCAAGTCTCTGACTTCTTCTAGCCTGCTCAAGATTGTTTCAATCGCTTCTTCCATTTTTTTGCTCCCTTTGTTCCCTTTGATCGGTGTCGGTGGGTTAGATTTCAGGCGTTTAGAAGCTGTGCCATTTTCTTTGTCTCCCATACTTTAGATGTGTGAGGCGATGGGTTGTGTAGGTGCCTTGATGTCTCCCAGGCATGTAGCGCCGGAAAGCTGAAAAGCAATCTCTGTTTGATCGTGCAAGGCAGCAGATTATACACTTCTCCCGTTTTTGAAGTTGATTTTACAGTAGAGAGCTATGCATGCATTACCAACTTATGTGTTGCTTTCCCTTTAACGCACTCGGTTTGCGTCACTAATTTGTATAATTTGAAATATCACTCCTTGTAAATATCCTTGTAAATATCAATTCGTGAGGGTAATTGCAGCAGTAGCAAACTCCCCCCATCTGGTTGTCATGTGGTCTTGCACTCTATTCAATGCTGCACGGAGCTTTCACTTCACTTCACTGTCACTTCACTGGCACTTCACTTATTTGCAGGCATGTAGAATTTTCAGGCGTTTTACACTACTTCATATGACCAAACCATATACACAGCCTCAAAACACTGAGCAGATCAACAGATGAAGCCAGTAGCAGGATGACCTAGCTGCAATATCAGCGCAACGACAGACGCGCCGGGGAAACCACTATTTCAGGCTGCCTACATACAGCTATAAATTCTGTACTTCCGTTTTTCAGACAGTTTGTCAGTGTGCCTTAACGTGGGGAGGAGACCGTGTAGATTCACAGCATTCACAGTATTCACACGTGCGCTGTGTTTTATGTGCGCTGTGTTTTATGAGTGAAAATAGACATTATGAGGGCAATCTCCTGTGTTGCTGCACGATAAACCAGATACAGTACTCTGCCCGCCGCCATTTTGTTGAAGCGCTTGTTGTTCATGGATCTTTAGAGACATTAGCACAGTTTACCCCAACAGTTAGTATAGTTGCCCACAGACTGCGCAGATTGTAATAATGGGGTCACTGGGCTTTTTTCAGGTCGCAGTCACAGTCGGGTGTTTGATCAGGCTGCCATTAAGCCGCCGGTGTATATTGCCGGTGTTTCGCGCCTTTACCTCCCTTTCGTGTTGGTCGGTTAAAATGCGGCCAAAAGCATACTTTCTACTCACGGTTCCGGGGGCTGGGCATGCCGCTGGTCATACCGCTGGTTAGGGGTCCATTTCATTTAGATTCCTGTCGCTGACTGCGGCGAGCGGACCAGGTGCCCCGGAGTGCTGCGCTGCTGTATCCGGCATCAGTCTCCGTCCCGCTTTACAGTCTACAGAGGCCAGAGCGGGCGGTTCTGCAGTTTCAGCATTCCGTGCACTAAATCAGTTCAAAATTCAGGGCATGTTGCAGAAAGACCCCGTGAATCGATTCCTTCGCTTTCCAGAAGCTGGGGGGTCAGATAGCAGCCCTCTGTGATCGTTAAAGGAGCAGTCGCCTGGAGGAGGTCAGAGCTACGCCGCCATTCTCTCCGGCGTCCAAGCCACGCCCCGTCCATGAAGAGGAAAACGTGATTGAAAATATATGAATGTGATAGCAAACAGAAATCACAAACAAGTTCCATGCAACAGTATATATTCTCTTAGCTCAAATCGCAAGTGACTCGTGTCGACGCCGAGGAGTCACTGTCCCTCTGTCTACCTCCTCAGATTGTGGTGAGCATTCCTATTTAGCTAAAAAGAGGTAAAGCCAAGCTTAAGGTATAAACAAGCAATGGCATAGCCAATAGGTCTCGCCATTTGACCTTATAAGTGTTTAGCCAGAGCTAATGGCTTTGCCAATTTTTGTAAGCTATATTGTAGAGCAGTGTGGCTACTGTGTAGTATGTTGAAAAGTTATAATATATAAAAAATTTTGTTACCTTTAATATAACCAAGAAGACATTATGTACAACTGAACGATCCTATTAAAGAAAGAACATAAAATTGTCTTCTAGTTTTTTTTGTCCTTGCAGTGCTGGCAACTTTTTGCCTGTTAATGAAGCAAGTAGTTTTCCAACAATCACACAATTTGGAAACGCAGGTGTGCCAATGGCCCAGTTTGCCTGGTTCGAGAGTTGCCAATCCAACCTCTCATCAGTCACCATGCAACACTGTCTTTAACGTGCATTCACGGTTGATTATATTAAGTTCAGTGTTGCGTACGTTCCAAAATGCCCATGCCAATTTTTTTTTCCTCAGGATAAAGTTGAATCAGACTCTCACACAATCTGCATCACAATAAAGTACTATTGACCTTCAGGGGTCATAGCTCCATCACCCAAAAAAAAATCCGCTTTGAAACAAAATCTACTTTAATATGTACCTGGCGAGAAAGAAAGATGGGCCGTTCTAGTGTGCCACCACACAGCCGCGATTAAGATGTGTTTCAGCAGCACAGACAACAAGTATTTGCAATGTGATGATTCCACGATGGGAGGTAGTGGTGTGAAGACTGCACTGGGAAGGTTAAGCCTTCCCCTTTAAGAAACCCTGACAGATAAGTCAATCGCGATGAAAAGACAGGACTCCATTAAAACACTAAATGGAAAATTAAAGTTGATCCTTTTACCCATCGGCTTTTGGAGTATGCTGCAAATTGCTTCCATTTTTCAAATACTTCTTTGTGTGATTCTGAAGTTTTAAATAAGCGTAATGTGACAAAAGGCTCCAGCCAGACGCTTGAGCGTGCAAGGCCGCCATTGTTGGGGATTAGGAGGCGTGCTGCGCTGTTTACAAAAAAAAGTTTAAATGAATGATGAGAAAATAAAGTTGTGCAAGCCGCACGGCTGCCATTGCTTAGGATTAAAGGCGGCATGCTGTGCTATTTAAAAAATGAGACTATTGAAAAAACAGAGTTGGGCAAGCCGCCCAGAAGAAAAGCTAGGTGCGCCGTCTTTGTGGGTAATTAGGAGGTTTGCCACACTGCTTAAAAAATGGATGACAAAATAAGAGGCACATGCCACAATTATTTAAGATTAAGGGCTAAAAATAAGATATTTAAAAAAACAGTTTGGCGGGCCGCGCAAAAGAAAAGACAGGCACAGACGCCATTGTTAAACATGATGGGTCGTGTGCAGTATTACCGTACAGAAGCAAAGGGCAGGGTGACAAACAAAGGGAGCCAGAGAGAAGGAGCAGCAAGTCCCGCGGCCGCGAGACGCGGTCTGTGGTGGGGGAGGGGCGTTGAAGCGTGAGGAAGACAGAGAGGCGGAGCGAGGAACGCACGCTTGGGGGAGCGAGATGAAAGCCAGATGGCGTCTCTGCTCGTACCTGTGCGCGTAACGGCACCCAAAAAGCTGTGGTCGGTTTTTCTAAACCCATTCCCTAAATGTCTCGCCAGACAGCGCATGCGCTGGCTCGGGCGAGACCTAAAAAGTGGCTGCAGAAGCCCATATGTTATCTTTATAGCATGCTGTAAGCCCTGCTGACTGCCGGGCTTTCCAAACACCAAGGCTGCCTAGTTTTGATTCCACCTGACGCCTCTTTCTTTCACTCTTCTTCAAACCCTGTCTCTTTATTTCACTCTTGTGTGTTTGTAGCCCTGGTTTATACATTTAGCTCCGTCCATCACCACCCCCTTTTGTACCCCTTTACAGGAGGCACATCTACAACACCACCAACACCCTCAACCTCTTCATTCCAAGTGTCTGTTTTTTTAGCCCAAGTTTTTTGGATATAACTTTTTATTTGTATTTTTTCACATCATAAGCAGGTCATCGACTACCAGCAATGGTGTATAATGATATAAACACGTATTTAACTTACACATCCCCCAATCAAATAAGAAAGAAGATGATCATGCATGTTGCGTTCCCCTTGTCTGTGGTACATGTGACAGTATCTACCGCTACATCCCGAATCAGGTAAAGTCTATGTGCTGTATCCACCGGAACGAGATCTACTGATATTTAGCAGGGCATCCTCTTGCCCTGAACACCTCCTCCTCTGCCAAAATAGCATCTGTCCCTACCCTGCACCATTTGTTCACAGTTGGAGGGTCGACACTTCTCCATTTCCTCCCAATGTTGCATTTGGCAATCAGCCTGATCTGACCCGCAGACTTGAAGGAAGCCACCCTCCCAACCATACATAATCTTCACCATTGCAATTTTGGGATCTAGGGAAAAGGTCAGCCGCGGCCGCTGCAGGTAAGAGCGATTGGGCCGGCTGTTACCTGCCGTGGCTGGAAAAGGTGTGACCTACAAAACCCTCCAAGTATGTGTGCACTCTTGACCAGTATTTAGCAATGATTGAGCTACCACTGATGATATGCTGGAAGGACCCCTCTGTGTTGTTGCGCTGCTAGCATGTGACTGAGGGGAATCTGCCCATTGTCCATAGCCTGGAGGGATACAAGTACACACAATGTAGGTACTTGAACTGCATGAGTTTGTGGCAGACAGAAATGGCAAACAATCTAGGGGCCACTTTTGCTTCAGTCCACTCATCACTCCGGACTCCAAGATCCACCCACCCACATTTCCCTGAGGCTCAAAAACAGGTCAGGGGAATTAATGAGGAGCGAGCTGTAAATCCCTGATATGCCTTTCCTTTTAGCAGTCTATTTACGCATAGGATACGCCCTGTACCACCCATGCCAAGCTAGAAACCACCCAAAGGTTTTTGCAATTTTTTATCTATGTCTTTAGCATAGGACTAGCAAGCGCTATTCATGCCAAGGCAAAACACGACTTGCATCATTGTGGGCACAGTATTATTGCTTTGGATTCATAAAAATACCATCCAAACCAGCCCACAATAAGTAAAGCAGATCCTGGCACACATGATTTAGTCTTGACCTCATCAGAGAAGCACAGCTATGTCCAGATATGAAGGAGCCCCCACTGTAAGTTCACACCATGCCCTTGCAGGTTTAGAGTGCTGCATACATTATGCAAAAGAGAAACAGGGAACTCTGAGTGGCTGCCAATGTTTAGGTGGAGAGTAGCTCCCCACCTTCTAATTTGAAGTTGATTCTTTCCAGGCATCCATCCATGCAGCATGACCAACTCCAAAGTCTTTTTGTCAACCACAAGCTACCCTACCAATAATGGCAGTAATACTTTGAATGTAAACTCTGAAGATTTTAATATGTAGTATATGTGAGTTTTTTCACTTCACTATAGTGTTGTGCTATTATTTACCTTTGTGGGACCATCTTGCATACATTTACTCAGGAGTGCAAACGCTATAGCGTATTTTGAAGAAATCTACTAGATTGACAGAGGGATATAACACATTTTATTTGACTCTGTACTGTGTAGCTTTGTAATAAATATGAAACAACCATGTACACACCTTGCTCCTGCACACTCTTTGTCTATGTGGAAGAAGTTGGGGCCTGGTAGAGAGCGGCATTCAGTCATGCATCCCATATAACAGATTTTAAAGAGAAGCCTTGTCTGTTTCATCTGAATTTAGAACCATTTGATTTGGTCAAGTGATATGGAGGGATGGATGCAATTTCTCTGCTTACCTTAGTGAATAAAGGATGCTCAGTGATTGGGTCAAACCATTGTAACTTTTTTACTCCTTTGCATAGCAAACCACATATTAAGGTCATTTGCAAATGGACATTACTGAAGGACTGCAGCTGTATGGGACATTCTCTTACGCATATGCTTCCTCTCAACCATGAATTTCGTGTGAACCTCCCTGTATGTTTCTATTGGCTGCTAAACGTGTGACTGTGACCTATTTTCAAGGCTGATTCATTGCCTGCCTTCTAAAAATGTCCTTCATAACCTGTCTCCCTCCCCTTTGGTGCTTCAGAGTCACAATGTCTTCCTCTTGCTTGTACCCATTGTAACACAGGTTCTTCTCCAGGACAAATCTACACATACCCCGCTCGGTGCTGGAGGAAGAAGAGGCGGCTCAACATCTTGGAGGACCCTCGTCTGAGGCCCTGTGAGTTCAAGATCGGTAAGAAGATGGTGTGTGTCCGCTGGCTCAGGGCAGCTCTAGTGAGCTGTAGAGAACACTCAGAGCCATGGCACTCGGACTCCCTTGTGAGTCCGAAGGGTACCGGGTCTTGGTAGATCTGATCCTTGTGGAAGTCCAGAGAGACTATGGTTCCTGGCACATCTGACTCCAGTGGGAGTCCAGAGAGGACAGACAAGGCACTCATGTGACCTTTGTACACATCTAGAGATGCCATATTTGTGACAACCATTGTTCACAATAAAGCTTAGAATTTCTAAAGACGAGATATATATATATGACAACCGCAGAGTTCAAGAGATGGACAGGAGGTTGATATATCGAAGGTGCTGTAGAAGTTCATTGAGGATGGGATAGATATGAACTCCGTTGAAGTCAAGATAGGATGGGGACAGCAGATACACATGTGGATGTCTAGAGAATGAGGGAGACTGATAAAAACACCAAAATGTCTGCAGATGTTTAGATAAGGTCGGGCCTGATATAGCTGACCACTCTAAAAATGTTGAGTGTCCAAGCATCATACCTCATGGAAGTAAAGGGGTGTATAAAGTTTGCAACACCTCAGTCATCAAAGGAAGATTGGTTAGGAAGCATCTGAACTTCTTTGGAAGTCTAGAATAGACATGTGTGATACCTCTGATGCCCATCCAGAAGTGTGTGGCACATCTGACATTGTAAAAACCTGTAGAGAGAGATATGATACACAGAAGCTTTAGTTGACATGCAGAGAGAATAGTGACACAACATGTTGGACACTGGTGAAAGTCTAGAGTACAGAGTTTGTGATGCATCTGACCCTTTTGGATGTTTCAAGAGGACAAGAGTGACAGACATCGGAACTCAGTTCTAGTCTAAGAACTTTTGGAGCCCCAGGAAAAACTGATGTTTGCAGTTTGGGTGCCTCCTTTTACCAACAAGGCCATTTGAGAGATTTGTTTCAATCTGTCCTCTTTTTGTGGCCATTTTTGGTGTCACAATAAGGAAAGTAATTATAATGGCCTAAATGTATTGCGGCCCTATCTGACCTTCTTGAAAATCTAAGTCAGAGGCGTGACACATCACTCCTTGGTGGAAGCCCAAAGGAGACGGGGTTGACGGCTATCTCAACCTTGGTGACGTCTAGTGATCTAGGGTTTATGACACATCTAAAATAAGGACACATCTGATCTCTGTGGGTAGCGGATTAACACCTGATTTTTTTTTTTAAAACAGACTTTATTTATTTTTCTTATTTCACATACATGCAACTCACATATGATCTTATAGAATATATCATAAGCGCGCAATTCAGTAGTCAGTTGTGTCCACATCAGGTCATAGCCCCGCATTACATCAGTTCATCCAGCCCATCCTCTCCTTCGTCAGGAGAGTAGTCCATCAAATGCAGGAGTCATATCCCACCTGACTTGTGTCGTAGCCTTGAGGGACTGAATCGGGTTACCCCAAGAGGATGTAAGCACTGCCGACACCTATTCACCATATCAAATAACAGAGAACGCAAACCCCCTTCCCAACTCATTCCCCCCTTCCCTGGCCCCCTCCCAGTAACCCCACCTCCCTCCTCCCCTCAGACATGTCGCTCTCCCTAACAGCGCACTTCTTGCACAATATTTATTCCTCATGTTCCGTTGGATTCCCCATGACAGTGGTCCATGACCCACCTAGGAGGATGCACCCACGTTAGACATCTCCCCACCTACCTTCTTACCCTGCCACCTATGGTTGTGTACACATATAGGAAAGGGTAACAACCATACCTGGAGAGGTCAGTCATCGTCATCAGTCGGGTGTTTAAGAAGATCCACCATTGCCACCCAGGCTCTCGCCGTGTCCCACAATCTGTCATTGTCAGTTCTTTGGGCCAGCAGGAGCTGGAGGGTCCCCTCGCATTCCGCCCACTTTATTAATTCCCGCAGCCAGTGCGCCACACTGGGGGCTGTGGTCGCCTTCTAATGGCTAGTAATCTCTTGTTTGGCTAGGAATAACCCCAGATCCAGGAATTTACTGGTGGTTTTGTTGCAGGCAGTGTGGGGGAACCAGTGTAATAGGCACACCCCTGGAGTAGGCTGCAGTTCCCTGTCCGCCACCTCTGTCAGCTTGGCCAGGACCTCCCCCCAGTACCCATGAAGAAAAGGAAAATCCCAGAACGTGTGCATATATGCTGCGTTTTCCAGTCTGCATCCCGGGCAGGCAGTGTTGGAGCCAAAAAATTAATTGATTTTGTAAGGAGTGAGGTACGCCCGATGAAACACATAGAATTGTATGAACTGGAATTTCGCATTTCGAGAGCATTTCCATGCTCGTTCCTATAACAACTCCCAGGGTTTTGCCTCTATAGGCGTTCCCAAGTCAGCTTCCCATTTAGTGCGCAGTTCCTCTAGAGGAGCCCTTAAACCCTGTGTCAGTCTCCGATACAGACATGTTACCGCTTTGATCTTACCCGCGGAGGTGACCACGTATTGGCAAGGGAGGAAGACCTGTGGTTCCTCCATCCCTTTTTTCCAGTGTTTGCCCACAGCAGCCGTCACCGCGGCATGCAGAAGGAAGTCCTGAGCAGGCAGTTCGTGTCTTTCCATAAGGTCCTGAATGGTAAAAGGGTACCATCTTCGTATAGATCCCCAATGTAGGAGATCCCCAGCTCCCCCCATTCCTGCAGTCGCTGCCAATCCCCTCAGTGAGGCAACTCCTCACAGAACTACACCGGAATCTCAGGCGCATACGCAGGGCTCACTTTATTTCGACGTAGAGCCCTATTCCAGCACTGCCGTAGCACCCATAAGTCTCTGGACACCTCCCTTTCACGCCCCGGGAGCTGGAGCAGAATCCAAGTCAGGTGACGAAGCCCCAGATCCCTACCTCTCTGATCCACCTCGACTCCCAGTTTACCCGCCATCCGCTGCGTGAACCATTGGAACTGGGTCACGTGGTAGTAAGCCTCTAAATCAGGAACTGCAAAGCCCCCTTCTTGTCTGGGACGTATCATAGCATTCAACACCACACTACGCCCCCCTGAGCCCCATAGAAAACTCGAAACCATTGAGTTTAGTTGGGCAAAGCACTTTTCAGGGACCCAAAGAGGCAGCGTAACAAAATAATAAAGCAAACGGGTCAGGGTTATCATTTTTAGTAATGCCACTCGCCCCGCAACCGATAAAGGTAGAGACCCCCAGAATTCAAGATTACTCTTGGTAGTTCACAGGGCCGCTCTACATTACCCTCAAATAAATCAGCAGCCTCATGATAGATTTGGGTTCCCAAATAAGGCAAGCATCTGCCTTCCCATCGTACATCGAGCCCCTCAGCAGGATCACCCCCCCCCACGCACCGGAAACATACAGGTCTTGGCCCAATTGACTTTGAGTCCTGCCACTCTGCCCAACCTCTCCCCCAATTCCCGGGCGCCCTGCTGCTCATCTGTAGCATTGGCAAGGAACAATAACAAACCATCTGCATAGAAAGCAATGTAGTGCATCTGTCCCATTCCCTCTAGGCCCCTGTAGTGTCTCCCTGTCCGTGCGCGAACCGCCAGAGGCTCCATTGCCAGGGCAAACAGGAGGGGAGACAGGGGGCAGCCCTGTCTCGTCCCCCTGCCTACGTCACAAGCCGCAGAACCCGCCTGCCCCGTCCGAACCCTGGCCGTCGAGCGAGGGTACAGAATCTTCGCCCAGGCCACAAATCCCTCACCTAAGCCAAAGGCCCTCAAAACCCGAAACAGATATGACCACTCTAAGCTATCGAAGGCTTTTTCAATGTCTATCGATAGTAAACATCATCACCCCCTGCCGCCGCCTCATACAGCAACTGACACAATCTCTGGGTGTTCATGGCCGTGTTCCGGGTAGGTATGAAACCAGCCTGGTCCCCGTGCACCAGAGTTGTCATGTGCACCATCAGGCGACTGGCCAAGATACCGCTCAGGATCTTATAATCATTGTTTAACATCGCCAGGGGGCGATATGCTGTACGGTCCCACTCCGGCTTACCCGGTTTAAGGATTGGTACAATTACTGCCTCCCTTGTCGAGCTAGGTAAGTAGCCATCCTGTTTCGACCGATTATAAAGGGTCATCAGCTGGGGAGCCAGCAGATCGATATAAGTGACATAGAACTCTGATGGCAACCCATCAGTACCCAGTGTTTTGTTCTTGGCCATACGCTTAATAGCACCCCGGACCTCGCCTAATTCTACTGGTCAGCCCAAGCTTTCCGCATCAATCTGGGGTAACTCTATGTCAAGGAAATCCAGTTCCTCTAGCTCCCTAGGGTCCAACGTGCTGAAATAAAGGGTGGAATAGTATTCTAGGAACGAACTGTGTGCTAGAGACTTGTTGACCGTAATGGACTGTCCCGCCTTCTTCCCACAATTCAAGAATCGGTGTAACAGAATAACTCCAAGTATGATGGGGTCCGTCATCGTGCGAGGCAGATGAAGTTTAAAATTGTCAAATGTAAACGAATACGAAGTGGGGTGAAAGGAACCATCCTCCAATTAAAGTTACCACAGGTTGTGCAGGTTACGGGCTACTCGGTGAAAATTCGGCTGGAATTCACCCCACTTCGTATTCGTTTACATTTGACAATTTTAAACTTCATCTGCCTCGCACGATGACGGACCCCATCACACTTGGAGTTATTCTGTTTCACTTTTGCATGCCTCCAACTTTGTCACCCACGTTGTGGCTTACTGTTGGGTTTGTCACTCATTAGAATACACATGCATTCATTTGTATTTATTATTCTCACAACCACGGCATCCCATTCACTTACTAGCACTCCTTCTCTCCTTTCGCACTGTCGCTCACTTTATTAGTGCCAGCCTTTTCACGTCTACTTGGGCTGTTCATTACTTTCTATAGAGCATGCACGCTCACATTGATATCCATCATCCCATAACTCCACTGTCTTATTCAGTTCGCATTTTTTCTCGTGACAGTTCACTCCGCTGATTTTAAACCCTATCACCTTGTTTTGGTTCGCAACCTAACCAGTACACCCCATACCTTTTGAAACCCTTTTGCTCCTGTCTCGCGATATATACTCTGTTATTTTTGATTTTCTTGTAGACATTCCCCCTGACGAAGAGCAGCTCGCTCGAAATGCATTGGGAACGCTTTTGTGACTAAATTTACGGATTTACCTTGTAGGATATTTCATCCATGATATGATTCACTTTGAATCCATCATGTATAAACTTTGAATCTTTTAGCATATGACGTGATATGAGTTGAAGAACAGTTTACAATAAATTCCTTCATTTTGGAAGGCACTCATTGATCAACTCGTGATTAATCTCACAGCGATACCTCATCGCGTCTGGTGGACTCGAGATTTCAATCTTACACTGCGTATGGTTTTTCCTTGTATGTTTTCAGCCCAGCACCTCTTGACCAGGAGGTGATCATCACGAAGTCCCATACCTTAATTTTCCTGCTTACAACGAAATATTACTTTACAATTACCCCGGAGTGCTGCAGTTCTCTCGTTTTTCTTAAACATCAGATAAGGGCATGTCACAAGGGATCCTAGGTGACAATGTGGAGAAGACAGACCTGCGTCGCAGCGGAGCCCCAAGAAAGTGTAAAGAGGAGAAGAGCATGATTTATAAGACCTAAGGAACCGTAGAGAGGACAAGCGAGTGACACCTATGGGCCCAGTGAGGAAAGTGACATGTGTGACCCCAGGGAAGGGTGGAATGGACTAGGGGATTAACACCTGGGACCTTTATGGGAATTGAGAGAATGAACCGTGGCTCATGCGACCCCTTGGAAGTCACTACTGACCTCTGACCACTAAACCCCAAGTAATATGGCATCACAACCACAAAAGGTTCCCGTGTCTCAAATAACGCCATTCATGCATATGTCATGTTCCCCTCAAGCCTAGCCATTTTGATGTACCTGCTGCCCGGTTGCCCAGAGCAGCACAACAAGCCCTCTTGCCTTGTGTACAGAATTGTTAAATGAGAGCATACCCCCCCCCCCCCGCCCCCCTCACCCCATCTAAATATCTAAATACATTAGGCATTCTGTTGATCTGAGGCTTCCTTTTCAGTTGCCGAATGTTCGACCATGATATTTTCAGGGTATGCGCACGAGATGAATTGGATAGAAATAATCTAGATAGGGATAATTTACATAGTCAGTGGTTATTCTCTTGAGTGCCCAGATCTGGGGGATCAGCATTTGCCTCCTTCTACCATGTAGGAAACCTCGCTTTTGCTGGTATGCACCGTATGGAAAAAAGCAAGATAGGCTGTGAAACAATCTGTAATTGCATTTGAACATGAAACGATCAGATTGTTTCTTTTTTTTTTAACATATTTGAATGCTAATTTGGTTACCTTTTGTGTGCAGAGTGCGCATTGTTTCGGTACCTCTTGTATTGCTGATACTTCAATCTGAAGTATGCATCCATTGTGCAATGACGTGCTTCCAGGATGCCGTGGTATGCGGGCTCTGACAGTATTTATGCGGGTGTCAGTTTGTAAGCCAGGAGGTTGTGGCTTCTTCATTTTATTGTGCTGGAGATGGGATCCAAACACTGCCAAAGGAGGCTCTTTTTGTCTGTTTTCATAATAGCTCGTTTTGTTCTTATGAAGCGCTGCAAATAACAGATATTACTGTTGCTCGACTTAAAGGAACTGAATCTGTTGAAGGCACTGACTGTATTCAAGGCACTGACTGTGTTGACCTTAAGAAGACTCTTAGTGGGCCCTGTCGGGACTCCAGTTTTTGACCAGAAAATCGCACTAATTGTCTGCAACCCGTGCCACAACGGACGAGCCTCTCAAGTGAGCAAAACGTGGAGAATGTGACACAACATCAGTTCTTAATTTGAGCCGGGGGTATCCGTTGCTCAGCACTTGTGAACGCCGGCCCTTGGGACAGTCTGCACTGCACAAGCTGGCACTGATTGCGATGACCACAACAACAGTCAATCATGTACTCAATATACATTAAAAATGACTATAACCTGCCGCCCAAGCCTTGCGTTTAGCCTTGGGGGGGCCTGGAATAGTACGAACTGTCACAGTAGCAGTGTGATGGTTTGTAGTTATGTTGCTATTATCATGTCAGGGGAGATGTGTGGTGCAAGCTGCAAGTGGTGTCCTGACGAAAGCCCTAGCACTTATTTTTATACAAATTAAGCACAGCACAGTGAGAAAACCCTGAGATTCTTCCATTCCAATACAGCTTTCATTTAACAACAACAACAAAAACACATAGCTTCTGTGGACCACGTTGCTGAATTACCCTTGTGATCTCCAGGCAGGACCAGGAACACAAACGCCCTCTACCGCTCATACTTCGGGGAAAGCTAACCCCACGTTCCCAACAACACAAATTCACTTAAGCAGGACCAGGGAACTAACGCTACCTCGCTACAGCAACATTTCAAGCTTAGAAGCATTCACTTCACCCCCTACTGCCTCCAGACAGGATCAGGAGTAAACTGGAAATGTGGCCACACTGCTTCACCTCACCCCTCTACCACACCCACACAGCACCAGGGGCAGAACCCCGCAGACACACCACATCTCCTACTGCATTCACACAACACCAGGGCTTCCTCTACCCTCAAGTGCATTCACACAGCACCAGGGCTTCTCCTGCCCTCTACTGCATCACACGTAAACACACATGGCAGACCAGGAACACAAAACTTCAACACACACATCTCCTTCTGCATATACCACAGAACCGAGAAAATACTCAACATGACACCAACGTGATACGATTGCACATACGACCCCAGCATGCAACCTCCCGAAAACAACATTCCTAAAATTCAGTATGACATTTAAAACAGACTTAAGCATAGCATATTCAGGACAGGATCTCTCCCATTCTCCCACTGGCAGGTAACTCGGCAACCCCCCACATGGTGAGCGACTCCTCACCTGAGCATGCAGCAAACTAGTAAATCAAAAAATCAAGGGTTAGGGAGTGAAGAGGCAGTGCTCATGAGAGTACTAGGGTGGATGCATCCTCCTCCATGCAATGAGTTAGAAAACAAAAAGATCCACCTCAAAGAGGTTTCTGTATGTCCAGAGGTGTAAGGCATACACAGTATTTGTCAAATGCAGCAAACTATGCAGCACCAGCATTAACTCCAGTAGAAGTCACTTTAAATGATCACAGTTGAGCAGTACAGCATCAGCCTTTTCGTGACGCTGGATAGTCTGCTGCTTTAACACCTTGTGGAATACCTTACGATCACTCGGCTCCCGTTCCTTGCAAATTCACAAAAGCGCGTCTCCAGTTTCTTGCGCCACACCACTTACTGATACGTTTTAGTCAGAAGAGACTTTCTGGCAAAAATCTTAACAACGCCCAACTCCAAGTGCAGACCTGTATTATCTTTTTCTTCCACTTGGCTATTCTATCTTTGACTCCCATCTTTCTTTGGCTAATTCATTTATAAATGTCCATCTTCAGTCTGCATCTTGTCTTTTGTGTGTGGTTTCCTCCTAAACCTTAAAACACCTTAAATCTTATTTGTTTTCAACATATGCTGTTGTCCCAGGACTGTAATTACTGTCTGAGGATATCATTAGCACCAAGAGGTAGTCTAGTTAGGGTGTTTGCTGCGCTTTACACACAGCCACGTACAATGGAACTGACATAGAACATTTTAATATTGGCCACTTATATAATGCACAGTACATGCCAGATTGTCTCGTAATAGAAGATATCCTAGCATATTTTTGTCAACTCGATGCGGTGTCTTGAAGGTTACACAAAGATCTTTCCACAGGCTGCTCAACCCCATGAACAATTGTATCTCTCAGAGTTAAAGAGAGAGTTAAGACAAAAAATATGGAAATGGTGAGATTAAAAAAGACAACTAAGCGTGTGAATGGGAAGTAGAAAGAAAACGATAGAGGAAACCAAAAGGAAAGTGGTAGAGGAAGAGGAGATTCGAGGGGCGTGGAGAGGAAGCAGAAAGCAGCCGCTTGCGACTCCTCATCAGGAGGTGTGCCTGGCTGCCCTTATTATTTATTGACACCTCGCTGACCCACACTGTGGCTCTGCTGTTGGCTTGCAGGCGAGCAGTCACTCATCTCGAATGGCAGGCACTAATCACTTTGCCCTGGTGATTGGCATGAGACACATGAATAATTGACAGCTCCCGGACTTCCTGCGGACTGCGGCCCTACATCATGGCTGGCCAGGGACAGCGAAGAGGAGTTTCGCTGATATTCTTTCTTAATGATTAATCTGGCAGACAACTACGATAAAGTTAGTCCGCTGTTGTTGGCCGTCTGCTGGAAGCAAAATACGTCCATGTAGAAAAGCGTATGGCCACCTGCATATAGCATCTCATCTTCTGGCTCCATGGGCATATCTCACCTAAATTGCTCCCTCTTACTTTCCTGACAGTTCCATGTAATGTGAAGCACGTGTTGCATGGCGCATGCGCTCTAGTTACTTGGCTCAGAAGTTATCTGCGGTTGTGGGTTTGCCACAGACATGTCCTGGCAGGGTGAGTAAAGGTGGTGTGAAATGGACTACGTTTTTTCCTGCCGATCACGTATGTCCACGGAGATGGTGGTCTCGAATCTTGCAGACCAAACCCAGGTGACGTATCTATACTTCGATTCTATCTTTGGAAGCTATTTACTGCAGGGGTACTGCTTTCCTGGCCCTCTGCGTCACCTGAGTCAACTATAGAAGTGGAACGTATTGCTTGGCGTCGAGCCAGACCCTCTGTGGTACAGGCTACTTGTTAGGTTTCCTGTATGTTGGTGGATGACTCCCAACTCCACCTAAGCAGCCTACCACACGTGTGACTTGTATGAAGCAGACTAGGGTATCAGACACCTAGACATAGAGACGCAAACAACGAGAGGGGAGGCACAGACACATTAAGAGTAGATCACAGACGGGAAAAGTAAGAAGCAGACTCAGGACAGAGGGGTGCCACACACAGGGGCAGGGGTGCTCGGATCGGAAAACAAAGACACTGGTGGTATAAACATGCAGCAGGAGGAAACTCTAAAAGTTGCAGATGGCTCGAATCAGACTGGAGGGCAGAGATGACAGCAGAACAGAGAGCTAGTATATGAATGTGCATATCCTCGATTTGAGAATAAAATGACACAGACTGGCACTGATGCACCACACAAGACCATAGCATACAACTCCAAACATCACATAGCAACATCGACACACCTCGCTGGACAAATTCACGCCATCGGGCACCACATCACAAGATCTAAGACCAACATATGGCATCATTTCAGGCCAATTAAACACCACATTAAACTGTCTAACACAAGATAACGCCGCACCATGCTACTACAAACAGGAAAATAGCACACATAATTTTGCCATACAATGTAGTTTAACACTACTTCACACAATACTTCACAAATTATATCAGATCTTGCCATACTGATCAACTCCCCATTATACCATAAACTATTATACCACTTAATACTAAATCACACCATCCAGCACCACATTGCATCAAATATACCACCCAGCATCACACTATACGAGTCCTAAAAGACATTATATCAGACAAAAAGCACCACACCATTTCATAAAAGAATCTGCTACTCATAGCTTGTGGGAAACCACCAGCTCCATCTAACCTTGGCAAATCACATTGGGAGCTAAATCATAAGAGACACTGTTCCAAGTAGAGGGTTGCGAAGTGTCACCCCGTCTGAAAGAAGAAGAAAAGTGTAGAGTAGGAAAGATCTAGAGAAGGAGGGTGAAAAAGAGAGAGGCAAAGGTTCATTCCCAGTATCAAGGATCCAATCCCGAAGGGGAAGGCCAAGTCTTGCCTCTTAGTTGCCCTCACACACCCCGAAGGATGTCATGCTACATCATCGGGCTTTTTTCTCCTCGTCGGGCCGGCGCTGCATTGCCCCACGGCCCCCCGAAGGGTCTCTTTGACGGAGATCTTTTCAGAGAAAAGCTGTTAGGTGAGTGTTGGTGTGTGGGGTGGATCCAGTGAGAATAATGGTGAGGTGCGTGCAAAAGTAGATAAAATTACCTAGGGGTTTCAACTGGTGGGCTCTTTAATAGTGTGGTACCCCTGATAGGTTAAAAAACCTGAAGGTTGGTGAGTTACAATGAGGCCTATTGTGCCAGTGTAACTTAACACAAGGTCGACATGTTTCACGTTTTAATTTTCCGAATGAGCAGTAGCGTTTCTTCAGGACCTAGCTAAGAGTGGTGAATGTGCACAACACAGAAGGGAAGGGAAGGGTTCCAGAGTGGTAACCCGCATCGGTGTGAGGTGTAGCTTGGGGTGGTCCGTGGGGTAAGTATCTCTACAGTGGTCCATAATCTCAGTAAGTAGGTCTGCCCAAGCCTGAGAAGGTACCCTCACAAAGCAGGGGAGATGTGTCCCACGACTAATCACCGCTGGTTGCCCGCACCCTATTGGGGTTACCCGACGTAACCCCAATAGGGTGCGGGCAACCAGTGAGGAGCAAAAAGCCAGATGATGAAGCATGACGTCCTTCGGGGTGTGTGAGGGCAACTAAGAGGCAAGACTTGGCCCTCCCCTTCGGGATTGGATCCTTGATACTGGGAATGAACCTTTGCCTCTCTCTTTTTCACCCTCCCCCTCTAGATCTTTCCTACTCTACACTTTTCTTCTTCTTTCAGACAGGGTGACACTTCGTAACCCTCTACATGGAACAGCGTCCCTTATGATTTATCTATCATTAGTGGAGCACGGGTACTGGACCCAAACTAGCTCCTGGTCCCCCCTTCTCTCTTTTTTTTGACTCAGAATCACATTGGGAACCACAAAATACTTCTTTAACTCACGTAAAACACCCGCCACATTGAACTGGTTTAAAAACTATATACAATAATGCTTCGACCCTGTCACTTTGACAGTTACTTCATGCTGACCATCACTTTGACTCAATGGCTTTACTATTTCAGATTCAGTCTTGGCAAATGAGGCGCGAGAGCCATGAAGAAGAAGTGGTTGATTTAAAGGAATCGCTATGTCTCGATAGTAGTCAAGTCGAAGTAGAGGTAATCAGAGTTTTGGGAGACGATACACTGGGATTGCACTTCCTGAAAGAGCCCACTCACTTGAATTGTAAAAGGGATGGTCCATTCTGCTAGTGTACGGAAAAACATTGCCACATAACTGGTCTTAAATAGCTTTTCTTTAACTGATCTTAAATAACCTTCTCTCTCCAAAAGATGTAACCAAACGTGTCTCATAACCTGGGTTTGCCCATCTTGACATCTCTGATACACCGTTACCCATCTCACAGGTCTGTATCAGCATAGCCCATGTATCTGGATTTACACTGACTCACCCACAGCCAGGGAATCGTGATGACATCCTCAATAATATTCTTTCTTTCTGTTTCTAATCTTCTTCTAACCGAATTTTTCCTGTGTGGATTTAGTGCCTCGCTGTAGAGATTTCTATCATATGTTTAAATGCGGATAAAGCCTTTTCACCACACTCATCACTTAAAAAAAATTATTAACAATATACAAAGGAACAATGCAATGCAGCAACTCGCCATCTGCATTTGCTCCATATAAACAATAAACCATCTAATAGTGAATAAATCCTAAAGTCAGGTATCATAGAAAAAGAGGGAAGGGGAGAGGAGTAGAACACAAAAGTAGATAGGAAATCGAGGTGACAACCGGACCAAATATATTCCCTTCGAAATGGCAGCAAAATATGGGTTACTTTGTGGCCTGGTGGGAGGCACTGTAACGAGAACAATGAAGTAAGATCACCAAACTCCAAGAGTTCTCGAGACGATTGGGGCTTGTGAAACTAGAAGGACCCCAGGACTAGTTTGAGCTTCCACTGGAAACTGAAGTTAGGCTTCAAGATTTTGAGGTAGCATGTGTCTCCTAATATCTTTCAGTTGCTGTCTCCTTCCTTTCCCATGATTACCTTCTTCAGAGTTGGAATAAAACGATGTTTACTGTCTTTAATTGATATATTCCTCTTCCTGGCAGTGGCGATGTCACTACTTCTACAGACCTCCAAAGGAGTCACTTTTGCTCATCCTAGGACCACTAGTGTTCTCAAAAAGTAAAGGACGAGTGCCTCAAAATATCATCTTCTTTGAGGGGGGTTTGGAATTCCCAGCAATATAATCCTACCAACTTGCACAGCCGTTTCCTGTTGCTGTACTTCCTATTAATTTTTTTTGTTGTAACAGTGATGTAATGGAACGGTTCCTCAAGTCCTGAAATGAACGAATAGCAACTCTATGTGATTCCTTCCTGCTACCCAAAGCTGTCAGTTTCTTTCCAGAGCTTTGCCCTCGAATCTGTGGCATCACCTCTAGTGCATCCTCGGTCGGTATAATCTTCTTCTGGTCACTGGCATTCCTTGTAGACCTCAATCTTTCCAGGAAGGCATAAGGCAGAGGTCCTCTTTGAGCAAGTATAGGAAATAGTGGGTCTTCCACAACTACATCTTCAGGATGATTTCGTGCCGAGGTAGAGATTGCAGATAAAAATACATTTTATGTTTCCTTTTAATTTAGTTTTCTTCGGAGGAATTGTGGATTTGCCAAGGATTACAAAGTACCAGTCAAATAGTTTTTTCATGCTTTTAACCCGTTGCATGCTTGTGACGGAACCGCTCCGTCACAAGCCACGGGTGAGCTGTGCTTGTGACGGAACGGTTCCGTCACGGCCCGCTCGCCGCGCCTGCGCGGCGCGAATTCCGCGCCTGCGCTGACGCTTTAATGGGCGGGCGGGTTCGTGACGGAACCGTTCCGTCACAAGCACAGCTCACCCGCGAGCCGTGACAGAGCAGTTCCGTCACTAGTATGGAGCCGCCGTACGGCCGCCCCACCCCCTTAGCGCTGCGGCGGAATAGCCGCCGCAGCGAAGTGGTTAATATCTCAATCAAAAACTTGCCTTCCAACCCAGATTACCCGATCTAAACAGCGTTTTTCCAGCTCAGTCAATTCTAAGCAGTTTTTCCATTCATGCTCAACCCATTCTACCTGTTCTACCTCTACCCATTCTACATTCTACCCATTCTACCTCTACCCATTCAACCCATTCAGCCCATGCTCTCGTAACCTTAAAAATTTCTTTCAACCCATGCCTAACTGAATCCAAGCAGTATCTTTCAACCCAGACTCAGCCTAATCAGAACTGTGTCTTTCATCCCAAATTCAAAGCATTATCAAGAGTTTATTTAAACCCTGCGTCTTTTAGGCTGTTCTCACCCTAGTCTAAACAGTGCATATCAACCCATGATCAACCCTGTCTAAACGCTGTCTTCAATCCAAGCTCAAGCCAATCTAAACCGTGTCTTTCAGCCCATCCTCAGTCCATTCAAAACCGTATCTTTCCACCTACGCTCAAAAAACAATCTGAACAGGGTCCTTCAAACCCCATTGGGCTGGACTAAAGGGCAAAGTGCGAGCTGTTTTTTTGGCTGTTTCTTTGCCTGATTTATGGTCGGCTGGGCCAAATTGTACTGTTGATTTCAGACTAATAAACATTGCCAACAGCAAGCTCAAATCCATTCAGATTCTATAATTTGTAAAACACCTGCACGCTGCGTCTATACAAGTACACAACTGCCCCAGTTTGCAAACATGTGACACTTTTTTTAGCTACCTTGTTCACTAATGGGGTCACTTTTATTTCTGTGCCCGGGGCTATTTTCTGTCTCAGTCCGACCCTGCTTCAAACTTGTGCCTTTCAACCTACGCCTAACCCAATCAAAACAGTTTCTTTCTACCCATTCTCAACAAAATCTACACAGCGTCTCTCAGCCACCCTCAACACAGTCAACCAAATCTACGCAGCTTCTCTCAGCCCACTCTCAACACACAGACAACCCAATCTACATAGCATCTCTCAGCCCACTCAACACACAGTCAATCCAACCTACACAGTGTCTTTCAGTCTACTCAACACGCTGTCAACCCAATCTTCACAGCGCCTTTCAGCCCACTCTCAACACAAAGTGAAACCAATCTACACAGCATCAACCCAATCTACACAGTGTCTCCCACCCGACTCACCGCACAGTCAACATAATCTAAACAGCTATTCAAATTCTTAACAGTTTACTTCATCTCTATCTAAACTGTCTTTTAAGCCTGCCTTTCAATCCACATTAATATCAATCTAAACAGTGTTTTTTTGATGCATACTCAACCCATTCTCAACAGTGTCTTTCAACCCGATCTCAACCCAATGTGTCAAGGTCAATTTCACATAAAATAGTAGGGGCGTCTTGCAACACACGCTCAGCATCCCATCAGGGTTGGACTGGATGCCGGGCGTTTTGGCATGCTGCCGAGCTGGGGGCTGATGTCACTGCGGTGGGGGCTAATTTCGTAGATGGAGACCTGCGTTTGCTTCGAAATCAACAAAGCAAAACGATATTTTGTTCAGCACATGCAGGTCCCCATCAACGAAATCAGCCCCCAGCTCGGTAGCATGCCAAAACGTCCGGTAGCCAGTCCGGCCCTGCATCCCATATAAAGGACCAAGAGGGAACAAATCTCCATCCCGTAAAGGTGAACTATATAGTAGAGGGAACTCATGCTATGACCTGTTAACGGCTGGTGGGTGGTGGGGAGGTGCTTGCAAGGGGTGGGGCTAGCAGTTTGCAGTTCCTTTTATGTCCACGGTGCAGCCAGGCGACAATAAAAAGGAGATTTTCAGAGCAAGAAAGCACATGTAAAAAGTGAAGTGAAGGCGAATACCTTACTTCTAAACCGAATGGATTATACCACTTATCATTTTTTATGGTGAGCCAATAAAAGGTGTCAAGTCTTGGGACGTTTGTCAATAAGAAAACTATAGACAGAACAGCCAGGGCTTCCGCAAACTAGTGCTAAATTCACATTAACAGAACTAGAAATGTCAAACTCCGTCCTGAACTCTCCTTTTATAAAAGGCAGTAAATACATTCTAGCTCCCATATCTATCTGCATCCCACACTGCCTGCCTGCTTAGGATTCCAATGCAGCTTTTTTTCTTGTTTTTGCTCTTATTTTTTTCCCCTATTATTATTATTCTCCCTTCAATAAAAAAAATGCCGGTAACCATGACAACTATCAAACCACATGGCAAGTCTGATTAATACCCTGCGCCTTTTGTACATTTGGAAATGTCTGAAGTGGAAATGTATTTTCTCAGTGCAACAATGAAATGCAGCTCCTTCCAGCTTCCCGTCCCCTCCCCCCTGCACGGTCTGGGCGTCTGTCTGGCAGACTGGGGATAATGTATATGGAAATGTCTGCAGTGGCAGACTATCTCCAAAAAGTCTGCTGACAAAAGACAGTTTTTTCTGTGAATGCCCAAAGACAACTCCTTTAACACATTATCTGCGTAGAAAATAAGGCCAGTGTCTGCAGGTGAAAAATCATAAAATGTAATTTTATATGAATACTTCCTATTATGTTTATTGGTTTATTCATAATTTCCCTGCTTTCTCTCTCCCTGAGCGGAATGAGTCACTAACATTTGAAAGCGAACACTTCGAATCAGGCAGTAGCTTCTTCGTGTATCAATCACAGTGGTACAAGGCTCTCTTGCAAAATCAAAATGGCGGATTTTCCGTCGGCTCTACTGTTTGTCTATTCGACCTGTGTAGTTTATATTAGGTGGTGGAATGCTGCCAGCAGAGCAATCAGCTGCTTTAAAGTCCGGAGTTGACAGTACCAGATATGAGGCAAAACATCTGCCCAGTGGGGGATGACTGCTCCTCTGTCTTGGTGGAGTTAAATCCGCTAAAGACCAACGTGGAATGTTGCCATTCTTTCAGGAAGAGGTAAGTGTTTTGTAACTAACGTACTGTAATGTTTCTTTCAGCAAGTTAGGGAGAGTATGATATGGGCACTGACAGGGTACCCCCATTTTGTGGAACATTCCACTGCCCATATGCCATCAGAATTTCCACCAGCATTGATGGACATTCATTTTCACTGAAATGTTTCTCCGTCAATTAACTCTGCTTCTGGTAGACACAGCCCCAATGGTGGATAAACCTATGCCACCCTGGCAGCTAATCATAAATATGGCAGATTTTGAACCACCATTTTAAAGGAGGGGTTTGGCCTTCCAAAACTAGATGACAAATTTGGTTTGCGTAGTCTGAATCGCTCTCTAAGCTACTTTCCTGGGTTTAACCGCATACAGCAACACGTTTTACCATACCTGAGCACTAGGTTTAAATGCCAGCAGGGCAACTTTAGGATACTTTCTTTTTATAAAATGAGTATTGTTAGGAAAGTAATGAGAACAACTCTAATTTATGTGGTAGGAGATAGGTCATCTGGAGTGTTCACTTTGAAAATTAATCATGGATTACAGTTGTAATCTGACAGGTGGGCACACAATGGGTTTGGTAATCCTCCTGTCGGCACGACCGGAGAACCTCCAAAATCGTAACAAAGCCCTCAATGTTTCTTCACCTTCTATTTCTCCTATTTAAAAAATGATAGACAGCCACTGGAAGCAAAAGAAAAACTTGTAAATGGGACCCTAGGAAATGGAAAAACATTATTTTAAATTTCTCTCATTTAAAAGCATTCAGAAACATCGTTAGGTTCTCCCACTCAAATATTGAGTTCACAAGGACTTTTATTTAGGAGTTAAATACCTCAGTTCTTCACCTCTGTGCCCAGCCTGGGTCATAAATCTGATTGAGCACTGTTCATTATCAGGCCTTGCTCTCTGCAGCCTTCTAATAATAATGTAATGTAAATACACCCTTTCCTTAACTTTAAAAGAAAAATGTGACCCTATGCTTATTTAAAAATGAACTCAAGGCTGGCAGCTACTCTGGAGGTGTATGGGAGCTACTGGCAGCTCTTGATCGCCTGGTTGGAGACACCTGCACTAAACCGTAATTAATGTGTGCTCTCGTTTGGTCAGTTCTAAATAACAAGGCATGTATTTATTTAAGCTAAAAGTGTCAGGATGCTAGAACAGTCCTTGAAAAACTGGAACTACTAAGGCAAATCTGGGACATCTGGCCACCCTACATTTCAATTATGAGCAAGAGTTGATTTTGTGGAGAATTGTATTCAAAGCTGTCTACAAGAATAAAAGAGGCACACATTTACAAAAACAAAAAATAGAGATTGGACCAGTCATAGTCATGCTGTGGCGAAGCTAGGTAGTAGAAACGAAGGAGTGAAAATGCGCAAGTTGAATCATCAGTAGGTCGTCTTTATACAACAAACACAATTTCAGAGCCCATGAGGGCAAGTACTTTGAATCCCAGCTTCCTGTTTGCAATCAAATAACTCGGTCGTAAGTTTTCCACATTCCTGACTCATAGTGTTAGTGTGAGGCAATTAATAAGGAGACCGTTGCCGAGATGTGCAACTCCCATTGGTCTAAAATTGCTTACGCCCCCCGTTGAGTGTCCTAGTCCTGGGTGATGCAGATTCCGGGACTGGCACAGTCCTTCAGCTGATGTGTCCTGGGCTGCACTGAATGTGGTGCCTCAATAACAGCCTTGTATAAAATATTTCACAAGTCTTCCAGGGGCTGGAGTTCATAAAACTACTATTGGAAATGCGACCCCGAGTGCAAAGCGGACCAGGCCAGAGATGTGGCTAAAAAGAACAAAATATTCTACAACTATTTTGTTGGCCTTTAACCTTTTTGTAAATAAATATAACATACACATCTCAAGTGAAAAAAAGTAACCAGCACAAAAATAATTCTTTTATGTTATGAAAGCTCAACTGGTTAATGTGATCACTGGAGATGCCTATGTGTGTGTGTAACCTGACAGTAACACTACCCAATCCTGTTGAGTGCAAAAGGGAATAGTGACATGTATTTAAGGTGCTATGAGGTCCCAGCCTGCGACTGAAACCACCATAGATATGCAAGCCATTATTTCAAAATTGTATTACATGGCGTATAAAATAGGCTGCAGTAAGATGTACAAAGGGATTTTGGGCCTGATGTACAGAGCCAGATTGATGGTAGCACGTCAGCAAATGTGAAAGACAAAAACAAAGGTAGATGGGGAGCAGGCAGTGGTCCAAGGGACTACACCAACTCTCAAACAAACAAAAAAAACATTTAGTTTTTAGATGCAACCCAGTTTCCGCTAAGAAAAACAGGCTGCAATTAAAACAAAGTTTACTTTATTTATTTGCAATCACAGATATGGGATCTGCTGACCCCAGGAGTCCACCCTCCATTCATGTGATGGCCTCTAGTGGTAGGGAGTTGCAATTTGCGCCACACCTCAGGAATATGGATGGGGTAGGCCAGATTGTGACCTACGAGGCCACCATCCTGCCCTGTGATGGCCTCTAATCATAGTGAGTTGCAGTTTGCACTCTACCTCGATGGTGTTGAGGCATGCCAGATTGTCACCTACTACGATTTGCAACTTTATGATCAGACCTATTTGTGCATACATCAGTACGCAATATTCTTTTTAATTTGCAAAAAGTCGAAGGCGCAGTATTTGCAGCCACTTATTTTTGATATAGCAGGCCCTTGGAGTTTAATATTAGACAAGCGCATTGAAAATATATATTTGTAGTAATATGCAATCAGACTATACATAGTGCAAACCTTTTTAATGACTTTCCATTAGAAAGACGCACCCCAGAACACAGCTGATACCACCCTTACATTACTTCTCTAAAAGAATAAACCTTTCTCACCATAATGCCTCAAATAACTCCTTCAATTAAATATGTATACTGGCTCCCTAGCTGCTTTTAGATTTGCTGATTAACTGATTGCACACATTTACATTTATTTCAGGTAGCAGGCTCCCTAGCGAGAATCAGTTTTTTCTTTTGTTGTCCACCTCTACCTTTGCTTTACAGAAATAAGACCACCTCCTTTCCTTTTCAGCCAGAGGCACCTTAAGGTCAGCATACTCAGTTCTGGAATGGTGTTTTCTGTTTAAGCTATGCCAAATGATGTCCATTGTTCCTGCTTCGAGATTTACTGGCTGCAGGAACAACAAACTATATTTTACTGGCTGGTAAACTCAGCAGGTAAATTCACTTCAATCTATTCCTCACTCACGTTCTCTTCAAATTCACACAGAGGCATAATAACAACAAAGTTTGTTAAGAGCATAACTCTGCTCCTTAGACAGGACATTACAAATCTCCCAATATAGGCCACACGACAAACAAGCACTGTTCCATCTGTGGCATGCCACCGAGTAGCATTCCACCCATTCGCAAACGCGCTTTGGCGCCTCGTTAGGAGTATAAAGTACTGTACAAATACAGTACAATACAACATACACAAATCCTGCAGCAATCGGAATCCCTAATAATGGCAATACCTTACTATGCAAATTACTATTGACATAACCTTTATTTATTTATTTATTTATTTATTTAAGAAGCTTATAGAGCGCACAGCTACCCCCGAAGGGGGTGTCCCGGCGCTACAGAGTACTTGTCAATCAGAAAGGGCGCTACAAAGGGCAAGATGGGCAGAAAGAGAAGGATGTTTTAAGGGATAGTAAACAGCCAGGTCTTGAGTTTACGACGGAACACTTGCTCCGATTCAATAAACCTGAAATCCAGTGGGAGGCTGTTCCAAAATTTGGCAGCAGCCACTCCAAACGTTCTGCCCCAGCTCCTGGCGCGACGAAATCTGGGTACCACCAGGAGACGTAGGCTGTTAGATCTTAATGATCTGACAGATCGAGATAATTTGAGTCTTTTACTCAAATAGGCCGGGCCTGATCCGTTAATGGCACGGAAGGCAAGGATCAGAACTTTAAACTGGATACGCCGGGAGATGGGGAGCCAGTGCAGTTCTTTCCGATAAGCTGCTACAGAGTGGCGGAAAGGAATATTTCCGATTAGTCTAGCAGCTGCATTTTGAACAACTTGTAACCTTTCAATAAGGTAGAGGGGGGCGCCTGCATAGAGACTGTTGGCATAGTCTAAATGCGACGTGATCAGGGCATGGACAACAGTCTTACGGGAGTCCAAAGGAAGATAGGGGAAGATCTTCCTGATCATGCGCAGTTTGCCAAAGCAGGCAGATGTAACTTTGTTGATCTGGGCTTTACAAGACAGGGTGTTATCAAAATGGAAACCTAGATTGCGAGCTGACTGGACTGGATTTGGAGGGGGGTTCAGAACGGCAGGCCGCCACAGGATAGTAGGAGGGGCAGATTTTTGGTTAAAAAATAGAACCTCAGTTTTGTCAGTGTTCAGGACCAGATGGTTGGCAGCCATCCAAGAGCAGATGTTGCCAAGGCAGTTGCGAAAGTTAGAGAAGTGGGAGTCGGGGTGGTCTCTAAAAGAAAAAACAAGCTGCATATCATCAGCGTAAGAGACCACCCTGACCCCCCACGACTCAACTACTCTGGCAAGGGGGCCTAGATAAACATTAAACAAAAGAGGGCTCAAGGCCGAGCCCTGAGGCACTCCACACAGGAGAGGTTTGTCTTCTGATTCAAAGGGCCGAAGAAGTACTCTCTGCGTCCTCCCTGTAAGGAACGATCTGATCCAGGTCAGTACAGTGCCTCCGATACCCAGCTGCTGCAGACGATCCAGTAGTATATCATGGGACACCGTATCGAAAGCGGCGGACAGGTCGAGGAGGACCAACATTGCCTCCTCACCCCTGTCCACACACTCACGAATTGTCTCTGATACCTCTAGCAGTGCAGTCTCTGTGCTAAAGCCGGTTCTAAAACCCGACTGGGAGTCATGCAGCAGCTGGTTAGTTTCTAGATAATAGGACAATTGCCTCTGAACTACCTTATCCAGGATCTTAGCAGGTTTTGGAAGAAGGGATATCGGACGGTAGTTGCAAAATTGTGAGGGATCCGCATCCGTTTTTTTTAGGATGGGGACCAGCATGGCCTGTTTCCACACTGAGGGGAACTGGCCTCTGGTTAAAGAGGAGTTCCATATGGAAAGGAGAGGGCTGGTTAAGATAGGAGCAAGATTTCCCATCACTTTAGCGGGGACTGGATCTAATGGTGACCCTGAACTGACCTGACAGAGTAATTTCGAGGCCGTATCAAGCATAAGCTCTTCAAAGAAATTAAATGAGCATTGCTGAGAGTCAAGCTCAGCGGTCAGAGGGGGGGACAAGATTGGTATAAATGAGGAGGATAGCTTAATGATTTTATCCTGAAAAAAATCGGAGAGCCCGTTGCAGAGGGCCTGGCTGGGAGAGCTCTGGGCCTTCATGGCAGGGGGATTCACAAAATCCTTCACTATCTTGAAGAGAGTTTTGGTGGAATTCTCAGCCTTTTTAATTAGATGTGAGAAGTAGCCTCTCATCGTGGATCGTTTTAGCTTTTGGAATTTATTCAAGGCCAACTTATATACTGATTTGGACTCAGAATCATAGGACTGCCGCCATTTACGTTCAAGTTGTTTGCATCGACTCTTTTCCTCCCGCAACGTGGGAGAAAACCAAGGAGCAGAAGGTCGAGATCTAGCAGAAGTGATAGGGGCTAGAGGGGAGATAGCATCAAGTGCAGCGGTAAGAGCCGAATTATATCTAACAACTTCCTCATTGAGATCTAAGGAAGAATTGAAATGATAAGAGAAACAGGGGTCCATGGTGGCACAGGTAACATTAGGCCATTTTCGTCCATTCTCTCTATTCAGAGAAGAAGGGGAAGGAAGGGAGGGAATAGTAACTTCAAAAGGAAGGAGAAAATGGTCAGACCAGGTAAGGGGCAGTGCAGGGAGCGAGGTAACACCAGGGTGATTCGTAAATATAAGGTCAAGGGTATGACCGGCTATGTGTGTCGGACCATTAACCAATTGGGACAGAGTTAAACCTTGCTATGTTTCAATTAAAAGAGACGCCTGAGAGCAGGAAGGGTTGTCAACATGTAGGTTGAAATCTCCTAACACCGTAAAATAAGTGTGTTTTAGGGAGAGATCGGCTATTGTGTGCAACAGGGTGGTAAGTGAAGAAGAGGAGGCAGTAGGGGGATTATATACCAGGATACCAGCTAAGATAGTAGTAGCTGAGTCCAGGATCGTAAAATACATAGCTTCAATAAGTCCTAGATTAGTGAGTTTCTTAGTGGTCAGTTTAAGATGTGATTTTAGGATAACAGCAAGGCCCCCTCCAGTTTTGTTATTGTCACGATTGATTCCCACCAATCGATAGCCGGAGGGAGTGGCCAGGTGTATATCAGGTTTGGAGGTATCTTTAAGCCACGTTTCAGTAAGGAATAGTATGTCCCAATCCTGCGTGTCAATAGATAGCCATATCTCATTGGCATGGCACGGCAGGGAGCAACAGTTAACTAGAGCCGCCTTTATTAACCTAGGGGGAATCTGGGGTTTAGTGACCTTCAATGAAGGAGGGCACTGATTCCGAGAGGGAGCAATAGTGAATTTACACAAGGAGCAATTATAAGGGAGAGCCTCTAAGCTAGACGGACAACAGCAGACATCTGGGGAGCAGATGCCTTGTCTGAGCTGAAGGAGCTGGGTATTAGTCCAAGAAATTTTAACAGGGGGACCGGCGCTAGGCGCGGGCCAGGCGCGGACTGGCGCAGAGGGGCTTGCCTTAGGCGCGCCTTCGGCGCGCCATTGGCGCGCCCGCTGCGCCCGCCCGCTGCGCGGACGGGAAGTCCCCTTTTTTATATCCATTCTGGAGGAGGGTGGGAGGCGTCCAAGAGCTGGAGCCCTACCCTGCCTCCCCCCCAAGATGGCGGCTTAGCGTTCTACCAGCCGGCGTCAGCGCTGCAATCGGCTGCCTATTCCTGCCTTTTATAAATTTACATATTTTACTTAGACCCTAATTCAAAGTTGTGCTTTGCATTCTTATCCTGGCACAGATTAATGTTTGTACAAAGTTTGGAATTCTGAGTCGTTCATCAGTTACAACATTCTGCAATTTTCTCCTGACACATTTTCCCAGAATAAGGCTGAGGAACTATATCAGGATAAAAGGCTAAGACACTAATGCAAAACATGCAGGAATCGGTGTAATAAAATTCCGATTGCCCTTGTTAGGTTTCATTCTAAAGTGAGGAACTCAGGAGAAGTTAAGTATGTTACACATTATAGGGCTTTTTAAAACTTTCCTGATCCTGCAGTCCGTTGTAGGGCCGCCAAATTCATGGTGCTGCCGCCTGCCATATTAGGACTTTAATCAGGGGTGTAACACAGGCCTCCGCAGCCCCGCAGTGCGTGGGGCCTCCAAGCTCCAGGGTGCCCCCTCAGCACAGCACTTCGTCCAGAGACCTCCTGATAGAGTCTGGAGGGGGACCCTCCACGTACCTTGAAGGGGGGCCCCCTCAATTATCGTTACGCCACTGACTTCAATCCTAGTTTGGCGTGTGGTCTTGCGGTGGACAACAGCAGTGATCTGTTAGGCTCATCGAAGAGCCTAACACGCAGACCGCCTCTGTCAGAGCCCCGACTGCACCTTCCTGCATTGTGTGGCATACATGCCAAACCGTGCAGGAAATGGGGTGCCATTCTAGAGGGGCACTACATGTGCCTCCCAGTGCATGCACCCCCAGGTGCGGACGTTGCCCTGTTAGGGCCCCCTTAGTTACCTCACCGCCACCCTTTCCATGGTGGGCTCACCGCCATGAAAAGGGTGGATGTTTGGCAACTCAAAATATGCTTGTCTGTGCCGCAGCAGCACCACCAACATATTACTATGCCTGACTGCTACTGCCACGCTGCAGGCTCCTGGATCCAGCCGTAGGCAGCGGTCCTGTGGCGGTATGCCAGCCACACTCCTAATGTGGGGCGCTGTGCCGCAGTGTGAAGGTGGTAGGACCCCCAGCGCTAGTAAGGCAGTCCTATGGACCGCCATACTCGTAATAAGGCCCTTTGTATCCCACACTCGGTTAGCTGTAATTACTATGATCTCTAATTATAGCCCAAATACTACATAAGTTGACATCATGACCTTAGTCTCCAAATCTGCCTCTTTGCTTCTATCATTATGATATCCATACAGGTACCTTGGATCTATTGTAAGGCACTCTGCTTTGCCCAGAGAGGCTACACGAAACAATCCCAAGGCTACGGATGTGTTTGCTTCTACGTCCAAACAATATCTTCATTGTAGCTCTTCCCTCCTGCTATCAGTGTCCCTTTTAGAAAGCTAGGTGGGGGTAGAGGGGAATGTTCCTTCTCTTTTGTTCTTCCTGAGTTTGTAATGTACTCTGGCTTGGCTCTTACAAAGTAGAGGACCCTTCTATATTTAAGAAAGCTCTTAGAATTAATCTCTTTCATTGATTATCCTTATATCTTTTCTGATCTTAGTCAGTTCAGTGCCAAAATGTCTTAGGGTTTTTGTTGCATTTTAACAGCTCAACTCATAGCTTACATGCTTAGGTTTTCAATATATTTACTAGGTGCCCTTAGGCCCTTGCGCAAGGCAGCTGCCAACATTAGTAGAAATTGTGCAGAAATGAAGGGTTGTTCTCTCGTCTTTTGGCAGTGGAACACCTTTGATGACGGAACATGAGGCATAGCAAAAATGTCCACTGCCTGATCTACGCGTACAATGAGAGATAGCTCAACTATGTGAAAACGGAACATATACTTTTTCTCTAACAGGCTTTACTACTAAAGCAAATGCTTTTATGATCTGGTTCTCAGAGTGCACTGTGAGATAAATGTAGAAATTGCTTTAATGTGTTGGCGTGTGTGGTTTTTCACCAAAATAGTGTCTATGCAGACACAGTACACCTATTCTCCACTTGTGTTGGCAGTGCATCACTTGTCCTGCCTCGTCAAACTAGTGATGTTTGACAAGAAAATGCTTATGAACCCTTATTCTGAAGTAAAACTCACCATGGGTCTGTCACAAGCAGCATAATCCTTACATAGGGTATAACAGGTTATTGTAAAAGCACTGCACAATGAGAACACTATTTTGCTTGCTACTTGTTCTTTTGTTCCATTGACAAACTGGTAGCCATGTTGTCTGCCTGATGTCGTCTCTTGTGCCCCATTCAAGGTTGTCCCTTCCTCTACTCAGGCCAGGCTGATGGCTATCATTAGTATAGACCGTTTGTTACAACCATTATAGAGGCTATGGTCATTCTTCTCAAAAGAGTTTTGGATAAATTTGTAACAAATGCTGCAATTTATAACACACATTGTCCCTGCAGGATGTAAAAAACACATCATTTATATTTTAGTGAATTTCAAACTTTATGCTGGGGATTTGGAACAGAATTGAAAACATGGTTATTATAACATGTGCTATTTACAGCAGCTCTTTCTTTGTAGGACATTGCCTATTAGCCACACATTTTTCTTTAAGGAATAGATATATCTCTGGCATTCTAGAACACTATTTGTTGCAAAGTTATTTCAAGGCAACAGACGTTTTGCCAATTCTTTAGGCCTGGTGGCTTCTTGCTTGGTTGCAGCTCTGTCATCTCAGGAGAGAACTGATCAATGCGGGGTGCTAAAAATCAATGTTTTATTTGGATTTAGGATAGTGCACATTTCCGGAAGGGTAATTAACAGGTGATAATATTGCCAGCTGACGAATGGCACCACCCTGTTCAATCTCAGGAGTGAAGATGCATTAGGAATCAAGCCCAAGACTTGCCAGTCACACATCCCGAAATCAGGTGTGTTAGCCCACCAGGATCACGATTCTGAGAGCTGCACATGTGAGTGGCCTCAAACAAGCTTATGTTGCTATGTTCCAATGAGCAAACTGAAAACACCCCAACTGTTGCGTCTTTCAGAAGAATAAATAAAAAAATATTTTATGAACTCATTATTATTTCACAGAAGCAATTTGTGGAGAATTGGCAAACTTTGTCAATAGCCGCTACACATTGTCAAACCTACTTAAACATGTTTGTTGTAATTGTATAGTGTTTGACCAATGTTTAAAATGCACAATTTATCACTCTGTTTTATTGTACTGGTGCTGAGGATATCTCTGCCTCATTTCTTGAAGTGATAGCCCCCTTTCCATTTGCCGACCTGGTAGCCCTCCCTGCCTCTCTACGAATATCCCCCATCCACGAAATTTGGGTCTAGTTGCACCTCTGCCATTGTCCACACGTGCTTTGGTTTAAAAAATGCTCGATTTCAGGAAAAGTAATGAATGCAGCTCATATAGAAATTTATATCATGCTTGTGCAGTTTATATGCAAATTACTAATTGATGTTACTATTACCAATTTGAGAGTATTCAATTTACTGATTTCAGCAGGAAGTAAAGCTAAGTGTGCCTCATTCGTATTCAAACTCATGACCTCTATGGAACATTTCCTTTTAATGAGGGCTGTAATGAATAGGACACAGCTATCTGCCTACAACCAACGGCCGGCAGTGTAGGTTAAGCTTAGGAAAATTGGCAAGACCGTTTGTCTACAACCCAGAGGACGGTAGCGTTTGACAGGCAATTTTAAGGAACAGAAAAAGAAAAGTCAACAAGCCTCCCCTCCCTCCTACCTCCACCCTTTGGTCCTCCACATAGGTTGTCTAAGCACACCAGTTAATTGTCCAGCGTCCCGGACAGGGAAGCACCCAATGAAAAAGTGTAGGGGGGTGTTATTGGCCTAGGTAGTGGCTTGGATGTCGTGAGGGATCAGGCATAGGAGTCGCAGATAAGTTGGACACATGAGCTCCCTAAACTCGGAAGTAATGATTTGGATCAAAGATGCTCAGAGGGTTGAGTAGGTGTCGGTCTTGAAGTCGGCAGCCAGGGGCCTTGGAGTCGGCAGTCAGGGGCCTTGGAGTCGGCAGACGGGTGACCTTTAGACTTCTGCTTTTGTCAGTGTTCCCCATGCAGCCCCTGCCATTATCGTACCAGACATATACCACTAAGGGCCTGATTACGATCTTGGCCGATGGGACACTCCGTCACAAATGGGATGGATATCCCCTCCGCTAAATTACAAGTCCCATAGGGTATAATGGAATTGTAATTTGGCGGATGAGATATCCGTCAGATCCTAATCAGGCTTTGAGTGTGTATTAGATGAATGTGCCCATCCTTATATTTCAGAGAAGCACAATGCTTTTAAATCAAAAATAAGATCCTAGTTTAAATAAAAACATTAGCACCGGCCGTAAACCAAAACCGATAGCAACAGCAGTTTAATCAGTACTCCTAAAGGACCTGGCGGACTAGAGTTTTAGCTGGCTGGAATATCTACCACATACAGGCATCATTTCTAGTGGCAGCACATGGACTTTGTTTAGTTGAGCAGGGAGAGGGATCATGGTAGGCTTCCCAATTGGTGTTCGGTGTAGAAATTAAATGTCATAACATTTTATCGAATGTTGCACTATTTTCTCTTGTTGGTTTATTGCTTGGGTAGTTTGAACTGCAGCATTGCCCTTGGTGTCTTATTTTACTCCTGAACATGGCCCCAAAGTTTTGCTGCATTTAATTTTTAATGTTTGTATTTGTAATTGTATTTATATAGCGCTAACTACCCTTGATGAGGCGTTGAAGCGCTTTACAGCGAGTAGCACGCTACTCCGGAACCCAAGGTTAGTGGTTATTCTAGTGGCTACTGTGATTAGTCCTGTGCTTTCAAGAAAAATTGCATGCATATACTCCAGTTATTGTGTGGTAGGTAATTATAATACCAGTTAGGAGTGTTGTTTCTGGGGAATGATTATTGAGATAGATAGGCTGGGAGAGATTAGGTAATGTTAGGTTACAGGAATAGGGTTTTAAAGAGGAGCAGTTGTGATCTTTGAAATGAAGTGTTTGCCAATTACAGAAATACAGTAAGAGAGATTAAGTACAAAAGGCATAAGACTGAGATTAGACTATACTCAGAAATAGAAGGTATGCAAAGGACGGAAAGTAAGAAGAGGGTCTCTAAAAAAAGAAAGGAGAATAATCTAGCAGAAGCATGCCAATTTTCAAGAAGGGTTTCAGGGGTATAGAGGGAGAAGGCTTTCTGAGGTCACATTATACATAGCTTTCCCCAATGTGTCTACTGTGGCTTAAAAAAAGCACTTATTAAGGTCTGCGTCTGTAGGGTTGGCATTCTAGCGTTCACGCTACGTCACCACGTAGCGTGAACGGCGGCCATTTTGGGTCGCGCGCGAGGAACGCGAGATCGGGTGCCGGAGCTGCAGAGGAAGGCAGCCAGCTTGGCGCTCTCTGTATAAGTGCATAATTTATAAATAAATAGCGGTGCCACAACGTACTGTTGTCCTGTCATCTCTGGGGAAGTACCACCTCTACAGCGTCTTCTACTAGAGTGCTGAATAAGCTTGAGCGGAGTCTGCAAATTGCAAAAAAAGCTCTGCAGCGCTACGCGGAGCTTGGCAAGTGGAAGAGTTTCTTTAGATAGATGCTGTTCGCTGTGATTTTCAGTGCCAGGTGCTTGTCCGCACTGTGCAATCATCGCGAACGGCACTATGAGTAGATTTTTACTCGAGCGGTAGCTTTCTCAACGCGAACGGATGGTTTCTCACTCGAGTGATCACAAGCATACGTAACCTCTTGCAATTTTGAAATCTGACAACCCGCTTTGAGAAATCCACGCCCGTTCTCGCCAACTTGATGATGATCGCGAACGAGGAAAAATCACACCGGGAGGTGGATTTTCCTCGCTCGCGCTCACCAACTGGACGTTGACGAATCGGAGTGAGGGAAAGAACTATGCTCCGCTATTTTTAGGAACTCTGCGAGCTCGCGTAACGCAGAGTGCAGAAGTATCTTTGAATGACAGACGTACCTCACCAAGGGATTTCGAGCAACATCAAACAGACAACAAGAGCGAAGTTCGAGTTGTCTAGGATGTCATTCAGAATGCAGAGGTGAACAAACATCCCCCTCACTCACAGTTACCCATCTGTAAATTTAGGCTATGAATAGCCCGCTCCATTATATTTCAGCCTGCTGTTATCAGGGGTGCAGGAGCAAAGGAATCAATGGGGGAGCCACAAATAATGTGGCCACACCTGCACGCATTAAACTTAGTGTCCTGCCACCTATCCCCACAACCCCATTCCTCGCCTCTACCACCCAAATTTTAATGACATAGCTGGATTCTTGCTACCCCTCCCACACCTCTCTGAGCATTACTTCAACACCCTATTACTGATATTAAAAAAATAAACACACACATGATGTCCTGCTACCCACCCTGACCAACCTCAGCATTTACCCTCCACACTCCACCTTATCTTAAAAAACTGGTATCCTACCACACACACCAACTACTCTTCAATCCAGCCCCTTCCCTGCCCAAATATATAAAAATAATATCTGATCTTCTACATCAAGTCCCACCACCCATTGTGCTTTCCTCTCTCCTTACAAGCAAAGAGGTGGTGTCTGCTCTCCATCAGAACATAGAACCCGCACCCGTGACAGGTTCTTATCGAGCCTGATCAGAGCAGCCAGGAACTGCTTGTCATGTCACAACAATCGGAAGCAACTCCTGTTTCCCAAAATAGTGACGTAGTAGCAGTGCTTAACAGGATGTCAAGTCACCGAGGGGTTCTGAGTGACATCAAATAATCAAGAAGAACAAAGCTCGCGTTATCTGTGATGTCACTCCAAGGTAAAAAACTTCTCTGCTACCCATGCATAATCTTACATTATGCATGGCCCCAACATTGTATTGTATGTAGCTCTTGTATAGCGCAACTGCCACCCTACGGGTATCCTGGTGCTTTATACCCGCACATCTCCTTTATACCCCTGGCGCTTTATACCCGCACATCTGCCTGTGCTTTCATTTACTATGCAGACCCAGAGGAGACATGGGGAGACATATATAACATGGCTTCTCCTCCCTGTCCTCAATGTTACAGAATTATGCATTGGCAAAGCCAATAGATTACGCCATTTGGCCTGTTGTCGTCTACTCTATTTGGATGGTAGGGCGCTTGAGTTGCATAGGGGAAACACATGATAGAGAGAGAAAAATGAATGGCAGGTGGCAGAAGATGGTACAAAAGGGGATAGCAACATAGGGGGGTGGGGAGAAGAACACGAGGGAGAAAACAAAATGGAGAGCATGGCTGGGATGTTTTCAGATGGAGAAGCACCAGAGCAAGAGATCAACACAAAGCACAGGGGTGGGGTAAGTTGCAGGTGTGAAAAGCACATGAGGGAGCGAGCAACATGGAGCACAGGGGCAGAGGGTATTTACCAGGATGAGAAAAGCACACGAGGGAGAGAGCAACACAGCATTGGGATGGAGGAGGATTGCTGGGGAAAGAAACATACGAGGGAGAGAGCAACATGGAGCACAGGGTCGGTTGGACCAGGAAGAAGCACGTGAGAAAGAGGGCTAAACTAAGCGCAGGTGTTATAGTGTGGGGGGAGCACCAGAGGGAGAAAGCAACAAAGGGCATTAATGTACACGAGGAAAAGCAATGCAGAGCATGAGTGCAGGTAGTCTGCTCGGGGCAACGCACACAGAAGACAGAGTGCAAGGTGGGGGGTTCCAGGTGAAGGAGAGAGAGAGCATAAAGAAGCACAAATGGAGTTTGCAGGTGGAGGAAGCACACAATGTAGAGAGTAGCACCTAGCACTTGGGCAGCGGGTGTCTACCCGAGATGGAGAAGCACATGAGAGAGAGAGCAACACAGAAGAAGGGGAACTGCAGAGGAAAAGCACACTAGGGAGAGCTGGAAAACACATGCCCAAACCAACAAAAAAGGACTAACCTAAGATTGAGCATTGGAAAGATACAAGTCATCCAAGCAAAAGGTTGGTAAAGAGTCTATGCTCCAGGGAAGGTATAAACCCAAGATGGACAAGATGGGACAAAAAAGCCATTGAATAAAGAATATGCCAAAAGGAGTTACAGTAAAGCTAGCTAGTGGTAAGCAGTGTACCAGCTGTAAGCCCCACTGTAAGCTCACATGGTATTTCCCAACCTTCCTGGTAGGGAGTAATAAAAGACATAACTGACGTCTAGTCGCCCAACTCTCCACCCTGTGTGTCATCCTGCCACCTGCCTTTCCGAGGCTGTGCCTTCTGCCCTGTATTAGAGCGGAGAGCCTGCGCTGTACTGACAGACTCCCAAAGAGGCCTTTCAGGGCAGCCTGGAATTCCTTTATGAAGCAGCAACAGTGGGTAAGAAATGTTCTCACCCACTGTTGCTACTTTATAGAAGTTAATAGCTATGTTTTAATTAATTTGGTTCGGCGACTTGCAACAGGCTGGAGCGTGATCATTGTGTTGGTGTTGTTATGTGTACCGCTAGTTGGCATGTCTATTGGATTTCAGAGTACAGCTAGTAGCGGTGTCCATTGCCCTTCCTTAGTTATTTCAAAGTATTTTATTAAGACATTTTACACATACCCATCGCGGGGTAACATCACAACCTGGCGGTACATGCCACTAGTACAGGTAATTAATTGGTCTACATGTTCAGATGTCCCCCTTTCCACTGTCCTACTTCAGGAATGATAGTAAGTAGGAGGGGAGAGAAAGAGCAAAAGAAGAGGAAAGTGCACAAGGAGAGTTCATGCTTGTGGTTCTAACTCAGTGCTGTAGAATGACATGGTAATCTGTGCAGCATTTAGTGCTGTAGCAGTTGCAGTGCCAGAATACCTATGATGTGCTGTTGTTTGTTTCTCCTCGTAGACTGGTTCTTTCTCATCTGTGTTAAGCATTCTTTGTTGTTTGGTAACTGGTGCTTGGGTCCTTATTTGTTTACCTTCATTTATGCAGCCACACCTATCCACACTAACAGTGGAGCACTGTAAATTTACACCAGAAGAGTGTAGTAACAATGTCCAATGTGACCCATATCTTAAAATGGGAGGAACTTATGCAACTTTTTGAAGGCACATATATTATCTACTCACATGCAGTAAGAGGCATACAAACTTGTACAGTAATCCATTTAATGACTTGAGTACAACATAGCATTACACACGACAGTTTTTTATATCAGTATTGGCATCACATGTAAATTCACCAATGGCTTAATGAATGACATCACAGAAGCTTACAAAAATGTCACTTTTTAAATTGTGTTTTCTGTCAAGGGAAACAAATTCCCTTTTCTTTGAATCCTCTCCAGAGACATCTAGCTAGTGAGGGTTGTACTGCTGTATTACTAATGAATTCTCAGTTTTATGGTATATTGGTACAAGTTCAGCATCCTCCATTTACTACGTCATTTCTGTAAGGCTCTCAAGTGATGGCCAGTAATGTATGTGAATTAACAGAAGAAAACAAAAACAGAGAAACCACATTGGAGGAAACCAAATCATAGACATACAGTTTTAAGACAATACAAAAAAGTAAAATATTGGAAAAAAACAAAATTACTTTAAAATTGGCGAAAGGTTTTGGGGTAGTGAGGTATTTTTGTGTTCAGGCATTGGTGATGTTTAGGGGCGATGAGGATTCTTAAGGGTCAAGGATGGGTACATGTTGGTGTAGTAAGGGTTTTGTAGGGCACAGGGATGGTGGAGTTTAGCAGTATTAGTTTTTTTAGGGATCAGGAATGAGTGCCGTTTGGGGTGGCGAAGAGTTTTTAGGGTTGACGGATACGTGGAATTTCGGGGTGGTGAGGTGTTTATAGGGTTCACAGATGAGTGGAAATGTGGGGTGATGAGGTGTGCTTAGGGTTCAGGGATGAGTGGGGTCTAAGGGTGTTGCGATGTTTTCATTGTTCACGGATGGGCACAGTTTAGGACTGTAAAGGGTTTTTATAGTTGAGTTATAAATACAAATACAAAACAAATAGTTGAGTGAAAGCTTGAGTTTAGGCGTGTTAAAGAGTTTTTGGGGTTCAGTAATGGATGGAAGTTGGGGTGGTGTGGGGTTTTAAGGGTGCAGAGAAGGATGGAGTTTAGATGTGGCAAGTAGTTTTTAAGGATCAAGAATGGGTAGAGTTTATGGGTAATGAAGGGTTTTAGGGGTCTGGGATGGATGGTGTTTAGGGGTTTTGAGGGATTTTTAGGGAGTCGGGATGGATGAACTTTAGTTATGGTGAGAGTTTTTATTTATGGTTCGGGGATGGGTTGTGTTTAGGAAGGGGAGGGGATTTAAGGGTTTAGTGATGGGTGAGGTGTAGACATAGAAAGGAGCTTTTAGGGTTCAGGAATGAGTAGAGTTTAGGTGTAATGAAGGGTTTTTAGGGTTCAGGAATGGGTGGAGTTTAGGTGTCAGGGATGGATGTAGTTTAGGCGTGGTGAAGAATTTTTAGGGTTCAGGGGTGAGTGGAGTTTAAGGGTGGAACGGGCTTAAAGAGTCAGGAAAGAGTGGGATTTAGTGATCTGGGATGGGTGTCGGTTTGTCATGGGGAGGGGTTTTTCGGGGTACCAATAAAGGTGTTCATGGGTTGTGATGGGGTCAGGTATCAATAAAGTTTAGGGGTGTCGAGGGTTCAGGAAACTAAAAGCATCCAAAGTAATTGTTTGACAATGAAAAGATATAAACCTAAAGTAATGTCCCCTGAAATAAAACACTGAAATAAATACCTCTAACAAAAATGTAAGACCTGCAACAATTGCATTCACGACTTCAAAAAATAAGCATGCAAAAGCTAATTTCGAAAAAAAAAGACATTCTATGAATTGGTTTCTATGAAATGATAAATGCATTCATCCTGCAATTACGTTAAACAATTTAGGTGAAGTGATTTATCATTAATGGTATTCAATCAAATTGTTTTCTATAAAATCACATACTCCGTCTGATGCCTTTCATTTGCTGTCATTGTCTTCGGGCAGAAGCTTTTTTCCTTTAGATCCTCTCAGCGAGAACAACTAATTGTTGTAGTGACACTGCAGGTTTATTTCTGCTTACATTGTCTGTAAGGGTATGTATTACTTCAGACTGCAACAGCTGTAGCCTTTCTACTCTATGCCATATCGGGAAGGACATTGATAATGCAGTCTTAATTTGCATTTACATTTGCGAGGTTGTCTCTACATACAGAGAGCAACTGCAGCAGCCTTTCTTCTGTATATAATTGTAAGAAATGTGTCTAGTTAATGGTACTCGTACCTTACGTTCGTATTTAAGTCTATGATGATATTTGTTACATCAGAGTAAAACTGCACCAAGCCATCATTCAGAGTTGCTGACAGTGAACTGCAGGCTTACATCTGCATTTAATGTCTGTAGGCATATCTGTTACTTGTGATTGGAAGCACAGCAGACTGTGCTTCAGAGTGCAGCTTCAGCAGCATTTCTTCTTCTTATATTCTCAGAAAGGACCTCTTGTTACTGACGTTGATACAGCAGTCTTACATTTGCATTTAAGTTTGTAAGGGTGTTTGTACAGTTAGAGTGTTTCTGCGGGAGTCCTTTATTTGTATGTAACTGACAACCAGTTGCTGGTCTTGAATTGTAGCCCTACATTTGCATTTAATGTCGATTGGGATATTTGCTACTTGTGAGTGGGGCTGTAGGTGCTTTTCTTGTTTATGTAAATGCAGTGAGGGCACCTGGCTGCTGACGATGGTACTACAGGCTTTAGTCTCCATGTAATGTTTCAGGACATGTCGTTGGTGAATTTACATATATTTTTCCGATGGTGTCTGTGCGGAAGCTACTTGATGATTGTTTGTTGTCCGATGTGATACCACAAGTAATGTCATTGATTATGGTCCTGATTCCGAGTTCGGCGGTCTCCTGGTGGTGCAGGGCTGGCGGTGCGCACCGGTTGTCTGACTGCTGTATTACAGTTTTGGCGGTTGGATCCTTGGCGCTGGTGCTGGAGTCTTGAGACCGCAATATACTTGGGGGTGCTGCTGCGCCACCTTGAAGCACATTACGAGTTTCCTCACTGCGACCCTAACCATGGCATTGAGCCCGCATTGGAAAGGGTGGCGGTGAGGAAACACAGGGGACCCTTCAGGGGCCTTTCTTTCATTTAGGCCTATGGGATGCATGCAGGGGGGCACATGGTGTGACCCCTGTCTGAATGCACCCCCTTTCCTGCACGGCATGTTGGTCATAATCCATGCCGCTAGCACTACCGTGGATTGGGGGTCTATAGGGAAAGATTATAGACTAATAGGTATATGTTCCTTCATACTCAAAAAACACTATATATACCTACAGTCTCTCACATGTGTATGCGATGTAATGTAGAAAAGCCCTTGTTTCTCTCTCAACTCTCAAAGGTGTTATAACACCGGGAAAGGCATCCCTTAAGGATAAGACCCCCTCACTCTCCCGGGGTTAGCTCTACTCCACGAAGAGGTACTGACGGACAGTGGGGGGCCCTCCTTCCTGAGCAACCTGACAGGTAGAGGTGAGGCTGGGCTATTCAACAATTGTGGATATCCATAGTATGACCTGACACTGCAATAGAATTGCGCAGGAATACTGGTGGTGTATTACAAATTTACTTTATCTACTTTATGTTTTGCACACTAACTGCAGCAGCATTGTATATAACATCTGGTCCTGAAGAAAGCCGCTGATACTGAAAATAGATCAAGAGGCTGAAACATGTCGGCCAATCACTAACAGTGGTTTATATCCATACCACTGTGCTGTTACATTTTAACCCTGTCAGGTAGTACACAGGAATAAAGGTTATTGGTGATCTATCTAGACAGTTTTAATCCACACCCTTCTTCTACACAGCGCTGCAACATACCTCACTCAGCCTATAACAGCATACATATGGGATTACCATCCGACTCCGTAGAAAATTTAAAACATCTCTGAGCTCCTTCCTTAAAACCTTGAAGTAGTAGCTCCCAGTGGTGACTAGGTTTTCCCCACTGGTAAGGAGGACCCATATGATGAAGCATGTCACCTTCGGGTGAGTGAGGGGTCTTATCCTTAAGGGATGCCTTCCCCGGTGTTATAACACCTTTGAGAGTTTAGAGAGAAACAAGGGCTTTTCTACATTACATCGCATACACATGTGAGAGACTGTAGGTACATAATCCATGCCGTCCAGGAAGAGGCTTTGAAGTTCCCTTTGCGGTACCTTTTTAAAAGGCACTGCCGTGGGAACGCCAAAGGACCGAAACGCGTAATCTTGTGGGCGGTCGGGAGCCCTGTTTTGCGTGTGGGAGCGGGGCAGTCGCTTGACAACCCGCTCCCACACGGCCAAACTTGTAATCGGGCCCTAATTTATTTGTGATGTCATCTGCAAGGTCAAGTGCAGTTAGGAGGTGTAGTATACCTAAGCACGACAGGAATTTCAGTGTCTTTAGTTTTGAATTATAGCTATAATGCCTTCTCACCTGTACTTGAAATGTGTATGTGTCATTGTTAAAAGGGGGCACTGATTGGGTGAAAAAGATCCAATAGATTAAAATAAGCACAGGAAACGGAGACGTGTGGTGAATCCTGATATATGAAAACATCTTCACTTGGCAGAAGCGGATGCACTGCTGCTTCAAAATATGCAGATTGAGTGCAATTGGAAGCACTTGGGCCTCGAAATGAGCGATTGTAGCCTCTGCGCCCTGGATTTTCAGACTGAAGTGCACACACTCAGCCTAATGAATGAACGAACACTCGAGGATTTCTATTATGTGTGTGTCTTCTCTTTATTTTTTTTTTGCTTTATTAGCTTGCATTTTATTTTCAGCTAGTCCCTCGTGCCTTTTTAACCCCTTTATGGCAGTTGGGTTAGTTTAACTTGTTATAGGGTTGTAGCATGCTACTATCCCCTTGTGTTACATAAATGTTTTATGAATTTAACAGTCTGTTTAGATCGAATCTAGACCCATGTGAAATCTTAATAACTCTTGCAACATTTACAGAATTTGCGACGTTATGCAAAAATATGCAGAAAGTATGAAATGTTGCATTCTGCAGTTTCACATCATCTTTTGCTTGTGGGAGATACTGGTTTGAGATGTTTCTTGTCAAGGGACGTTTTCTGCTCAAACCAGATTCTACAGGCAGCTTATGTAGCTTTTTTTGCGCAAAATATACTCTTGCTGAACATTTCGTGCAAGATTCTAGCAATCACATTTTGCACCATTCTTGTAATTTCATGTGATTTTCTCAATTTTTTGTTGGAAAATCACATTTTCACACATGCTGGTCATAGCATGATAAGCTCCCCCTATGATACAGTTAGAGTAGTATTTTGACTTTGGGATGGACATACATTGGATTTCACCTTGTGTTACAGTAATAATACGCTGTGTTATTTTCTGACTTTAAATTAGTACGTGAGTCTCACCTGGGGTCAGAGTTATCAAATTCTGGCTCCCATGCATTTATCCAAACTTTTTGCCACTGGGCCAGTGGCCTCACAATAAAATAGTGTAGGTGCCAATCCTTATTTTTAGAAGCCCCATTTTTCAGATGAAGAGAAATTAAATAATAATAACTTCATAAATAAAAGTGAAGTATTTGTGTGCCGTTCAAAACAACAAAATAGTTATGCAGTCACTTTGGTTGCTTCTATTTGCAGACTGCTTTGCTGAATTTCAGATATCACCTGACCACCTTGCTCTCCTCGCCTCTCATTCCTTCGTCCTATTCCTGCACATCCCAGTGCTTCACTCTGTCACCCCCTCAAACAACTGTCAGCCTATTCATTCTTCGGTTCCATGCATTTTCTCACCCTACCCCTACACTTGTCTAATGTGCCCTCTCTCACCTTCTCATATTCTCTCACTCCAGCCCACTATCACACCACATGTGCGCTCACAGCCCCCCACTCTTGCTACACCCGGCAATCTCCAGCATTCCCTAATTTCCCAACACATCTTCGTTCAGTTTGTAATAAAAATAAATAATAGGAGTTTCTTGTTTTTCTGAAGTTGAACAAAATATGATTCTTTAAGAATCAACACCTTTCAGAATTAAATGGTAACTTGTCCTTCCGCATGACTGACTCTAGGTCTCTCTTTTCTGCTTCCTGTCTTTTTAGGTTTTGTCGGCACAGCGTTTGCACTATGATTGTGAAATCTATTTTTTTATTCAGAGTTTCATAAAGAACAAACTACACCGAAGGTATCAAGTATCAGAGCGCTTTACATAAGCACCAGTTTCGTTACACCAGGACACATACATTTTTTTTGTTAGGCACTGGAAGATTAATTGATTTGCCCAGAATCAAAGGATGTCAAGCATCATTGCAGAGACTCATAACCAGTTCCCCAGATTTTATATCAACCGCCCTAGCCATTAGACCACATCCACTCCCTCATCCTCTATTGTATTTAATATAAATCTCAAAAGGGAGTTACATCCCGCCCTTACTTTTCTTTAATTTGTGTGCTTGCCACTTACTTTTCCTCCATTTCTATTGGTTGTAGCATACCATTCCCTGTTTTTCATATCAGTGTCCCATGGTCCAAGTACTCCTTTTCATCCGCTCTGTCAAACTTATTTTTTTTAGCTTTTGCCTGCACAGCGCTTGCCCTGTGCTTGTTTTGTTTGTCCTCCATCCTTTACCTAATCTCCTCATGGCTGCACGCATTTCATAAACAAGCATGTTTCTCAACCCACTATTTGTTCTTCTATTTGATCAGTTTAAGACAGCAAGAAGGTATCGGAGCGCTTCACATGAGCACTGGTTGAATTAAGTGATTTGCCCAGAATGACAGGATGTTGAGCCTCCCGCCGAGACTCAAACTCTTTTCCTCAGCTTCAAGGACGGCACCCTAGCCCCAACTCTACATTCTCTGCTTGAATCGAGAAAATCAGCATATAATATGGCTGATATTCCTTTGGAATGCACAATTAAAATGCATTTCCATTATGCGTTCAAAAGCAACAGCAGCTATCTTTATTTTGTATCCTGATTGGTTTTTATACTTGCTTACACACACTCCATACGAGTGCATATGTTTGCACTGCATTGACGGGAAATTTTCTTACTCTCCATTCTGGGGCTTTTATTATACTTTTTCAGTTTTGTATCCATCATTCAATTTGAGTGCATGTGTTTTCTGTCTATTCCCATTTTTCCTCCACTCCGCGCTCTCTTGTTTGCTTTCTCCGTCCCTGATGCTCCCTAATATTCATTCAGCAATACATCTTCAGGGACACATGGCAATGCCATGCACTCCAACCCTCTCAGTCATCACTAGCGCGCAATTTGATCAGCCCATGTCTGGAGGGAGAACATCCTACTAATTAGAACATGTACCTGATCCCACTTTGTGCCACAGCGCATCTGCCCGGTTCCTGAGTACATTTGGAAAAGCATGGCTAAAAGTTTATCTTGTAGTATGCATAAAGGTGCACCAAACAACTGCTGAAAAAAATCTTATTCCTTTTGAAATATTTATTTTATTTCTATTTTATGCCATATAGGGCCCTTTTAACCATGCACTCCATTGCTACTTCGCCACTAAATGCAGAGACTGCCAACAGAGCTGACGACTGCATCCCTGCCCTGTATATTATATCTGTTCATGTTTGTGTTCATTAACTTTTTGCGCATGAGAAAAATGTGCATTTGTCTGCGTCTCATTGTTATTAACCCGGGTGCTTTTAATAGGTAGGCAGCCCTGCTGGATGCTATGTTTCACCAAACCTCCAGTAGAAGTGCTCCAGTTGGCACCAGAGTTCAGGGGCTTATACAGTAGGGTTCCTGTTTATATCTGTAATCAACAATAACTCTATTTTAAATATTTCTTAATTCGTTTTTTGTCACTGATGGATATGGTTGTTATGGTCAGACAGATAGTGGTTTCATTTTCTCCCTGGCATGCACTTCCGGTCTGTAAACCTGAGCGTCATCTGGACATTGAACAAAACTGATATATTTGGAGCAATGAAGAGTATACCAATTTTTTTGTTATTGCTGCACTGTTTCCTGCAGTGCGGTTGTTAAATTATCGCTGAAGCAGTGCTTGTTTTTTTTGCATTTTTATACTGCGCAAACTCGACCTGAAGGTATTGGAGCACCTTGCATATGCACCAGTTGCATTCCTCATGGACAGGGCCCCCTTGAGTCAGCGGGGAGAGGCTTTACTGCTGTTTGCTGTTTTTTACCGCGCGAAGTCGACCCGCAGCTCGTCACGCCGACCCCTCTAATGATGTCCTCCAAAGGCAATTGGCTTAGTGAGTGGAGGCACCGAGGGCTACTGGAGGGACGCTCGCCCTCATCCAGCAGCAGCATTTGTTAAACCAATGTTAGCCTGGACCTCTTTCTTCCCTGACCACCCAAAAAAATCCAAACTGCTCAATAAGATACTGCTAAAGTAAATCTGAAATAGTGCACTGCATATTCATTGCATTGACCTTGGAAGGATGAATGGCTGAATGTTCTCACTGTGGAGAAGTGTGGCTCAGGGGTTAGAGGCGGCAGACCCGGAAGCTGAGATCGGTCCTGGACCAGGGTTCAATTCCCCGCCTCGATGGGTCTTGGGCTCAAAAATTCCACGGACTCGATAATTCTTGTTCCGGTGCCTACTCGACTCACGGGTTCACACTCTGCGACTCTGGGCAATAGCTTGCTTAATCTCCACTACGGCCCCTCGCGGCGGGATGCCTGGCTTTCACCTTGTGGATACCCTGCTTGGGATATCTCACAGGGGAATACCAGGACGGGTTCCCAAGGCAAGCGCCTTGATGCCTTCGGGTGATACGTGCGCTATATAAATCGCAATACATTTACATTTACTGTTATTCACACCTGCAGGGCATTATGAGTTTGCAATCAGCTCTTCTTACAGATCTCTACTGATTTATATTTAAGCTCTAAAATATTGCTCTGAACAAACTGTAAATAGTGTCCGGGTAATGTGGTAATATATCAACACTTGCCACACTTCTCCTTTTTTCATGTGCTTGTTAAACATGTTGCAAAGCTAGCTGCTGTACAACATGGTCTAAGGTTTTTTTTAAAAAGAGCTATGATGCGGCCAGCGTTGACCACAGCATTGGGATTTCTATTTTTAAGTAAAAGTCACAGCATCTTGTACTGCTGTGTAACATGTTTTTTTTAAATTAAAGTTTTCCTGTGTAATGTAAGTGGGGCTTGTTAGAAACGGGACCCTGGCCGGCCAAGACTCGCGTCGAGGTCAGTCAGGGATCACCATTTCTAAAGTCAGGGCAAGGGAGTCACACACCAAGGTAACCCCCACTCGCCCTCTAGGTAACGTGGCGCGAGCAGTCTAGGCTAAACTTGGAGGCGGTATGAGTTAAGTATTTGCGCACGCACCCCAGTAACAACACCCAAGGCCCACCACAAAGAAGGACTCCACACAAGGATATATATAAAAAATAGCCTTTGTATTATAATAAACAACACATTAGATTACACACGCAAACTGTACAAGGTGCCAGGGGCACGGGCAGAATTTACAAGGGGAATTATGTACAGGACAGGGCCACATGGACCACTGTCAGGGGTAGGCACTTGTCAGAAAATAATACTGGTAGGTATACACTTATGTCGTAAACATAGAATGAGTAGCACCAAAATTATAAATGCAACACACATCCAGTAATCACTGGAAAAGTCAAGACCCCCTACGCAACCCTAAAACACTGTAGGCAATCACGCAGGTAACTAGGACCTTCTCATCAGGACCTAAGGAAGGAATACCAACACCTAAGCAGTTCACTCTTAGCAAAGGGAAGGAAACCTAACCATAATATGGGACATCAACAATCTACTATGCAGGTCACATTTAGCAAAGTGGATAAACATAAAATACCTAATCAGGTCACTTTTAGAAAAGGTAAGCGGACATAAACAATTGCACATGAGATAATAAACACAGAGGTGCAGATTAGAACATTTTGCGCAAGAATCACAAACACAGAAATTACAATGCGCGGGGTGCACGTAGCACAACACTCACAAATGTCCCTCAGGCCAACTGGCCTCGAAAGGGGCGGAATGCCCTGAGTCTCAGTGTCAGGGAGGTCTGCGCAGGCAGCACAGAACACAAAGCCTAAACGTGGCAACTGTCCACTAAGTGCTGGACAGTTGTTAAACAAGACTGGGCAACGTTGGAGCCAGGAGGGCTCAAGAACAAAGGGCAAGGAGCCTCTCAGGGGCTCACAAAGCAAATGGGCAAAGGTAGAGCTTCAGCGCTCTCAGGATAATTAAAAATGCCCCAGAGCCTCTCTCAGGGCTCTCACTACGATGTGGGCAATGAGCCTCGCCGGGCTCGAAATGGATAAATGCCCTGAGCCACTCGGGGCTCTCAAGAACCAATGCGGGCTGGGGGAGCCTCTCTCAGGCTCAAAGAACAGAATGGCCCCTCAGAGCCTTGCAGGCTCGCACAGCACAAATGGGCGCGTTGGAGTCCCTCACGGGGGACTCAGGATCAATCAAAATGCCCCACGGAGCCTCGTGGCTCCAATCACCAATGAATGGCCCCTTCTCTCCTGCGGAGCGGTCGTTGGAGTCCCTCACGGGGGACTCGGGATCCAGTAATGCCCCCGGAGCCTCTTGCTCCCACAACGATATGCAACACACGTTGGAGCGGCCCTCTGCCAATCTGGGCCGCTCGAAGAACAAAGGACCCTGTCCCCGCACTCACCGGGTCTGGCGGCTGGAGGCGTCTCCTCGGCGGCCGGCGCGGGGCTCTCCTTTACTCGGGGAGCCTCGAGGACGGAGCCGGCTGCTCCTCTCGCCTCCCGCCTGGCCTTGTCTCGCTCTCCCCTCCGCCTGACTTCCGCCGGGGCCGCCAATGGCAGCGCGGCCCTGGGGGTCAGGAGGCGGGACTTCCGGGTCGCTCTAGGCAGCGGCCCGGCAACAGCTTTCACTCCCCCTCGGCTGCGGCGGTGATCACGGGCAATGCCGGGTGGGCACCGGCTTCAATCAATAAAATCTCCACGGGGCAATGCCGGGTGGCACCGGCCTTCAAATTAAAAATAAAGCGAGGTGGCACTCGCTACGCCAAAAATCGGCGAAATCGGCTCCACTGCCGGGTGGGCACCAGCAATGAAAATAAAGCGCTCCCAAGCGCTTAGGGACTACAGAAAGCGCGCTCAGCGCTAAAAAGATAAGCAAAGCGCTATTGAGCGCTGGGGCACCAGGAAAGCGCGCCTAGCGCTACAAATCAAGATCAGGGCGCCTCCAGGCACAGGAAAGCTCCAGCAGGGTCTGGAGGCAGGCAGAGGGGCAAGGCAGGGCCAGAGCCAGCACACTGGGTCTCCAGGCAGGGAGACAGCCAAGTGGCGGTCCTCTTGGCCCCTGCAGCAGCAGCAGCCCCCTCTGGCAAGATCCTGGAAGAAAACCAAAGACAGGACCAATTGTATGGGGACACAGCCCCTTCTTATACAGCAAAACCCCTTTGTCTCCAGGGTGCAGGGTGGGGGGAAAACCAGTCGCAGCTGGTTCTGAAGTACTCTGTTTACCTCAACCACCCTCTCTATTCACTGGCAGGGCTAGGGCCATCAGTCGCACTACAGGGGGTGGAGCCAGCATTGTCTGGGGAAAGTCCAGGCCCATCAGGGACCAGGTGCACTCCTCCCAAGCCATCAAGCATGCTAATCTCACACTCACCACCGGGCAGACCCATCCAGCCTTCCTGGAGCCAGGCTCACCAGCCAGCTCCAGTCAATCACACTGCAGACATATTTTACAGTAATATGCCAAGTCCTAGAAATGGCATTTCTACACATGACACACACATGCCACATACACCATTGCGAAGCATTCATTCTCACGAACTCGCACATACCAAATTCCTCGTCATCCTCTGTTGCAATCTCCTCCACCCGGCCCAACGCTCTTACCTGCATGGGCCACAGCTGAGATCCACCCTCAGGTCCTGGCCTAGCCGACTATGAATATGTTTAGCACTATGACCCCAAAAGCTATACCTTACAGCTTTGTTTGCTGCATTATGCTTGTAACATGACAGAGAGAGTGAGGAGAAACAGCTAACGAATAATGGTCAATTATTTATTTAATTTCCCCTCACCATCGTCAATCGAAATCCCCCTCCACCCGGCCCCACCGCTCTTACCTGCACGGGCCGCGGCTGGTGGATCTAAGGTGTCAAGATGGCGGTGTCAGTGTGAAATCAGTCTGCCCTCAGGGTAGAGGCAGTCTTTTGTCAATGTGTAAACTCAAGGCCAAGCTTTGGGTAGCACAGATTTGTTTTAGATTTCGCAGCAAAGCTGTCAGTCAGTTTGCATGTGTTTTGGTCATGCTTGAACAGTAAGTAGCACGATCCTTTAAGTTGGAAAGATGTCACAGGTCCATGATTTAAAAATCCCATCTATCCCATGTCACATGTGTCACAAGGTATTCCTTCAGACAGCAGAACTGTGGCTCAGAAAGCAAAGCCTCTCAAGTTCTTGCTTTGGACAATAGTTCAGGTAACAAAAATCCCATAATCTCTGCCTTTATTGGCAGAACCTGGTAAGACATACCGCACAGTCTCTGGGCCCAATTCACAAAGGTAAAATAAGGCGAAAGTCTAACTTTATGACTTTCTGTATTCACAAAGGGCATTTACTACTCGTAAATACTCTTTGTGAATACAGAAGGTTGTAAAGTTCAACTTTTGGTATTCACAAAGGGCATTTATGAGTAGTAAATGCCCTTTTTGAATACCAAAAGTCGTAAAGTTAGATTTTCGTCTAAGTTTACCTTTGTGAATCGGACCAGATGACTCTAAGTGACATAGTCATCTTCCTGGTTACACGGGTGCCATAATTATTTTGCTTTGGACAGAAGACCTATTTCTCACGTTACCTAGACCCCAAACTCGATTTTAAACCAGCACTGTTTTACCTGTCTCCCATGGTCCTGGCTTCAGAGCGAGGCACGCCTCAGGTTACAGATGTCTCAGACTCCAGATTTGAAAAAATTGGCAAAGCAAACAGGCCTCCTCTTTAAAAAGCGTTACCCCACTTTTGATTGTTGCCAGAGCTTACTGCTTGTGTTGATCAACATTGACAACAAGAAAACTAATGCTTGATGTGGATCGTGCTGAATAGCATCGGCAACAAGAAAAAAAGTCAAAATTGCCAGCCTTAGTGTTGTGACGTCCTTGTAGTTAAGGCATCATCACGCATGAGCATGTGTGCATCATGGACCTGCAGCAGCCATTTTGCTTACTTTTAATTTACTGTCCTTGGATGGCAGACTTCTATCTTGAGCAGCAAATTTGGAAAAAGTGAGCAAAAGCGCGTAATCGAGAAAGGAGGGGCCCAATTGCAAACTGTTACAACTGGACGGACCAATATAGTAAAAAATAGAATAAAATTGACACAGAGAGGAATGGGGGAACAGAGGGGTGTGTGGGAGGATAAAGGGGCAGCACTGCTAATCTTTGGGGAGACACTGAGCAGGTGGGAGTATGGGGAGAAAGCTGGGCTAGATGGCGTAGGCGAGGCAATGGAGCTGGGGTGGAGCCACATGAAGAGGGGAAAGTGGGGGCGCATGAGAGGGAAATAGCACACACAGCTAGAAAACATATGGATTCCCATGGAGTGCTTGAATACAAGATAAAAGGTTGTTTCCTGAAGTCATTCTTGGAAGGATTCAAGCCATTCAATACAAAGGAAGATTTTAAAAAGCTATGCTCCAAGTTAGGAAAAAATACAATAAGTGTCAGAAAAGTCAGTGAATAATAGGCAAGCAAATGAGATTTACAAGAAATCCAATCAATAATAAATACTGGGCTGGCCCCAAACCCGCTGTAAGTACCAGTATTGTACTCAATAGGACTTTTTAACCACAGAACTATAAAGGAGACCTACTGTTGTTATACAGCCTTGAATCGTAGAAGAGAGCTTACAGTTGCTCTTTAAAGTAATACCTACATTAACTTAAAAAAACACAACATTAGAGACCAATTTTATTATCATCAAAAAAGCCCATTCAGAAGAAAAATTATTTTTCGAAATGCAGTTTGGACAAAATAATGGGAAAAACACAAGAACAGTTAAAAACATAATATTTAGTTAAAATAATGATAGAAGAAAATTGTGGACTCATCCCGGTTAGGTAACATATTTTTTTATTTTCAAGCATAAGAAAGAGGCAAGGAGACAAATGTAGAGAAAGGCAGGGTATGGAGAGGATCAAGAGTAACAATTAGGGTAGCTTCAAAAAGTAGCAAACATTCTGAGCATGGCAGAGTGGACAATAAACTAATTTTAAAAATGAGTGAAGGTGGCGGTGCCTCCTGAAAGAAATAAGGAGGAAAGAGATGCATGGGTAAAGATGAAGTGGAAAGTACAAAGTAGGATTTGGGGTGCAAACCCCATCAAGGACAGCAATATATAAAACTAGAGAAATGTCACCGAGTAACAGGATGTGGGAAGGGAAGGGGATAAACGAGTGAGAAACCTATTTTTATGATTAATGATGTTTATGCCTTAACAGCATTAAAGAAGCATTTTCGAAAGAAAGACGTTAAGTGAAATGCATTCTGTCAAATTGTAAATGTCACTCATCTTGAAAATTTCGATTAAATGGTGTAGCTGAAATGTTTTTCCGAACTGGAACTGTATAAATTCCCTTTCCCTGTGAAATCACATGCAACCCACTTGTATATTGTACAGAGGTAGACATATCTGTTTTTTTTAAAATCTGGGTGGTTATTGTGGCCCAGAAATATGGAATATCTTTCCTAAGCGGCCATGGATTGTGTGTTCTCGCGTGTTTTTACTAGCTTGACTTAAAACTCATTGTCTCCCTGCAGGCAAAATCAGAGAAACGCCTTTGGCGTCTTGCATAAAAAATGATATGAAAATAGCCCCTCAGGCTTAGAAGGAAGCGTGAATGTCTGTTCTTGTCGCCTTATGGGGATGAGGCCATAACTTGGCTATTCCAGCGTTGGATGTTAATCTACTCCATATTAGTAGTCAGGGCTTAATTTGAGCCGGAGCTTGCCGGTGCTCAGCACCGGCACTTAATTATGGGGGCCGGGTCTATCACTCGGCATTAAGTGCACCTGCTCTCCTGCCTTATTTTGATTTTTTAAAGTTGTGGCGTGCGTGTCTCTGTCTGCGCACTGAGTGTGGCTGTGTGGCGCTGCTGTGTTAGCTTAGCTGGCCTGTCACTGAGTCTTGCCAACTTGCCGAGTTGCCGACTCTGAGTCTGACTGTCACTGATCAGGTCGTCGACGTGACGTCGATGATGCATGCAGCATGCAGCATACAACTGAGCTACCCTGCTCGTGCTCTCTGCTCCGGGTCCCGGTCCCACCAGTAACAGTTACTCTCTTACTCTTCTTTCTTTAAGAATTTCCACACTTCCCGGCCGCGGCGCGGATCAGGGCCTCAGTGGGCGGGAACTGTCCGGGACTTGTTGTTTTGTAACTGTTACTTTTTGCAGGGGCCAGGGGCAGGGCTTTGCTGCGGGGGTTGGGGCTGTGCGCGCCAGAGGAAGCGACGCGTGCGCAGATTGCATGCAATTAAATGCATTGCACGCGCATTTTCTCTGCCCGCCCCAGCATACCCGCACCTCTCTTCCCTCGCTCGCCCAAAGTTGCTGGTGGACCGGCCAGGACTCGACTCGGAGTTGGGAGCGGCGAGTGCTCAGCAGGTGAGGGCGAGGTGCTGCGAGCGAGGCAGGGCAGGGGGCCTGGCAGTGGCGGCACTGGCGGCGTGAACGTGATTAATTTATTGGTGGTGGCCAGACCAGTCAGGTTTTTTAAATCATTAGAAGACCACGATCTTCGAGCGAGGCCACAACATGTGCGGTAAGTTTACATGCTTTGCTGTGATCCTCTGCACCTAGCGCAGCAAGACGGAGCTACGCCTCAGTATCCACCAAAAGCTCGGGGTTAAAACACCTTCCGAAATTGCCCTTGCACAACTATTGCGGGGGGTGGGGGAGGGAGGGGTGTGATCCTGTAGTGTAACAGCATATTGCAATTGTATATGAGGGGGCGTGTTAAATATATCTTGGGCCCTTTTGCAGTTTTCGTAATTACAGTGCTCTTTGCGTATTCTCCCACCCTCATATCAATTTGGAGAAAGTAACACCAAGACTCATTTTACTTTTCTATGGAGAGAGTTAATTTGCGCCGCCTGTGCTTTTAGTGTTCTGTACGTATTTATCTGGCATGCCAATGTTGTAAGTTTTTTAAGTTGTGCCTAAGGGATGATATTTATTGGCAAATAAAATAGGGTTTACTGGTCATGAAGCATGTTGCTGGCGGGTAGGCCGTGCACGTTCACAAATCTCTTGCTTCCCTCGTGGTTCTTCGCATTGCACCCATTGCCTCCCCTGCAATGGCAGATATTGCTTTCCTTCCGTCCTTTCTGCAGAGGAGGGTCTCCCTCTAGGGAACACAGGGTGTCAAATGCATAGAACTAATCGTTCCCACGTAGTGGTGACAGTCGGGGAATCCTTTCTCCTAGCTTCAGAGGATTACACTCCTGCGCTGCATTCGTCATTATCCATGTAGCTTGAATAATTTGCATTAACTTCAAGCTTGATTCTTCTTTTAAAAAAAACACCTGTTCCTGTGTATTTATAATTCAGAAAAATCCCACAAGAATTCATATATGGCTGTAGCGCTAGTGCATAAGCAATGGCTGCTTGCAAATAATTAGTAGCCTGTCTCTCCTTGGAGTTCAACAGTCAAGTGTCCCAAGTCGAACAATGTGATCAGTGTCCCCACTTTGTTTTTGCCCACCCCAGCATGATGTGCAGCTGCAGCGTTAGGCAAACGAAGCAAACCGTGTGTACAACAGGCCTCAGAATAATTAAATAAACGTAAGTAAGTAAAGGTATTGTGATGATCGTAACAATACATGAAGTATTGGAACTTCATAAGATTATATCTCATGATGTAAGGAATCATGGGTCACCGTCACGCATACTAGATGATGAGCCAGGGCGACAGGCAAAGAGATACATGCAGGTATTAAGTATTGCATAAATAAACCGACGTGAACTGAACATCCTGTGATTCTGGGCAAATCTCTTAATTTCCCTGTGCCTATAAAAAACATAACCTCTCCTGCTTGTAATGTATCTGGTGCTCATGTAGCGCTCCAATACCTTTAGGTCGAGTTTGTGAATATGTAAAAAAAAAACTGCAAACCCAAGGTGGGATGCTTTCCAGCAAAGCAATGCAGCCGCTGAAGCGAGGGATCTCAGTTCATAGTTCATTTTAACTTTGCCTTCACGAGACCTCAGCATAGTTTTGAGAGCATTTATCCAATAATGTGTTATGTGGTGTTTTATAGATATCGCCACCACATGCAACTCGTGGCCTGCCTCAGAGTGCAAGAATCTAAAAAAGAAAGCTATAAACTTATACAAGCAGGTACCAAAACATGAATAACACTGATCGTCACTATTAGACCATGTTAGCATATGTATTTTCCAAAATGTAATGCTGTTACAAGTGTTATCTAACTGCCCCTAGTATGTGTCACAGGGTTTGAGCATGTACAGAGGGGCTGAGCACCTGGATTGTCTGCCTTTCCAGCCCTGAAAGCAACTCTCTCTGCCCTCCCTCCCTCACAGTTCACTGTGCCTCAGTGAGTCAAAGCAGGAGTTCCTCTATCCACGTTTGTTCTAGGGTGCCTATCAAAACCACTTAAGATTAACTCTATTATTAAAGCAGTGGCGCACTCGCATCACTATCCCACCTTCAGTTCTGTGGGGAACACAACCTACCACCTACCTAGGGTTGCAGGATAGAATATTTCACACTATTACATCTGGCTTTCACCAGTGCCAGTTGAGGAACTGGGTCAAGCGATAGAGTAAGTGGGTGGAGCCAGTGGAGGAAGTGGGTGGAGCCATATGCAGTGGGTGGGGCCTCCTAAAAAAATTTGAGCACCTGCACTTAATATTTTACAAATTAAGCACTGTTAGTAGTTCTATGACTAGGCAGTGCCATGCAATAAAATACTGATTGTGGTAATCAGTTCTAGCAAAGCGGTCAGTAGTTATGCACAACAGAGCAGCTAATAAAATAGCCATATTTCTATCATCGAAGGCTGAACAGTGAAATACAAAATATATCACAAATGATAGTAACAATATCAATAACCTAACAAATATGAACAGTAAAAGGATTAACTACCAGGAGAAACAATTACCAATTGCACACAATGCATTAAAAAAAAAATAAGTGTGTGCGTGCGCGCGTGCGTGTGTGTGTAGTGCTGTACACTAATAGGGATGGGGCGATGATACTACTCTTGATACCTCCAGTGAGTATTTACACATTTTGAACAAACTTAGGTCTGGCCTAAAGACAGCTATGGCTGTCTCACAGACTCATGTAATAAAAATATTCCTAATTAAAAAAAAAAAACAACACATACATAGATTGGCTTTGGGTCAGTCTTCTTCACCCATTCGTCAATCCAGCTATAACTGACATTTTACTTCCGCCCTCCACAGCATAGAGCAAAGAGTCAGAGCAGGCACTTTAGCTGTTTCCTCTTTGCACTTTGGTTGACAGCATTTTTACTGGTCCCATGTGCATATCCACATAAAAAGTGCACTTCGTTGCCTGATCTGGTGGGCCAATACTTTACCAATTCATTATCTTTCCCTTCATGTATTCATTTTTATTTGTTTTAGTCGTCCTTGTGTGTTTAAACTGGTGCTTCGGGTTGCAGTAATCCAAAACCACTAGTATCTTTTCCTTGGCCTGCTAAGAATCATGTTTTTCCCATTGCCTGCATTAAACTAAAGGATGCTATACCTAGTTAAGTACTCGTGCTTGCTAGTCAGCAATTGCGCTGTTCTATTAAAATTGTAGGCAATGGTAATTTTTTTTATATTTAAAATTGTTATTGCAAGCCTATTTCTTGCACATTTGGGAAGCAGTGTGTTTTTTTTTTCCTTTTTCTTTATGTAGTAAAAAAAAGTAAATTAAAAATAACCTTTACCCTACTTACCAAGGCCATCCTTGCTTTAGCGATGCCGATTACAGTGGCATTACATTTCACACATTCATAAGTTATATGCTCCTGAAGATTAAGGGCCAGGTTGAGAGGTTGGTGGATGGGTTCATTCTGTCCGCCTTGTCACAAGTACATTTGGATTTAATGCACTTGTAAGAAGGTGGGCTGGCTATCCAACACATTTGTATCGGAGTACTAGTCTGCCAAACTTTAAATCGGGTCCTAAGTGATTTGCCCAAAATCGAACAATTTTGTCAAGTGCAAAACCTGTGATTATGACCCAAGTCCACAAGTCCTAAGTAGAGCAGCGTAATTTTGGGTCCACCCTTACACATCACAAATATGCAATATACATGTGCGCTTAGCACTACATATTCAGTGTCCTAACATTATTAATGTAAAGTATCGCCCTTGAACTCATTAATGAAGTGCATTCACTGTAGAATTAGGAATTCATATATACTCTGTGCCTTAACTTCATTAAAATTATATATACTCCTTAGAGATTTGATAAACGATCCTCACACTATTAAAATGTTTTTGCTTCTGAAGCGAGAATGATTTATGTAAATGTGTGCTCTAATGTTTTCACATTTTAATTTAGAATGTAGTTTGTATTCACATTTATGTTTATGACTTCTAGGTTACATTACAAATATTTAGACTGTAACATGAATCTAGTTTTTAATCTAATGTACTAACTCATATTTTGTTTGTAGTTTTATGTGCATACACATATTAAATGTGCACCATTGAGTTAACACGTTTAAGTTCACTTGAGTTGGCCTGTTTTTTTTTTCTTAAAATACTGCTTTTCCATTTCTGCTAGTGTGTCGTTTCCTTGCAGGTTCATTCACATGGTTTTGTTAGTTTGAGAACAGATGTAACACTGTATTAGTGTTAGAGAGCCTGAGAAGAAGACCTTGACAAAGAGCATGTAGAGCCAGAGCATTAACTGAGGCAGAGCGTAAACTGTTTCTATTCAGTAATGTTGCGACGAGTTGCAGGTGACCAAGGCCGATATTGTTGGCAGGTTGGTCTAGGAGACTCTTAGTGTTGCGGCTCACGATGTGAGCATGGAAAAGTACAAAGGAGCCCCATATGGTGTGTGGAAGGGGTGTTACCCAAGAGGATTTGTGTGGTGATAAGTGGTGTGCTCACAGGCTGATGTTAACTACTATTCCTATGGACTTTGAGAGGTGCAGACCTTTATGGTTTTTGCTTTGACATTTTCTCAGTGTGGCTTAGGCCAACTTTTATTCCCTGTCCCTAGTAGACTCTTGACCAAGCATTGAAATGCAGCCAACTTCCAAATTTTTCACGTTTCCTGCATTTTCCCGACCTTTTGAGAGCCCTTTAAACGTAACCATTCTTCTTAGTTTGGACTATAAATTAGATGATTTTAGACTTTACTCATGTTGAGGAGAGAGGACCCGAGACTCTTCTCTGAGAATTAAAGTTTACTATTAATCTTCTGTATTGCTGTAACTGAACTTCTTGTTTGCTTTATGCTGATGCACCTGAGCTTCTTTCGGAAGTGAGGCTATCCTGTTATCATTCTGTATCTTTACAGCAGGGTATTGTGATGTATGTAGCTTAGCCTGGCTGCTAAATTATAATTAAAAAAAAATCTATTTTATTTTTTTTTAAGTATAAAGGATCAAGCACTGTTTGGGAAGGGACACCTAGCATATTTGGAGCAGTACATGCATACATTAGAGTAATAGTTTATGCCTAGTGCAGCAGGTGTAGTAATCAAGGATAGAGCTTATAAGTACTTCTGCGAGTTGACAGTAGCAACCAGGTGCATATATGATATTTTTTATAATTCAAGTGGGTAAGTACACATTATGATCATATCTGCATCTTGTACTAAGAGTCCCTTAAAGCAGGAGCACTGGCGAGCGTCCATTACCAAATGTCCCTGCATGTATTGTCTAATAGATCCTGCAGGCATGCTTGTGTTCAACCGTAATTGAGTGTCCATCATAGATTCATAATTAGAGAACAGAAACTGAAAACTGGCCTTGCTGCTAATTTTTAATAAACCTTTCAACTTTATTCACTGATTCCTGGTGCTTATTGTGTAGCCAAATGGGTTACACTATTAATGAGATTGTTTGATTAATGCTAACTTCCTCCACCTCTCCGTCGATGAGAAAGAACCATTGGATAATCAGTGGTAAGCGGGTTGGCCAAACGCTGGATCCTTAGTCAGTAACTTATCCAGTAGCGCATGTCACTCCGCAGATAAGGGTAGAAGGCAGGTTCTCCCTGGTCAAATCTGTGAAATGTAATCATTACATACTACTGATTATCACAAAGTGCTAATTTTAACATACAATTGCTGCTCTAGGTTTTCTGTGGTCCATAGTGCTGGTAAACAAAATAACATGCCCCTTTAGCTCTAGGTTTAATTACTGAGCTTGCCTGTTTCGAAATTTAGTGATTCATTAATATTCTCTATATCCTGGTCTCTTTCTGCCAGATCTGCAGCAGTGATTTCCTTCCTTACAGCATTGTTCGGTGTTCTTTGGCTCCTCATTGATGGGTGACTGATCTTTTTGCTTCAGTCTGGACTTTCGTCTGGTAGTGCCTGGTGAAGCCCACCCTGTTTTCTCCCTTTTATGCTGCTGTGTTCTAGTAAGAGTTGTTGAACTTATGTTGGCGATTTTGTGATGTCTTGATAAGACACCCTTTATAGTCACCCATGGTTATTAATTTGCTTTGTTTTAGGTATTTGTTATATGCCAACTTAGCTCCAAGACTAGCAAAGCGCTTTGCCATACCACTTTTATTGAAGCAGATATATTAAAAACATGAGGTACATCACATAGAGCAGCATTGTGTTTTAGGGGCTCGTTTAAGAACATATATCTTAAAAACCAGAACGTGTTGGTTAGGGATTTCTATGATAAGGGCAGTCCTAGACTCATTTCTTACACAGTAATTTGTACTTGTAAAGCTCACTAATACCCCAACTGGGGTGTCCTGGCGCTGTAACGCATACCCTGTGAAATGTCCACTCCTGGGCACCCCCAAGGTGAAGTCAGGCATCCCAGCGCTGTTGGGGCCGTTGTGGAGATTAAGCAAGCTATTGCCTAGAGTTGCAGAGTGGGACCCATGATTAGAATAGGCACCGAGGCGAGAATTATCAGGTCCGAGGAAATTGAGCCCCAGACCCGCCGAGGCGGGAATTGAACTCTGGTCCCAGCCAGACCTCTGCATCGGGGTTTGCCGCTCTAACCATTGAGCCACACTTCTCCATATGGTACATATGTTTACATTACAGTATACATATTTACAATTTATGCATTATAAAGAGTAAGCAAGGAGGATCACAGGATCTGTTGGTCATATGCTAAATCTGGCATAAGCACGAAGCACTGGGTTTTCACATGAGCAGTTTACCCACTGAGTCCCAGTTTGGGTGTGGTGTGCCTTGTCGTTCAGATGCTACGCACCGTGGATGTCAAGGTGTGCAAAGCGCACCTTTGTGATCCCTGAGCACACCCTTCGATCTTTAGTCTGAAGTTGCCTTTGTAGGATGGGGTTGTGTTATAGCCTAGATGTGGCTGCATTTGGAGAGGCTTATCTTTGGCAGTAGACATGTTGGATGTCAAATCTGCTTGTCTCTTCGTTGCTTGAACAATCTGCTCCGATGTTTGGAGGTCCTCAGCCCCTGTGTGGCCCTCTAGGTATTGGGAACTGCAGAAGGGGAAAGTGACTCAATTCATCGATATGTACAGTTCATAGTCCTTTGCTTGTGGAACACCTGCTTTATTCAAGTATTGGCTTTATTCGTAAGTTAGGCGGACTACTACTTCAGTTTGCTTTTTCAGATAGGTGTGGATTGTCTCTACTCCACAGAAGAGCACTGTTCTTTCCTTGAAGTTCGTATTCAATGGTGAAGCCTGGCTCCCTTTCGTTCATTGCTAGGGGTTTCCCTTGATGGTGGTAACAATCAAAACTTTCTTGATATGCACTAGTGGTAGGTTGCCTCTTGCTTGGTGTAGAGCCATTGATAGAGCGCGCGGGTCACCCGGGTCACTTAGATTACCAAATTTTCCACGCACTGGGCCCTGGCGTGCATATGATGACAGCGTTTTGCAATGAACCGGGTGAAACCTCTATCACGCTACTATCAGTAATCGGGTGGGCGACTCTTACACCACTCACTATTCATATACCTGACTTACCACAGGCACATTACTCCTGACAGATCAGGAGCTAGCAGTGGACAGGTGATAAGGGTTTTCCTACAAGGGAGAAAATTCTAATTTACACATTTAATACCTTTAATATTTCTTTAATGTATAATGACCACAGACACCTTGATGGTTTTAAGGGTTTTATATAGTATAAGTTTAGAACGAAAATGCCATTACAAGTAGGCAAATGCAAAGTAATACATCAATGATTAGTATCAGAACCAGAATATATCTATGGATTAAAGTGAGTATCATAGAGTAAAAGGGAACACTATAGGGCATGAATCATAATGAACATTTATCTAATACAGTTTAATCTAGGGCAAGGACGTGAGGAAGACCTAATGTGTGACCTAATAATTTTATACTACTTCCTAAATCTTATGCTATCTTGCTACTTCACGGCAACCATACTAAGGGAAAAGGAATAAGTGGAACAAGCTAGATAAACAGTCGGGTTTAACAATATCCTATAGGAAGGGTAAAAGTGGAACATTTACTAATAATCAATTGCATGAAATTACTTTAAAAGGAGATATGGAGAATATCACAGGCAAGATTGCTTTAATCAGAGAAGGAAAAGTTGAGGGTATAGTATAGACAGACACCTATGCCAATATTTACCTAGGTGAGAATGAGGACTAACCCTGGCCACGGGTCAGTTGGGAAAGAACGGGACAAGGACCCTCAAGGATTCAGGAAATACCAGAAGGTGAGCAGGTACAGCTCATGGACAGTCAGGACAGGATACCCCTCAGGTCTGGGTCAGGACTGGGTTCACCAAGGCACGACCAACCCCTCACAGCTTCGGATGTAACGCCAGCGTTACCCCCTCTTCATGCACGGAATCCGTCAATAACCCCGATTGGGTTTTCGAATCTCCCAGCAAAGTGCTTTGCTTAGCACTTAGGACTAATTTCCACCCCTTGGAGTTTGTGGAAAGTTTCAGGCAGAATGCTCCGCAGCACTCTGTATCAGGCACCTATAGAGTTCGTAGGGTCAGTGACAGGTCTGCTACTCGGACAAGTCGGACAATTTCTCTAAGCTAAGCTAGGCTATATATACAGTTTTAAGTCCCCAAGACCACCCATAAATGTTGCAAAATGACAAAGTCCCATCTTCTGATTGGTCAAGGGAGGTGGTTTAAGACATTTGTCACCACCTATATTTCTATTACGTATTTCACGTGACATTACCCTCCCCCTAGCATCTGGGTTCTCAGGCATACGTGTGGGAAAGTACAATAGTGAAGAAAAGGGTTGCAACATTGTTGCGCATTTCAGAGTAAAAATAGCAGGTCTTCAAGGGCAAAGGTGCGCCTGGAAAGGACAGTCCCCTTTTCAATGGCCAACTGGCCAGGTTCCATTGCTGCACGTCCCAGATCTTTGATCACGTGATGAGGGATACGTCAGCTTCAGAATGGTTCCCATCCCTACTTCAAGGCCCTCATTTACGCGGTACATGAAAAGTAAGCGAAAACAAATTAATAACACAGAATAAAATGAATACACTGTACACCATGACCAACTACTCTTAATCCCTTATTTTAAAATACTTATAGCATTTAAGAGTTAGTGCAGAAAAGATGCATAGACAAAAGCGGCTTAAGATAGCATGAAGCATGATTAGTGCCAAGCGGCCATTTTAACACCACTGCGCATGAGCGAACTTTTCCCTCCAGATTGCGAGTGCGTCACGTCACATGGGTATGACCGACGCATGCGCAGACTGAATTTCTGCAAAGCGGCCATTTTATTAATGTGCAAGCTTGATTATGATGAAAAACACATAGGCAAGCCTCCTAGGGACACCCGTGTGTTGGGGAAATACAAATAAATGACAAACAATCGGAGTTAGTACAGTTATGATTTTAAGGCGAGGTTCATGAAAGAGAGCAAGTCGCGTTACGTGCGAATCCTTGCTCCATCAATCCCCTCTTTGATGATATTTACTATCATCACCACACATGAAAACAGATGCCAACTTCATTCATCCAATTCATCCATCTCAATCTCAATGAACTTATTGTTGAGCTTTCTCTCCGCCTCTCTGTGTGTATGATTGTTCTTTATTTTCTTATATATCTGGTTTCTTAATTCTTCTAATTCTAATTCTTCAGCCTTTCGCTTTCCTCTTTTATTCACTATATATTTTCTGCACTTCTGGCATTTGCAACAGATGAATATGACCAGAACAATCAAACCTATTCCAGCTATTGGCATCAGTATTTTCCATATAAGACTTTTACCTAAGTTAGAGAACCAACTACCTACAGAGGAGAGACCATCAGTCAGTCTCTTCCAGGCACTGTCAACCTCTAATGGTTTGAGTTCTTTTTCCAAATTAGTAATGTTTCTTATATACTTCTTAATTTCGACACTTTTATCAGGAATGTAAGTGCAACAATGTTGTGCCCTCAGCATCCTGCAGACTCCGCCCTCTTTTGCCAATAAGGTATCAAGAGCAAGGCGATTCTGTAAAACCATTGATCTGATCGCAACCATTTCGGTATTGATCATCAGAAATCCAGCAGCAGTGTCAGTTGATAACCGATCCACTACTGTAGATAATTTGCAGATTCTATGAGTATTCAGAGCTACCCCCATTCCAGGTATCAGTGCACTAAAAATATCACCTATAATTTCTCCTACACTTTCACGTTTTCTACGCACTAAGCCATTAGTAATCTCATTGCTTCCAGCTGCATTGTTCACATGGTATATTTTTGGAAAGACAATGCCAAAGTAGCAGCTTCCATACCAGTGATCCGGCAATTTGAAATAAGCCTTGTTTCCACATATATAATAAATTCCTGGAAACACAGGTTCTGACCCATTTTTGAAACCCCAACCTCCAATTACCTTGTAATTATGTTCACACTCGCTGGAACCAATGAATACATTGTTATAATAACTAGTCTTTTCTCTATGAAGACAGAGTTTCCCTTTCCGTTCAAAATCCAGCAACAGAGCAGGAGTAACTTCGCTTTGTGAGGTGTTATCCATGTTTTCTGCCCATCTAGGGGTTCTGTTCTGTTCGTCATTTGCCTTTTTCTGAAACTTTTCCCTTCTCTTCTCTGCCATTTTCAAGAACATTTTCTCTTGTGCATGTAAGGAACACGTCAAGTTGTCTCTACGAGCTTCATTCAGATCTATGTCACCTATAGTCAGGAAATATTCCCCCATGTAGCGAGTCACTCCACCAAGGGTATGTACAAGGTTCAGATTCCCTCTAATAGGAAGTTCTGAAAAGATAACGTCAGTGTTTGAGTAATAATACTGTAAAGTGCTTCTATAAAATAAACTAGCTAAAATACTACAGGAAATTCCATAGGTCAGGGGTAAATGGTGGTATGTCACGCCTTCAGCTACTGAAGTAGGTAGCATCATGCAGACATAGCAATCTTCTATTTCCATAGCTTCTACATAGTGCACTAAAAGGTTTGCGAAAACATTTAAGTGTGTCCTGTTCTTCATTTGGTGATAATGTAGTTCTCCCTCATCTGATGCTTCTAAGTCAGGTCGTGTATGTCTCAGACTCATTGCATTGTCACGTCTTTCTACTCTTCGTGGTGTTTCTCCAGTATGTACAACTTCTGCGTCTTGTGTCGTCAAGTCTGTAGGATATATGTTAGGGTCTTTGCTTATCATAAAAGGTATAAACACTGTTAACCCTATCCATATCATTACTAGCACCACTATACTACAGATGCATATTTTACAGCAAGTTCTGCAACAGCTAAATCTGGACCTTCCAGTGACATTTGAATCAGACATTTTATCTTACAGGTGGCTTTCTCAACCCCTCTTCGCTTCTTCTCAGCTGAGGTTTTACTTTGCTTCACCTCAAGGAGGGTCTTCGTCAGAACTCCGATCAGCAATGGACCCTTCGTCGCTTTTGCCACAAGCTTCGGGCTCATCAATTTCTTCCAACACCAAATAGGTCCACTCAGGGCTCCGATACAGTCTGTTTTGTTTCTTTACTCTGCCGCCCTTTCGGATGGATTTTCCTCGGGCTTCTTTTCTTTCACTTTCAGCCCTTTTTCGGTCCTTTAGTTTTTCTTCGACTGTTTTTATTCTTATTCTTAGTCTTTTTACATATCGGGGTTCATCCTTCTTTTCGATCCTTTTTGTAGTCGAGGAAACTTGCTCTTCCTCGTGAACTCTTTTGCTTTTTCTTCTTTGTCGCACTATTGCTTCAGCAGTGTCTTTTTCCCTTCCTGTCTGACTAGTTCCAGGTCTTTCATCTATTTCTTCTGCCTGGTCCTTAAGCTGCCCTAGTTCAGGTTTAGACTGTATTTGATCTTCGTTGGTGAGTGATTCACTGGACTCTTCTTCCTGAACACGTTCATCTATTACTAACTGGCCTTGTTCATGCTCTTCGATCTCTTGATTTTCTTCCGCATGAACTTCTGCTTTGACTACTATCTGTCCCTTTCCAGTCTCCTCTTTCTCAGAAGGAGTGTCGATGACTTGATCTGTCCCTACTTGGCCTATTCCCTGATCAGATTTTATGATGGCTTTGATTATCTGACCTTCTCCTTCTTGTTCTGACTCACCTGCACTGTCCCACTCACTACCTAGGTAAGAGTATTTTCTGGTTCTTATTGGATCAAGAACCTGGTCATCAGCAGGAAACCATTCAACTTCTTGACTTGTGCCTGGTAGTTCGATGTCAGCGGGATCCGGACCCTCTTCTGGAGTCTCCTCAGCTGGACTACCTTCGGCTTCAGTCGCGTTTTCTCCAGTCACCTTCTTCGTGTGACTTGCATGGATCCACTTTGGTACACCAGCACACTTCACAGCAGTTGTGGTGACAAGGATCACTTGTCGAGGCCTGCCCCACTTCGGTCCAAGGCAACTCGTCCGGGTGTGTTTCTTTAACACCACCCAATCACCTGGTTTCAGTTTGTGTGCTGGAGTTGTAGGCCATTCGACAGCAGTCTCTCCAATCTGGTGAGAGATAGAACGCACTTGGTCACCCAACTGCCTGCAGTATTCTAGCACCATATCATCAGAAATACTTAGCAGTTTGTGTCCAGGTACCCATGCCTGTCGCATCATTCTTCCCATCAGCACTTCATGGGGGCTCAGGCCTGTCTTTCTGTTTGGAATACTTCTCAAGCTCATCAGTACCATGGGCAAAGCTTCTATCCAATTCATTTTTGTGGAGTCACACAGTTTTGTCAGCCTGGACTTGAGAGTGCCGTTTATCTGCTCGACTATTCCAGAAGCCTCTGGATGATAGGCACAGTGCAGTCTTTGCTCCATTTTGAATGCTCTGCAGAGTTCCTTTAGGACCTCGTTTGAAAAATGTCCACCTTGGTCTGTTTCAATTGTCTCAGGAATTCCAAAGCGGGGGATCAGTTCCCTAAGTAATAATTTTGCTACAGTCAGGGCATCATTCTTCTTTGCTGGGTAAGCCTCCACCCACCGGGAAAACAAGCAAACTATGACCAGGACATATCTATATCCTTTGCACAGGGGCATTGTTATGAAGTCTGCCTGCATCCTAATGAAGGGACCTTCTGCTCTCCCAATGGTACTTTGCTCCACTACTGTCTTCTTTCCTGCATTGAATTGTTGACACACTAAACACCTCTGACAAAGTTTGTCTGCTGTGCTCCTGAATTTTGGACTGTAGAACACCTTTTCAAACATTCGGCACATGGCATCCCTCCCAATATGTGTTGGTTCATGTATTATCCGTGCCATTGCGGTAACCAGTCGTTCAGGTAGTACAGGCATACCAGTCACGTGAACCACAACACCATCTCCTTCCCTTGGTCGACATTCATCCTGCCTCCACATGTCCTTTTCTTTCCTGTCTGTGGTCTGTTGTAGTTCTCTCAATTCATCCCATGTTCCCAATCTTTCAAACAACATCAGTTGGCAGCTGCTTTCACCTCCCCATAATTTAATTAGGAGGGACATTTTGTGTCGGGCGCAGTACTGGGCAATTTGGTCAGCATATCTGTTTCCGGCTGTCACCTCGTCATTTCCAGATCGGTGAGCCGCACACTTGACCACAGCCAATTCTTTGGGAAATTGGATGGCTTCTAGTAAGTTTTGTACTGGTTTTCCATTACGGATAGGAGAACCTGAGGAAGTCATGAATTCTCTTTGCAACCAAAGCTGGCCGAAGTCATGAACAACCCCATAACAGTACTGACTGTCAGTATAAACAGTTACTCTTTTGTTTTTCCCTATTTTACAAGCTCTTGTTAGAGCAATGAGCTCCGCTACTTGAGCAGATTTAACTTCGCAAAGATAGGAAGCTTCCAGGGTCTTTTCCAAAGTGACTACAGCATAGGCAGCACTCAAACCTCCATTCTCATGTCTCAAGCATGAACCATCCACAAACATTTTGAGGTCTTCATCAACCAAGGCCACTTCTCTGATATCAGGACGGGGTTTTGTGCTAAATTCAGTCAAGTCTATGCAGCTATGGTCAATTTCATCTCCTGCCTCTACATCAATGGGAAGGGGCAATAGAGTGGCAGGGTTTAGAATATTACATCGGGAGATTATTACATTTTCTGCACCAATGAGAATCCTCTCATACTTAGTCAGCCGACTAGGGGTGAGATACTGTGTCTTGGTTCGGGTGAGCAAGATCACAACTGAATGTGGAACAAATACAGTGACAGGATGTCCCATCACAATGTTCTCACTCTGCTCTAGGCTTGTACAGGTAGCAGCTACTGCTTTCAGGCACCCAGGTAATCCAGCAGCCACTGGATCTAGGGCGGCCGAAAAGTAGGCCACGGGACGTCTAATCAGACCATGTTCCTGGGTTAAGACCGAGAGCGCACAATTGTCTCTGGTATCACAGAACAGTTCAAAGTTCTTGGAATAGTCAGGCATTCCCAAGGCTGGAGCTGTGCACAGACAATTCCGCAATGTTACCCACGCAGTCATGCATTCATCATTCCAACAAACTGGGTCTTCCGCTCCTTTCTTTGTCATGTTAATCAAGGGTTTAGCTATAGCCGCGAAACCCACGATCCACTGTCTGCAGTACCCCACAACTCCTAGGAACATTCTTACTTCTTTCTGGGTTACTGGTAGTGACATTTCTCGAATTATTTTAATTCTTTCTGTAGTGACTTTCCGGATCCCTTTCTCTATTTGGTGCCCCAGATATTTTACTGAGGTTTTGCAGAACTGTAATTTGTCTGGTGAGACCTTATGTCCTCCTTTTCCTAGGTGATTCAGCAAGGCAATGGTATCAGTGACACAGTCGTCTTGACTTCTAGATGCTACCAGCAGGTCATCTATGTACTGTACCAGGACAGACTCTTTAGGCAGTACTAGAGATTCAAGGCATTTCTTTAGAATCTGGTTGAAAATCGATGGACTTTCGGTGTACCCCTGGGGGACACGATTCCAGACATAGACCTGGCTGTTGAATTCAAAACTGAAAAGGAATTTGCTTTCTGGATGCAATGGGATGGAAAAGAATGCATGGCACAAGTCTATGACAGTGAACCATTCCGCATCCCAAGGAATTTGATACAGTATTACTGCGGGGTTAGGCACTATGGGACAGCAAGGTACTACAATTTGGTTTACCTTGCGCAGGTCCTGCACTACCCTATACTTTCCGCTAGGTTTCTTAATTCCGAGTATGGGTGAATTACAGGGACTACTCATCACTTCCTGAATGATGTTTGCTTTGAGCAATCTGTTTAATTCCTTTGCGACTCCTTCTTTCACTTCTGCACTCATTTTATACTGTTTGGTATTTGGGTATACAGCATTTGCTTTTATAGTTATTTTAACTGGGTCCACATTTGCCATTAAGCCTACATCTTTTCCAGTAAAATCCCAAACTTCAGGTATTACGCTTGATTGCAGTTCTTCAGGTAGACTTTCAATGGACATGGGCTTAATTTCTGTGTCGGGCCTTAGTAACATCAATTTATATAGGCCATCTTCATCTGGGGTCTGGATTTCAACACCATTTGGTGAGCAAAAGATGGTGCAACGCATTTTGCATAGCAAATCTCGTCCTAATAGGTTTACAGGACTGGAATCACAGACCACAAATCTGTGCATTTCCTTGAAATTTCCTATGGAAATTTCCATAGGTTCTGTTACCGGAGTACTGATTATCTGATTTGAAACTCCCACTACTTGGATAGCTTCTCCCGAGAGGGGTAGGTTAGGAACATCCGCTGTTCTCACAGTGGAACGGGTAGCACCAGTGTCCAACAGAAAGGTGACATCTGTCCCTTCAACCTTTCCTTCAATGTATGGACCAGTCTGGTCTACCGGTAAGGAGGCACCAAGCACGCACTCCTTGTCCTCCCCTCTCAGGCCCCGTCAGTATTGATCATCACAGAGAAAAGTATCATTTAACAGGTACTGTGGAATGGGTGTATTTCTTTCATTCTCTCCTTCCCACACTTCGACCCTTTCATTCTGTTGACCCTGATTCCTATAATTCTGTCTAGGAGCGCGTGGCACCGGGGGTTGATTTACCTGCTGTTGGGTCTTTCGGATCCCCTCTTTCTGCACCTGTGGATTTAAACCATTTACGGGGGCATTATCAGCCTGCGAATGCGGACATTTATCTCTCCAATGCCCCATCTGACCACATCCGTGACAGGGGAATTTTCCCATAGCCTCTTCTCTACTCATTTTTACCCGGGGCCTGCCTCCACCCCCAGCATTCGGATTTGGTGCATTATTAGTGTTAGTCATTTTACTTAACTGTTTTTCTTGTTGTTCAGCTAACTTCACCTGAGCCCACATCACCTTCTCCTTTAGGGCTTTCTTTTTGTTCTCGATCTCATCTTCGCAGTATTTGGCATATTTGAGAACATCATCAATGGGTTTCCCTTGCCAACTGATTTTGTTATCCCTAATCCACTGGGATATTTCAGGTCTTAATCCTAACACGAATCGATAACTGAAATGGGTCATATCCTTCATGTCCACATTATCGATTCCACTGTAAGTTTTGAACACCTGTAGTAACCTTTCATAAAAGGAGTGGACTGATTCATCACGCTCTTGGGTAGTTCTATCTATTCTGGTCCAATCAGTTTCTTTTGCGGGCACCTTCTTCTTGAGGTACTGTATGACTTGCTCATACTACCTCATTACTTCAGGTGCGGGAGCTCCTGTTTGCTCGTCTCTCGCATATTCTTCGCTAGGCCAATCAATTTCAATTTTGCAGTCGGTCCACAAATCTACAGGGACCACAATGTCGAAAAACCCATCCAGGTCTTTCAGAAGACATTTCTGAACTTTTATGAAGCGTTCGACCTGTCGGTACCAATCGACTGGTTTCTCCCGTAATTTTGGAAAGTCATTGGTAAAAGATACTATATCTTGTCTGGACCAAGGGACATGGACATATTTTCCCCCTGGGACTTCTCTCATGGGACATAATTTTTCTGGTTTGTCAACTTCTTGTAGGACGTACTCAGCAGTCCGTGGTCTCTCCTTGCTATCCTCCTTTTTCTTTGCCCACCTGGCTTTCCACTTGTCTAGATCTCCCCATTTCTGTGCTAAGTTTATCAGTTCCTTAATCTGCGTCTTCTTCCCTGCGGTATTCAGGTTTTCTAGATCTTTGTCTGAAAATTCTACTCTGTAGGATTTCTGTAGTACTTTGGATCTGCTGATATCTATTCCCATACATACTGCCGTGTCCATTAATTTGTCATAGTATATTTTTGCGTTCCGAGTAAGGTGTTTGCACATGAACAACAACTCCTCTTCCTCCCGGACATTCAATCGTTCTAAGCCCACATTCCCTGCACTCAGTTCCTCTAGCTCTATTCTTAGTTTATAAATATCTAGTGGTTTTGTATGAGGGGTTCCCTTTTCTAATTCTCGGGTCCATCTTTCTATTTCCTCGGGAGTTACCACTGTCGCACTTTGAGTTCCTGATGAAGACTCTATTAGTACGTCTTTGTTCCTAATCTGAGTTCCAGTTCGAGACATACTAGGTCCCGGTTCCCTATTTGGCAAATCCATCAAGGAAGCCATGGACTCACATTCACTTGCTTGGTCATCAATAATGAGTGGTTCCCTTCTGGGCGGGGGCATCATCGGGGTTATGACTGGAGTTTTAGGAGTATTCATTCTGTCCCCATATAGAGGAAAAACTGGACCAATGGTTACTGGAATCGTCAGGGCTTCAGGATTTGGATTAATCTGAGCTATGGCATGTATGAGATCATTCCGCTGTCCTCTCAGGGCATCCCTTTCCTGCTCGTGTAATACTCGATTCATGGGGGGATCCTGTATCATTTGGGGTACTAGAGAAGGATATAAATTCGGAGCAGATGGAGTGGATAAAACTGATCTTTCCTCACCAAATGGGTTGTAATTCGGGACCACGGGGTCTGGTCTACCAAATCCCTCTCCTCCCGCTCTTTTCTGTTCTATCCCTGTGGAATCGGCTTCACTAGTGCTTCTTCTTCCTGAAGGTCTCACTGGAGTAGTTAAGCTTTGAGATCTGGTGTCTTCATTATAAGGCGGGGGACCTTTCATAAATAAGTCCTCTAAAAATTCATCTTCCGATTCACCCAGGGGCATCATGTGTCGGGTTTTCTCAGTACATTTCTTCCCTCCCATTATTTCATTAGCTCCGAACATGGGGAATAACCCTTCTACCATCATATTTTGTCTCCACTGTTTCAATTTCTGCTCCTTGGTTTCCTTTACCATTTTTGGATACCATCGGGTCACTCCCTTGTCCATTCGGGGTCTGTCTCGCTCTAGAGCCTCAATCTCCCATTCCTCTAAAGCTTCATACTGAGTTAATCTAGGTCTGGGATGTAATTCATTCATTCGGGTCCTCAGGTTAAATAGGACTCTCCCGTTAAAAGTACCATCAATGGGAAAGGCTAAAACTCCATCCTCCGCAGTGTACTTTACCCAGTTCTCTAACCATACACAGGTATGATACCCTTTTTCTAACATCATGAAAGAGGCTGGAGTATCTGGCGGAGGGATGATCACACCCTCCCTAGTTCGTACGGGTTTGTCAGTTTTGAAGAAATTCTTTATTTTGCTGGCAAATGACATTTTTCTCTTTCCTCCGTACATGTTGTGAGGTCTGCCTCTGCTCATCAACTCTTTATGACACCCTAGATTTCGTGGATCAGGCAGAAAATCAGGGTACCACATACACCGCTCGTAACAATCTATAAGCTTGGTGCGGAAAATTTTTACTTCGTTTGTGCTTCCAATGCTAGCGCGACTCCAATTTCTCAACAACCAATCAGTGCAGAGGTTGCAAAGGTTCTTGACCAATGGGTGTGCGGCCTTTTCGCGAGACGCGTTCTCACGCTCAGGCACTCACCCCTCCCTTACAATTTCGGCTTCACTACACACCCGCTGGTTTAACCAATACCAGCGCGGCACGGAGTGACGTCAGAGCAGCCCTTCGACTGACTCCCTCCTTCACAAGGTAACGGAAACTTTGTATTTTCTCTAAGGTGCTATTGTTAATTTTAGTCAACAACGTGTAACATTCGCCATTGTGTAGGAGTGTTCTAAAGAGATAGAAAGTTCTTCTTTTACTGCAAGTAAACCACTTCTGTCTACTTTTCATACACTTCGGATAGACTTCTCTTGCCTACCCTCACGCAAGCATTAGAAAACCTGCTATTACCCAGTCTCATCCACTTCTTTCCGGGATATATACTAAGCCTGGGGTTCGTCAGCGTTTCCCTTTGCTATCATACAAGCTCCGATGACTCTATTACTCCCTTAGTGTGACCCTTACTAGGTGATATCAGACCAAGGTTTCTATCAGCAGTCCCGTCACTGTCATTCATACAGTTTTCCGAAAAAGACCTAATTAGCGCTTCCAGTTCCACTTGAACCATGCACTAACCTTTCCTCCCTACAAATGACCTCAGAACGCGATGGATTCTACTCACCATCCGTTATACAATTCCCCGGGGATTTCAGACAACACTCAACAATCACACACAATTAGTTAATAAAACATATAACATTTAGCAGCAATACATATATAAATCATTTAAAACAATTTTGAAATCGATTTCTTTTGCAAAAATATTAAGTAACACAATCAATATTAAAAAACAATTTTAGCAGCACATTTATTTTTCACGGTTTCTTTTCTAACTATCTTATCTACCTATCTTACTAGTCCTAACCATTCCTCTGCTTTACAGAAATTACTGATAGAGCGCGCGGGTCACCCGGGTCACTTAGATTACCAAATTTTCCACGCACTGGGCCCTGGCGTGCATATGATGACAGCGTTTTGCAATGAACCGGGTGAAACCTCTATCACGCTACTATCAGTAATCGGGTGGGCGACTCTTACACCACTCACTATTCATATACCTGACTTACCACAGGCACATTACTCCTGACAGATCAGGAGCTAGCAGTGGACAGGTGATAAGGGTTTTCCTACAAGGGAGAAAATTCTAATTTACACATTTAATACCTTTAATATTTCTTTAATGTATAATGACCACAGACACCTTGATGGTTTTAAGGGTTTTATATAGTATAAGTTTAGAACGAAAATGCCATTACAAGTAGGCAAATGCAAAGTAATACATCAATGATTAGTATCAGAACCAGAATATAACTATGGATTAAAGTGAGTATCATAGAGTAAAAGGGAACACTATAGGGCATGAATCATAATGAACATTTATCTAATACAGTTTAATCTAGGGCAAGGACGTGAGGAAGACCTAATGTGTGACCTAATAATTTTATACTACTTCCTAAATCTTATGCTATCTTGCTACTTCACGGCAACCATACTAAGGGAAAAGGAATAAGTGGAACAAGCTAGATAAACAGTCGGGTTTAACAATATCCTATAGGAAGGGTAAAAGTGGAACATTTACTAATAATCAATTGCATGAAATTACTTTAAAAGGAGATATGGAGAATATCACAGGCAAGATTGCTTTAATCAGAGAAGGAAAAGTTGAGGGTATAGTATAGACAGACACCTATGCCAATATTTACCTAGGTGAGAATGAGGACTAACCCTGGCCACGGGTCAGTTGGGAAAGAACGGGACAAGGACCCTCAAGGATTCAGGAAATATCAGAAGGTGAGCAGGTACAGCTCATGGACAGTCAGGACAGGATACCCCTCAGGTCTGGGTCAGGACTGGGTTCACCAAGGCACGACCAACCCCTCACAGCTTCGGATGTAACGCCAGCGTTACCCCCTCTTCATGCACGGAATCCGTCAATAACCCCGATTGGGTTTTCGAATCTCCCAGCAAAGTGCTTTGCTTAGCACTTAGGACTAATTTCCACCCCTTGGAGTTTGTGGAAAGTTTCAGGCAGAATGCTCCGCAGCACTCTGTATCAGGCACCTATAGAGTTCGTAGGGTCAGTGACAGGTCTGCTACTCGGACAAGTCGGACAATTTCTCTAAGCTAAGCTAGGCTATATATACAGTTTTAAGTCCCCAAGACCACCCATAAATGTTGCAAAATGACAAAGTCCCATCTTCTGATTGGTCAAGGGAGGTGGTTTAAGACATTTGTCACCACCTATATTTCTATTACGTATTTCACGTGACATTACCCTCCCCCTAGCATCTGGGTTCTCAGGCATACGTGTGGGAAAGTACAATAGTGAAGAAAAGGGTTGCAACATTGTTGCGCATTTCAGAGTAAAAATAGCAGGTCTTCAAGGGCAAAGGTGCGCCTGGAAAGGACAGTCCCCTTTTCAATGGCCAACTGGCCAGGTTCCATTGCTGCACGTCCCAGATCTTTGATCACGTGATGAGGGATACGTCAGCTTCAGAATGGTTCCCATCCCGACTTCAAGGCCCTCATTTACGCGGTACATGAAAAGTAAGCGAAAACAAATTAATAACACAGAATAAAATGAATACACTGTACACCATGACCAACTACTCTTAATCCCTTATTTTAAAATACTTATAGCATTTAAGAGTTAGTGCAGAAAAGATGCATAGACAAAAGCGGCTTAAGATAGCATGAAGCATGATTAGTGACAAGCGGCCATTTTAACACCACTGCGCATGAGCGAACTTTTCCCTCCAGATTGCGAGTGCGTCACGTCACATGGGTATGACCGACGCATGCGCAGACTGAATTTCTGCAAAGCGGCCATTTTATTAATGTGTAAGCTTGATTATGATGAAAAACACATAGGCAAGCCTCCTAGGGACACCCGTGTGTTGGGGAAATACAAATAAATGACAAACAATCGGAGTTAGTACAGTTATGATTTTAAGGCGAGGTTCATGAAAGAGAGCAAGTCGCGTTACGTGCGAATCCTTGCTCCATCACCATTATTACCCTAATCTCAGCTTCTTCACTGGTATTTAGTCGTCCTGCTACAGCTGCATCTTTTCCTTTGACTGGCTGCTTTCTTTAACCTTTGTTTTCAGACTAGTTTCTCTCTGAATCTATATTTTATTTCTGTTTATTGTCTCTTGAATGCTTTCAATACCTCTCTCACTCTCCTTTGATGTTTTAATAGTTCATGTTATTTGGTGCATTCAAAGGTTTTTAGTTTCAGATTTATATAAATGTTGCGCTCTTTTGTGTTTCATGGGCTTGTCTAGCAGTTATTTGTTGGTGACGCCACCACTGCATTGTTCTGTTTGGGTGTTCGTGTATTTGCAGCCGGTGGGGCATTCTTGACCTGAAGCAACTCTGTAAACTTGGGGTTCGAGAGGATGGTCTCCTCGACCCCTCACTGAGGGCTAGCCCTCTCCTCGGTCCCAGAAAACCCTGCTGCCCTGCTAGCCCTCCCCAAAGTCCCAGAAGGCACCGCTGCCCCGCTCTAGCACTGAGCCTTGAATGTGCTTTTTATTGTTAATTGCATCCATCAAGCGGCCCTTTATTGTCTTGGCGGTGCTAATAATGGAGGAGGGAGTGCTTCCTCCTTCGAATTAGAACGTCTGTCATTTCCAAACAGCAGAGGGAAAGTGCCTGGCACTGGAGCAGGGAGGCGTGCCCTTCCCAGAGCCAGCTGCTTCATGGTGAGATGGAACTGCTAGGAACGGCTGAGTTGTCTCAGGGCATTACCAGCTAGTGCTTGTGGCATCCTAAGTTACTGCTGGATGCTAGGAGAAGACAGGCAGTGCGGTCTTCAGAAAAGCAGGCTCTCAAGTCTTTAGGGACTGGACGGACACTTAATCCCATGCCCCAATCAATAAAAAAAAGCATCTATACTCCCCAAGAGAACATAGCCCTGTACATCCTTTGCTGTTTAACAGTAGAATTTCACTTATTCTCATAACACTGACCGCCTATACTTTTCTATAATTGTTTATTTTATTCACAATTCATCATACGGCAGTTTAAGAGGTAAGCTGAAAAATGAAAAGCTAGTGTACAAGATCCAAATTACAGCTCACTATAAGATAAAAAAAATACAAACGTAAAATCATAAGGTGGTTAAATTGTAGCATTGACGAAAAAACAAAGTAAGAACCATGCCATTATTTCTACAATAAAGCAACATTGACTAACATGCACACGGAACCAAAATGTTTCTGAAATCTGACATATGTTTAGGCACATGAGTCACTGTATAGGTCTAAGTGTTTCTTCTAAGCAGAAATATAGGTTCAGGATTGATCATATTTTTCGGTTTTCTCAAAATGACCTTATATGCTTAAATTGATCCTCGCATGTTTCCACATAACTGACGTCAGGCATTCAACTGAGTCTCCCTAATTCTCAGCTCACCGACATCAGTGATTTTAACAGGATCTCGCCAATTACTGTTTTTTGCCGCATGTGCATCAGTTGAATCCCACTCATTCTGCGTAGCACTCACTTTTCTCAAAGGACTCAGTGTATTCTTAATGTACTCCTAGGCCCTGAGTCTATCCTCCTCCCAGCTTTTGAGTTACCTGCCACCTAATGGTGGGACTGGAATTAGTCTTTGAAATGAATTATAAATCTGAGCCTTGCACACCCAGTTCCAAATATGCATGAGGTCATATACAGGCCATACCACTCCCCCTACGTAAGTGAACCCCAAGCCCATTTCCTATATTTCCCCTCAGTTTGGAATGGAATCTGCTTCTCTCTCAAGATGAAAAGGGTCGTGCAATACAAAAGGTTCTTCCACTACCCATATTTTTGTTGCCTTTTTTGATGTTTTTTCCTGGTTGTCTCTTGTTCAGCATTGTGTTAAGGCCTTCAAGAGTTCGAGAGGTGGTTTGCAGCAGCTGACCCACATACCATCTGTGTGTCATGCCAATAGAAAAATGGTGCAGTGAATGTCTGCTCTTAAAATGCATCCTACAGGATAAGGTCTTAGAAGAACCATTTGCTGTTAATGCAAAGAAAAGGAGACCCTTGCCCATTGGATGCAAAATGTATGTATGGGAGCTTGGAAATCAGGGATATCTCTTCAGTTGTTAAAACGGCGAGACACTCTTTCCAAGGGACTTCTCACTGCAGTGTGGGTGTCTCCATCTTTGAAAGCACAGTCCCTGTTAGTAACCCCTAAGAAGATTAAAGCATCTCGTGGCATCATTATCTTTACAGTGGTGCCTGACGACTTGTTCCGGGTGAAGACAAATTTCAAGGCCCAAGGGGGTGTGTTCATCACCGGAAATCTAAGGCTCTTCTGGTTAAGCTATAGCCTAACAAGATGTAGCCCAACCATATATGGACATGGACATGGACACTGGCAATATCTTAAGTACAAGGTTATTCCTGGGGTGCTGTCAATTTAAATACACTCCTTATTTCTTCTGGGCCACCAGGTCTTCAAACAGGCATGAGACATATCAGTAAGCCACACGCTGAGTCTTTAATATCAAGGTTTCTGGGCTACAAGTACGGTACACCCAAAGATGACAATGCCTTTCTCGCTGAGAATAATTGAATGTGTATGTATTAGATCAATGAAAAACATGATTTATAAAAATGATATATATTTTTAATAATAAAAATTGAAAACCATTGGTCTGTTGGACAATTGTAATTCTATCTTGGATGTAATACCTTATACCAAATAACTGATTTTGGAGAAGATGTTCGTTGTTATATACTTCCCTGAGATATCCATGCCCACCAGCATCAGTCTGCGGTGGTGATGATTGCCCACGTGAAAGAACACTTGGTGGTCTCTCTCTTCAAATGGTTAATGACAGTGCCATTGACAGGTTAATGACAGGCCAATGTGGCAACCTGCTCTTGTCACCTCCAGAGTTGATCTTATTGCTACACCTCCATACTGGTTAAATGAGTCTAGGCGGAGTCCATGTTTATGTTCAGTCGTGCAACCATAGGTATTGAGCAAACGTTGTTAAAGTCCAGTGATCTTGTAGACACCTCTGTGAGGACCAAAAATAAACTGGTCTCTCCTCAAGTAAATTTTAGTGCACCACAAGTCTTTAGGTAGCGCCTCCTTTTCCTCTGACTCAACCTCACAGTGCAAATGAAGAGACGCCAGGAAGAAAATCAAGCCATCCAATTTGCCTCTAACAATGCCAGGGAAAACAGTGACTACCCAGCCTCTAAGTTGCAGGGAGTTCACACCACTAAGGTGCTAGTAAGATGTTATTTTCACTACCATCCCTAGAATCGGATCACTAGTGACTGCTGGGTGCGGTAATTTGTCAGCCTTGCTCTACACCTCCTTCGCCTGTCACATCAAGGCCTCCAGTATCTTATCAGGAGCTGGAAAGACTGCTAGGGCTTTCCCATGACGGAGGTCAGGACTCCTGTTCCGCTTACATTCAATTAATGAAAATTGGTTCTGCTTAATTCTATGTCTATGTGATTTTAACCATCACACCTACAGGTTTAGGATCACAAACAATGACTGGTTATGCTCTAAAACCTACTGGTCAAATACTTTAATGTCCCCGGAGGGTACCATCATTACCATTGCAGGATGTTCTGCCTCTTCTCATGTCAGCCCCAAAGAGTATTCACAAAAACACTGGGTGCTGCAGCTGCTGATCTGCTGCAGTGTAAGGCTGTTTGCTGTCCTTACCAGGAATACTGCCTGAGAGCAGCCTAAAGGGACCTGGCTGCATTGAGCCTGACTGTGGCGATAATCTTTGATTTTGAGCTTACAGTGAGTGTCCCAATGTGCTGGGTAATTCTGTCTCGAAGAATCCAATTAATAAGGGTGATTTTTGTCGTGGGTCTGGTAAGAATCTTTACTGCACCAGAAAAAGAGTGTCATCTTTTAAGGCAACCATTCTTGGACTTCCTGGAACGTAACCTAAAGATAGCTTGTTTGTTCTCGGTTCTTCCACCTCCTTGCTTAATGTTGGTTTCTCCTGTCATGCTGTGGGTGATTTCTCTTCAGCATCATTTAACAGATCACTGGGATCCTATGCTGGACAACCGCTTAAGCTGTCTGTCCAGTCAGTCCATGTGCTGTACTATCATTAAAGTTATGGACAGGGTGCCCATGCTTCACAATGCACAGTTTTGCCGAAAGTTCTTATGAAATTTGTCTTAGAAAAAGTTTTTTAGATTCTGCTTTTCACCGCCTTCTTTTAATCTGTACGGCTTGAGAATAGGAGTGATTTGAGGCACAGGTGTAGGATAAAGTTACTAAGTTATTTATTTATGCTATTTATAAAGTGCTCTGCAACCCTACGGGCATCCTTCCCTATGTCCAACTCCCTCCCTCCTGTCTCTTCTAGCACCAATGAACATGAACATACTTTTAAGCTATTTTTGAAAGAACAAAACTGGTGAAGGTTGTGCTCCCATGTAAGTACTTGTTGTGGCGGTGTGTACATCTTCACTCATGTGGGACTAGCCATGCAAAGAACTGTATTATAACTATATGAGTAGCAGTTTCAGGTCCCACCACTAATTTGCAAGGTACCCACAGGTATATCTGTTATCCTATGGAGTAGGGGTAGCACAGTCACCGTAAATGTAATTTTATCCTTCTTTTGTTGAGTTGGCATATTTTTGCACAAGAGGTTGCGGCAATGAGCTTTCAAATAGAAATGGCCTCAATTTAGAATTCCATCTGCCTGTCAAATGAAAGGACCATAGTGCCTCACTGCTAATGCAAACACTTACCCCTTCTATTTCACTTGAAAATGTGTAGCAAAGACGAGCAGAGCCCCCTTATAAACCCCTAAGGATCTCCCTTTGTTCAGAGTGTTCAGCAGGTTTCAACACAGGCAATCTGGAAGTCCAACCTCAAATACCAGAAATCACTCAAATCAGTTCCAAACTAATAATGAGCAAGAAAGGTAGGGAACACAGTCAAGGTAGCACACAGACCCAAGGATCTGAAAACAGAATGAGCAGCGATTGGCTCTTACAAGAAGACAGAAATTATCCTAGTGACTGACACAGCTATGCCACCCTACGCATTTGTCTGCTCGGATACCTTAGGCAAACACCACTTCCTAATTAAACAAACCAGGAAAGACATCCATTTTACTAGACTCTGGATTGCCTGACTAATAAGATAATTAAGTAACAAACACTGCCAAGGCTAATCTAAAGCTTTTAAGCAGCTCTTTACCACATTTCCCATTGAGATACAGGATGCTCACCATAATGAGCAGTCGTAGTCGGTCTGGGCATTTATATGGTCTTTATGAGGGACACACATATTGGTCAGTGAACAGTAAGCTGTACAATAGTACACCTACAGATTAAAATACTGTCTCTCTAATTCAGGATGCTGTGTCTGGTAAACAGGGTAGTATTTGTAAAAGCATCTGTGGCTGCTAGACAATACGATAAAAGATTAATGAGGTGACCCAGCATCTCACACCACCTGGGGGACTAGAACAGTATGTACTAATAGTTGGTTCTTTCAAGCAAGGTAGAAATACTTTAATACTTACATTTTATCCTGACCACTATGAAAAGCCAATCAATGGTATATAGTTTGCATTATGTACCATACAGACACAAAAACACTGAGACTGACAGAGTGAACTCAGAAAAGTGAACGATATATTATCAGTCGTATATCGTATAGCACACTACATATACAAATATAAAAAGACAATTAAACATTGTATATCATTACGTACATAGATATGGGTACATGAGCAACAAAGACCCACATTAAACATTTACAGAGCACGTTGAAAAGGAAAAAGGAGAATTTTTTTGTTAGACATCCGTAGTAACTTAGCATATTAATTAGCACCTATAGCCTTATCATTGGGCACCCATATGTGAAGTGCTAGTGCGGAATGTCTGTTCAGTACATCGACGTTTTGAACCTTATTCAAAGAGTGTGATTAGAAAACATCTCCACGGGTCTTCTTCAGGGCTAGGGATATAGTCCAAGACAGCATGTATGCCGCCTTGCGATTACACAGATATCGGGTGGCTAATAGAAGGTTCAGTAGATCCTTACGGTACCAGTGTGGTAATCCTGATTGGGTCAAAGTTCCTGTAGAGCCTCAAAAGAGGGTAACTGCTTGCAAAGGTCAATCGAAGGACCTTCAAGTGAGTGTGCATCCGCGTCCATCTGAATCCTCTGTCTTAGTAATAACTTGACCCGCTTGTAAATCAAGGAAATGTGCAATCTCTGCACATTCGTGGATCAAAGGAATGTGCGATCCCCGCACACCCGTATTTATTCTAAAGACAGCATCTCCTCACGCCGTCTTTAGAAGAAATACCATTACTGATGATGCCCTAATTGCACCTCGCCGCCTCCCAGATTTGAGCCAGCAACCACAGCTAAAGATTGATCACTGCCGCATGGACGCTTTGCTATATCCCTTAACTGACAGCACTTCTTTCTCTCTTTCAATTTGTCCCCAGATTATGAGGTTCCCCTAAAGAAGGAGAGCGGGTTACCTGAGGGACCCGTTCTCGAAGCCCTTCTATGTGCGGAGACCGGAGAAAAGAAACTGGAACTCAAGGAAGAAGAGATCCCCATGGACTGCCAGGTAAAAAGGTGACATCATACACTGGGAAAGGCTTGCGGAGGAGTGGGTGGGTGGTTTGCCGGTTTTGCCATAGCTACATAATATGATCACAGAGAAGGCCCACCAAGCCTACCTACTCTTGCTGTTTCCTTGTTACTCCCACACAATGAAACAAAATGGTTTGAAGCTTTAACCCCCCAAAGTGCTTAGCAGTCTGCCTGCACTTGGTGGCGGTGTGCTGTGATTACTGCCACAGTAAATGTCTTCTCGTAGCATAATTACTAGCACAATGTCTTAGCGGGCTTCATTGCACAGTAGCTGTCGGATGCGATGTGGCTATTTACACAATCACAGTATTACTTACACAATAAATTCCTGATTGATGTACTATCAGAAAATCGAGTTTCACATATCGTCCATCAAAAATATTATATCCAGAATATCGACTATGACAATATTGTGAGGGCGTGTATATAGGTAAGTCTATATTTACTATGTTTTACTTCCCATTTAGGTACCTTAAATATCCATATTTCAATATACATAGATATATATCTTAAATGTAAGTAGATGAGGAGTTGGGAATAGTAAATCCATACTTCAGTATCCATACCTTGAGGATATTGTGCTAGTCGATAGTCTGCATGTGATATTTATATATTTGAACATACAGCCATCTTATTTCGCAAGCTACCTGGCAAAATAGGTGTGTTTTGGACACCAATATTGGTATAACAGCTATGTATAGGGGTATTCTTATTGGTGAGATAGTTCTTTGATTCCCACCAAATAATCAGAAAGACTGGAGTTTACAGGGAAAAATCATACTCAGCTGACAGTCTCCGGCTGATGTTACCTGGAGCAGGTCTCTTACCAAAGAGCCTTCATGTACGAACCATGTCCAGATCACACACTGAGGATCAGTCATGCACCCAAGGAACGTGTATGTCACAGCGTCATCAGTTTAATATAAGGACACGTGACACCTGGTGGATTCAAGTATGATAAAATCCTTCTTTCTCATTTGACTTGCTAAGTTGAAAACATAGAGGAACCTAACGGCCCTAGGCGTTACTCATCTAAGTGTGTCTTAGTGGCCTTCGTAGGCCTTAAATACGAGTCTGTGAGAATCATAATAGCAGACATTTATAAAGTGAGACGTTCACATTACAGGTATTTTGGCGCTAAAGTAGCTAATCCTAAACCCCAACCCAAATGCAGTCCTAAATCTACCTCCCCCTCCCCCATTCTAGATGTTTTTCAACTTAGCCTACTCTATTTTGGAAAAGAGCCATGTTTTCAGGTTTTTCCTGCAGCTGCTGAGGTTATCACAGGCTCTGAGGGTAGCTGGGAGCTTATTCCACAGTTGGAAGCCTTGATCTGGAAGGACCTGCCACCTGCCTTGTTTCTACTGAACTTTGGTACACAGACCGGATAAGCGAACCACAAAATTCTCTGTGGCATGTAATAGCTAAATTTCCTTTGTAGCAACACTAATCCAGTTCCCTTAAATGCCTCAAATACTACACATGTTGATTTAAAAACAATCCTTTCTGTCACTGGAAGCCATTGCTGCTCTCTCAGGGCAGTAGGAGGAATCATATCTTGATTTGTTCAGTACCATTTTAGCTGCCGTTGTTTGAACCCTGTACAATCTATTCTCCAGGTAGCCAAGTGCTCTTAAAAGAAGAGCATTACAGTATTCCATTATGCTAAAAAATGTACAGTACTAGCCTTTTTGTTCACTGAAGCAGAATGGAACAATTCTTCTGAGGGTCCTTAGTAGACTAAAACATGTGTGCACTGTTTTGTTGATTCAAGTCCCCTGAGATAATTTCTCATCTATGTAGACTCAAATTTCACCCTGCTCGAGAGGTCTTCAGGCTCTCTGAGCTGGTCCTTGGCCTGAAGTTATCAGGAGGGAGATAGAGATCTTGAGAGGGTGAGCTGAGCAGCATAGAGATTCTATCTTTCCTTTGCTGATCTTTAAACAGTTTTTCTTTAGCCAGTTAGCCATTTCATGTAGGCAGGTATGGGTTTTTTCAATGGAGTTATGTCAAATTTTGCCCATGGACAGAATTAGTTGAGTATCCTCTGCATAATTCACACAGGATATCCCATGGGACCTAATCATGGTCAGCAGAGGATGTAAGTAAACATTAAACAAAATCGAGCTCAGCACCAATCCATGGGATACCCCGTGTTCAGTTTTTTTCTTTTTTCACACTCTAAGCGGAAAGAGAGATTGCCTGGTATCTTTCCAACAGGAATGATCTGATCCTATCCCAAAAAGGCATCCTGTATTCCTATCACTTTAAGTCTGAGTAGCAGTATCTTGTGGTTGACAGTGTCAAACGCAGCTGACAGACCTAATAATATCAAAACTGCAGTCTGACCACTGTCAACCACCATCCTCAATCTGTCCATGGTCGAGATTAATGCGGACTCTGGTCCGTGCGCTGGTGTGAAGCCATTCTTCCGTTCTTCAAAATATTTTCATCCTCCAGATAATTAGCTAACTTTTTTCTGATATACTTCTCAATTAATTTAGCCAGATTGGGGATTTGAGAGATTGGACAATAGTTACTAGAGTCACCGTTCTCTGCCATTGGGTTCTTCAGTAACGGGTGGTGTTTACCAAACTTGATAAACAGTAATGACGAGGAGTGTACTGGGCTCAGTAAACACCTCCTGCTCCAAGTTTCTGCAGAGAAACTTGTGAATTTTATCCAGAGTCAGCATTTGCCAGCTCTGTATTTATCATATTGTTCTCACACATTTTCATCACTAATTTTCGGCAGTCTTAACCTGACAAAATCTGTCTGGGGGAAAACAGCAGGTGAGTGTTGTTTACTGCACCACTTGCAATTCTGATCCATGCTCGAACACTGACTGTACAGGAATGATAACACTCTCCTTTTCTTGGAAAGAGGGCATTAGAAAGTGTTACTGAAATAGATTGGTAGCAAAATGTCCCCAAATGGATGGCTTGCTGACATAAAAGTTAATCAAAAGAAGTGGGTATTCATGAGTGCTAGATGATATGTGTGGTAGCTGGACTTTACAGCTATGACAGGTTCGTCTGAAAGGTCTGTGTGCCCCCATTCTGTCAAATTGTCGTATAAAAACAGAACAGTTCCTTTGGGCAAGATACTTCTTCACCGGACAAGCTAGCATCCTTCACTGAGAAATCAGGATGAATCCCAGAGTACAGCAATAATTGCCTGAGAATTTGCAAGACCTACATATGAACTTACATATGACCTGACTGGCTCACTGTGACCATTAATCACCAGGGAAATGAGCCGCGTTGAATAGTTCACTTTCCTCTCAAATAATGTAGTACTCTTTTTACGTACAAGTCTTTACTCCATAACCTCTATGAACCAAAAAGGATGGTAGTTGATGAATGAGAGCTTTATGAAATAAAACATCAATCAACTTAAATTAGACTCAAATGTTTCCTTTTTTTGCACTTCGTTAATCTGATATCTTGATCATTAATTAATTAACAAAAGCAAGAGCTGTATGTCAACCCCATTTGGCCGGGTCACAGGACAGACAGGGACAACTCAGTGCGGTTGAGATTGTTTTCCATTGATATCCTGGGGCCCATCCTACTATGGCTCTGCAAGCTGGGCCTAGTACATTCCTTTCAGCACTTGACTCTCAGACATGCGAGCGCGAGCAGTCAAAGGCTCCTCAGGTAGGTACCGTAGGGTGCCCCAGTTCACAATTCCACAGTCAGTCAACAGACACAATAACTTCAGTGTCCAGCCAGTGCTTATCTTTTAAGGAATAGAAAGTACTTTTAGTCATTCAACAGTACTAAATACTGCACAATCCAACTCATTAGACAGAGCAGTGTCCCTGGGAGCAGTTGTCCCTCGTGGTGCAGAATCAGCTGATCACAAACCACAACAGGGTAGGGTGCCAGTGTTAAACGAAATGGCACAAGACCCCAAGTTGGGTCAAGCCCCTCCTATTGGAAGTCGCTGGGGGCTGTTCAGAACAGTAAGGCCATAATTAATGGAAGAGGATGCCTCACACACATAATAGTGTCATGCTTCATCATCGGGATCCTCTCCCCACCCCGTTAAGATGGTACTGCCAAGGCGGACTTGCCTCTGCAATTACTTGGCGGTAGGAGTGAGTACTTGCAAAAAACTACTGGACAAAAACATGATCCAGCTAAATTAAAAATACATTCGGGCTCCTCAGTTATCACTTTTATTCCTGAGGAACATAGGTATATTAATATCCAATCTAACAGTGGGTGTCACAGAGTAAAATTGATACTTGTAAATTGATACTTGTATAGCGCACTACTCACCCGCAAGGGTCTCAAGGCGCTTGTACGAATACCGCTGTTGAACCCATCCTGGCTTTCCCTGTGAGGCGTCCACTCCTGTGCACCCCCAAGGTGGAGGCCAGGCATCCTTAGCGTTGTGGGGGCCGTTATGGAGATTAAGCAAGCTATTGCCCAGAGTTGCAGAGTGGGACTCCATGATTGGAATAGGCACGAGGCGAGAATTATCAGGTCCATGGAATTTTGAGCCCAAGACCCGCCGAGGCAGGGAATTGAACCCTGGTCCCGGGCTAGACCTCTGCATCAGGGTCTGCCGCTCTAACCTTCTCCAGTGTACAATGACTCATCCCTGCTCTATGTTTGCCAACATGTTTCTGTCCTCAAAAGTAAGCCTAAAAGGTCTGGGGCACTGATCAGGTCTAGAGGATCCCTATAGTGTTATCCTAGGTGTCAGGAGGACCCTAAATATTAATATAAGTGACAACCTAAGTGTTCCAAGTGAATCGTACCTGGGCTGTTACCGCCAGGATTCCGTAGATAACCTGTTTAGGGAAAAACAGTATGTACACATCTGTGTTAAAGGGAGACAACCCACTGTATACATCTGTATATAGCTGTACTACAAAGAAGGATAAAATATTGGGATCCCTCATCCACGCTATAAGGATCAAAGGCATCGTTTAGTTCTCATCCCACAGGTCATCATCAATCAATCATTAAACTTTATTTGGTCGTGAGACCATAAAAGTACAATACATAGACATTACACAGCTGTAATTTAAATACATGTATAAAAAATGTAAAACTTCGCGCCATTAGACAGCAATTAATCAGTACGACTTAATCTCCTTATATCACAATTGATAAAAGTAACATATTGCTGCCTTCTACTCAGTTCATGATGTCCAAAAGATGCAGCTAACGTTTTTCAAATTATTATATATAAGGCAAGGGAGAGGTATTTACATTTAAAATAGGATGTAGTCATTGGGACATAAAAATAACAATATCAAAAGATTCCTTCACCAGCATGGTTCGGACATCTTAAGGACAAATCAGGGCTTGTGTCAGGGCCTTCCTTCTAATTTACCAAGAATGGCCCAGGAACTTTGCGATTGCGCACACACACAATGGTCTTGTGTCAGATTTTAGTATGCTCAAAGCTACTCTAAAATCGCGAGTTCCAAGTTGTCTGCAAACAGGAATAATCCATTTACCCCTTGGTTTTGTGTATGCAGTACAAACAAAGAGAACATGGCCTATTGATTTGGTCAAGGCAGGGCAGAAAGGGTAACCAAGTTCATTATACCCCCTGATACGTCACCCGACACGTGCAATTGATGGCAGTGATAGAGACTATTGACTATGAATGGAAGGTGTGGTGGGTAACCATATAAGTGACAGAAGCAACTAGCTCTACATGCACTAACACAAGGTGACATTACATCTACTATATATTATACTGACCCTATTCCATGGTTAGTTAAAGGGCCTGCTTTGTAATTAGTAAAGCGGCATAATACACAAATTCACTAATGCACCTACGTCTTATCCTAAGCTTAAGGGGATACCGGTTGGCTGGTCAAGGAGAGGGTGGTATCCTTCATTGTCACACTCTGCAAAGTCCGCAACAAGTGATGTGTGAAGGACGCAAAAAGAAGGGAGAAACTGACACTTTCACATTTCTTATAATAGGAAGGCATGTCTGATAACAGATCACATAATATCCTAACTCTTCACGTGTCCATATCATGAGAGAGTCAGGGGTATGTCTTATCAGTTCCATTTTACTATCTTAATCTCTAGAACCAATTTTATTTTATTATTGGCTGGCGCTAGAACACCTCATTCAGGCTACACGTGGTAATGTTGCAACATTGTACCAATATTAAACACTGTGACCCAACTGGAACTCCAATAGTTGGTGAGTGTGGGCTACTTGGCCAACTCAATCGGCCCCAGAAATATTGCACAGGGGGGTGTCTCAGAAATCAGATTAACCCTCTATGTATCATAAATGTGTCCCGCCCCACCCAGCCGCATCATAATAGCAGAACCATGTTGCCCCTCATGGTACACTACTCAATCATGGGCATGTGTTGGCTCACCTATTCAGTCTGCATAGTATAATATTCAACTCCACTCCATGCTAAAAAACGCCATCTGTTCGTTTAGCTGTTTTGGCTGGTTCACTACAGCAGGCCAGAACTGAGTAGAGTTAACCGGAAAAACTCAGCCCCCCACCCAGTGCTTCTTACTTCATCAGAAGAGATGCCACCCGTGTCAACCTGAGAGCTCCCACTCCTTGCGGCGGGTACGTATGGAAATGTGAAAAGAGGCATAGCGTTATTTATGTATGTTAGGTCTGTCCGATCTAAAAAGCGTCCTTCTGGGTATATATCACCCATTGTCTCCAGAACCACCTGTCTAAGTAGAGCCATTGCTTTCTCGTCCTGTGTGACCGTGATGTTTGGGTGGTGGCCTAGGGGCAGCGCAGGGGCGTACAGCGGAACCTTGCAGGCCCTTTCCTGAATCCTTAATGGAAGATATTAGGGAGGGTTTCAGGCAAACAGGTTAGTGCACTCCATTATGGAAATCCTGAACTAGAAAGATGAAAATAAACCTGCTTACTTTCACACCTTGGCCTAGTATGGGCGGGGGGTATGGGAGAGATCAGAGATAAGACTTTTGAATCGAAGAAGGAATGAAATAAAGTAGGACAAATACAATTGTGCTACATTTGCTTGCTGAACCAAGTATTGTTAATGGATTTTGGTATTTATCTTTCAGAAGCCACCAATAGGAGAGCTTCCACATGATCTAGAAATAGAAGATATGGAAGACGATACCCCTAAACGCAAAAACAGAGCAAAAGGAAAGGTAGGTATTAAAGGGATACAGAGCATGGTCTTCATGTTTTACAAATACAAAACAATTAAGTTGCTCCTAACCCAGAGCCGAAATCTGCTTTCTAACTCTTATAATGGATGTGGTAAATCTTTGTATTGCCTGAGAAGCTAAACTATTTAAAATTGGGTGTTAAGTAACCTGGTCACCTGTTCCTTGACTATGCTGTGCCCTAAATATGTTCTTGGCAACACTGAAGTATCATTGCTGTGTCACAAAATTCTATGAATGAGTGAGGTAATATTATCTGTAAACTACCGGGGTGATGTGTAATCTGGCCCGAATTGTCTTTCAGCAGTCAATGATATTATCCATCTGTGCCATGGCTCTCCCCTATTTCCAACCAGTTGGTACTGTGCCATTACAGATTTATGTGATCTAAATCAGCTTCTCCTCCTCCAGGAGTTCAAAATTCTATTTTGGCAGAAGTACTTGTAATATTTCATCACACAATTGGTTATGATCAGGTGAATTGTGTGACACATACTTTTGAGTCCTATGCAACGAGCCCATACACCTTGTGTGACGCATACTTTTAAGTTCTATGCACCAAACCCGTACACCGGATGTATGATGTTACAACGCAGGCTATTACAACGCCTGCCTTTACAACGCGGTTTTTACATCGCATACCTTTACAACGCATAGTGCTTAGAGGTGCTGGATAGTGAAAAGTTTAATTTTCTATTCCAACTCCAGTCCCCGTGGACACTAGGGAAGGTGTTGGATAGAAAATTAAACTTATTCCCTATCCTAGAGCGCCCCCCAGCGCAATGCGTTGTAATGGTTTGCGTTGTAATGACCGCGTTGTAATGGTAGTCCGTTGTAAAAGTTTTGTTGTAAAGGTTGTTCACCCCGTACACCTTGTGTGACACATACTTTTAAGTCCTATGCACCAAGCCCATACACCTTGTGTGACGCATACTTTTTTTTTTGTGTAAAATTTTTATTTTGTAGTATGCAAGGTGAAACAGAAAAGGGGGAAGGGAATAGAACAAGGGGACCAGGAAAGAGGAGAAAGAAAGAACAGGCGACAAGCCGCCACAAAACCCCTCACAGGGGGAGCAAAGAATAGGGAGGGAAAACGTTCGCGAAGGAAGGGGCAATAAAGCTCCAGAATCCACAGCAAAATGGCAATAGCCAGTCAAAGCAACGGAGGCACGGACAGAAGGGTCCGCCCTTCACAGCGTCCAGTGTATGCCCGGTTAGTTCAATAGCGGATGCATCGTCCTCGGCCAGGAAGAGCAGCCCAAGCTCCATCCAATACCTAATGTCCATCCCAAAAGCAAAGTAGGTCGAAACAGGAGAAGAGAACAAGAAAAAACGTCCCCAACTACCCCCCCTACCTCGTCCCTCCCCAACACCTCCCACCCCTCAGTGGTGACGACCAGCAAGCATTCAACCATCACAGTCACTCCCGTGATCAGATTTGGAAAAGATGAAGGGTCCGCAGAGCGGACGGACACACTGCCGAAGGCAGGCCTCGGGACAGGAATCTCACAAGTGGGCCCCAATTGCACATAAAGTTCTTAAAATTCCCCAAGAAAATGTCCGATAGACGTTCCATGCTTAACAAACGCCACAACCGGGCATGCCACAAGGAGATAGCAGGGGCAGATGGGGTCTTCCAAGCGGCTGCCAGAGTCATCTTAGCCGCACCCAAACACAACCACATAACACGCTTATCCGCCCTAGTCTGATGTTCGAGCAATGGGTCCCTAAGTCCTAATAGAACAAAGGCCACAGAGTCAAGGACTGGGTAACCCAAAATATCTTTTATGTGGGAGAGAATCTCAGCCCAAAACGGCTTGATGGTGGGGCAGTCCCACCATATATGGCTAAAGTCCCCTAACATCCCACAACCTCGCCAACACCTATCTGAAGCAGTTGGAAATATGCGATGTAATTTAGACGGATACAAGTACCAATCAAAGATGAGTTTCATATGGGCCTCCCTGAGATCCACAGAGTGGTTATGTGCCATCACGTCCCTCCACAAGCCCTGCCACTCTGTATTAGAAATGTCCCTCCCTAACGTGTATTCCCAGTGATCCTGATATCGCGGCCGCGGAGACATAGTAGTATCTAATAGCAACTTATATAGAAAAGAGATCGCTCCTTTCATGGTAGAGGTGCGAAGGAGGAAGGATTCGAATTTCGTCAAGGGTCTGGTAGCGGCATCCACTACAGCAGGGGACGTCGCCCAGTGCAGGAGCTGAAGATGTCTGTATCGCTCCGTTGGCAGAACGCCATAGTCCCTCATACAGTTGTGGAAAGTGAGGGGTTCGGTGCCATGGAACAAGTGGGTGAGGGCCCTGCAGCCACCCTCCCTCCAAGCCTCAAAGGGGCCCTCTTTCAGAGCCGGGGGAAAGGCCGGGTTGAAATGAATCGGGGTGAACGGGGATGGGAACGTGGTCCATCGGTCATCGCCACTCAGCGTGTCCCAGACCTTCGACACCGTGCTTGTGGGGGTGCTGATGTACACGTTTCTGGGCCGGTCCATTTTAGGCTTCCAGGCTAAATCCCAGATGGAGCGGCCTGCAACACTCCGATCCATATGAAGCCAATGCTTCTCCGAAAGCTGTTGAGACCACTCCACAAGAACTCTCAATTGGGCAGCCTTGTAGTATAAATGCATGTCTGGAAAGCCCACCCCCCCTTCCAATCGCGGACGTCGAATAACCGCGAATGGGAGTCGTGCCCGGCCACCTTGCCAGACATATTTCAGCATCGCGGTTTTCAATCGGCGAAAGTAGTCCAGCCCTATCGGGATAGGCAAAGCTTGAAAAAGGTACAAAAGCTTGGGGAGGAGGACCATCTTGAGGGCGTGAATCCTGCCGAGCCATGAGATGAATTTGGGCTTCCAGCGTTCCAGGTCAGCCCTGATTGATGTCAACATCGGGGGGAAGTTAGCTTGGAACAGGGCACCTACGGTGGGAGTCAGCCGTACCCCCAGATAGAGCAAAGACGACGACGCCCACGCAAGTGGAGTAAGTAGCCGGGTCAAGTGTACCTCCCCCGGCGACAGGGTCAGATTTAATATGTAGGACTTGTCGAAGTTGACCTTAAAGCCCGCCACCTTCTCATAAGAGGAGAGTACTGAGTGAACGTGGGGCAGCGACAGCGCTGGATCACGAATGGACAACAGGACGTCGTCAGCAAAGAGCGAGATCTTATGCTGTTCGCCCGTAAAGGGAAGCCCGAGAATCCGCTCATCCTCCCGCACCGCCATCGCCAGTGGTTCTATGCTGAGGGCGAAGAGGAGGGGCGAGAGGGGGCATCCCTTGCGCGTCCCCCGGAAATGGCAAAAGCTCCCGGACCTATGGCCATTGACCAAAACTCTGGAGGTAGGGCTACTGTAATTGGCCTCAATCATCCGTATGAAGTGGGGCGAGAACCCGAAGGCCACCAGCGTCTGGTGCAGAAACCCCCAGTCGACGCGGTCGAAAGCCTTCTCCGCGTCAAGCCCTACCAGCACCGCAGGTATGCGAAACCGTTCCGCTTTTTCGATGAGGTGGACGACGTGGCGTAGATTATCATGAGTCTGCCTACCCTTAATGAACCCAGATTGGTCCGGGTGGATCAAGGCAGGTATCAGGTCTTGCAGTCTGCCCGCCAAAATGGAGGAGTACAGTTTAGCGTCCAGATTGAGGAGCGCTATCAGGCGGTAAGATGTACAGGAAGTAGGGTCCTTCCCCGGCTTGGGGATAATAGTAATCAACACTTCGGCCATTGAGTCCGTGGTCTTACCATCAATCGCCATTGCATTGAAGAGAGAGACTAAGTAATCGCAAATGTCGGAGGCGAACGTCTTGTAGAAGAGGGCCGTGTAGCCGTCAGGCCCAGGGGCCTTATGTAGCTTCAGGGCCTTGATGGCATCCAGGACCTCCTCCAGAGTGATGGGGGAGGGCAGCAGGGCATTCCATTCTTTAGAGACTTTCGGGAGAGGCAGACCCTCCAGAAACGCAGATTGAGCCTCCGGGTCGAGAGCGTCGCTCGAGTAAAGTGCAGCATAGAAGCGACCAAATATGGCCGCCTTGTCCGCATCCTTGTGCTGAACGGAGCCCGCATGGTCACGCACTCCACCTATATAATCTTTTTCCCGTTTGTCCTGAAGTTGCCGGGCAAGATGGCGCCCAATCTTGTTGCCCTGAGAGTAGGAGGTACGCCGAAGGCGCAGAAGGGTAAACTCCGCCCTGTTGTTATAATGGGCCCTCAGCTTCCCTCGTACCGCCGTCAGGGGGCGTAGAGTCTCCCTGGAGGGGTTCGCCTTGTGGGCCTGTTCTAACGTGGCAAGTTCCGATTCAAGAGCCTCCCTCTCCTCGCGCCTCAATTTGTTCAGGTTCGCGTTGAGAGCGAGGCACGTGCCCCGTAGAGAGGCCTTGCACGCGTCCCAAGTGTTATACACCGACGTGTCCGTAGGAGGGTTAAGGAGAAAGAAATCACCAATAGCCTTACGTAAAGCCTTACAAGACACCTCATCCCTCACCAGAGCTGCCGGAAAGTACCATTTGCGCCAACCATCCCCCCCGGCGGTCCAGTGTAGTCCAAGGACCACCAAGCTATGATCCGATAACGAAAGTGGGAAGATATCAGCCAGTTGCATATCCCCCCGGAGCGCCTGGCTAACCAAGACATAGTCAATGCGGGAGTACGAGCGATGAACACTGGAAAAGAAAGTGTAGTCCCTAGCTTGTGTATGGACAAAGCGCCAACTGTCTATAAGCCCCATATCACTTAACTGACGCTTAGTTTCCTCTGAGAAGACGCCAGTGTCCGCCCTGCGCGCTCCAGAACTATCCAAACCTCTGTCCCAAACCATATTGAAGTCTCCCAGCAGGATTAAGTGCTCCTCCACAAAGTCCCCCATCCTATCTATCAAACCTTGCAGAAAGCCATTCTGACCTGTATTCGGAGCATACATTACAGCAAAAGTACATAAGCGGCCATGCAACATCCCTTTCACCAGTAGCCAACGGCCCTCCTTATCGGCACTCACTCCCAGGGGCTGAAAATGTAGGGAAGCCCGGAAGAGCAGGGCCACTCCTCTATGTTTTGTGGGCGCGGACGCCGTGTAGATAAGAGGGAACTGCTTATGACGGAGCCTCAGCTCATCCCTCCTAGCCAGGTGGGTTTCCTGCAGAGCGACCACATCCAAGTGATGATCTACAATGTATTTCCAGAGTTTCTGCCGCTTCTGCGGGGAGTTGAGGCCCTTTACATTCCAAGTTCCTATGCTAATAGGCATAATAGGGAATTGAAACTCCACGCCATGCACATCTCCAGACAGTCACTCTCCCCGAACAGATCCTCGACACACACCGGAGCCCAGGCCCATCGAAGGAAGTCAGTCAAGGGGACCCAAGGGAAAGACCCCAGCCACAGCCACACCAATGGGGCCACGTGCCCTCTCCCCAAGCCACTCAGAACGGCCTCCCTACCAGAAAGCGCGGGGGCCAAAGGAGCCGCACCACAGAGTGAAGTACGAAATGCAGGAGTGAACACTTTAGGAGACACCATCATCACACAGCCAACACACACGGTCGTCACCACAAACCCCCCATTCCCCAACCCCAACCCAGATCGCTCAACCACACACAGAGCACCAACTGACCCACCCCCCTGCAACAACCCCAAAACCAAAGAAACAGAGCACAAGGCTCGCAACCTGTTTTGTACAGTCGAAAGGTCCAATGGGCCAACGGTCACACGGTCCACATCAGACTGGTATCGGGGTGGGGGCACCAGATCAGGGGCCCCCAGGGCCAAGGCCCGGGGTGTCTTCTCCAAAAGTACCATAGTACCCCAGGGCCGCAGGAACGGAGGCGCCACGGCGCCCGACCATCAAAGAAGGCAGGGATCATGCTGCTCCAGAGGACTGCTGAGAATCCGCAAGGGTGGCCGAGGCCACCGACGCTACCGCTGCTCCTCTCTCCTGCAGGCTGATAGAGTGGTCCGGTCGCAGCCGGTCCGGGGAAGCTCCAACCCGGTGCCAAGACGAAGAGCGATGCCGTCGTCGTGAAGGCGAAGACTGTGCCGCTTGCGATGATGGGTCCTCCTCCAGCCCCAATAGCTCCCTCGCAGCCTTTAGGGAGCGGATTTGCACCAACCTGTTCTGCCATCGAAATATAATCCGGAAGGGGTGACCCCAGGAGTAGGAGACGCCCTGCTCCCTCAGATAGGCAGTCACCGGCCGGAATTCTCTGCGCTTCTGAAGCGTGGATGCTGCTAAGTCCTGGAACAGCTGTGGTCGATGGTCTCGAAAGTTCAAAGTAGGGAGGGCCCTGGCCTTCCGGAGGATGCGTTCCTTAATTTGAAAGTCATGGACACACGCAAGAATGTCCGGAGGGGGACCTCCTCGCCTGGGCAGGCCAACTCTGTGCACCCTGTCCAATTTGATCTCCCGAACGTCATCCTCGTCCAGCACCTGCAGGAAGAGGGCCTGCACATACCCCCTCAAGTCACCAGCCTCTCCATCCCAGGGGACCGCTCTGACACGGATGTTGTTTCTCCTGGAGCAGTTTTCCAAGTCCTCTGCGTATGCTTGCAGGTTCAAGTTCTGGTCCGTAAGGCGAAGGACATCCTGCTGCAGCTGGTGCACGTCATTCGCCATACTCAGGTCATGATCCTCCAACACGGCCACTCGCTCCCCGACGCCGTCCACATCTCTTCGGACCTCACGGAGGTCCGACGCTAGTTGAGCTCGAAGCTCGGAGATGTCCTCCTTGATCGAGGCAAAGAGTTCCGACATAAAGGCCTTGGTGGCCGGCGCTTCTTCATCTGAATGTCTAGCTGAGCCACTCGCTCCAGGGGAGTTCGGTGGTTGCGATGTTTTAGAGGCTCCCTCCTTCAATGACCTCCCTTTGCGCGGCAATTGCGACATCGTGGCGGAGCCATGGAGGCAGAGCCGTCCAAGATGTAGGCCGTGCAAGAGGACCTGCGTCACAAATGGCAGCCGCCCGAGAAAATGGCGGCGTGAGACCACTCGTCGAAGACGCCGAGGTACGGCAGCAGAGTTAGGGACCCCGTCTCACGGAGCCGGGCACGGGGACAGACATCCAGCTAATGCATAACCGAGTCTTCCGCCTCTGGATCGTGTGGGCCGGAGAAATGGTCCGCGTGGCAGAGCAGGGTCTCGAGGCAGCCAATATCCACTCCCGGGTGTTCCGCAGAAGCCAACCACCCCAAGCTGTAGGCAACGCCGGGTACGGGCCCCTCCGAGCAGTACTGTGTCCACAATGGTGGGGATGACCCTCCGGTTAGCATAGGCCGTCGAGGGCGCCGATGCGGCGGGCAGGGATAGCCACGTCCCGGTCGCCCAGCTCCGCCAGAGCTCCACAGTCCAGGTTCACGTGGCCAGCCACCTGACGAGTCTTCCAGCCGTTCAAAGCAAGGGGCGCACTACCAATCCAATGTCTTGTTGTAGTGGAGGGAGTCCGGGGGCCGGAGAAGGCATAGGGCGCTCGCCGCTCCGCGGAGCCACGCCCAGTCGATGCCGAGTCACTGCGCCTACGGCGGCCTCGTTCCCACGCAAGGCCGGGGCTTAGCAGGCCCGACGTTGAAGAGCTCCCGGCTGCGCCGTACAACCACACCGGGAGACGCCGATGACACCGGACCACCCCGCTCGGCGCTGTAATCTTCTGCGACCGTTTCAGAGCAGATTGAAGCCCTGTAGGTGATGCTGAACAATGCTTAGCAGGTCGGGCGCCGGAGCGACCCGAAAGCACGTCTTACTCCGCGCCATCTTGGCCACGCCCCTCCGTGACGCATACTTTTAAGTCCTATGCACCAAGCACATACACCTTCAAGCACAGACATAGCTACAGGACTGGGCAGATTTCTAGAATATCCAAAGGATTTTTTTACTACCAGGGAGGGGCAACATCAGCATCCATAGATAAAGGCTGTTGTAGCTCCAAAGTTCTATCCTAAGCTGTGTCTGTGCTTGGCCGCCGCTGATGTTACCACTTCAGAGGGTAACGGCAGGGGAAGGGCTCAGGACGAGTGAGCTATTCTAGCTGAGCCATCCCTATCTGGCTCTTGCATTGGCTGGAGTCTCGCAAAGGCAACAGAGAATGTCATAATGGTCATCACCAATTTCCCTCTAGTAAGCAAATTTGTCAATTTTAAAACCCGAGTCCACAACTTCTTCCTCCATGGGATACAGCGACTGCTCCAGTCACACAGTAGCGGCAGTGTGTCTGGTAGCCAGACAATGCTTATTGACACACTATATCTCCTGCTAGTAATGCCAAGTGGTTGGTCGTTTGCTGCTGGGCGAATATAATGATACGCTGCAGCGTTCACAGGGACTGTACATCGAATGAGCATAATACGCCAATAGTCTCCTGCCACACGACACAATTATAGCACACCGTTTGCGCTATTAAGGTATCTACCACCAGTGAACCGAAGGGAAGTGTAAAATATGAGAAAAATCAGCTCTTCCTCAGATCTCAGCTCAATTCAAGTCATCATAGAGGGCAGGGTGGCACCCCTAGCTCCTACAATTATAGATTTAAGGCTGATGTCTGTACATATCCCTAAAGTACTTACAACAATCACAGAAGCTCGATCTCTTGCTGTAAGAGGTTGTAATTCTCGCAAATTATAAAATGCCCCAACCTCAAATTGGAATGCCTGCCTGCTCAGTCCTACAGCCTAAATTCAGCATTGCAGCGAGAAGCCAACTCCTAACAGTCGGTGTGCCATGCAGCTTATTTTGAGACATACCTCCTCAAGAGAGGAGGGAGGAGCAAATCCTCAATCCCTTAGGACAGTCCCCAAACGGATATATAGTTCTCGAGGACTGACACACATGTAGTGGCCTTTCTTCAGGCAATACAGATCTTCTTGCAGCTGTTAGGAAATCCTCAACCAGCTCTCGAGACACACATGAGTCTCCTCCTTCCCCTTGTCTACTTCAGGACAGAGCTTATATTTTCTCAGAAAGTCCTCTTCCTCCTTTAAATTTGTTGTCTTTCACATAATAACAATTACAATAACTTAATTATTTCTCAGGTGCAATTGGTCTTCTTGTGCAGGGGCCAACAGTGAAGCAGTAGACTTCGTTGTTTGAATTGACTATTTTGGGGGGAAATTGCACCACTTTGGTTCAAGTCATTATCTGAGCAAAGACAAATTGCCACAATTTAAGTTAGAACAACAAAGAAGTTTACATTAAATACATAAAAGTTTTGAAGTCGAATTGTCTTATTGGGTGGGGAAAAGGCAATCGACAATCAGTCCCTGAAATTGATTCAGCCCCGCTCTTCTACCAAAGCAGAAAGGAATAAAGGAATAAAACAAACATGAGCGCAGAGTCAAAAGACCTAAATTAAATTAGTGGAACCTGGGAATGACTGAATGGGTTGATCTGTTTTTTTGCATGTGCTCCTACATAGGCCATTTAGCACATCCCTAGTCTGCCATGCCTAAACAAGATCAGTCAAGGGACTGTTCCTCCATCAAACAACAAATATGTGAATAAGATATTGCATCAAGAGATCAAAGATGTCGTTCCTGGGATAATGGCCAGGAGCGAAAGCTTCAGTCAAATGGTACAGGTTGTAGTAGCGGCATTGACAGATCATTTTTGTTTGCGTAACATTGAAAAGAAGGGCAGTGCCCTCTCAGTAGGGTGCATCAAGGTTCTAATTCCTTAAATGTTATACTCTATTGAACCTTTTTCGAATCTAAAAATAGTCGTGAGCGATATGATTTTTTGCCCGAGTGGTTTAAGCTTATGTTGGCAGATTCGGCTCCTTCATCACCTTAGTGAAATGGGGGAAAGACATGAGGCAACACTAAGTAAAATACCACTTAGCAAGAAGAAATTATCTAAGAAAGAGATCTAAGCATCCTATCCCTACCCATTTAGCCTAGAGATTTTTCAAGCCAGGGACATACACGTACAGCTGCATGTCAGTCGTGGGCCTCCATTCAACAATATTTCCGCAAGAGTGTTTCTTTAAGGCCTCCAGAAAATATCACATTGCTTCAACTTAGAGAAAGACATAAGACTTACCATCTTTTATTACTTTGACATGCAAAGGAAACCACACTGATGCAATACCCTATGCCTGCCATTTCCTAACACATCCGCTGAATTTTCTTTCCTCTGAGGCTGTGTTGCAGAGCTCAGATCCGGGGGGAGGAGAATTTGCCTCCCTCCCATTTGCAGATCATGTTTCATGTGCGCCGCCTGTCTCAGGATCAGATCATGAAGCTCCGAGTCGTGCAGGACTACCATTTTCGTACCCCTGCCACATGTGTCCTGGGAGTTAGAAACACTGGTTGTCTAGTCTGTGTGTCTTTCTGAGCATGGTGCCACCTTACTGACTGGGGCAACAAGGCATTCTCCTAAAAATGTGTCAGTCGTCTGTGTGTATCCAATGGACTGCAGGGAATCCCAATGCTAATATAGGGACCATGCACCATAGAACCCCCATAGTTTTAACCCTGCTGTCATAAACACCCGAACTGTTCTAGTCACTCCATTCTATAAGTCTGTCTTTATTCCGAGTTCCTTGCAGTGTGTCTTACCTGTTCATCTCTGTTGACCTGGAGTCTAGTTCCTTCATTGATGCCTTGATTCCACATACCTTGCTCCCCGCATGACCCACGCTGGACTGCATCACCATAGTTGTGTTTTCCAGTGTATCTAGCTTGGACAGGGTTTTGTCTAGTGCCACTATCTCACTCTTTTGGCTCTCATCCTCAGCTCCTGATAAGGCTTTTTCTTGCCTATTCCTCTATTGAGGCGTGAAGCAGTCCTTCCTCTCACATCTGTGTCCGTTTCCTGTCATGGCTGTGGGGCATCGGCGTATCCCCTGCCGTCACACTATGACTAGGGACCTCCATGAGTTCCATAACTATTGTCGCACTCTCAGGGGTGTAACTTAATGCGTCTCTCTGTCCCACACCAAAGTATGAAAGGACTGTCCTTGAACACAGATCTGAGTTGAACTCTACACTGGTGTATTCAAGTGGCATCTCTACTGCTGCTGGGGAGATCCAGTGCATGACGGTCCAGGAGACTGTGCTGTCCCTGCTCTGCCCCCTAGAATACACATTATATATTTAAAAAATGTTATCTATGTACACATAAAATATCAGCGTCTTACTTGAAAATCTGATACATTGCCTATATATTTTTAAAACACCTTTGTACAATAAGAGAGCTCCATATTCGAAATGTATCATGGTGCTCATGCCTTTAAATGTGCCTCCCGTCATGTCCATTCTTGGCCACCTTTGCTCACTTTGCACCGCCCTGCTTGTTTCTCGTGATCTCTCTGCGCCCTCATGTGAAAGATGAATCAGAATCTCCCTCCCATCATCTAGGTCAGTCCATAATCCTTCCTTTGGAGCTGCCCGTCACTTCGAGTAGTTTTTCCTTCCACATCAAAAACCAATAATTGTTCTTGCTTTCTCCAGCTTCAGCTTTTCTGGGCTACCCAGTAAGTGCAAACTCCACCCTCCTGCCATGAACTGTATCCATTTCACTTTATACCCAGCATTATTCTTTGCTCGTTATTGACCTATGTATCTAAAGCAAAGCCTATTGTTAATTGAAATGCTTCCTTGCTCTACACAGAAAGACCCCCGTCTAGCCTTCCTCACTCCTTGGCGTACATCCTAAACTTTCATGAATGTGCAATAGGCTCAGAACAGTTTTTGTTTAAAATATCTAATGTGTTATTTAGTCAATTCATATTTCTCATAACTTATTTGTTTGTGTAGAAGGAAACATCTTCCTTCTTTGTCATACAGAATATGTCGCATCAATTAACAGGTATCTAGAATAGTGTAAACAATGTTAACACCTTAGAAAACCATAAGGGCCCAATTAATTTCATTCTTACTCATGCATATCTCTCACACTGTCACCAATCAGTAATTCTATATAAAATGGCAGCTTTTCATCATTCATTAAGGGTCTTACTGTTCACAAATGTTGTCATAAATATTAATAGTGGTACTCAGTATTGCAGTTGTCTTGTCTCCTCTTACATAGCATAGATTGGTATATCAAATCATCATATCTCATACTTTTCCACTTGTGTCTTCCCAGTTCTTATCCTTTAAGTTGTTCCATATAGAGAGTATTGTACTCTGTTGTTATCCTTTAAATTGTTCCCTATAGAGAGTATTGCACTTGACTGTACTCGGTTCTTATCCTTTAAGTTGTTCTGTATAAAGAGTTTTGTACGCTCTATACGGAACAGCTTACCTCTATGGTTCATTGGGAGGAAGGAGACAATAACTGAAGGTTTACGGAGAGGAAAACACCTTGATGAATGTGACGACAAAGGTTCCTGAGCCCTTCCTCCATTGGGCCCAGCTGACCTAAAGTTGGGGTCCCTAGGGACCTAAGATTTGAGAGGGTTTGACAAAGGTCACCCCTATACTGATAGAAGCATGCACAGGGATTTTTGCTGCGCTGGGACCCCGTGTTTCCGGTCTGAAGAATGCCATGGACTTGCATGAGCCAACAGGCAAAAACATGTTGACAATTTGAGTGGTGATGGGGTACTAATTCCCCTTTTCTTCACATTGGTTTTTAATACCAAGTGGTATTTTATTTAATATACAGGTCAGTTTGGCATATCACATTGTTTTTTAATTACACTATGTCACTGGTCCCTTCTTAGTTAGAAGTGCTTTGCTGATCTCCAAGTGAGGCCTGCATCATCATTAAACCGTGTTTTTGAAGAGCGTCAGGAGTCCTATGATGAAGCATGACACCTGGTAGTGTGTGAGGACATCCTGTCACATTTTTGTGTATGCCCAGGGATGGGCTGGTGTAAGGTGATTCATTGGTTTAAATAGTTTCTCGGTTGGCTCAGTTATCTTTAACGGTTGTGATTGGAGACCAGTTCACCCTTGAGGCACCACAGCCTTTAGTTCCCTACCACAGATAGTGTCCATGGTAATCTGTGTATTGAGGTGTCATCATCATTTTCACATCTATTTCTATGGCCACCCTTTTACAGTTATTACGGACCACAAATGTAAATGTAAATGTAAATGTGTTGTATTTGTATAGCGCGAACAGTAACCCGTAAGCATCCCGGCGCTTGTACTCCTACCACAAGGGAACCCCTCCTGGCTTTTCCTTGTGAGGTGTCCACTCCTGGGCATCCCATGGTGAAACCAGGCATCCCTTGTGTATCGGGGGCCGTTGTGGAGACTAAGCAAGCTATTGCCCAGAGTTGCAGCGTGGGGCCCATGCTTAGATTCAGCACTGAGGCGAGAATATCCGGTCAAAGGAATTTAAGCCCGATCCTGCCGAGGCGGGAATCGAACCCTGGTCCCTGGCCAGCGCTCTGCATCAAGGTCTGCCGCTCTAACCATTGAGCCACACTTCTCCACAAACCCCTCATTCCTCAGTTTACTGGGTCCTCCTCAAAACCACCCTGAGATTTGAAAAGTGGATACTCCAACTGCTGGAATACAGTTTCTCTGTAGTTTATCAGCGTGGGACTCAGAACCCTGTGGACTATTGAAGAACCGGGGTTTAACCCAGCAGCGTCAGGGGTACGCCTAAGATCTTCGAGTTTACCTGCCTTGGTATACAGAGACACAGAATACTTCTGGATGGCATCAGAGACCAAGTTTATTAGCTGCAGCTAGTAACAGTGATCCTAGAAATACATCATAGTGTAAATTCTCAGGAGACTGCTCATTTTACTAAGGCGAGACGTCTCCTTTTATACCCAATATTCACATTATAAATGTACACCCACTGCACAAAATTCTAGCCAATAAGGTACATTTTCAAACAAAGTATCACATAACAAAAACTCAATTTACAGTATCCCAACCCAAAAGTTAATTATTAGGAATGTCCCAAATTCAATCTCCCCAAGCCGGACAAACCTATAATTGAAAGCATAACCCATGTAATGAAGAAACATAAAAAAGAAACAGTAACAGATGCTGAACAAGATAAGGCATGTGCAAGGAAACTAAAAGTTAATGATGTCCTGAACATTGATTGCCAATCTCAGACAAAGATCGATCAGGGAAATTGGCTTTGCGAGGTCAGTTTCAGGTGAAAAGGTCAGTTTCTTACAGTTCATTTCAGAGTCAAAAAGAAACCAGTTAATGTATACATGAACTACGAAGGCCAGGCCACTTTGTTCGCCAGGCTACCTTGACAGGCCTACGTGAGGGCAACACAAAATGGTGGCACAGAACAAAATGGAGTCAGACTCGAGAATTACAAAACCTCAGACCCTCCTTTTACCATTACGTAGGCAATAACCTAAGACTCATGTTAATCTGAATCTAGGTCTATATCGATATTCATTAGGTCATCAAGGTGTTGCTGTAGCATCATCTTATTGTTCTCTACTTCTCTCGGGACAGGTCTCTGAACACACATAGTAGCACAAAGACTACAAATGGCGGGACCACACTGGATGCAAAGACAACAAGAGAAAGGATGGTTAAAACCATACCAAGGAATGTCAGTCTTCCATCCCCATTTGGACAGCAGTCCCCAAAACCATCCCGTCAATGACCAGTCTCCTTCGTCTACATGGATAGACTAAGAGATTTTATACAACCTAGAGATGGCTTGGTACACTGTAGGGGCATTATCTGGTATGTAAACACAGCAACTGGATCCAATCAATTTACATACTCCTCCTCGATCTGCAAGTATGATGTCTAATACCATACGGTTCTGCAAAGTCATAAGGCGGTCCGCTTGAAGCTCAGCTGTAACATTACTAAGAGCACCTGCTGTCTCTTTATTAGTAGCTTCAACAACACGGACAAGCTGTCGAATATGCCTACTATTGATCATAGGACCCCGAAAGGGCAGGAAGCCCTTGAAGAAATCTCCTACTTCGTGTGCTGCAGTATCTTCCTGATTGAAGACACCTCTACCATATCTCGTTCTATGATAGTCTGAAGCAGTAGTGTATGTAGGGGGAAGCAATAACGCCACATAACATGTTCCTGAAAAATCAGGTGGCAACCATCTGTAGGCTCTGTCATGACAAACAAAATATGTGCCTTTAGCTGGCACAAACGGTGGAGAAGTCCGAGATGAATAGACATAGGTTTGAGCACACACAGTCTTACCTAGCTGAGCTTTCGGATTCCGACCATTACCTTGCAAACAAAAATGGCCTTGGTGGGGTACAATCCAAATAGGGGGAGACCTTTTTCGTCTCTCCTTCTCTGTCAAGCTGGTACTATATCCAGTCACGTTCCAACCAATAAAAGCCTGCACCTCATCCTTAGGGATAGCATTATATGCATCAATATCTCGGTGTGATCGTGGGGTGTGTGCGGACCGGAATAACAGGCGTGGAGGCCGTATTTAGTGGGCTATTTCTGAGCCCGTTTTTTATTCTAAGTGTACAGAGGTTTTAACAGTTTGTGATAGAAAAGGACAGGGGTAGCTCCGGCTGAGAGGAAATGAAGGAGAGAAAGAGAAAGGGCAGTTAGTCCGACTGGTTTAAGTTGTCTTGGTACCGTATACCGTCACCAGGTGTGCGGGATATGAACAGACCGTGAGGAGGGTAGGGGTCGGGTCAAGAGGGGAAAAGAGGAAGAGTATGAGGGAAAAGGGGAGAAGCTGAGGTGAACAAGTGCGGGAACTCTTTACAGTTGTGACCGTGATTGAGAATGGGTACTATACAATATATACAGTGTTACGTGCAAAGGTGAGATTGTGACTGTTTACGCTACTGCTATTTACACTCTTAATATACAAAGGGATTGTTACTCACGTGCCCCGCCGGAACTCTCCCGTGAGTTACGGCCGCTCTCCAGCGTCCTCCACCAGACTCCACCAGTCCTCGGTCCAGACTTCCTCGTCTTCACCGACCTTCTTCTCAGGTTCACCGTTAGCCGTCTCCTGCCACGAGTCCAACTCCTTGAATGAACTGCTGTCTTCATTTCCGGCTTTTCCGTGTTCCGCCTCCAAGTAGGGGGAGGGACTTCCGGGATTACTCGGGAGTCTTTCCGGTTTTCCGCTCGTCGTGATTGGGTCCTGCAAAGAAGGAGAGAAGGGTGGAGTCCGGGTTGCTAGGGAGGCCGGAGGATCGGTTGGCGGTGTCCGGGACTTTGAGGGAAATGGCGAATTAGGCGAGGTAGGGGGCGTGTCCCATTCACACTCGGATCATAGCTACTATTCCCCTTATCAATGCACTATTGCTCGAGTTATCTTTAAGGGAACGTAAGGGGCGTACCTCATTTGCAAAGATGAACATGGTCTGAAAAGCCCACACAGACCCATTAAAAGAAAAAGGCAAAACCAAATATGGCATACCTTTATCTGTCGTATGAGGCATAAGACCACAAACCCAACAATTAGTGGTATTTACTACTAACTGATGCTGATGCAACAACTGTATGAACGAGTTGTTGACAAATTCTGATCTCCTTGTCTGTTCATGTTCAGGCAACGTATAAAACTGGTGCAAAGAAACAGTAGTGAAAGAAAGCATAGGTTGGGAGGTGGGTACAGATGTCTGTTGTGTAGCATAGACAGTCCAACCCACACAAGCTAACGTGATACTTAAAAACGTCAGAAAGCACAATATTATAAAACATTTGCTATGTATCAATGTACAAAATCTTGTCTTAAGATCTATTCTCTCAACATCTCTTTCAGTTACAACAGACTCCATCCTCTAACGTGCTGCTCGCGGCAATTTTCCTTCTTCACTCAAGTGTGCGTCCAGGCGTCCTAGACGTCCCTAGAACCACAGACCTTTTGTCAATACGCGGGCCACCCCTTAAGTCTTATACTGCGACCCTGCATCTGAACCCAGATGGTGGTTCGAAAAAGAAAAAGAAAAATAGTCTCTTGTCTGAAAGAGTGTAATTCACAAAAAAAATCTTATTTTATTTGTCCTTTTTAGACCTTAAGTTGCAGCGTTCTTTACCAGGCACAGTTTGATCCTGAAAGAGTGTCTCTGGGTGCGTAGTATCAAGTCTCAAACACGGCGGCACAGCTTCTTGCAAGACTTCATCATCCGCACGTTCTGACTGAGTCCATTCCAGATGTGCATCGCTAAAAGGTACAAATCTCGGAACCCTTTCACTCTCGGAATCGAAATTTGCCTAGCTTATGTAACGGTAAGTTTCAATTCTATTAAGGACACGGAGGCGAGGATTATGCTATATCTTCCTTCGCTTTATTAACATAAAGACTCCACAGCAGCTTAGGAAAATATATATAACAGTGAACAAAAAATGCTTTAATGTCTAAAGCATTTGACGGAACGTTTAACAGCTCAAAACAACAACTCCCAAGAGTCTCTTATATATTGCCAGTCCATAGTCCTTCCACTCTGTCCATCACCGCTATAAAACCGGCCTTCTCTTCCTCTTCCTCCTCTTTCTTCGCGCAGATCACGCATACACCTCATTGATCCTGCTTAGCACCCTTGTTGCCTGTCGAAAAAAAGGGGACAGCGTAAGCGAGGTGGCCCAGGAATGCAACAATAAGGCGAGGAGCATTTAGTGACTATTACAGTACAGACAATGTAAAGGAAAACGCTTTACTTACTGCCATACGGGTGGGTAGAGAAACCACTGTGTAGCCTGGGTGGGATAATCCTCGCCTCCGTGTCCTTAATAGAATTGAAACTTACCGTTACATAAGCTAGGCAAATTTCGATTCTATGTCAGGACCGGAGGCTTCAGATTATGCTAGTTCAAAGCTTACTTACCACCAACTGGGCCAAATCCACCACGGGCTTAAAATAAAACCTCTTAAAGGTGGAATCCGAGGACCAATCCGCAGCTCGCATTAGATCCTCCAAGCGAGCACCCACCGAAAACGCCTTAGAGGCCATGGGCTCCTCTGGCAGAGTGTGCTACAAAAAGAGACGTATTGATGCCCGCTTCCTGCATGACCCAACGCACCCACCGAGCAATAGTGGGGGAGGAGACAGCTTTGTGTGGCTTCCGCAGGGCAATCAACAACTGACGTTCGCCCGGGGGGCGCAATTCAAAGGTCAGGTCTTCATATGCTTTGAGGCATTGCACAACACACAACTTAGGAGTGTCTAGAAAAGCTGGATAGGAAATGGATCGCGACGACGTTTTGGTGCTTCGGCCCACGGTAAAAGTAACCCCATCCGGGGAAAAAATGCGTGCAGATATATCCAGCGCGCGCACGTCAGAGACGCGTCTACAAGAAACCAAACATAACAACATGGCCAACTTTGCCGAGAGTTCCTTCAGTGACAAGTAGGGATTGGCCGGCCAGGACAGGAACAGGTTGAGAACCAAATTGACGTCCCAAAGGACGGAGTACCTGGGTTCAGGGGGCAAGGCGAGGCGAATAGCCCGCAGAAGCCGACAAACAAAAGGATGTTCCCCTACCGGGTGGCCATCGATGTTATCATGGCCTGCCGAAATTACCGATCGAATCGCATTGATCGTTCTGTAGGCCAAGCCCTTGTCGGCTAGATGAGCCAGGAAATTCAGCACGGGAACGAGGCCCGCGACCAAGGGATCCAAATCCCTTCGTAGACACCAACGCCTCCACTTAAGCCAAGCGGATCTGTAGCGCTTCGTCGTACTATCGGCCCATGCTTTGGAGAGCAAGTGCTCAGCAGACCCCGAAAGGCCTGGGAGCGACCAGCGTCTCCTGAGAGCCTCCATGCCATGAGGCGGAGAGAGCTCTGCGTGATGAGAGGATGCGGTTCCCGATCCGGATTTGTCAGGAGCAGAGGAAACAGGGGGAGTAGGATTGGAAAATCCCAAGAAAGTTCCAGAAGAACCGGAAACCACACTTGAGACCTCCAGAGTGGTGTAACCAACACCAACTCCGCTCCTTGGCGGCGTACTTGGGCCGCCGTCCGCACTATCATGGAGAACGGGGGGAACGCAAACGGTTTTTCCCGACTCCAGTCCTGTAGAAAGGCGTCCGTGGCTTCCGCCAGAGGGTCCGGCCTCCAACTGAAAAAACGCGGCAGCTGATGGTCGAGACAGGACGCAAACAGGTCCACCGAGAAGGGACCCCAGAGATTTTGTAACCACCGGAAGACTTCCGGATCCAGTTTCCACTGACTGGCATCCCTGAGGTGCCTGGAGTGCCAATCTGCTACTTGATTGGCTTGACCCAGGAGGTACTCCGCTGTCACCGCAATGTGGCGCGACAGGCAGTAGTCCCAGAAGTCCTTCGCCAAATCCGCCAGCGCGCGGGAACGAGGACCCCCTAGATGGTTCACATAACGAACCGCTGAAATATTGTCCATTCTCAGTAGAGCACAGGCTTTGACCGAATCCTTGGTTCAACAACGGACTGCGAAGGAGCCCGCCAGGAGCTCCAAACAGTTGATATGCAACCGTTATTCTTCTGAAGACCAGGCGCCGCCGGTGGAGAAATCCCTGCACCGGGCGCCCCAGCCCGACCTGCTGGCATCGGACTCTATGACTTGGTCCGGGGCCGATCCGAAGATCGCCCGACCATTCCACGCCTCCATGTGAGACAGCCACCAAGACATTTCCTCCTTCACTTCGTCCGTGAGAGGAACCCACTGATCGTAGCTCATCCCGCGTCGTAGATGCTGAGCCTTGAGACGCTGGAGCGCCCTGTAGTGCAGGGGGCCCGGAAAAATCGCCTGGATGGAGGACGACAGAAGCCCTACCACCTTGGCGATATGGCGCAAAGAAGTGCGATCTTTGGAGATCGTCTGCCGAAGCAGGTGACGTATTTTCGCGACCTTCCGAACCGGCAGGCTCAAGACCGCTTGCACCGAGTCCACCACGAAACCCAGGAAAGTAATCCTCTGAGTGGGAAGCAAAACCGACTTGGAGCCGTTGATCACGAACCCCAGTTTCTGAAGAAGGTGCACGGCCTGCCGAAGCTGGCCCGCCAACACCTCCGGGCACTGCCCCATGAAGAGGATGTCGTCCAAGTACACCAACATCCGAACCCCTTGACTCCTGAGAAACTCCACCACCGGGTGGAGCACCTTCGTAAAGCACCAGGGGGCCGATGATAGACCGAACGGGAGTGCGGTGAACTCGAACACCCTGTCGTTCCATAGAAACTGTAGGAAACAACGATGCGGCGGGTGGATGGGGACGACCAAATAGGCGTCCTTGAGATCCAGTCTCACCATCCAATCCCGAGGGAGGAGTACGTCTCGAAGGAGGTGGATCCCCTCCATCTTTAAATGTCGATAGATCAACCACCCGTTGAATTCCTTGAGATTGATCACAGGCCTCTTGCCCCCATCTGTCTTGTCCACTAAGAAGACATTGCTGAGGAAACCATTGGGATGGCGCGTTGATAGGCGGATGGCCCCTTTGCGGAGCAGTTCCGAGACCTCTCAGTCTATCAACCGCGCGTCGGACTCTGAAAACACCATTGGACGTGGGGGTACCGCTTGTGTGGGTTGGTCGTAGAACTCTATGTGGAACCCACGTACGGTTTGCAAGACCCAAGCGTCGGCAGTGAGCAACTCCCACTCCCCGTAAAAGGTTGCCAACCTCCCTCCAATTGGAACTTGATCTAAACAAAGTACACTCACCGGAGGCATTTCCTTGTCCAGAATTCTTCCTGAACCCTCTGCCGTCGAAGCGTTGCCCTCTGGTGGGGTAGAAGTTATTAAAGTTTGCTGAGGTCTGGTACTGGCCTCTGCCGGAGCTTGTCCCTTATTACTGGCTTGCTGGCCACGGCCGGTCGCACGGCCCCTACCGCGACCGGCCCCTCCGGAGAAACGTTGATGAAACACCCGTTTGATGCTGGACTGCGCCTTGTCCAGCGACGTGAACGTGTTCACGAACTTGCCCAACTCCCTGATAAAGGGCTCGCCGAAGAGGCCTCCCTGGGCCACTGCACCCGCCTCCGACGAGGCCAGATCCCCCAACTTCGGGTCCAATTTAATCAAAAGGGAACGCCGCCGTTCCGTAGATAGGGCGCAATTGGCGTTGCCTAGGAATACAATAACCCTTTGGGCCCAATTGGAAAGCACCTCAGGGGAAATAACGGTGCCATTAGCCTACGCCTCCTCCGCCATGTCGAGGATCTTCGTGGCAGGCCCCACTGCATCCAGCAGCTTGTCCTGGCAGGACCGCCAGGACCGATCGATACCTTTCCGTGGATCTTTCATAAACTTCGCCAAGAAGGTGGCCATTTTGGTATCTAACTCGGGAGTCATGGTCACCTTACCCTCCAAAGTTGGCCGAGGGCACTCTCCACGTAGGCAACCCCTTGCCTCCTTCTCCAACGGCTTGCGCAGCCGACCTGCTACAAATTTCGCCACCGTCTCCCCCGGTGTCCAAGCCACGGAGCGTGGGTGGACGATCTCGTCCGGATCCAACATGCCCGACTCATCCCGTGGCAGCTCCTTGGCCGAGGACGACGGGAGCCAAGAACGGACCGACTCCCCGTCGTCATCAGTGTCCGGCGAGTCGTATACAGGGGAAGCGGGGGCTGTCTAGACGTCCCCCGAAGCACCAGGGTCCGCCAAGGGGGCAGGGGGCACAGCCGTTGCCTTCGCCAAAAAGGCGTCCCGGAGACGCTCAAACGCGCCCCTGTCCACTCCTTGGGCCTCCGAGGACGGGCCCTCCCTGCATGGCTTTTTCGGTGCGGGCGGCAAACCGCCAGATGCCCCCGGGAGTTCGGGCGCCGGAGGAACATGCGCGGACGCAAGCTTCGCGCATTCCTCCACAATGCGGGCGGAGAGGCGGTCCTCCATAGGCCCCACCTCCTGCAGGTAGGAATAGGGTTCTTCTTCGTACTCTCCTTCCATCCTGAGGCACAGGATTTACTCTAAAGGCACCCAGGGGGGTGTTAATCGAGATATTCCTCGAGTATGGGCAGACCAGCGGACTGCAATCACTTTGTGGGCCAACGGACGTGGCAGGTAGGGTTGCACCGACCCCCCAGCGCGCGGACTCTCCTCGCCGGGACCGAGTCACCGTACCCCTCAAGCGCGCCAAGCCACACACAAACATGAAGGTGCACAAATGCGCCCGTAGGCGTTTCACGCGGTCGGTGCCGCAATACAGACCCCAGCGGGGCGTCAGGAGTAGGGATTACAGACCTGGCACACCAGGCGTCAGAGGGGTACGCGAGGGCTGGCTCCTGCGCAGGCCGACTCCTCAACGCGGCTCCTGTAACTGCGGAGGCGCGCCGAAGAGCCGGCGAGACGTGTGGCCGCCCCCTAGCGGCTTTCTTAGTCACCGCACACCAAAGGGAAAGAAAGATCGCGTAGGAACGGTAGAACGTTCCCGCGACCGGGGACTCTGAAATGGAAACACCATGGGCGAGTCCCCAACGAACGTACATACAATACAACCAGTAAATCTCATAAAGAAAACATGAAAAGCACTTATCTGGCTGCGGGAGCAGCGAAGAAAGAGGGGGAAGAGGAAGAGAAGGCCGGTTTTATAGCGGTGATGGACAGAGTGGAAGGACTACGGACTGGCAATATATAAGAGACTCTTGGGAGTTGTTGTTTTGAGCTGTTAAACGTTCCGTCAAATGCTTTAGACATTAAAGCATTTTTTGTTCACTGTTATATATATTTTCCTAAGCTGCTGTGGAGTCTTTATGTTAATAAAGCGAAGGAAGATATAGCATAATCTGAAGCCTCCGGTCCTGACATAGAATCGGCAACACCTTCCCGGACCCACTTAACGTACGGTAAGGGCAAAGGTATCTTCTTGCAATGGGTACCATGTACCTAGTTTTTCTTGCCGAACACCTTAATAGCAGTCCGAGTTGATAACAGGACTTGGTATGGACCAGTCCATCTTGGTTCCAAGTTCTTTCTCCTCTGGAAATTCCTGGTTAGAATCCAGTCGCCAGGTTGAATCGCGTGGCCTGCGTCTACAGAAACTGAAGGCAAAGTGTCATGGACCTGTTGGTGAAGAACACCCAATTTAGCAGTCAAATCATATAAGAAGTCAACCAACATAGGGTACTCAATATCACTGTACTTCTTAGGCCTTGGCACACCCCAGACATTCGCCGGACGTCCAAAAACAATCTCGTATGGGCTAAGTCCCACGCGAGAATTTACTGTTGTTCTCGTGGGCAAAAGTGCCAATGGTAAGGCATCGGACCATGTAAGACCAGAACTTGCTTGTACCTTGGCCAACTTCATCTTCAGAGTGCCATTATAGCACTCGACCAGGCCTGCCGACTGGGGGTGATTCGCAGCGTGAAATTTCTGTTTAATACCTAGACTCGCACATACTTTCTTCATAATCTGACCCACAAATTCACTTCCATTATCACTCCATACCTTTCTCGGGAAGCCATATCTGGGAAAGAATTCTTTGAGCAAAACAATAGCTGTAGACAAGGCAGTATTATCCTTTAGGGGGTAGGCCTCTATCCATCTGGAAAAGGCACAAACAACCACAAGGACATACTTCAAGTTATTGCATCTTTCCATATGAATGTAGTCTATCTGCAGCACCTCGAATGGATACGTTGGAGGAGCAAAATGACCCGCTGGAGTTGGGGTTCCCTTTCCAGGATTATGCATCAAGCAAATCATGCAGTGTTTAACCAAATACTCAGCACACCTAGGAATTCCACCATTCTGCCATACCGGAGCCAACAACTTACATAACCCTTTTGAACTAATGTGAGCCAACCCATGAGCCATAGTAACCACCGGAAGCACATATGCATCTGGCAACAACCATCGCTGGTGCTCTGACAACTCAACCCAACAGCCTGTTGAACCCAACATTCCCGTACTCTCTCTCCACATACTCAATTCTTTCTCAGTAGCTTCTGCCTGAATCATCTTCACACTTTCTGTTGTATCTTCACACATTCCTCCTTCCACAACCCATCTGGCAGGACCTGCAACATACATCCGACTCGTCACATCTTTCGCCGTTTCTCTCGCTACTTCATCTGCAAACGCATTCCCTCGACCCACATCATCTGTAACCTTCTTATGCGCACTACACTTCACTATCGCAATTTGGGTCGGCAAAGTAAGTGATTCAAGAAGTTCACTCACTAATTGTCAATGCATGAATCTTTGTACCACGGGAAGTAAGAAATCCTCTCTCTTTCCATAAGTGACCAAAACTGTGAGCCACGCCAAATGCGTATTGGCTATCAGTATAAACATTCACTCTCTTTCCTTTTGACAACACACATGCTCTAGTTAATTCTATCATCTCCGCTGCTTGTGCTGAATTCTGTGCAATACGTGCTGTTTCAACAATCGTGTGCAAAGTTGTGACAGCATATGCTGCAGTTGTCTCTCCATTCGGAAGCTTAAAGCACGAACCATCTACCCATAGGGTACCATCAGGATTCGAAAGAGGAGTATCTTTCAGATCAACTCTACACTTCGTTTCCTCCTCTGTCTGGAGAAAACAGTCATGCTGTTCCTGAGCATCTATCTCTTCAAAAATCGGCAACAATGTAGCTGGATTCAATGTGCTGCACCGTTTGATGTGCACATGGCTAGCCAAAAGCGTCAACTCATAACCTGACAAACGCGCACTGGTAATATGTTGAGTCTTCGTTCTATTCAATAGGGTATCCACTGCATGTGAGACCATCACAATCAATGTATTATCAACCAGCAGACTGTCGTATAGAAACAGCCGCTGCCGCTGTAGCTCTTAGACAACTAGGCAACGCCCTAGCTACCGGATCTAAAGTAGCTGAAAAATACGCACATGGGCGCTGCTTGTCTCCAAATTGTTGCGTCAACACTGACAACGCATAACCTTCTCTCTTGTGTACATAAAGTGTAAAAGGTTTACTGTAGTCGGGGGTACCCAACACCGGAGCAGAACACAATGCATCATGCAATTCAGAAAAACTCTTCTGACATTCGTCAGACCAAGGAAGAGGGTGTGGTGTGTCCTTAAGAGTAAGTGCCAACAAAGGTTTCGCTAGCAAAGAAAAATTCGGAATCCACTGTCTACAATACGAGGTGATACCTAAGAAGGCACGCACCTCTCTCTGTGTGCATGGCACAGTCATTTGGGCAATCGCTTGAATACGCTCTGGGGTCAATTGTCTTCCCTCCTTCGACAAGAGATGACCTAAGTAGGTCACTTCTTGGCGGCAATACTGTAACTTCGAAGGTGACACTTTATGATGAAGGTCAGACAGGTGTTGCCACAAAGAAAGAGTAACTTCTTAACAAATCTCTTCATCATCAGCAGCAACCAACAGATCATCAACATACCGGATAAGAGTAGCACCAGAAGGCAATGCAAGAGTATCAAGCTGAGTTTTCAAAGCCTGACTATAAGTGGAGGTACTCTCACAATAACCTTGAGGAGCGCGCTTAAACCGGAAACTGCGGCCTCCTAAAGAGAAGCCAAAAATATCCCTACTTTCCTCAGCAATCGGAATACTGAAGAAAGCGTTCTTCAGATCAATAACAGAAAACCAAGCAGCTGAGGCAGGGATCATAGTCAATAAAGCAGTAATGTCCGGGACAACAGGAAACTGTGGCACAACGATCTTATTGATCTCTCGAAGGTCGATCACAAACCGATACACAGGTGGCTGAGAAGAGTCAGTACGCTTAAGGACAGGCAGAACAGGACTGTTACACACATTACCTCTCGTTTCTTCAACCACACCTTTCTCAACCAAATCATAGATAATCGCTAAAAGAGCTCTTTCGCCATCACTGGAAATTTTGTACTGAGGAATGCGAGGTAATTTAGCATTCGACTTAAGGGTAACAACGTAGGGTGGAATCTGCAAGAGACCAACATCATTGGGACCTGTAGCCCAAAGTGTATCAGGGAGAGAACGCAGTTCCAGTGGAAGGCGATCCTTAGACAGATACATCGGGGAAATCACTTTCTTACCCACCGTAAGATGTACTCCCGAAGGAGAACAATGTAATGTCGCATGCAATCTTTTCAACAAGTCCAAACCCAACAGATTCTCGCCACAGCCAGTCGTTAGAATAAGGGGAGCCTCCAATTCACAGGGACCAATAGAAAGGGGCAAAGGACAAGAAACCGGGTTACGAACTGGGGCGCCAGAAATTCCTACTGAAACATTGGTCAAGCCAGACCAAGGTGCGCCAGGGAGTTTAGAGTGCATGATGGAACTCTTTGCTGCACCAGTATCCAAAAGAAAAGGTTCTGCCACATGTGATGTAATCACTTCAACATAAGGTCCACTCTGGTCTACTGGAACTGACACTACTCCCTCCCTTTGTCCATGGCTGTCCTAACTATCATTAAAACCAGCACTCTCACTTCCAACATAATAATCATCAGTGTAGTACTGAGCGGACTGGACGGTCGGAACATTCTGTTGGTCAAAATAATTCATAGAATTCTGAGGGGAAAAGGAACGTTCATTCTGGGGAAACGAACCACGTCCCCTACCCCTAGGTACTTGTTGGAAACCACCACGACCTCTCAGACCAGACATACCATTCACACGCTGTAGCAAGATCGGGCAACTATTCTTGAAGTGACCTTCTTCTTTACAATAAGCACACTGAGTAGGGCCTAGCTGGAGTCGCGAAGCAAAAGACTCAGACTTCTGCAACAGTTTCTGAAACTGTGGGGGTTGCTGAAACTGGGAAGGTTGCTGAAACTGACGCTGATTAGGGCGAGGCGGATAAGCCTGCTGCAGAAGAACTTTCGTTTTTAATTCTCTAGTCTTCTTCTCTACTTTATCCTTCTCATCTTTATCTCTATTCTCATAGTATTGTGCAGTAGCCAATATCTGGGCCGAAGAAGAAACAGCCCATGAACTCTCAGAGGCCTTTAACGTACTAGAAAGTTCAGGAAGTAAATTAAAAACAAACGTATCTACAAACAACCTCTGACCACCTTCTGTACTCATGTCCTGACCACTATGATCAATGAATGTTTCCTCAAACCAAGTGAAGAAATCAGACACACTCTCGTCTTTCTTTTGTTTACATGCTGCTAACTTGTCCCAATTCACCCGCAGAGGAGGCATCATAGTTTTCATTAAATTAATAATCCTACCAGGTAGTTCTGCAACTAAGGGTTCAGGTTTGGCACCTCCTACCTGCCGACCATCTGCAGCAGTAATATTAACCCACGTATCTCCTAACTCTGACGCGTGATCCTCGTGACGGATCTTCGCCCACAAGGGTTGAGAAACTACATTACCCATCAACATATCTATGTCAGCTAAATTCATAACACGCGCATCAACTGTCTGAGACAACTCCTTGTAATAACCAGCAGGATTTTTACGGGCGTCAGGCAAGGTCTGCATAAGAGCCAGGACCTCAGCTCTCTTCCAAGGGACATGCACCCACACTCGCTTGAAATGAGCCGGTGCAGCCGCAATACCATGAGCGGCATCAGCCACAACTGCCTCTTTCCATACAGGGGGAACCTCTCTCATTGGATACTGCTTCACTTTTCTCCTAATAGAAGGGTCAGGTTCGAACAATGACTGAGGTGGAAGTCTAGACCTAAAAGTGAGTAGTGTCTCTACCGCTTCCTCAACATTGGAACCCACTATCGTCCCTATAGCAAATTCAGACTGAACATTAAGCAATTCCAGTGGAATTGAACCCAACTCATTATCTTCCCACTCCTGACGAAGGAAGGTACACATGACATCAAAAACATACCTTTGTTTTGGTGTCTCCCACTGTAGGAAGATATCCATAACCACTTGTGGACTGTACTTGGAGGTATTCGAAACCCATCTATGAGCAAGGAGATCCAACACTGCCCGCTCTTCGGGACCAAGGAGCCGACTAGGTCTCTGCTTACGTTCAGAAACAGAGGTCATATTCAGGGACCCAAAAAAAGGAGACAAAAGACTAGTGACAGTCTCAGTCATTCGTTGCCGAGCAGAAGGAGAAGAAGTTGACATGAGGACAAGAGACAAAGTGTTTTGAGGCGACAGAGACGTAGGGACAGAAATAAGAGAAGTCGAAGATAAAGGAGTGTAAAGCAAAGGAGTTTGAGGCAAGGCTGGTGGCAAGGCTGGCGGCCCTGGAGGGGGCTGCGCCGGGGGAGGAAGAACCACCTGTGAAGTAACGGGTGGCTGAACAACAACAGGGGGTTGAACGACAACAAGGGGTGAACCAAATGGAGGTAACTGAGGTGCAGTAGCACCCTGCATATAAGGGGGTGGTAATCTCAGTAAATGTGACATCAAAGGATCCTTTTCAGGGTCTTCAGTCACATTTGAAAAGGGGGGTGGCAAAGCCGGGTAACATTTATCAATGGCCATGCAATGTTGTCTATCTGACACTTCAATCGCACAATCTTCTTCATCTTCCTTAAACTGCCTAGCAGCTTGCATTACCGATATATATTCCTTTCCTTCCTATCTCTCTTAGCTTGCTTAATTTCTCGCTGTTTGGCTTCCTTACGCCAAAGGCGGAAAGAGTCAAACATCGCCGGCCGGGCTTTCTTCTTAAATATCGCAACTTCTAGGTTATCTCAAACATCTGATTCAAAACTACCATGTTGGGGCCATCGTAAAACACCATCTTTCCTTGTATAACGGACCCATACTTCATTAAAGGTAATGGGATCTACACCATGCTTTGAATAGAGCTCATAAGTTGGAGTTCCAACCGGAGGTATCGGACACCAGTCCTCTAATCGGGAATCCCTATTACAACTACAACAAAACCATTTTCTAAATTTGCTAAAACCAGGCATCTTTTAGCTCACTAGTCTTGCTTCAAACTTCAAGGGGTTTCAAAAATGATACTCGCAAATATACGAACCCCTCGGCTTCGACTATTGCAATGGCCGAATCAAAACCGAGTAACAAAACAAAGTCATGGGAGCGACCCACTTATACTTAACCAAAATGTCTGTCACACAACCAGAAGACCGTCTAACGTCTCGCCTTAAAATCATCACAAGAGGGTCCTAGACAGGGCGACAGTCAGGGCAGCAGTCCTTCGCAGCCGTCGGAAAGGGGAAGCCTCGCAGAAAAAAACCTTCGGTCCACGTCGACATGCAGGGGTCGATGAAGTGGCGGCCGTCCTCCAGAATTTCCTCACGGGGCTCCTCACAATCTTCGGGCTTGGACCAGTACCACTGAAGTCGCCCCACGTTGGGCGCCAGTTGAAGAACCGGGGTTTAACCCAGCGGCGTCAGGGGCACGCCTAAGATCTTCGAGTTCACCTGTCTTGGTATACAAAGACACAGAATACTTTTGGATGGCATCAGAGACCACGTTTATTAGCTGCAGCTAGTAACAGTGATCCTAGAAATACATCACGGTGTAAATTCTCAGGAGACTGCTCATTTTACTAAGGCGAGACGTCTCCTTTTATACCCAATATTCACATTATAAATGTACACCCACTGCACAAAATTCTAGCCAATAAGGTACATTTTCAAACAAAGTATCACATAACAAAAACTCAATTTACAGTATCCCAACCCAAAAGTTAATTATTAGGAATGTCCCAAATTCAATCTCCCCAAGCTGGACACACCTATAATTGAAAGCATAACCCATGTAATGAAGAAACATAAAAAAGAACCAGTAACAGATGCTGAACAAGATAAGGCATGTGCAAGGAAACTAAAAGTTAACGATGTCCTGAACATTGATTGGCAATCTCAGACAAAGATCGATCAGGGAAATTGGCTTTGCGAGGTCAGTTTCAGGTGAAGAGGTCAGTTTCTTACAGTTCATTTCAGAGTCAAAAAGAGACCTAGTTAATGTATACATGAACTAAGAAGGCCAGGCCACTTTGTTCGCCAGGCTACCTTCACAGGCCTACGTGAGGGCAACACAAAATGGTGGCACAGAACAAAATGGAGTCAGACTCGAGAATTACAAAACCTCTCTATCTCTCCAGGCATGCAAGACCTGCTATATTAGGTGGGGAGCAGGATGCCAAGGAAGTGGTGGAGTATGTTAAGTGGATGGTCGAGAGTTCCAGACCTCACCCCATTTCATTGAGGGAGATAATGGAGGCTATGAAAGTGGATGAGTGCCTCCGGATGGCGTCAGCCATAGTGTCCATCAGGAAACTGGAACACGATGATTCAAAACTTATCGCATCGCACTGCTGAGGCAAGACAGACTCTGTTGTCTCCATACCGCATCCGTCATGAACTAGCCATATCTCCAGGAGACTGTATGTTGAGAGGCCACGGGCTAGTGATACCAGGACCACTACAGCAGCAAGTAGTGGATCTACCTCACACGACCCACCAAGAGGTGGCCAAGACAAAAGGCAGGCTTAAATGTAAAGTGTGGTTTCCTGGCCTTGATGACAGGGTAGAACAAACCGTGTGCTCCTGTCCTTTATGCCAGGCCAGCAGAACTGCTTGTGCCCATCTTCACAGAAACCATTACTCCACTTCCCTGACATCAAGCTACTGCTGACTTTGGGAGCCTGTCTGATGGCCCGCACATGCTGTAAATGACCGCCAGTGAGCCCATACCTTGCTTGGAGACGTTCATGGAGAAGATCATAGTTACCCACGGCCTGCTGCACGAGCTGCCCCCCGATAATGGTCGTCTGTTCTCCAGTCAGGGATTTGCTGGCTATCTGAAGTCCACAGGCATTCATCAAGGGAGGATTACACCCAGATGCCCACAAGCAAATGGGGAGGCAGAACGATTTATGCGTATTCTAAACAAAAGTCCTGTGGATAGCTCTAGCCAATGACCAGAACATAGAGTGTGCGATGTATGTATTCCAGTGAAAATACAGACTTACTCCTCTTGCCACGTCAAAAGTGAGTCTCATCGCTCTGTGCATGAACCGGATGGTGGATGACACCATTCCCCACATTGGAAATCAGTCCGTGGCCATAGATGATGTTGCAGATGCATTGAACCAGTGGAAGGCAAAGAACGACAAAATGTCAGTCAAGACGAGAGCATGGCAGAGACATTTACAAGTTGGCGATTCAGTACTCGTCACACATCGGCATCCAAGAAGCAAGTTTTGTTTGCCTATTGAAGTCAATCAATGGAAGGTATGGGAACAGTGGTCACAGCGAAAAGGATAATGAAATTGTTACCAGGAACATAGTATTTAGCAAGCATTACAATACACCAGGTCCCCGTGTAGATGAGAACCACCGACCTTCTCAGGATGTAATGACGACCCCTTGGAAAAGGCCACAATGACCTCTCCCTCTTGATCCATGATACCACCATCAGTGGCAGATGTGCCAGAACAAACTCCGGAGTCACCTACCTCCTGTGGTAATGATGGTGGAGTGAGCTCAGATGATGTCTCTGGACAACGGGAAGAACTACCTGAGAACAGGCCAGTGGTTCGACGAAAAGGGACTGCAAGGTATCATCTCAGGGCCAATCCAGTTGGATTGTGCTGAACTAATGGGGGTTCCCTCAAAGAGATGTAGATGAGCCATTTTTTAACACTGTTGTGCTATGTGGGGCGTTCATCCGTTTGAAGTATATATGGGTGTTCAATGTTCTGCCAGGGTCATTTATTTTTGTTTTTTATGTATTGTTTTTTCTGCTGGTGTTAAGGAGGAATGGTATGTTGGGATATGGACTATCCCCACACGCAAAATACGGGAGGGGTGTTTGGGACATAAATGTGGTTGTGGCTGTGACTTGCACAGAAATGTTTTAGTTTTTTTTATTCTTCTTATTGAAAAATAAAAATGGCATCACACAAATCAACCAAATACAAAACTAACCACCATTAAAATACACAATATAAATTAAATGAAAAGTGGTCAAATTGCACAGAAATGTTAATAGAGAGGCCCGAGGCTTGAGGTGCTGGGTTTTTAGGGACCCGTGGTGCCAGGGGTAACACCCGGGGACCTCTGAGTTCTCCCTGTTCCGGACCACAGAAACACAGAGTCTTCTAGGTGAAGTCAGAGATCGAGTTTTATTGGTTGCAACCAAGTAACATGTGTCCTAGAATTACAACGGCACGGGCTGTAAGTTCTCAGGAGACTGTTCGTTTTTACAGAACCAGCCTTCTCCTTATATACATAAATAATAGCTGCGGGCAAGAATTCTTGGGCTTATGATATGGTTATACACATATTTCTACAACAATACAAAGAGCGAAGTCATGCTGGTCAGCACATATTTTGGATGTCCAGTCTGTGATGGATTACCCAGCCAGGCCCAGAATTCCCATCAGATATCGATGAAACACCAATAAGGTCGGGCACCCTCCCATCGTAAAACTGGTCATAAACAAGAATCATGGACAGGTGTATGTGTATGGAAAACATGGTCTGTATGTAGTGAATGGTTTATGGCATGTTGTGCCTTGATGATATCTTACTCGGCCACTGGGCGAGAAGCTGCCCGAACAGGCTTGGCTGGAGGCAGTGGAGTCAGCTCGGCCAGGTCATGGGGAAGCCAGCTACGGAGGACGTGTCCTTTCAGATCAAACTCGGTCTTAATCAATTGACTATATATGAGGGCAAGTCATAAGATGGATGCCGTTTACAAAATGGAGTCTGAGGGTTCGGGACGGAAACCATGATTTAAGGGTGTTAGCATCACTCAATTATGACGCAAATACATAGGGATAAGGTCCTAATCATTACCGGTCCGTTGATACCAATATCGTCATGGTACGACGATATTTTGTGACACGAGTGTTGGACCCCGGAACCGGTGGAACAGCAGGGTCCGGGATTACAGTACCACATGCTCCGACCTCTTGGTAGCTGAGTATAGCACTGGTGTTTCGATTCGTATGTCCTTGGCGTGGTGACACATAACAATGTCCAACATTAAACATCACGCACTTACCCATATTTCCTATAGTGCTGCTTCAGGGTGCCGATCCCTGGTCGCACCCAGAGAGGTTCTGTCATTATGTGCTTTAGAATGACTGTCTGTCTCATGAACTGAAACAACTCCTCAGGAATAACAAAATCTAGGTGGCTGTAAGAAAACTGTTTCAGTTTAACCGGATGGCAGACTGGCACCAAGTCTAAGGGGGTGATTTAGAGTTGGGCGGTAATAGGGCAAAATTGGCAGATATCCTGTCAGTCGTCCCCACTCATTCTCCTTGAATCATTTAGAAATGGAGCCCAGTTTCCAACAGAGAAGGCTCAGCTCTTGAAAAAAATCCTTTGCCGGTGACCCGCCTTCCGCAGGATTGAAGCCATTACTGTCATTAAAACGAAATAGCCACAAACACTCCTAGCTCCATGGTACTAATACTGTTCATGCACAGAATCGAAACCCCTTCTGTAGGAGTGCTTCTCTAAAAGAAAAAAATTAAGAAACAAAAATAGCGATCAGGCCACCATGACATGGAGTCCTTGTCGCCATTACAATTTTTTTCCACTCCCCACTATCAGTGTGAGCTTTCAGACAGAAATCCATGCCGTCGCTTTGGAGAACTTCAAGTAAGGCAGGGTCTTCCCCTCCTCAGTGACTTGTCAGTCGGCTCACTAGTGTCTGCTTGTCACTCTGGGGCTCTTGATACTTACCTTGGCCATTTTCACCTGTGTGTGTCACTTGGAAACCAATCAGTTACCTCATAGTTCTAAAGCTTCCACAAACCCACCTGCAAACATTCAGTATTACTACAATATAAGCAAGCCTCAAAGTCACATCAATAGTTCATTGTTTAACACCATCGCTGCTAGCGATATTTTGCTCCTGTGCTATAATTTTCAAAAGTCCATTGTTCATGACGAGCTGGGCTCGTCATCAGTGTTTGAGGAGGCTACACCATGACGAGCCCAGCTCGTCATGAGCCTGGAAGGGGTTAAAGCAATACCTCTCGATCGTGGGGGCCTTTCCAGTGAGCCCAGTGGCCCATTCTCTCTAAAATAGACGCATAAAGTGGCAATCAGAGAGTGTACTCAATTGATGTCTAACCATCAGAGACCGGATTGATTTGAGCCTTGTCGTTACCTCTGTTACACTCTACTCATAGATTTTTCTCCCTTTTTTAGCACTCAGTCAGCTAGCCTCTCAAAGCAAACGTTGTGCTTCATCCCTGCCTGTTGGGACAAAAATTGTAAATTTGCTGTGGTTGAGGTTCAAGAGGTGGTTCGAAAGGGGGACATTGCTGCTGCAGCTTAAGAGTTTTAAAGTGACAGCATTCTTTTGGAGCAGCCGTTTCCATTCAAGCAGTCCCCAGTCAGTTCAAATCTCGGAAAAGCAAGGACTGAATATACCAGAATCTCCATTAAAGGTCATTTTTCCAGAGTTTTGTGGCATTGGAAAGGAGATTTTCAGGTGTGTCACCCATTATTTTATAACATGTTAAAATTGGCATCATTAAACAGGGTTTGATTGAAAGAGCGGGATGGCTAGAAGTCTTTGTGGGAGTATGAGCTAGGATAAAATTTGTTTTTTTCTGAAGCTTTAGACATGCCCTCGACGGTCTTTTAACCACATTTTACAAACAGCAGTGGCCTTTCATCCCTTCTGAACTGTGTCCTTTTCTTCTCTCCACACTGCAGGGCTGCGGGATAGGGGGCATGAAGAAGCGGCAAGATCCAGCGTCACAGGAGGATCGAGACAAACCATATGTCTGTGACAGTATGTATTCTGGATTGAAACAATCCTTTTTTGGTTCCTTGCTTTTTTACCCTACCTGAAGGAAATGGATATGGAGGCTCTGGGGCAGATTTACAAGCCCCTTGCGCCACTTTTGTGTCATTTTTAACTTGGGAAAAGTGACGTAAGGGTGGCTCAAGGGGCTTGTAAATAAGCCCCTCTGTGTCTAAAAGACAGGGAATGCATTGGAGATGCAGATTCTTAAACTCTGCAGCTTATCAGTACTTTCAACTAAAAGAGTACGCGAGTGTCTTAACACTAGGTTCACGCGATACAGGATTTAAATTCAGTACGTACATGCATAATTAACGCCTTAACTGCAGCCGTTATTTCGGCGCAGTGCGGGCGTTCTAAAAGGTGGGCGGGGCCGCGTCGGCCGTTGGCTGACGGCAGCACTAGCGAGGTAGTGCTACCGTCAGCCAACAGCCGACGGCAGCACGCAACCGGTTAAATATTAATATGTACTGTGGTATCCCCAGTGAGCTCAATGCAGGAACTTGGTCACCTAAAATACTTTGCAAAAAAGACAGGCCCTGTGGCTAGGAACCTTGAATTCTCTCGCTTCCCCTTACATCCCCACCCTGCTTCTATTTCTTCACGTTGATCTATGTGAAGTGGTATAGTGCCAAAACGACTGCAGCTTAATGCCCTTAATTTGTTAGAATTTCCTGTATAAGGGCAGTCAGTTCATGCCATGGTCACCTGGCTTTCATGATTGTGGCCACAGCAAATGGTACCCTGCCAGATACAGATATCCCGAAAGACATCGGCCTAACTCCGTCAGGTGCCTCAGCTGAATGCTATTTGTTAGGTTTTGTAGGTTGATGGAGACTTTATTCTCCCAAATCTCTGGATCAGTCTGTGGATTTCACATGACACTGCACTGGGTGCTGCACACAGATTGGTAAGCTCCTCCACTGCCATATATAAGGCTGCCTTGCCAACATCTTCAGCCCTTTTTTTGACCACAAATGGGGTTCTACCCCTAGTCGATTCACCATCTTCTGAGTTGGAGGACTGCTTGCCCAGTGCCAGACATGTTTCCATTTCTAGGCATTTTTCTTTGTTCTCTGGTGTTGGAGAAGAGCTTAGGCGGCTTCTTTGCTAAGGCGAGGAGAGCCACCCGATCTCCGCTGAAATATTGTTGGGCTTTACCTCCTGTGTCTTGCAGAAGCTGGTAGCAATGCCCAAGGCCTCAGACAGCTCTCCAGTGTGGTACTTGCTTCTGCAAAGCACTACCACCATGTAGGCCAAGAGGGCCCACATGTTGATCTACGTTGTGGCTTCAGCAGCAATGAAAACGGCAGGACCCTATGCAGGCCAGCAGGGCCCAGATGCCGGATTAAAACTAACTCTGGAGCCAGTGGTGCTTCCCCCACCCACACTGCACGGTTGGCCTCAAGTCCTCACTTGATTCCCTCACCGGTCCACCACCGCTGTCGCATTGCTTCATCCTTAGCCTTTTACGCCTACTTCCCCTTTCTGCAGCCTTTGCCTGCTCTCCCCTCTTGTACCACATTACCCCTCACTCCCAGCTCATCCCCACAGCCTGAGACTGATTCTCAAACCAACACTCTTCCCAACACCTCATCCCTGATTTCCCTCCTCAGCCATCCCACATCCGCAGTCCACTCTGCCCTCTTGCATCGGCTCAGTAGTTGCAGTTGGAGCTTACTAGGCCTTTAGTACTATGGAAAGAGCATGTTCTCTGTGGTGCCTTTGTAGAAATATATGTGCTTATTCATGAGAGTGTAATTTGTATGTGTGCAGCCTAAAAGGTGTGCTCACGTATGTGCTGGCTGATGTTGAAATGTGTGAATGAGTGTAGTGTGAGCGGTGCGAATCTGGGGTGAAGGGTGTGCTGATGTGATTTCAGGGCGAGCTGCATGAGTGCAAGGTCAGAGGAGGGCCCATGTGAGTGTCGAGTGAGAGAAGTGCATGCAGAATGAGAGGAGTGAGTTGACGGTGAGAGGTGTAAATGCAGATGAGTGATATGCCTGTGTGAGTGCTGGGTGACCACTGTGCCCGTATGAGTGCAGAGTGAGTGGTGAGAGTGTAGGGTGGGCTGTGGGAGTGGCTGGTGAGCACATGGTGAGAGGCGTTATTGCAGCATGAGTGCTGTAGCTCTTTGTATTCAGGCAGACCATTGTGCATCTGTGCAGGCAGGGTGAGCTGCATGAGTGACGGGAAAATGGAGTGCCTGTGTGAGTGCAGACTGTACTGTGGCCCTTTATGAATGCAGGGTGACAGAAGGGGATGCAGGGTGAGTGGTGTGCCCATGCGAGTGAAGGGTGAGCTGTGTGAGTGACAGGAGTTTCTATATGAGTGCAGGGTGAGCAATATGCCCATGTTAGAGTAGAATGAGAGGACTGAGTTCAAGGTGAGTGATGTGAGGGTAGGGTGAGTGATATGCCCATTTGAGTTTGTGTGCGGTTGAGTGTGCAGGGTGGGAGGAATGAATGCATAGTGATTGTTGTGCTTGTTTGAGATCGAGTGCAGGGTTAGAGGTGAGTCTGGAGGGTGAGTAGTGTGAGTGAGAGGGGAGGAGAGTCATTTGAATGCAGGGTGAGTGGTGTGCTCATTTGAGTGCAGAGTGAGAGGTGAGTGGAGTGTCATGTGGGTGCAGGGTGAGCGGTGTGCTCGTGTGAGTGCAGGGTAAGAGGAGATGAACAGCGTAAGTGCAGGGTGAATGATGTGAGTGCCTATAGAGCGGTCAGTGCAGTGTGATCACTGTGAATGCAGGGTGAGCAGAGATAATGATGAGTGAGTTGTCTGAATGCATGATGTATTCACAGAATCTGAGTAACTGAGCATTTCCTAATGCTTGGCTAGCGGGGTTTCAGATATATTTTAAAGTATTGCTATCATTGCATCCATCGGGGTGGATGGTGGAAGGAGTAAGTGATTTGCGGCTATTGCTATGCCTAACGTTACTTTTCATGAAATATATTCTCCTCTGTGCCTGCAAAAGTAGTTTATACATGTAAGGAATAAGCAGAGTTGGGCCACAAGGGGTCCTGGAACCAGTGAAAAAAGGAAAGTCTTCTTAACAAGTAAATGGTCTTTTAAAGACCAGTCAAATTCTCGGATGAGGTTAGAATAAGGTGCCAACCACTACCCATTCGAGCCACAGGCAGCTCAAGAAGTATGTGTGTCTTGAAAGCTGCTAGCCTCGGATAAAATGCACAACGGGTGTGGGGAGGCTACAGCAGTTTCCCCCCTGTGAGCGTTGCACACCTGATCACATTTGCCCATGGCACAGGAAAAGGGAGAGTCTAGGAAGAGTAAAACATGGTGGGTGTCCTTAGTTATTGCATGCTTTGTGTGTGCTACAAACCGTAACTGCTGAATTTCAGTGGTTTTACATGTTTGAGCTGGAGCCATAACTCAGTTTTCAACTGTTGTGTTTTTAGGCATCGATACCCAGGGCCTTAAGTGGGCCAGGTCCTGCCGGTGCTCAGCACGGGCAGTTCTAAAAAGCAGGTGCGGAGACGTGTCCCTATCAGGCTCTCCCATTTTGCCCTCACCCTCTGGGTGGAAAAAAATCTTACCTCTGCAAAAGTACCACCCTTCACTGCCTTTCATGAACTTCAAAGAGATTCGTCTTACTTCTTTCACAGTCTCATCATTTCAGAACTGAAGCATTTTCAATATTATCTAAAACGAAGCCGTAGTTGTTGCTTTTTTTTCTTATGCAACTATCAATCATTGACAAAGTCAATAGTCCTGGCTTGTTTTAGTTATAATGTTACTTGCTGTATTATATATCTAGATACAATGCCAGAAACAGCAAAATACCAGTCGGGCGGAACACTATGCTAAGCACAGGTTTTTAGCTTATGTGATTTTAAGCCACGCCCTTAATTACATCCACCACGCTCCTTTGAGAGACGCCCCCAGTTTTTTCATCCCACTTAAAGCCGTGTCTGTACCCCAGTGTCTTCTGCATGCAGCCCTGTTTCTTTTTCTGTCTGTCTGCATATAGCCCACTTTCTGTTCTCCTAGAGTCATGAATCTGCCTGCAACCCTGTACATTCCAGCGCCTGTCTGTACAGCGGCATTGCTCTGTATGATGCTCCGTGGCTGTGTGCCTGCACCCATTTCGACCTGCAGAGGTATCTCGGTGCCGGCAGCCATGTTTGTCTGTCTTCAACCTTGCATCTGGCTACGATGCTGTGCTTGTCTGAATACAGCTGCCTCTGTATTTGCATACCCTCATAGTATCGTCATTGGCATCCTTTTCCACCCCTCCAACGAAATATACATTTACCATAAATAAACACACAACACAATTTTTGTTTGGGTAAAGTTGCTCCAGGTTTATTACATACACCATTATGTAATAGGTGGGTTATGTTACGGGTGATCCAAGGGCAGGCAACCACCTAGGCCGCCTGCCTGCCTGATGAGCCAGGCAGCACTGGGGCGAACCCCCCTGTGCTGCCCTTACTAGTGATCCTGTTCCCGGATCACGTGACCGTTGGTACCTTCTTACTCACGCCCCTTTCAGGGGCATAGCTAACCCCCCCGGTTGTTCAGGCCCACAACCGCCCAAAGTACTAGCAGGGCGCCGACACGGATGTCCAGGAACCTCCCATGAGGCTCCTAGTTTTTGGCTCTGGCATCCACCATGGTGCAGCGCAGTGGTACCCTTCTGTACCCCTTTGCTTCCAGATCGCCCTGTAAGTCCGCCTGAAACAAAAAAAAGGAAAACATTACAATATTCTCTGCCCCCCTTCTGCCACCACCACGCCGGGTAAGCCGTAGGGAGGGAGACGGCGTGTGCGGCGATCAAAGGAGGTCGCCAAAATGGTGGGGGAGGGATATATACCCTCCCTCAAGTCCTGGGCACCCAGGAAGTGACGCCCCTTGTGCGCCGCAACCAGGCTGGAGAGGGGGGGGGGGGGGGCTCCAACCAGTGCCCCTGCCCCTGAGGGGGGCAGGGGGTGTGGGGTGCCCAGGCGACACTAGAGTGCTGGTCTCTCTAGTGGCCCCCTGTGTGTGCCTCGGCCACCAGCACGTACCTGTCTGCTTGAGTACCGTCTCTCCACATTGCTCCGTATATAACTACACCCATGCTGTTCGCCTTTTATGGCTGCATAGAGTCTTGGTCTGCTTACACACGACGCTGCCTTTCTGCCTACTCATCGGTGGCTCCCTGTAAGCAGCCCTTTGTCTCGCTTCCCGCCTCCCTGTGCCTCCCGCACAAACCTGCCTCGTTCTCTCTCTTTGTATCTCGGTGGCTTTCTGGTTGAAGCTTTGCGTCTGCGTGGCTTGGGCCCTTTTCAGTCTGGAGCGATGTGTCTGACTTACTTTAGCTGAGGGGGTGTCTGCGCGCTGTCAGGTGTGCGGTTTCCGTCTGTCAGAACACAGCACTACAGCCTTATGTAATGTAACGGACTCTATTGTAAAGCGCTTCGGGTAAAGTTCGCTCTATATAGAAATGCAAAAATAAACAATTACATATATCTGCCCACCTCCTGTACCCGGTCTGCTTCGCTACAGCAATATTGTCTCATTGTGTGGTTCGCTTTATCTCTGAGTATAAAGCCGCTTGTCTGCCTCCTGGCATGTGTCTGTCTGCCTGCCTCTGCCCATGCTTTAGCTGCAGCCCTCGGCCTCCGCGCCGAGCCGGGTGTACTTAAGGGACTCACTTGTGTGGTTATAGCGGGTGCTTTATAGCCCCTTGAAGTGCCAGGCTGGAGTGCTGTGCGTAGCCCGGCAGGCAGTGATCAAGTTGTGCTGATGTGAAGTGGGCATGAATAGGAATCAGAAGCCACTTTACCCCCCACCCTCCCTCTTCACCCCCCACCCCCCTCAAGGAACCCTCCGAAATGTCTGGAGCTGTAATTATTACACAGCAATGAATGTCTCCTTCGTCAGATGCGGCTGCTCTCTACTTCAGGGAGCCGGGTTGCCATGGAGATATGAAAATGTTAGGCCTATAGGCCAACATAGGCTCTGCCTTTAAAGATAGGCTGCTCAAACACCCTTGTTCCAATATTTAGGCACTGGCTTGACGCTGCTTGCACGGCCTGATTTTCAGGCAAGCTGTTATTATTTGATTCACTTGAAATGTTTCTTCCGGAGGAAGGAAATCTCGTGACTTTGTTTCCTGATTCAGTCATGCGCGAATACTCATTTATTTAACATTTCCACAGCCGGGTGTTTTATTTCACCTCCTTCCCGGTAACATTAACCCAAGAAAGATATCCTTCTTCTTCGTGCATCTCGCTTTGTTCAGCATCCCTTCTGGCCTCATACTGATAGCTGCTCACTTCTCGAACGCATCTTGCGTGTGCACGCAAAGCATTTATATATTTTTATTTATTTATTGCGGGTTTTATGTAGCGTGATCTTAGCCCAAAGGCATCACAACATTGTATAAAAGTGTAAAAAGTAAGTTCTGGTCAACAAACATAAAAACAAGCTATTAGCACAGGAAAAGCAAGACTCAAACAGTTCAGAGAAGTGTGGCTCACTGGTTAGAGGAGGCAGAGCTGGAAGCAGAGGTCAGCCCGGGACCAGGATTCAATTCCCGGCTTGGCGGGGTCTTGAGTCCTAAAATGTCCATGGACTCGACTCGACAATTCTCGCTCCGGTGCCTACTCGATTCATGGGTTCACACTCTGCGACTCTGGGCAATAGCTTGCTTAATCTCCACAACGGCCCCTTGCGCTTTCACCTTGCGGATACCCTGCCGGGGTTATCTCACAGGGGAATACCAGGACGGGTTCCCTAAGCAAGCACTTAGAAATTGCCCGGTGATTTGCGCTATATAAATTCCTGTACATTTACAGGATATGACAGCAAACCACCATTGTAAATCAGCAGTTAATAACCACGAGGGCAGGGAGACCAAATATTTCGACAGGAAAAACAACTCAAGCCAACATTGGAGAGGCGGGCAATGATCCCCAATTTCAGAAAGTGTCACTCAAGTAGGAGGATTTTGAGTTCTCCGAGCTGGAGGGAGTTCCAAAGCTTTGTAGCGCTAGCAAAGAATCCCTGTCTCATGCAACGCGCCAGCTTTAAATAATAAAATAGTTTAGTATCATTGGCATAACATAGGCCCCCCGCAGTCCCCCATTCTCCACGGGCCCCCTCAGCACAGTACCCTGGCCGAAAGCTCCTGATTGAGCCCTAAGGGGCCCCCTAACGTAGCATGCAAGGGGGGCTCCCTCAAGTTTCGTTAGACCACTGTTTAGATTTATGTATAGCAGATATATATAAGTTATGAACAAATGCAACAGCGCACAATAATAAAACAAGCCTGGTTGGGAATGTGTAGTATGGAATGAAGGTGAGGAGCTGAATTGCGTGCATCAAAATACAACCACACTAAGAACATTTTTATAGACATTGTTAGACGTGGTATCTTTGGTGTGAAATCCCCTGTCTTTTCTTTGCTGACCTGTGCTAAAGTGCAAGTGCTCCCTGTGTAAAATGTATTGGTGATTGATTCATCTATGATTGGCATATTTGATTTAGGAATAAATCCCTAGTTAGGTGCGTAAAGTGCACCAATTGTGCCCTGGGCCTGTAAATTAAATGCTACTAGTGGGCCAGCAGCACTGATTCTACCACCCACATGTGTAGCCCTGCAAACATATCTCAGACCTGCCACTGCAGTGTCTTTGTGTACAGTTTTAAACTGCCATCTCGACCTGGCAAGTGCACCCTATTGCCATGCCAAAACCTTCCCTTTTATTACATGTAAGTCACCCCTAAGGTAGGCCCAATGCAGCCCCATTGGCAGGGTGCAGTGTATGTAAAAGACAGGGCATGTCCTAGTGTGTTTTACATGTCCTAATAGTGAAATACTGCTAATTGTGGTTTTCACTATTTGAAGAACTATCTGTCCTATGGTCACATGGGGATGGCCTTGAAATATTTTTTTAAGTTTAATTTGCCATTGGGAGCTGATAGAGATTAGGAGTTTGGGGTCTCTGAACTCACAATTTAAAAGTATTTCTGCTTTTGAAATTCTGTGTTTAAAAATGCCACTTTTAAAAAGTGTTAAAACAAAACAAAGGGGTTAGGCTCATAAAGTCAGTTATGGTGAACCTATAAATAAGTTTTATCAAACAAGAAATGCCACACTGACTGTTCTTTTACAATTTCACTTAATTTGTGGCCGCTTTAATCAATAGCAGCGGTCACCATTTATTATTTAATTTTGTATATAAATGTAATACAAACAATTGTTAACACACACAGAAAATTACATACAAAATGTGTCCACATAAATCCCAAAAACACAGTAGACATAAACACAATTTAGACAAAAACACAAATGACAACGCACACTGCAAATTATAAATTACAAGGCAAAACAAATTGTCAGTTTGCATTATTTACAAATCCAAATGAGAGCTCAAAAGTGATCATTAATGAAATTCTAACTACAATTTGACAATTCATTGTATTGCTCCCATATCAATGGACAAGGCACCTCTGCACAAGCATGATTTTAATACCCAGGATACAATTTGAAACGTTTAACATTGAATAAAGCCCTGGATTACAATGGTATTCTTCTAATTGTGCAAATAATAATTCACAGTGGGTGCTCAAATGGTGGTCAACGCGTTTCAAACCCTCTGAAGTTTCCTTTTTAGGGTACTCCTCAGGACATGGAACTGATGTTTGTTTCTAAAAAAACATATAAACAAATATTAAGCACACTTATCTATTATTCTAGCTCTAAAATGCCTCAAAGTTACCAATGAGATTACCTCACTAGACTGATGATTTAGTCACACAGCAGGTTTTGATTATTTTCACCCGCAACACAACAATACAAAGACTTGTGATAATGGCAATATCTCACAGAGCTATGTAGTGCCTAAAACAGATACTGGTGTATTCAACACCCATGTGCACACTCCCTTCTCCAAAAGAATGGTACTCACTTGAAACACGGAATTAGTACCAATACAAATGGGTGCGTTATTCAATTCATAGGATGTGAATGGAAGATCAATCTACAATAAAAAATATACACAAATGAGTTGACTGTAATGCTCAGGACTGCTCAGCCTGTTTATTTGGTTCCACAAGATTGCTATTAAACTGCAAAACACAGCGGTCCTAGCACGAAGATCAAACGGCAGGAAACTGACAAGCCATTAGAACGCTTACGCAAGACCGTTTTTGTCACATATTTCTAACACTCATGTGCGGAACTCCCCCGTCTTGAAACTTCCCATCAAGCTTAAAGTTAGAATAACCAAAACAACAGTATGACTACCCTTACTTAGTAAAGATTGACTCTGGTCCTGCCGCTGCGTTGCTTGAAAGTGACTCGCGGTTCATCACTAAACAGCAACATCGTACTGAGTGCGGGACTTACTTATAAAGTCAATTGTGATAGGGCCCAAATGATGTACTGCGGAATTGTGGGACTTGAGGTTTAAGATTTAAACAGACGGAATGGATGTTACAAATCTAGACCTTTAATGCAGAATTCATTATGATGTTCGCAGCTCCTTGTGGTGGATATTAAGGCGCAATAATTATATATTTATTTAACTGATAGATTCTGTATTTCAGATATTTTGTTTAAGCCTGTAGAAACAGTGTTAAAATACACTATACGGTAAGCTTCTTTGCGATTCAATTTATCTTCTGTGTCGCCTCCTCTAGGGTCAGTTTTTATTGTTGCCAACACTGTCCACTTGATGTCTGATTCTGAATGATGGTGTTCAACCCAGTGATTTACAAGTGGAGCTGTTACCACTTTGCGCTTTATGCACGATTTGTGCTGTATAATCCTTTGCCTAATTTCTTGATTGGTCTTTCCAATGTATAGTTTATTGCAACGGCATTGGACTGCATTAACAACACTTTTGGTTTTGCAATTGGAAAACTGTTTGTGTGACCATTTGATGCTATTATGCATGAACATTGTACCTTCAATTGTCTACGGACAACAAACACATGTGCCACATTTAAAGTGGCCTTCTAAAGGTGGTGAATCCCAAAGTGTTCGCAAATTGCTTTTAAAAAGGAAAGCAGGCTTAAACAAGTTGGCTCCCTATAGACCATTCTTTTTTTTATGCAAACATCGGTTGCGCCTAAGATTTTTCAGCTTTTTCAATCAAATGCCAGTTCTGCCTAATGATTTTCTTGAACTGGTTAGTTTTGGAACAGAAGGTAGAGACACAGATCATTCATTCTTGTTTAGTTTTAACTGGCTTCTTTTCCAATAAAGTTCCCCTAGGGGTCCATTAGGCCTGCCTAATGGTGTTTTTTAGCAAGTTTTTTTAAATACCCTCGTTCTTTCAGTTTATACACAAGAATTTTCACGTTTCATAGGTAATCATTTTTATCAGAACAATTCCTTCAAATCCTGAGAAATTGACCGTAAGGCAAATTCTCACGTAAACTGTGTGGATGATAGCCTGTAAAATGCAAAGCATTATTTCTGTCGGGAACTTTTAAAAAGTGGGAATTTTCTTCCTTAACTGTTCTGTGCCTATGCCTGTCTGTAGAATCTACGTCTGAGTTAGCTGACAGATGGGCTCTTGTGCATTCACTCTAGACTGTGGGTATTCACAAACATTTTCCTAGGGGCCAAAAAGTCTTGTCTGTGATGCGACTGAGGGCCGTACTTGTGCCAGCAGTGGCGGTCAAGGGGAAGGAGTTTGGCGGTAAGATGGGTGTAGGGTAAGTGAAGCATATACATCTAATGGCTAAATTGCACAAAAAAAGAATCTGGTATTAATACTAGCTTACCACTTTACCAAATTGTGTTATCCTGGCCAATTGTTTTATTTCACTTTCCCTCCTTTTTCTTCATTATCATATATAAAATACTTTGAAATACATGACCTGAGGATGTCTGCTGTTCAAAACCTTTTCCTGTGTTTGATTAAATAAAGTATAATGTTGTTCATGTAAAGTAATAACCTTGGCCACCCAAAGAGTGCATGTAACAACTGACTTGCCTATATTTCACTATCAGCGGGCCACATGTAAAGGTCAGGAGGGCCGCATGTGGTCCACGGGCCGTGCTTTGAGTATCAATGCTCTAGACAGTCGCACAATGGGAGCTGGTGATGGACCTTCCTGAGCTAGAGTGGTGGGAGGAGTTGTCTCCAACACCCGAATAGGGCTGTGCCTGGCCTTGCAGAAAGCTCTCTCTGTCCCTGTAGTGTGTCTACAGACAGGTCAGGGAAAGGCAGGGTATTGTGCACTACAAAGACTTTCCTTTGAAATGTGCCTACTACAGAAGTAGAAAGGGGTATAAGGATTAGACCTCTGACACTCTGAAATCTGAACACTTCTTTACTAAAGGACATTCTGCCAGGAAGAAGAGCTGGGTGCTGTAGGAGGGACTGCCACTCTGCATATTGCTTTGTTGAGCTGGCCTGCTGCTTGCTGCTTCTGTCCTTGGCAGGGGCGGCACCTCCGTTGGAGCGGAGGAGCGTCGCCCCACTAAATTATACCAGAGATGAAAAATAAAATGGTAATTTATTAGCATTTTATTTTTCATGCCCGTCCCAAAAAGAGCATCAGGATGGAGCAGGGCTGCTGCTGAGTGCCAGCCACAATTGCACAACTTAAACAGCTCTAACCCAGATGTCTTAAGACAGCTGGTTTAAAGGGAGCCAAAGCCTCTACAGTGCTGTGGAGCGCCAAGTCAGGCCACTCTCACCAATCCTAGCTCTGCTCTCATGCTGGTGAGAGCAGTGTCAGGATTAACCAAGGGAGTTTCATGATGGCCAGGCTGCAGTCAGAGAAAGAAGACGTCGGGTACAGAGGACGTTGTTGTCATCTTCAGGTACGGTTTTTATTTTTATATTTTTGCAAGTGATACACCAGCTCGTAAGGGTCTGATCTGACCCTCCACCAAGTTTGGGGACAGCAGGACCTACTGTAGCCATGCTGCACCAACACACGGGGTACTGGGCCTCCTACAACCGCCATTGAGAAAAAAGAGTCTCCTCAGTACACCAACTGCACAGGAAACAAGCACCCATCAAGGGATGTCCGAGACCCACGTCGTGAGTGGCCGAGCTGTCCCGAAATCGCCTCTCCAAGTGGCCTGCTTCTTACCGAGGACATCTTGACGCACGCTGCCCGGCTGACTTATCTGCTCTGCACCTGGCCCAAGCGGCCCCAGTAACGACAATCCAGCTGTGCTCCCGTGGTCCTGAGGCCCTTACCACCTGCTCCCTCAAGTGGCCCCGTCAGACTTGCCTGTAAGTCCCCTTGTGCAGTGTATTTTTAAGTGCCCCCCCTCTCCTGTAGCGCACTAGCTGCCAACGACCTCAGCACCCTGCTCCCAGCCCAATCGAGGACGCCACAGAGAATCCACTGGTGGAACATTAGACCTGGCTGTGCTAACTACAGAAATCCAAGAGGTGAACCTTGATAGTCAACTATACAAATTGATATGTATTTTAAGTCTTTTTTCCCCATTGACTTCAATGGTGCGTAATTGCGCACAAATGTGATTGAATTTGCAAACTCTAAAAAATCGTAACTTTAAAAGTACTTACTGTCGAACGAAGTTCTTGGTATGAAAAATATATAAAAATTAATGTTATTTTTGCAAATTGGTCTTGGATTTATTCTTGAGTGCGTGTATCATTTATTGCCTCTGTGAGTACAACTAATGCCTTGCACTGCCCTCTGATAAGCCTAACTGCTCTCCCACACTACCACAAATAGAGCATTAGTATTATCTACTTTTGCCTCTGTAAATCAATAAGGGACTCACTGGACTCTCTGCAAAGTGTACTTCGTTTTAGTACACTATAAAGAGAGCCAGTTTCCCCCAGTTTTCAAAAAAATTATTTAAAATAGCATTACGTTTGTTGTGTTGGCCATGCATTTTTTAGAAGAATAACATTTGTAAATCTACTCTTGTCTACCTGTGGTATTCTTGCTAAAAAATATTTGTGTTTCCAAGGATTTAATTCAGTTGAGTTATCAAATTGTAGCAGGGTAATTATAATGTCCTGATTATCAGTTCTTAGTTCAATTTCCAACCTAATTCAAGTGAATAACTCAGACCACAATGTGCATAGGTGGTCACCAGACAAAAGATGTGACAGTAGGGGCCACATGTATCAACATTAGGAATAGCGATTAACTAATTGCGATTTTCTGCAAATTGCAATTAGGTAATCGCTATTCCTAATGTATGAAACTCAAACAGTTTCATTTAGCGATTCCTAAGGGGTCATTAATCGACCTACCTCATTAATATTAATGAGGTAGGTCGCAGTTTGCGACCCCCTAGGAATCGCTAAAATAACCTGGATGGTGGCCTGCTAGGGTCAGAAGACCACCATGTCCATGATTGCTTTTCAATAAAGCAATTTTTTTTTTTAAATGCAGCCCATTTTCCTTAAAAGAAAACGGGGTGCGTTTAAAAGAAAAAATGAAAAGTTTTCTTTTCATATTGTAAGAGCAACTGCCTGCCCTTGAAAAACGTTTTCGCCAACATTCCCAAAGGGGAAGGGATCCCTTGGGGACCCTTCCCATTTGCAAATGGGTTACCACCAACTTGAAGTTGATGGTAAAATGTGAATGTTTTGTGACTGCATTCACAGTCACAAAACATTCATACATACTGCTGCGCTTCGATATGTGGAAGGAACACCTCAAACACGCCCGTTCACAATACCGAATCGCAAACCCATCAAGTTACCAAACTGCAAAATAGGGTTTGATACAAAGAAAAAGCCTTTTTTGCTTTCGCAAATGGGCCGTTTTTGCGAAGTGACCTGTTTGCAAATGCACAATAAGTTAATACATGTGGCCCTAAGTCCCCCTGTCTTTTCTTTAGGACCCCATTTATCAGTGTGCAACATACCCCAGCAATGCATCAAAAAGGGTCTGCGGTATATGTGAAATAATAGGTGCTGCTGGGGAAACCTTAAATGCTGGTCAATAATGGACACTAGAAAGATTTACGCTCATTAATCCAGTCCTCAGGTATAATAGAAATAGCCTTCTGACTGTCCATACAGCTTTCCCATGTCCATTTGGGGTAAGATGTACTAAGATACTAGTTTAAAAAAGTGGTTGCAAATTGTGACAAGACCTTTTATAGTCATTATCTAATTTGCAAATCGACCTTAGTGCTAATAGGCTAGGGGAGTTGCAGAATGACTGACTAATGGATATTAATTAGGCATTTTCCAATAGCATTTTGCAACCCCCTACGATTGGCTACAATCACAGGGATGATGTTTGCCTGTAAGACCTGTGTTTGCATTTCAAAATTGTCAATTTTTGTTTTTAAGAAGCCCAATTTTCTCACAGCAATCGGGTCAGCTTTAAAGAACAAAGATTTTAATTTTGAAAAACTTCAGTGTAAGTTGGCAGAGTGGTCCCTGGGATCTCTCTCTACTGTCCCCATAGTTGCTCCCTGAATCCCAAGGGGGAAGGGTTCTAAACAAAGGGGGAACTCGTACCATGTGCAAATCAGTTACTGCCTCAACTTGGGAGTTGGTACTACATGTATTAAGGGTTTAGAATATTCTGGGTGCAAACCATTGATACACATGGTACTGATTCTCAGTTTGGAAAGAATGCCCAAAACACGCCCCTTCCAAACTGCCAATCAGTAATCATTTTGTAACCTATTTTACGAGTTGGTAAAACTTTACTGACTTGTACTATCAGTTTAGTAAATAAGAAAAACTGGATTTTGCAGTTGCAAACCCTGTGATTTTGCATATTGCATTTTTTGCGACCCCCGCATCCCTTTGTACATCTGGCCCATGGTGTCACATCAAGCCACAAAATATTCTAATAAAGGACTAACCCCCAGATTCATCAAAGTCATGTTTTGCGAGTCCTTATTAGCGAATTTTAAGGAATCGCTATTAAAGACTCGCAAAACGGGATGCATGTAGAAATCCCAATATTTTTAGTGATTTCTACAGATTCCTTATTTGCGATTCGCTAATTGCTAATCGCAAATAAGGAATTACTCCCCATTCATTCCTATGGGCCTTGGCCCATAGGAATGAATGGGGAGTAATTCCTTATTTGCGATTAGCAATTAGCGAATCGCAAATAAGGAAGCAATTCCTATGGGCCTTTGGCCCATAGGAATGAATGGGGAGTAATTCCTTATTTGCGATTAGCAATTAGCGAATCGCAAATAAGGAAGCAATTTCAAGGGTGTCAGGGTGTCCAAAGGACACCCTGTTGCACCCCTGAAATGGTAATGTACACTGGTGTTGCGCACACACATGTCCCAAGGACATGTGTGTGTGTAACATACAACTTAGTAAAATGCACTAAAGTGCATTTTTCTAAGTTTTTGCTATTTACCACGTAGTTAGACTTCGCGGTAAATAGCGGCCCCAGATTACGAATTCGCAATTTTGAAATGGTTCATGCATTGCATTTAAGGAATCTCAAATTGAGATTCCTTAAATGCAAATAATCGCAATGTAGCGATTTCTAAAATTGCGAATTTTGCATTTGGGATGATGCATCCCAAATGCAAAAATACCGCTCGCAAAGGCCAGATTCTCAGAATATGGCCCTTTGCGAGCGGATTTTGGTTTGATGAATCTGGCTGATAGACTGTTACCAGGTGACAGTCCTCCATCAAAGTGATAATGGCTTTCCAGTGAGACAGAGGAAGTTATAGCGAGTCAGATAGGTAGCATTCAAATGAGTCAGACACTTGCATTACACCTGATAACACTCCCGTGACCTACATTGTCTTACACTAGAAAACCTGGCTTTCCCGTGTGTTGCATAAATCCCAAAAAATAGCATGCCCTTCCAATAAGTCATATAGTCATCTAATAAGAGAGATTGGCTTCCATTTTCCTGGGAACAATATATAAAAACATTGGAATGTTGAAAGCTCCATTGAAGTGAAGACAATAAAGTGGCTCAGGGCTATAATATCTGGTATAAACCTTATGCTGCAACATTCTGTTAGTCTTTCTGTTTCTCCCTTTTTCATTCAGAACATTCTACCCTCATTAGGTGGAATGTTCTGCTAGCCTTATAATCTTTCTACCTCAGGCTCTACCACTTGCTAAAGTTCCTTTCCCTTGTTTTAGCTTGGATTCAGGGCTCTTACCAACAATTATAGCCTTTGGCAGAGGGCTATAAGCCTATAATAGAACCTTTCATCAAGTGTATAGCCGGGCTGGGGGGGCGGGATTTCGACAGATGAGCACAAACAAAAATGTATTATTTATTTAATGTTCCCTCGTGGTCGTCTGTTTAGTCCCCCACAACACGGTCCGCCGCACCACAGCTCTTACCTGCACGGGCTGCGGCTGCAACGACCCAATGGTCTTGCAACAATAACGTCCCATCAGCCATCTAACCTTCACGACAGACCTACTGCTTTCAAATCAGGTTCATAGACATTGGAAGAGCAAGATATATTTCACAGTAACCAAGTTACATTCCAGTGAGCCAAAATCTTCAAACATGAGACCTATTCATCTCCCATGTGACCCAGCCTTCCAACACATATAACCTCCTTCAAATAAGGGACATGGTGTATTTTGATAAGACAGACTTCCATGGAGTCAGCCAACTCTCCAACCAGCAGTAAAAACTCCAAACGAGTTATCTGCCCTCCCAACAAGCAAGGTCTCTTTTCAATGAGAGTCATATGCTTCAAACAAGACAAAAGACACTTCTAACAATAACTGAGACGTCAAGTAAGGAAGTAATTGTGTTTCGATGGCCAAACCGGTCTCCCCGTTGGGGAGACAGTCTGCTACAATGCAGTGAACAAGCCAGGACGTTTCAGTCTTGTATGCGATAGGGCCCAGCTGGCAATACCATCCCTCTGTCAATCACGGCTTGACAAAATTGGCTTTTTCTTATCTTGTGTCATGTTATTTTGTTTTTCGTGGGACGTTTATCTGCCTACATTTGTTTACCAGAGTATTGCGTATCTGTCAAAACAGGACACAAACTGTCATAGAGCTTACATTTTTAGAATATTTTAGATAATTTCTATTATTTTCTCTTGCAGTTTGTGGAAAGCGTTACAAAAACCGCCCCGGGCTCAGCTATCACTACACCCACACCCACCTGGCGGAGGAGGAGGGAGAGGAGAACTGTGAACGCCACGCGCTGCCCTTCCACCGGAAGAACAACCACAAGCGTAAGATCCGCTCTCTCTCTGCTTCTCTGGGGAAGGGACGCTGGGGGGCAGGAAGTCGATGGGCCTAGACCAGTGTTCTCACGCGCTCTGATGACGAACAAGAAATGTATCTGAAAATGCGTCTTTTTCCTCAGTCATATCTTCTACCACCTTGAAACCTGTATTAAATTTTTTTTCAAAAACGCTACTTCATAGAAGCTGTTTACTTGTCGTAAGAACACACAATGTATTCGTAAGGTCGTATATTTAAAAAAACACTGAGGTATGACTAAATATTAGGTTTCAAATAATATTTAGGCAAAAATACAATAAAGAGGAGTAAAAGTTTATGAATATTTAAACATATCCACAAATGCGCGCTTCCATAGTGAGTGCATAGCTATGATCGAATTGTGGTTTCCAGCATCTATTTAATTCAGAATTCTTAGAGAATGTCTGTGTGGCCTATTCATGGTGAGGAAATGTCAGCATGACATTGACTCACTAAAATGAGATGGGTACAGGAAGTGACATCACACACATTTGACGTGCTAGTGACCTCATACCTTTGGCCTCTTATGGCACATACACCCCTCTGTACGAGCATATTTTCTACCGGCCTTCATGGGAAAGGCGAGAAGTGGAAATTACATCCATGCTTACTTTCTGCTCCTGCTGCTTCGTTTTCATCCCTGCAGATAGTGGTGGCATTGGCAAGGGTAGTGCCAAGGGTGCCCAGTGCCAAGCTAGGGGATGGAGTGTATGTGTAGCAGTGGCTACTCCTGATGCATGCCCAAGAGTGCCAGAGAGCCCTTTCCTCTCTCTCTGGGCTAATCCCGGATTATAACGGTAGGCTTTAATTCTGACAAAGGATGCTTGAAAAACAGTCTGATTATTTCTCTTGAAGTAGGGCAGCGAGCCCCGCAGCAGAGAAAATTCTAAAGAGGGTCACAAAAAATGCCTTCTCCTTTGTCAACGCCAATGGGGTGGAGAACAAAGCAATGCTCGGTTTTACAAAATCGTTAATAACCGTCCCGGAAATCTAAAATATCGTTATCAGCTGCGATTGGTCTTTAAACAGAAGATGTCGGTGTGTCGATTGCTACTCGACACTCCTTCGTTTCTGATGGGGCTGTGGCAGTCACTTAGCCTTAAAGTAGAACCAAACCTCATATGCCTCCAATGATGTGGCAAAATGGTCAGAGCTGCCGACTTTGGAACTGGGGAACCAGGTTCAAGTGTCGGTGTCTGCTCAACATCCATTGATTCTGAGCAAATCATTTAATCTCCCCTTGCCTACCATAAAAATGAATGTATCCTTCTGTAATGTAACTGGGTCTCATGTAAAGCACTCCTATATCTTCAGGTCGAGCTCAAGCTATATAAAACTGCAAATAAAAGTGCTCTGAACCCAGTTCACTGGATTGACCTTGCACACCAAACCAATATGAGTAAGAAGACACTGTTGTTCGTTTAACACGGTGCCGCTGGAATTCTACGTTTTTGTGCATAGTTCTGGAATTGCTGCAGGTGCCACACAGTCCATCCTCTGCTGGTTTTATGAAAAAAAAATGTTTTTAGCTACACTGGATCAGAAGTTACTAAAAATGCTCCAACACATGTTGCTGCTGAGAAGAAGGCCCTTCACAAAGGTTGACTGGTCATCTTTCTGTTGCTTATTGCTGCATTTGGGTGTTCTGATTGGTACTGATGAGGTGAAACCTTTGCCCAGATAGTGTTAACAGGTGCGCAACACCCATTGGACTCACCAGGCTTCACCCCCCCCCCTCCCCGGCGTGTGCGGCAGCCCGGGATAAGACAGATCCCGGGCACACACAGAGCCGCACCCGAACGTTTCACAGGTCTTTAAAAGACCACTTGAATGTTAATTAGGCCCTGCAGTTGTTTCGCCCCTTCTAAGAGCCCATGCAGCTCCACTCTGCCTACTGATTAAATGTTCAGCCCCCCCCCCCCCCGAAATTTTTTCTTAGCCCCCCCCCGAAATTTGGCTCTAGTTGCGCCTCTGAGTGTTAATGTATGAAAGTGACAAAATAATGAGGTAATTCAAACACGAAACGTGGCGTGTTACGCTGCACAATGATATGGTCCTTAGTGCACCATATAAAGTGCCATATATATAAACAGCGGTTGTCTTTATAAGGGTGGGTAAAATCTTAAAGCACCCTGCTCCTGTTTCACGTTAACTGCTGATCCAGCCTCAACTGGAAAGAATCTCTCATGCACATCCAATCCGTAGGGGCAGCAAACATTATTAAAGGTAGCACATATTAAAGTTTCAGTAAATGATTGTGACAAGTCCTCTCCAGCTTTATTGTTCCTTTTAATATTCTTGACACAATGTTCGCTTTATTAGAGCAATTGCAGCCAATACGTGTTTCGCTCATTATGCGCAGTATTTCTCAAGGTGGGAAAACGGTCTGCTCTTAGCAAGAATTTTCTCTTGTACAAGAGTCTTAAAATATTTCAGTGAAATCAGTTTGCATATATGTACAGAGTGGCAGCATCCTTACAGAACAGCAGAAGGGCTAAAATGAAGCTCACCAGCAGTACAAATTAGGTGTATCCCATGCTATGTCAAACTCACCAGTAATTATCTTGTGCCTTGGAGTCTGTCAGGCCTGTTTTCCGAAGAGAAGATAATAGTGCGCTCCCAACGTGCTGCCCCCCCCACTGCAAAGACTCACAGGGGAGAGACAACTTTCATTTGTTTTTTTATTTTTTAGAGTTTTATTAGGCACAGGGAAATTAAGTGATTTGCCCAGAATCACAGGATGTTGAGCGTTGTTGCCAAGACCCGAACCCAGTTCCCCAGCTTCAAGGTCGATGGCTCTTGCCATAAAGCTACATCCTCTCCTCTATTGAGGATGAACCAAGACGTAGCACTTTATCTTTATTAAAACACAGCTTCAGTGAGAAAAGAAAACATAAGAATCATAGTTAAACAGGCAGAACAAACAACAAACTCCCACCTTGGTGAATATATACTTTTACTTCGCATGCGTTACATTGCATACCTTTACAACTTGGTTGTTACAAGGACCGGGTTGTTACAAAGCAAACCATTACATCGTAAGTCGTTTCAACGACTTGCTGTACGGGGCGCGCTGGATTTAGGAATAGTATAATTTACTATTCCTACTCCAGTTTGTGCAACAACAGGGAAGGTGTTGGTTTTTAAATCCAACACCATTGTGCCCCCTACAGGAAGTCGTTGAAATGACTTGCGGTGTAATGGTTTGCGTTGTAACAACGCAGTTGTTATAATGACTGCGTTATAAAGGCATGCAATGTAAGGCATGCGTTTATGGCTGTTTCCCACCTTGGTTCACTCCTGGCCGTGGAGAGACTAATGGTGACCCCCAGCTATTTGCTGGGGGTGCCAGGGCAAAAGCTGTGTTTCTGGGCTTGTGGAATGTTCAATATGTGGAATGCTCTACTAAGGCAAGAAGGTGAGGCCTAGGAACTCTTTTCGCGGAGTAGAGGCCCTGGCACTGCTCAACACAGTCACTGTTAGGACGAGGCGTCACTTGCCAAAATTCAGCATCTTTATTGAGATACATAGGACCGGCGCAAGACTCTCTTCCACAACTTATCTCTTTGGAGGGTGGAGAGTAGTGACACCCATGCTCCCCTCCACAGAGAGGTTATAGTGTCACTGTCCGGGCTCTTTACCTGAGGACAGGGAGACGCAGTGGCACTGCCAACGACCTGCCAGGAGATGGAATTCAGAGGCTCTGTCCCAAATTCTGCTCTTGCAGTTGTGGTGGAGGGGGGGCTGGTATTCCCCTCGTTCTATCACTGGAATGGTGCAGTGCCATTGTTCCTAATTCCCTATCTGGTGTGCCCAAAGCTCTCTCTCTAAAATGCTGCAATGGCACTGCTCAAACTCCCTATCTGGATGAAGTGGAGGGCCGCTGCAGTCATCAATCACACCCTGGAGGGGCAGGGTGGCAGAGCCAAGATCTCTTCTGGATGGGTGTAAGTGGCACTACTAAGAGGGGCAGTAACATCGCCCCAAGATTCTGCCCATGGTTCTCCTCGTGGCAAGGGAGCAGTGGCACTGCAAAGGACTTACTATATGGTCTTTGTGCAGTGGTGCTGTCCCAGACCTCTCTCCCGTGAGGCTGTGACACTGCCTGGGGACGCCAGACCTACCACATGGGCGAACAAGGCTGAGTTTTTTAGAGCCAATGGCCTGCCCTCTGTGTCCTCTGGGAATAGCCAGCACCACTGAAGTGAACCTTCCCCCCCTCAGCCGCATTTCCCCGCTTCCTTCCTCCTACATTCATGAGGCCGGCCTGCCATTCCCAAGTCTTTGTGCAAAGGCTTGTTTGTGAGAAGATGCTTTTTTGCCGATTTTCTCAAATTGCTGCACCTCATTTGAGGAGCGATTCCAGACAGACAGAAAAAAAAATAAGATATCTGCATTGCCGAATGATTCAGTTGCTGTGGCAACCTGCCATCTCGCGCCAGCCTATATGAGAAATCTTATTGCAGGGTTTAATATTCCTACATCTGATATATCGTTTCAATTAGAGGGAGGCAGAGAGAGAGAGAGAGAGAGGGGGTTGGGAAGAGGAGGGAGAAGGGGGCTGATTAATGACTCTGCTCCCTGCTTTTTGTTATTCGACTCAGACACCGGCGAAAATAAGAAAACTGCATCGTGATGCTGCAGAAGAAACAGAGAAGGCGCCAGCTGGGGTATCACCGCTGCCTCCCTGGGGCCCTGTTAACTGTGAGACTGGGGTGCCATCCTTATTAGGGGATCACTTCCTGGTGACATTTCTCGCCCCCTCTCACCGTGTGTTCAGTTCAGAGCTCCCAATTAGCAGCGTGAGTGACACCCGACGTTGTTCTAGAACCAGCGTGACCAGGGTCACGTATTGTGCGCGTGGTAGGGAGTGAGTGTGCCCTGGAAGGGGCAGTGGTTACCAGATACCTGCCCTGGCCAATTTGCGTGTCCATTACTTAGGTTAGCCTCAGGTGTGCCCGCTGCTTTATTTATAAAATAATATTGATAATTCTTATTATTACTGGGGCCCCAAAGCTTTTCTCAGGAGACCACCACCGGCACTAATGAATGATGGGTTCGCTTAATCCTACGTCTGTCCATTCTTGGCTACACCTCATGCCTCTTTAGCTTATAAACTTGCACTTCCTGTCTCTTTCTCTCACTCTTGCAGGTTCTTTGTTCAACCCTGCTGTAATCTTTTGTCACTGTTATGCTATCTTTGTCTCATTCCTTTTTTCTTGGACTGGGTCAAAGTATTCTGATAAAAAAGTAAGTCCCAAAATGATGAATGGTGCTCGCCGCCTGCCTGCAGAAATGAGTACCAGTGGCATCTCTAGAGAGGGTCAGATAGGACCTGTGCTCAAGGGCTATTTGTCTTGCCCCCCCCACCCCCCCCCCCCCCCCCCCCCCAACACACACACATTGCCACAGCTGCTGAATGTATCGGGAGGAAACGGGAAAAAAACTGACACTGCACCTTGCCACACACATTAATTTGTTCAACCACGTTTCATTACAAAGTAGTGTTACTTTTTCAAAAAGGTTTACATCTGATTTTTGTGTGTGTGTATATATCTGTCTAGATATAAATATATATACACACAAAGTCAGATGTAAACATTTTAAGCATATATATCCATAGTACTTTATTGTATGATTGAATAAAATCTTTACAATATTAAGAACTTTATAAACATTTGATGACTAAAACACTTAGCAAATACACAACAGAAGAGTGAAGCCAAATTTATGAAGAGCTAGCGAGAGGAGTCACTCTTGTTTTTGGAAGAACCCTCACTCACCAACCTGGTTGGTGACATGCTTCATCATTGGGGTTCTGGATGTAAGACTGGGTAGATTGGCTGGTCATATCCCAATGTGGTGATCAGGTATGGATCATCCTCGGGGTCCTGCTGACAGGAAGATCCAGGCGCCATACGGACGTCTGGCTTAGGTGTACGTGTGACTACAAGCCACCGCCCCACCAGGATCCATGGTGTAAGGGTTTCCTACACCTAATAGTCACGTCGCTTTCAGGAGTTCTGAAGGCGCCACGGTAACCGCAAGTTACATGTTTTTTTGATGCCACAGGTTAGGGTGTACCTTAGCGTGTGCATACTGCCGTGGCATTTGGTCCTGAAGGAAGCCTCGCTATAGGCATTATGAGGCTGAAACATGTAGACCACACCTGATCACCACATTGGGATGTGACTGGCCAATCTACCCAGTCTTACATCGGCCTCACTAAAATTGTTTTAAAACTTTGCCTTACTTCTCCACCAATAAATATTTTGGATTGGTAAAGGCAATTTTAACATTTGCACCATCACTTTGTGCACCTCCACAAAAATCAAAAAACCTGCTACACTGTAATCAGGCGTCACAGCACACCAGGGAAGCACTAGGCCTCTCTGGTAGGAACCCAATGATGAAGCATGTCACCAACCAGGTTGGTGAGTGAGGGTTCTTCTAAGAAAAAGAGTGACTCCTCTTGCTAGCTCTTCATATATTTGGCTTCACTCTTCTGTTGTTTATTTGCTATTTCACTAGGGGGACCAAGAGTGGCTCCATTGTGTTCTCTCTCTCTCTCGTCTCTCGTTCTTTAAAGAATAAAACGATTATACATAAGATCAATAAGACCACAGTTCTTTTCAAATTAAGACTGCATGTTAAAAAGAGGTAAATTGCTTGAGTGCAAGATTAAGTCTGGGACCTGGATTGATGAAGTGGATTCGACAACATTAATAGAAGTGCAAACTGCGTAATGAAGTACTTGATCACAAGCGGGATGCTGTCTAAGGTAGACCAGTACTCTCAGAACCGTGCGGGTGTAGTAGACTCTTTTGGTTCGGCGCCATGGAGTCTGCCTATATCTATATATATTTATACAATTGTAGGTGGGTTCACTAATTTGTGGTCCTCCAAATTTCACTTCTAGAAACACTATTGGAAATTATGCACTGGGGGTTGTGCAGGCAACCATACTCCCTTATTAAACCAATACTTATTATAGAATCTCGCTCACTCTCATCATCAGGGACATTGCATTCCCTCATTGTTACCTCCTCTTTGGTTGTGCTTGGTGACGACTTCCACAGCATTCACAGACACTCTGACCTGGTCCAAAACATCTGCATTCACAACAGCCCGTTACTTGCAACCACCGCAGCTCGTTCCACAGAAGTTTCATGTACTCTGGCACATTCCTCATTTCTATCATCGTAGGCACCCGATGCATGCACGTGTACTCACATGCAGCCCGTTACCTCCTTGTCCGCCCTCCCCGTCACAGTGCTTACATCTATGAGCGTCAGCTCCTCCCAAAAGCCTTAATCAAGCAAAACCAAAAAAAAACTACATACAGCTCCCACCCCTTCCCTCTAGGCCACACCTGTGGGATATAAAACCTCTGACCTCACGCCCGGAAATCCTGTTGTTTTTTTCAGCAGTGAGTCGTCGGGTAGGATGGTGTTAACCCATGTCTCTGGGATGTGCAGGTAAGTAAATACTGGTCTGCCTTAGTGTCTAGGCGTGTGACCGGAATTTGCAAGGGGTCAGAGTCCCTGGTTTAGCGGGACCAGTTCTTTTCCAATGTTCCTTGCGTAAGAGCTCTGTTTAATGTGGCCCGCATTTCTCTGTGTTCCGAGCACGCCTTGTACAACTCTGGCTGCCGGCACATTCTGATGGGAGCGGGGTTGGAAGGCAGCACTGGCATTGGCTGGAATAGCGCAGGCCTCTCCTTGTTCTTCGTTGGGAGCCTCACGCGGGGGGCCAGGAGCAATAGCTTCAAGGCAGGCCATGGCTGTTTGGAATCACAGGCCTCCCTCCTGCAAGGGTTCAAATACCACCTGTGGAGGCAAGGTTAGGTCGTCCTTTTAATATTGGTTGTTCGGCGCAAGGTTTCTAGGTGGCTTGAATATGGTCGGAGGCTCGTGCATGACAGTGCTGTTGTGGAGTTAGTATCATGTGTGGTGTTCTTTGTGTCAGGTGGCTCACTTGGTGATTGGGCAGCCTGAGCCTCCATTGGAAATTCGGTTGCTTTCTCCTGGCTGTCCCTTCTTTGGGTATGTTCAACCCATTGTGGGAGCTGCTGTTCCTCCGGCGTTTCTTTCCTTCGTGTCTCTGGTTCCTGGAACTCTGCGGTTGTATTCCCATGAGCCTCCGGATCTTGACAACGGTTCTGAGGTGGAGGTGGGGGATGGTTATTCAGGGCTCAGAGCTTTATAGTTTCTTGCCACATGTTTTGGCGTTTCCGGACACCCTGAGTACGGCGGCATTGTGGACTTTCTTTACTACCTCCCAGCAGGAGGAGCCTGTTTCTCTTCTTTTACATTTGTCTGTCTGGTAGGTTCTGGAGCGTGAGTGGAAGGTTGTGGCCATGTGTGCCTTCCAGAGTTTCCTATCTAGGTGCTACCCTCTTTAGGGTTTTTAGGGAGGTATTGCCTTTGGTGGTCAGTTTTGATACACTACTGGCTGGATTACCCTCGCCGAGTATGTTAATGTCTGGGATGCGGTGCCTTCAGCCCCAACTGTCATGCTGGTTAAAGGGGCCCTGGTGTGGTTGGCTTCCTGATAGCATTTGTTGCGGGGGCAGGCTATAGGGGCCATTGTGAGAGTCCTGATGAATTTGTGGCCAAGGGTCAGCATTTGCGCCTTTTTTAGTTTCAGGTTGCCCTGGGCATCAGAATCCCTGCTTTAGCAGGACTGGCTCCTGTCCTGTGTTGTTGGCATGTTGCTTCGTGTCCTACAGGCCATGTGCCTCTATTCTCTGGGGGGGGGGGGGCTGGGTGGGGGTCCGCTGGTGCGTCTCTGGCTGGGGGGAGTTTTAGGGGCCTGCACGTTGGCTAAGCCGGGTTTGCCTCTTGCTTGGAGGACTCGATTTCTAAGCAGTGCCTTTATGCGTCCCGACTGCTCCCATCGTTAATGATGGTGTCTTTGCTAATGATTCTCACTTTTCTGTAGGGTGTGGATTTTTCTGGCTTCTCTGAATCTGCGGGCGCGTTTTCGATTGTGCCAGTTCCCTAAGCTTATCATTGGTTTATAGAGTTATCTGTGGGTGGGGGCCGTTGTCCATTTCAGATGTTGCCTTTTGGTCTTCGGTTTCTCCTGGAGTGCCTGCACCGGTGTTGGTCCTTTCAGTGGACTTCTGTCCTGCTCAGGGGTTCCTGGTGTTCCCTTTCTTTGTTGCTCGGCTGTTCTGTTCCTCTTCTTTTCTCCGGATCAGGACAGTATTCTGGTGGTCGGCGTTTTTTTGCCTTGGGTTTGTTGGTTGATAGGCCTGGTGGGGTCTCCTTGATTCCCTTGTAGGAACCAATGTTTCTGGATTGGGTCTTCCACACAATGGTGTGGAATGAGTTTCTTTCTGGGACACGGGAGATGTCTCTTATGTAAGTACTGAAAACTGTCTTGGCCTCCTTTGCTTACATGGCGAGTCGTTGGCTGCGTATTTCTGGTTCATTCCTTGGGCCTGTTTGCATTTGTTTCCATTGTTGAGTCGCACCCTTCGGCTTTGGTCACCAGGAATGCAGGATTAAACATGTTAATTACAGGAGGACAGGTGAGCTCACAAGCGTTGGCTTGGTGATTGGATGTGGGGACTCTGGAGAAGGGTTCTCAGTTTGTGCTCTTGACACCGAATGCCAGTGAACTAGGTTGGGGGGCTGTCATTGCTCACGGCTCGGTTAGGAGTCTCTGGTCTGTCCAGGTGGCTCGGTGGTCTTCTACCTGGTGAGCATAGGGTGGTGCCATTGGCGCTGGTTCAGTTCTTTCGGTGGTGGTGCAAGAGGAACTTCTGTTATGTTTGGTCATCCCTTTATTGCTCCAGGGGAATTCCTGAGTAGTTTCTCTGGCTGTGTTCACCTTGCAGATTCTGGCAGTGGCCGGTACCGTATCTGCTGTCTTTGGGAGCAGTTCTTCTTCCTGTTGTGCTGTACACCGGTCTTTGTGCTGGATTTTTCCTTCCCAGTCGGGTTGGCGTTGGGGATGGAAGTGTTTGGGGTCTTGGTGCATTTGTTTGGGATTCCCGATGTGGCTCTTTTTGTGACTCGGGGAGTCACGTTGTGGGTCTGAATTAGGTCTTTGAGTCTGTCGAGCAGGGTTTGGATGGTGGATGCACTGTCATTTCCTTGGGGTGGTGTGGGGGGAGGGTTGATGTCGGCCTTTCCTACATTTCCGTCGCTTCTGAGGGTTCTGTTTTCCATTCTCCCCATCACAGTGCTTCTATGGTTCTGGGCTGTAGAGCAAGACCTCTGACCTCCTGGTCAGGGTTACTGCTCTCCCCTCACACAGCTCCATCATTGCGATGCAGACCCCAACACCTCTCTGCTTGTAGATAGGTGTTCGCGGCCCTCCTCTACCCGCAGGCTCCTGCCTGCACCTCATCCCTGGTGGTCCAGTGGGAGAGCCTTGCACTTCTGCAGGTCTGCTCTGCCAGCCTTCGGTAAGTTTTCTTGCTTTGTCTGTCTGCCTCATTGCGCAGTTGTGTGCCTTTTCTTTGCCCTTTTGTCTCCTTGTGTCTTTTTTGTGCCTGTTTGTCTCCTCGTGCCTTTTTGTTTCCTTGTGCCTTTTTTCTGTGCCTTTTCTGTGCCCATTTGCATCTTTGTGCCTTTTTCCTTTGTTTTTCTCCTGCTGCCGCTTTCGCTCCCCTTCCGGCCTCTGCTGCCCCTGCGGCCCCTCCCAGTTCCCGCTCCCACCTCCCAGCTGTGCCCTCAGCCCGACCTCTACTTAATAGCGGCCACTGCGCGGCAGGTTGAGCACGGCCTCTGAACTCCTGGTCAGGATTACTGCCCTCCCTTCCTGCAACTCTATTGTTGCGCCGCTGACATCAGCACCTCTTTGCTTGCAGATAGGTGTTCGAGGCCCTCCTCCACTCGCAGGCCTGCCTGCTCCTCATCCCTAGTGGTCCAGTGGGAGACCCTTGCTGTACTGCTGGTTTGCTCTGCCAGCCTTCGGTAAGTTTTTTGCCTTTGTCTGTCTGCATCGCTGTGCAGTTGTGTGCCTATTTGTGCCGTTTTATCTCCTTTTTTTTGTGCCTGCTTGTCTCCCCGTGCCTTTCCTGTGCCATTTTGTCTCTTTTGCCTTTTTCTGTGCCTTTTCTGTGCCCATTTGCATCTTTGTACGTCTTTCCTCTGTTTTTCTCCTGCTGCTTTCGCTCCCCTTCCTGCCGCTGCTGGCCCCGCAGCCCCTACCCCCTGCCGGTACCCGCTCCCGCCTCCCAACTGCGCTCCCACCCGACCCCCTACTCAATGGGGCCACTGCACGGCCGTACAGCGGGCGTGCCGCTGCCACTCCAAAGGCAAGCCCATCTGCGCCCGTCCGGGACTTGACTGCGACCAGCACCCGGGACCCTGGTCCTTTGACCTCCCAAAGCTACGACTCAGCTGCCCTCCACACACCACCCGTGGTCAGTTCTCCTGCCGATACTGCGGCCACACCTTCACCCACCTCCGGACCCCCACAACTACCGCCCACCCACCAAAAACCATTGCATACAAACCCCTGAGCTGCATTCTCCTCAACGTACGCTCCCTACACAGACACGCAGTAGAAAACTAGGACCTCCTCAACACCCTGTCGCCCAACGTCGCTTTCCTCACAGAAACCTGGACCAACACCTCCGCCCCTGACATAGTTACTGCCATCCCCGAAGGATACAAGATCCAGAGGAAGGTCCGCCTCAGCCACCCTGGAGGATCACCATCATACACAAAAGCTCCCTCCGACTCACTACAGCTAGCCCGACCGACTCCTCGTCCCCCATTGAACACCTCTACTTCCAGATCCAGACCAACCCCAGAACGACCCTACACGGAAATCTTGCCTACAGACCTCCTGGACCGCACACCATGTTCACCGCAACCATCACGGACCTCATTGCGCACCAAGCCATCTCCTCCATAGACTACGTACTGCTCGGAGATCTGAATATCCACCTAAAAAAACACAGCTCCCCCAACTCCACCGCCCTCCTGGACAACCTCGCCAACATCGGACTGAAACAGATCTTCACCACCCCCACCGACAAGGCAGGACACACCCTCGAATCCATCTTCGCAGTAGGAAACAACATCCGCTTCAGCCACACCACGCAAATCCTCTGGACGGACCACCACTGCGTACATTTCTCCTTCTCTAAACCCACCGCACACAAACCTAAACCACACCCCCATGCAGGAACTGGTGCTAGGTCACCAAAGAGCACCTCAACTCCGCCCTCAACCACGATCCCTCCACCTCAACCGATGCCAACTCTGCAGCCAACAAACTCCACAGATGGATCACTAACTGCGCAGACATGCTCGCCCCCTTTCGGAACTCTCACAGACAACGCACCCCGAAAGCCACCTGGTTCACCACCGACCTCTGAGAATCCAGACACACGTGCAGACTTCTCAAGGAAGCATGGAGAAACAGCATAGCCCCAGAAGCACGCACCACCTACAAAACCACCATGACAGAATACCACAAATGCATCAGAGTCACAAAAGCCACAAAGAGGAACTGCATCCAGGACAGAATCCTCACCAACTCCCGCAACTCGAAGAAACTCTTCAGCATCATACAAAACTTCACCAAACCTCCCAGCAAAGCCTCAGGTGCTCCCCCTCCCTGGACCTCCGCAACAAACTTGGCTCCTACTTCCATCACAAGATGAGGTCCCTCTGGGGAAACTTCAACGAACAGAAGCAAGGCACGGACACTACACCTATCTCCAGCAACCTCAGCCAGCCTATCATCACTGCATGGACCCCTTCAACCACAGAAGACACCACCAAGACCATGAAGAGCATACACTCAGAAGCCTCAACTGACCCCTGCCCGCGGCACATCTTCCACAGAGCTGCCGCCATTGCACCCGAACTACAACGCACCATTAACTCCACCTTCGAAACTGGCACATTCCCTGACGACTGGAAATGCACAGAAGTCAAGCCCCTCCTCAAGAAGCCCTCCGCAGACCCAGCTGACCTCAAGAACTACAGACCCATATCTCTCCTCCCTTCGCAGCCAAACTCACTGAGAAGATCGTCAACACCCAGATCACGAGCTTCTTAGAAGCTAACTCGATCCTCGACTCCTCCCAATCCGGATTCCGCAGCAACTACAGCACCGAGACTGCCCTCCTAGCTGCCAGAGATGACACCCGCACTCTCCTCAACCAGGGCCACACGGCGGCCCTCATCCTACTAAACCTCTCTGCAGCCTTCAACACCGTCTCCCACCGCACACTCACCACCAGACTCCATGACGCCGGCATACAAGGAATCCCCCTAGACTGGATCCACTCATTCCTTACCGCCCGAACCCAAAGAATCAGACTTCCTCCCTACCTCTCCGAACCCACGTAGATCAGCTGCGGAGTACCCCAAGGATCATCCCTCAGCCCCACACTCCTCATCTTCTATATGGCCCCCCTCGCCGCCATCGTCAGAAAGCATGGACTCAGCATAGAATCCTACGCCGATGACACCCCACTCATCCACTCCCTCACCAAGGAACTTCGACAACACCAGACACAGCTTCCAGGAAGGAATGACAAACGTCTCTTTCTGGATGAGCAGCAGCTGTCTGAAACTCAATTCGGAGAAAACAGAAGTGCTCGTCCTTGGATCCACCGCTTCCGCATGGGATAACACCTTGTGGCCCGCCGCCCTCAGCAATCGCCCCACACCCACGTCCCACACCCGCAACCTCAGCATCATACTCAACTCCTCCCTCACCACGACCTGAAAGATCAACACCGTCTCCTCCAGGTGCTTCAACACCCTCTGCATCCTCTGCAAGACCTTCAAATGGAATCCCCGAATCGGAATGGCCGTCACCCATGCACTCTTAACCAGCAGACTGGACTACGGAAACGCCATCTACGCCGGGATCAACAAATACCTACTCCACAAACTCCAGACCATCCAGAACACTGCCGCCAGACACGCCCTCTGCATCCCACCACAAGACCACATCACACAGCACCTTGTGACCTCCATTGGCTCCCTGTCGAAAAGCGAGTGCCCTTCAAGCTGCTCACTCACGCCCTCAAATATCTCCACGTACCTGGACCCCAATACCTCAATGAAAGAGTCTCCTTCTACACACCCAAGAGAAGCCTCCGCTCCTCTGACCTCACCCTAGCCTAAACCCCATGCATCCGCAGAGCCAGATCGGGAGGAAGAGCTTACTCCTTCATTGCAGCCAAGACCTGGAACGAACTGCCCCTCAGCATCAGCAGATCCCCCACTCTGCAAGCTTTCAGGAAGTGCCTCAAGACCTGGCTCTTTGGGTGAATCGGAGCCGCACGAACCCCCCCCCCCTCTTTTCCCCCAAGCACCTTGAGACCTTCACAGGTGAGTAGCACGCTTCACAAACACCTGATTGAATCATTGATTGATTGATTGATTGGCGGGGGCCTTGGTTCCCTCTGTTGTTGTGTTTGGCAATGTTGCTGGGTTGGTGGCTTCCCCTATATCCACTGTGCTTCCCAGTCTGTCTCGCGGGGGTCTCACCAGGTTACTCTTGGCTGGATGGCTGTTGCGAGGATGGATCTTGTGTCTTTGGTCAGTTCTCCTGTGCTCTCTTTAATCTGTATTCCTGGAATTCGGCTATGCAGTGTTCTTCTTCCAGGAGTTGTTTTTCTTATCTGAGATGGTGTTCTGGAAAACGTTGGTGGGCTTTTTCCTGTGTACATGCTTATGTTCTTGGACTTTCTTCAAGACGGTTTCCCCGTTGTGTGCACTGGGGACTGGTGTTGGGCTTCCGGAGCCCTGGACTGTGTGTGTATGATGCCGTTATTGGCAGGTCCTCTGCAGAGTTTTTTTCTTGGGACCTGGTGGTGTGGTCACATTTTCCTTGTTGGGGTATGCCGTTGTTGGCGGCCTTGCGATGGGTGCCTTTGAGCCTGTGGCTGAGGTTTCTCTTCCGTTTCTCGCCCTCATGAGGATTTTCTGGTGGCTATTTCATCTGTTGGATGTGTTGGGCTCCTTGCTGAACCATGGTTGTCACTCTGTCTGGGTAGGGTGATTCTGGGGCTGGTTCCTGTGTTGCTCTTTGGGTGCCTTCCACTTGCCATTGTTCGGTGGCGTTGGTTTTGCTTGTTTTTTGTTCTGTCCCTCAGCCTGCGGTTGGGGGTCTTATGCACTGTTTTGGATGTAAGCCAGGCCTTTGGGATTCTCTGTCTTGTGCTGTTCCTTTCATGCTGTGGCTTCTCTTGTTGTTCTTTCTGGTTTGGCTGGAAAGGGTATGAAGCCTTCTGTGTCTACTCTTGGTTGGTGGTTGATGTGGGCTATTTTTTGCAGCTTTTGTGTTCATAGGCGTGTCTGGGACTGGCTCAGTTCGGAGTCCCTCTCCAAGAAGGGTGGCTGCTTCTGGTGTGAGTTTGTACGGTGCTTCCACAACAGGTTTTTGTGGGCCGCATCTTGGAGTTCTCCACGCACCTTTCTGTTGCATTTCAGTTTGGTGGTGGGCGGTGCGATTTCTGCATGTTTTGGTGCTTTGTTTTGTTCACCTTTTCTTCTGTGCGCCTCAGTGGCTTTTGTGAGGATTTCTGTTTCTACACTTGTGGTGTCTGAAGCTGATGGTTACTTGGGTATGGGCTCATTAGAGGCGCAACTAGGGACACATTTCGGGGGGGGGGGGTACTAAAAATATGGGGGGGGGGCTAGTTCTTCCAGCATTAGGCAGAGTGGAGATGAGGGGGTGAAAACAAAACAAGCCTTGTTAACATGTAAATGGTCTTTTAAAGACCTGTGAAGTACTTTGGTGCGGCTGCGATTAGCTAAAAAACTTGGTGCCCGGGAAGTTGTCTCAGCCCGACTGACACACACAACAGGGTGCGGGCTGAAGCCCTTTGAGACCAATGGGCATTGCGTGCCTGGCACTCATAGATGGTAAGGACTGTGACGGGGAAATCGGACGAGGAGGTTACTTACTGGTAAGGTTCATTACTCCAAGTCTACGACCTCCCTATCACAGTCCTGGTTCCACTCCCTCCCTGTGTTCGGCTTCATTGGTTTTGGATTACAGGATTACCGGGTGTGAGGTCACAGGTTTTATACCCCTCAGGATGTGGGTGTGCCCTAGAAGGAAGGAATGGGAGCTGTATGTGTTTTTTTTTGTTTTGCTTGATTAAGGCTGCAGGGAGGAGCTGATGCTCATAGATGTAAGGACTGTGAGGGGGTGGTTGTAGACAGGGTTGGATTGGGAATGAAAATCAGCCCAGGCACGCAAGAAAAACGGCCCACATTTGCATAAACACTCCTCATATCACTGCTTTGGTGTAATCTTATGAAAAACTTTAGGGGGGGTAAAAAAATGCACGCTTTAGTTTACACTGGTGAAACAAGTGAGGCCACTTCTACTCAGGTCCCCTGCCCCTGCTCAGTATGTGCAGACATTAATGGGCCGGCACGAGAGACAAAGGGAGTGATACCTCTGCTAAATGGAGGTAATGAGTGCCCATCCGCCTCTAAAAAGGCCACTCAGACACCCACTGGGCCGCTGACTGTATCAGAAGAACAGAGACAGCGCCCAAATAGCCCCCCAGACTGCTCAAAAAAGCAGCCCACAGCAGAACTCGGACACTTGCCCCTCGGGCATTGCCCGAATGCCCGCGTTACCAATCCGACGCTGGTCGTAAACTTGGAGTAATGTACCTTCCCGGTAAGTAACTGGGCATTCTGATCCATAGCACTTTCTTTTGCTTCTTCCCATCTCAGGCGTTTGAACATTAAAGGGCCTGATTCGCAAAAGTAAACGTACACTTTTACGTAAGTTTACGTTTTTTTTTTTGTATTCCCTAAACAAGTCAATAGTAAGTTTACGACTGCGGGTGCTAGCCAAGGCCTATCGTTTTATTTGCGGAGTTCTTCGCCCTGACTGTGGAGTCTCTGCAGTCATAAACGTACTATTAACTAATAGTTTGTGAATACTCAAAAGTAGTAAACTTACACAAAAGTGGATTTTTACTTTTGTAATTTAGGCCTATAGTGCGCTGCATTCCAATGCCTTTGCTTTACACTCCCCCCCCCTCCCACCTCCTCCCCCCTACTACAGGACTTCCAATCCTGTTCTAGGATTCTGGAGAAATGATAGGAGTGTTTCATGCGCTGTCACCGGCTCCCCCTCTAGTGAATGGTTTAGCCGGCTTCGATGACAGAGCTTGAACGCCCTACTGCAGGCGCTGAAACAGGCAAGATCTAAGAACCCGAGCCAGAAGGGTACTGCTGCGGTTTGCAAGAACTCGTACCCGGAAGGGGTCAGCAGTGGCAGGAACAGCAGCAAACGGATACAATTAAGTCATTCTCACTCGTGCGCAGCCTGGACCTCGGCTACAGGGGTAGCGAAGCAGCAGGCGAACATCCCGTAGCAGGCAATTGTAGCCAGGGGGCTGGCGGGCAGCCAGCAGGCCCGCCTTCCTCTTGTGTCCAGTGCTGGCAGCGGCTACAGTGTGTTTTGTTTATATGACAACGTTTGAGGCGTTTTATTTCCGTTTCTTTCTGTGGTTTTTTCCCCCGTTGAGACCACAACCCGCTGTGTGCCTTAGGAAGGTTGCCGTAGGCCTTGGAGCAAGCAAGAAACATGGCCCGTAAATAATCGCTGGTTTGGTATTAAAGTACAGCCATTAGTAGAGATACGAGAACCCATAATGTCCCGGTGCTCTGCACCTGCTGCACAATTGATAGGGTGACCAGATTTTAAGAAGCAAAAACAGGGACAGGCCAGACATAAAAGTAGGACGAAAGCCTTAGCTGTATGTTTGGCCTGTCCCAGTTTTGACACACGCGCGTGCACACACGTTTAAACTCTACTTTCCAGTATGACTTAACATTTGTCCCAAAATCTAGGATATGTATTTAAAATTTACCAAACATCGGGTTGCCGAGACAGTACCCTGAAAACCGGCATTGTCCTGGGAAATCCGGGACGTCTGGTCACCGTATTGATAGCTCCGCTAATCTATTTCCCCCAAAAGAAGCTACTAATTTGATCCGTTTGCAAGCAGCTGTGTTGTTTTGTGCGCTAAAGCAGTAACTAGTCACCGAGGAAAGATCTCATATCTTCAGAATAGACGATGCTATTGTAAATTGAAAGCGTCCTTAAACAGCTAGGGGTTTAACTACTTCATGAACTGGACAAAAGAGGTTTGTGAACTAAATTTCCCAGGTAGAATATTCTACTCTGGTAGCTGCGTAGGACAAAGCGCTCTCGCCACATGTGGTATGCCAGACTTTAAGGATATCAGGCAGATATTTTCCAGAAGAGCTCAAATTTATTTAATGGGAAACCATCCACCTTCCCTGCTTGTTAGCAAACAGAAACCCTGGGATTGTGAGTACCTCCTCTGTTCTATTTTCTTTTCAAACACTTCCGCGAGCACTTCAGTTTCCTCTCTGTGAAGAGTACTGGTGGCGGTCCCTTGTAGTATTGCTTTCCATCAAAAAGAGAGAGCAGGGTTGTAGCTGTGTGGTGCCGCGCCCCTCCGCGTATGCTTATTTGAGTGGTTGTCTCCTCTAGGCTAAGTGATGCCGAGCTATGTTCTGTTCTGTTGTCCAGAGATGTATTTGTATTTTTTGCATTAGTTGATACTTTTCTAAGGATGGCGATTTGTCTTATTGTCCCCTCATAGATATGTGCTGTTCTCTTGTGGTTAGTGCTACAGAGGTCGTTTTTATGGAATGCGCCATGTTTCTTGCAGCTGGTGGCTTGAGAGGTGGTCTATCCTGAGCCGTGTGGTGTTCTCAAACAGGCTTTTGTTACTGTAACGCTTATGCGGTTTATGGGGGTTTTCTTCAGTGCCTGTCTCCTCAGAGCTATGTGGTGTTGAGCCTTATACAATTTAACATTCCAAACTTGGTATGTTTATTTTGTAAGCAACTTATGGTTTTCTTTGCAGGCAAGTGCTTGAGTGGTTGCGTGCTATGAGGTGTTGTATTGAAAATGTTTCTTGCAGTATTTGGTGTTCTGCTTCAGTGCTGTCTACTCTGAGCCAGGTGGATCTTGTGAAGGGAAACACTCTAGAATATTTCTTAGCTGCAATATGTGGTTCCTTCGTTGAGTTGGAGCTCTAAGTGTTTGTCTTTTGGACTACTGAGTAGTGTAGAGTGGAATTCTGAATTGTCAGTGATTTGTGTATGTGTGGAACACATTCAGCGGCTTAGCTAGACCTTTTTCCGCCCGTGGCGGTCCCTGCATTTGACAGCTGCAGGTAAGAGGTGGGGCATTAGGGAGGCAGACAACGAGGGTAAAAGGGTGGCCGCCGGCCCCACCCCTCCCTTGCTACAGCCCTGATCACATTTGCAAAGCAACGTTCATGTGTATAAAAATTATTCTGTCTTGCCTTTTAGCCTCCTGTATTCTGGATGGCTGTGTAAGCTTTATGCCCATTGGCCTCCGCACAACACACTGTCCCCAAGCCCCACCTGCCATCAATCTCCTGAAGCGTTCGCAGAATATTCTAGCAGAAGTTCTATGTGGCAGAAAGATCAATGTAAACAACAATAAATGATCATAGCGTTTTAGGCATTAGTGAAAAAGTAATCATACTTTGCAAATATGAAAAATTTACTGTTTCAAGAAGTGATCGGTGTTCACACAGTAAAAGGATGAAAAATTTGATACAGTGTGTAATATTAACAAGGCAATGGAACAATATTAATTTGTTAATTAGTTGCACTGCATATACGTAGTTGATAATACAGCAGACGGAATGATCCAGTTCCAATTGCCATGTTCTTCAACGGCGTTTCGACCCTGTTTGATTAGTGAGTCATCATCAGGACTATGAGTATTTCTGACACAGGGAGCCATGTATGACTTAATGAAGGCAGAATACATTTCCAGAAGAATTGTAAAGCCAGAAGATGGCTGATCAAAATACTTTCAGGAGCAAAATGCTTATTTACTGAACACAGTACAAACATTTAAACATCCAACTTAATGTTAACCACAGGCAAGGCCAGACTGCTCACTTATTTAAGTCCATTCCTTATATAAACTGTTCACTAAAAGGCCCGCTGTAGGCTGGGCATGCAACAGACACTTCAGAAACATAAACAAGGAAGAGTTTTCAACGTACAAATCTTCAGTAATTCTTTTGAATATGGCTGGTGTTAAATGGCTTCTGAAAAAACCCTCTACCACAACAAATTGTAGTCATTGTAGAATTTGGTCCCAATTATAACGCAAAAGCAAACCTGGTAATTATGTCCACCAATAAGTGGTTACACTTGGATCTGCCAAATTCAAACAAATAATTTTAAAACTTGAGCTGTCTGTTGCATGGGTAAACCTGGGGAGAAAGGCTATAAGAAGGGTGTCAAAAGAACCAAACACGTCAAACACATCACGAGGCTTTCAATCATATTGGAGATACTTTTAGCACCTGTCAAAAAGTAAGGAAACCAGAAACCCTAAGATCTGCATTTAGCCCAACATCGCTGTGGGATCTCCTGATGTTATTTGCACCATAAATTACGAAAAATAGTGCTTTAATCTACAAAACCCCATAAACTGCTCCTTACTCTCTGCAACACCTCAATCAGAAACTACTTTTGAAGTGAGGCAACAAATAATCATTCGCAACACCTAAGGCACCAGTACCTTCTTCTGTCCCTGGTGTAGTCCACCATAATATCGACTCCCGAGTATCGTGCTACCGAAATATCAAAGCCAAAATATCGAGGAACAAATTATCAAGGAGGTAATAATAAATTGGTAAGTATAGGTTACGTTACTTAACTTCCTGTATGGGTACACATGGAGTTAAGTAAAGTAAATCTATGCTTACTGATATACAATTACGTCTCGATATTTTGGCCATGATATGTTGGTAGCAGAGTGCTTCTGCAGTCTATACTTTGACATACAATCATCCCTGTTGGGTCAATCTAAGTAATGGGATGTGTCTTCAGTCGAAGTTGGAGAAATGCAAGACTTGTAACGGTGGCTCTGTCCCTTGGGTAAAGATTCCCTCATTGCACTTAAGTCTTCTCCCAAGTGACTTGTGAATCACAGCCTCGGGTGGCATCCGTCTGTGGTGAATTGCTGGGCTTAACCATCGCGCTGCCGTACTGAAGAATTGTGGGTCTGTTCTGTTTTTTTAAAAATTTTATTTAATATTTTTTTAATTGGCATTTAGTCTTATATACAGAGCACATTATTACACAGCAGATCAATGTAAATGACTTGATATAGTTCCAATGGCATTATAAGCGATCCAAGCTGTATACATCCATTTATTTTCATCCTACTAAACAATATAAAACATTGTATTAATAACTATGGACCGTTTTAGAGCGCCACATTGCATTTTGCCAACCTTTCGTATAACAATGTAACCGTTAAACCGTTAACAATAAGCCCCCCCTTCCCTCCCTGTCCTTCTGGTCATAGCCGCTCCTCTGTTATCGCTGTGTTTCGGTGCTGCCCGCAAAGAGTTGCTGCTCAGCAAGGAGAGTCCCGACAGTTGTTCCTGCTGAAGGCTTGCAAGGGCTTGTGGTTGGTACCCAGCCCTTGTTACCTCAAATATGATTCCTCTCTCCAGGGATGGCGCCAGGTCCAGGACCCATGCTAGGCTTCTTAGACAGAGGCTGCAGGAAACATTTAGGCGAGTGCCCAGAGCACCTCCAACTCCCATGGATTATCAACGCGGAGTAAAATCATTTACTTACTCTAGGTTTTTTAGGGAGAGCAAATCATACCTGGTACCATGGAACCTTCGACAGCATAACAGTATAAAACACCAAACATTTTGGTAGCACAAGGAAATAATAACATTCCATTCACAGTACTAGGACTGTACATGACTACACATCACACGCTCATTATGTTTTTAGGAGGATGACGTAATACAGTCTCTTGCACAGGCCCGTACTTGAGATGTTTGTATATTTCTTTTGATCAAACAAAAAGCCTTGAGTTATTCACAAAGGCCTAGTTCATCTAAACAACATTCTCTACTCCCTGGTTGTGGCTTACAGGTTGACTCTACATCCTACCACTAGAAGGACATCCTCTGAGATAATAAAGGAATGCAGGCTTAATTCGCACATCTGTCTTGCGAGCAAGAACGTCAGAGGTCCATGGTGAAGAAATAGAGGAGTGCATAGCTTGTAGATTGCAGCTTTTAGGAGCCCTGGGACCTGGAATGCTGACATCTCGTACAACTCCCTAAGGAGGGACAACACACAAACTTACACTGGACACCACAGAACACAGGTCATCACTGATTGGTCATAAGAGTAGGTGATCTTCGGCGTGAAGTAATCCCTCTTGTTCCTACCCACAGTACATTAGCAGAAGCAAGCCTAGCCAGAGCATGAACTAATTCTTTCAAATAAACAAATACATGTTTAAACTGTCTCAGAAACATACTACAATATAAGTTATCATACATGTCCCCGAGTTCTGATTTGCATTGCAAGCCATGTTCATAAGAAATTTCAAGATGTTTTTGTTAAAAAGAGTCCAGTCCAAATCTTCTCTATTTGGATGCTTTTAATTTCAACTTGGAAAAACAAGTAAAATAGATTAGAAATGACATTATTAAGTCTGTATTGAAGCATGCCAACCATGATCTTCTTTCAAATGTTTACCAGCACTCCAAGAGTTATGCGATGCAGTTATACTTACCCCAGAACTTTCTGAAAAAGTATGACATTAGGTAGTTAATCCGAATTTAAAAGCCTTATAAGGGAGAAAATGAACAATCAGAGTTTGTTGTTTGCACTGGATAGAGAGGAGGTAGCTACACAATGCAAATATTTGATTAGTGTGAAAAAATGCAGAGAGAAATCCAGTCAATATTCAGTTTAATGTCTAATAGAGCTAGTCTGAAATCTTCAGAATTCAAAAATAGAGGATAAAACTTCAAAGTTATGTTAGTGCTAGATCTTACCTTGAAATAGACTTGGGCTAATATGCAGGGGCAACCCACCTCATGCTGGTTAAATGGTAAACAGAGAGATAATGTAAATCGCACAAGGTAGCCCTTTGACTGAGCTTTTTTTAAAACAACTTTTATTACCTCTGATAAAGACCATAACACAATCAGACGTATCCTGAGACCTCTTAGTTACGCTAATGGAAAATGTCGATGAACAGGCTATATGCCTTTGAGGTTCCCTACGAGCAGTTTCATAACCCACGTGTCAGTGAAGATTGTGATAGGTTGCCAGTGGAAGTTTGTAGACAGACCCTCACTCATTCATGGCGCAAAGAGGTCGTTCTTGTAGGCAATGGAGGATGTAACTGCAACAATGAAGAGTACATTTTAGAATAGCTGGACTGTATGGACACAATTCTGAAAATGTATTCTGGATGAGGATGATCCTCGCCAGATATGTAAGGAGTATTGCTTCATGCCATCGTGAAAGACTTGGAAACAAAAAAGGTCACTCTAGGTGAAGTTCTGGTACTACTGTTGAACATGTTATGGAGCGGAACACATGCCAGCTTGAACTGTTGCAGTTTTCGTGATTGTCATTTCAAGTGAAATATTGTCTTAGTGAAAGCCTCTCATCATTCATTGAATGTCAGACACTTTCCATATGTTTGTGCATCATATACCATTTACAGCTCACCAATAAAAAAAATAAAAAAACGGAGTCTATTGTTGATTATGCCTACTTTTTTAGAAAGGTGATTTGATCCAGCATAGCTCCTCAAGGTGATCAATTCTTCTCGGCCTTCCAGGTCAATGGAAGATAAATCATTTGCAAAAGCAAGCCTTCTCGCCACACTGGCTGTTCATCATCTTTATGACTTGTCCTTCTCAATAAACAAGGAGGCTTCTACTCTTCTCCCTCAGAAAAAGAATCAAATCCTTGGTAACAACTTTCACACTGAAACCACCTTTATTTGCACCTGAGAAGAGAAAGTATAGGCAAACCTCGGCCACTCTTTTTTTCCCACCAATAATGCTCAGTTAATGCTCAGTTAGCAGCAAGAACCATCTGGCTGTATCGCCCAGCACGTTCCTGAGTGCTCGCTGTGTGCCTCGGAATACGACCAGTGGAGGAGTACATGCACAACAGGTGGATAACCGGTACGGAGATGACCGAAGTATTCGGGCAGTATCTCCCTGTCGTGACTGATCTCCATACGACTCTAGTTACATTTGTTTATTTTCCTGAAGCCATTCCTCATGGGAGTGGGCCAAAGTGCCACACTGTTAGACTTTTAGTCTTCAACATTTTCATCAAACAGTAACACACCGCAGTGTCTTGGAATAGAGTAAGGCTGTCTCATCTAACCTACTAACATTGCATGCAGTGAGATGTGTTGCTCTTCATGGACACCATCATGTCAGTGGTAGCAGCAGGGTCAAGTAAGGTGCTGATGGTGTATAAGTATGCCAGTCATTCTGGATTAGTGCTCTTACAAATGGAATGACTCTGAGCAAACTAGCTCACAGGTACTAAAAAAAACCTATTGGATGCCCTAAGCTGGTAAAGGAGGATCCTACATGAGTGAGCTGAAGGAGGATGTAGTGGGAATCACTCAAATAAGTCCTTAATTTGTAAAAACAAAAATAATAATACAATTAATTATAATCACACAAGTCCAAAATCTTCCCCCGTGGTACTGACAAATGCAGGGGATGGTGAAAAACAACGTTGCCCTGCTAAATTCCATCTCTCTTTTCCATCACTTCCTGTCTTTTCATCTCACCCGTGTGTGTTCTTTTTCATCCTTCCTTTCTCCCTTTGGCACTGTTTTACTATCATTCCCTTCTTCAGCCTTTCTCCTTTTTCTGATCTTGCTTTCTTTGCTGATGAAAAATAAGTTCTTGGCTCCAAAAAAGAGTGCCAGTGCACACCATCTGCCACCTTGTGCGCACAATAAGCACTGCTCCAAATAGATGATTTTTCCACAAGCAAATGCCATGATCCCACATCCAGAACAAAAATATAATATGACCAGCATATGAGCTTCATTTAGCTTGTCCAAGACATTCTTTTACACTATCCTTCCTTTCAGCTCGATCCATCATATCCTTGCTAGCTACTGCAGTCAATGTCTCTCATAAGGATCGAGCTGAATGTTGCACCAACTTCGCTGGAGTTAACCTTTACTGGCTGGCACCCCTGGCACTCTTGCCATGCATTTGTTCGTGTAAGCACATTGAAAGGACGGAGGATGCCCATAACTCATTCCTATCTCGTAACTGACACCAGGCATAACCCTCATACCGAAAAAGATCAGACTTTATCCAATGGGATTGGTGGCAGAGTGTGCAGAGGACATCGATAGTCTGCTTGTTGCATCGCAAACTCTGGCTTAAACTGGGTACCAATGTTGTCGCCTGCCACCTAATACAGTAAACATGGATGTTATGATTTATGGTAAATTTATCACAAAATACACAGTACTTTGGATGGCTGGTAGTTCATCAAATATAGTTTACAAGTACTATAGAACTAGAGCTACTTTGAGGAAGTTGTCACCAGGCTTCACTCGCCATCCTGTCATGTCTCCGATCGCGCATTACATTGCTAGGGCTGTAGACCTCCCTTGCGAGGTCACCTCCTAGTACTCGACAATCTATGAGGCGTGTCGGTCAAACACAGTCATGTTCGTTCGAAGCAGGCCTTGGTTCTGCAAACTATGAGAACCATGGGACTGGTGCACTCTTTGTCTGTGCTCTATGCATTATACAGTAGGTCTATGCTATATAACTATAAATGGCATAGATGTGATGTCTGCTGGATTCGAGGTTTCTCTCCATTCGGTTTCATGCAACTGGTGCATAGTGCTTAATTTCTGAGAGAGGATCACTGAGGTACTCTCTGATAGCCTTGGACTTCCCATCTCTGCCAAGCCTCCTCCCTTTCCTCTGGGTTTTATGCAGAGTACAAAGTATGCTACAATTCTGCGAGGGGCACCCCGATTACTCGACGGAGGGTTGCTTGGTTGTGGATGCTGGCCATGGCCCTTTGAATAGGGAATGGATGGATCACATTATCCTTTAATGGCACACATGAAATTGCTTCTGAATGGATATCGGGCTTAGTCCTCTATAACTTCATATGATACAACAATGCAAGGTCGACTCCTTCCAGTACGCCTTGTGCCTGCACAGAACTGTACTTGTGTATCCAGCACTTTCCTCCAGAAGAAACCAAAAAGCCAGAATCACAGTGAAACGTGCAGTGATTTATAGCGCACAGCCAACCAAAGTCAAACACCAACAGACATTGAATGCTGTAGGAACTAAAAAAGGGAGAACCAAGGAATACAGCAGTAAATAACCGCCATGAGATGTAGAACAAAAACAGACAAATCGGAGGGATAGGGGCAAAATAGAGGCAAAGGGACGATGAAATTTAGTACAATAATAATTCAAAGGATTGTGATGTACAGGCTCTTTGAATTTCAGGTTTTGTATACTTTCTTGGTGTCACATAACGGGAAAGTCCTGCCATAAATACATTTTATATCCTGGCTTAGAGCAGAGTGGTCAAATAGATAAGGGAGCCATTATCTTTTTGGGGGAATAGAGAGAAAATATGTTCTGCCTCTTCTCTCCTATCGTAAGCTGCTCTTAACTTTGTATTCCTTCCTTAATTTCCCTGTTTCAGAGTGTAGGGTCATGCAGCTCATTGATCTGAACAGCCATATAGGGAATAAAGAAGGTCAGCATGTTCTGAGAGGTGCTAGGAACCCCACGTGTAATACCCATGAGGTGGCTTCCCCGGTGCCTTGGTAAATGAGGTTATTTATTATGGAGCAGGCAATGTTCTGGGCATATCGTTGGCTGGTGTAGGTGCCCTGCCGACCGCACAAGAGGTCTATTGCAGCAAATAAAGAATCAGTGTCCAGAGGAGGAGGCAGGAATGATGGAAGCTTTTCGTGAACAGGTCAATCGCAGAATTAGGCATTTAGATAAATGTCCAGAATTCAGGCCATGTATGAATAGCGTTGAGGGTTTGTACAGGATCACCCCTTTACTTGGCTGCCTGCTCCGGTTGTTAGTGTTGGTTAATTAATGTTTTGATACTTATGTGTTCTGTAGGGTGGTTGTTCATGAATCTTCTCAATGTGGGGGCCAGGAATCCCGACTAACTCCTTTCTCATATTTCAGCAGGTTTTATAGGACCCTGGCTGGGATGCATGTTATTGTGCTTTATTAAAATGGCAAAATAAAGGTATAAAAAGAAACTGGCTCCAGAGTTCATGCTCATGCTAGTCAACCGTTCCTCAGAAATGTTTTCTGGAATTTAGTCTTTTATCAGTTTTGAAAAATAAAGTTGAGCTTGGATTCCTTTGACCATTCTTCAATCTGCAAGTCAAGTTCAAGATTACTGTTGCCTGATGGTAAAAAATTTAGCAAAATACACTACAGTGAAGGGGACTCGCTTATATGCTGCTAGAACTTTCATCCTTGCAGTCTTCTCTCTAACTGTTTGCCTGTTTACTAGTGCTAAAGTGCATGAGCGTCTCCCCTAAACATGTTAACATTGGTGTATACAAAATTGGCATATTTAATTTACTTGTAAGTCCCTTGTAAAGTGATATGCCATAGACCCAGGCCCTGTATATTAAATGCTACTAGTGGGCCTTCAGCACTGATAGTGGCACTCACTCAAGTCGCCTTTTAAACAGGTCTCAGGCTTACCACTGCAGAGCCTATGTGTGCAGGTTTACTGCCACTCCGAGTTGGCATTTAAAACCCTTTGGCAATTCTTAAACTCCCATTTTATTATTCACAAGTCACCACTAAGGTAGACCTATGTAGCCCATAGGGCGGGGTGCCGTGTAAGTAAAAGGTAGGACATGTACTTTTAAGTTTTGCATGTCCTGATAGTGAAACCCCATAAAATCGGTTTTCACTACTACGAGGCATACTCCTCTCATAGGTCATTTTTGGGAATTCCTTAGTACACTGTTTTATACAGTTGGAATGGTAATGATAAATACTCTTTACTTGGTAAAGTTTTATTTAAATTTACTGTTTTAGAAATGCTACTTTTAGAAAGTAGATATTTCTCTTCTCACACAGACCTGTGTGCCTGCAGCCTGTCTCCAATGCACATCTGGGGTGGATGAAAGTTACACTTTGTGCATGCCCTCTAGACTGCCACAAACACAGTAAGGTTAGGTGTGTCTGATTACTCATCTGCATTCTGATGGCACTTCCTGCGCAGGATGGGAGGGGCTGACTCTTACACCTCAATAGACAGCGCCCTGTCCCCAAACAAAAACTGATTACCCTTTACTGATAGTCCAGATCCATGGCTGGGAAGGACTTCTATACACTTATAAGAGGCTTGTTTGAAGTTACCCCCACTTCAAAACTACAACTGGGTATAAGTGCTGGGGCTCCCACCCTACCAGATCAGAATCATCTGGACTCTGTCAGAAGAACTGCTGTGCTGCATCAAGGATTGACCCTGCTGGACTGCTTACCTGGAAGACCTGCTTTTCCCTTGTGCTGCCAGGCTGCTCTCTGACTCTGCTGAGGAAAGCTGGACTCTGCCTTGCACTGAAGTGATCGCCTTAAGAGCCCTGTTGCATCGGAATTGCGCATCGCTGCAGCGGCAGTGTGGAAAGATCGACATATCCTTCATGTGCACAGAGAAACCTGGCACATCGCACTTTGAAACCAAGCATATCGGCTCGGTGCTTTGTCTACGGAAGCAACACATCGACACCCCTGTGGGACCGACATCAATGCATCGCTCGACTGTGCCCCACATCTTGCTGTTGCAATCAGGATAATGTACTTTGTTCATCCTGGCCTGTGTGGGTCCTGCTGCTAGTCTGCGCTTCATCGCAGTTGGCCCGAACTATTGACTTTGCCCTGGTCCAGTCAACCAGATAACCCCCATTGGCGCTTATAGCTTCTAAGTGCTAGAACTCTTTCTATTCTTTAAAAATTCATAACTCAGCATGTACCTACTGGATTTGTGTTGTTTTGGTCTTGATTTATTTATAAAATTATTGTTTACTTTTCTAAACTTGTGTGGAGTCTTTTTGTGGTATTCTCATTGTGTTATTGTGTGTGTGTGTGTGTGTGTGTGTGTGTGTTGCTCAAATACTTTACACAGTGCCTCTTTAGATACAACTTACTGCTCTGTGTCAAGCTACAAGAGGGTGAGCACAGGTTATCTTGTAGTGTATATCTAGCTTACCCTGACTAGAGTGGTGGTCCCTACTTGGACATGGCGCATACCTTTGTCAACTAGAGACCCCATTTCTAACAGATGCCAAAGGAAAAATAAAAATGTAAATAGGGAGGTGCCAGAGCCAGGGTAATAGTGTAGACACATTGGGGAAGATCTGCTTGGTGCCCTGACACTCATGTTTGTACATTTTCGAGATTCTCAGACAGATGGGTAGGATTCTGGTAAACTACAGTATACTACTCTCAGAAGTGTAGAAAACTAATGATACCTGGTGAGGTACTGGCACAGGGAGGGCCTCTATTCATCAGATTTTACAAGCTGAGCTACGTTTTGTAGGGAGGGTAACCAACTCAGTCCATGTCCATGTGTCTTTGTTTGGATACTTATCAGAGTTATGTGGTTGTCATAGTCAAAGGCTGCAGAGAAGTTAAGGAAGATGAGAAGACAGATCTCTCCATCGTTCAAATTGGGTAGGACAGGATCTGCAATTTGAAGAGTGGTTGTGATAATTTTACTCTTCTAGATGAAAAAGCATTTTTTGCTAGCCTTGGCCAGGAGAGAGAGGAGTTGATGAGGCTTTATTCATGTCATCTTTGTTTATCTTTAACAAAGATGTGGTTGTACTTGTTTACATGCTACTTGGGAACTCGTTGTTTCTGTGATATGTTATGGATTTTGAACCAGAGCAGACCCTATCTTGGGTCAACCGTTTCCACAAGGGAGACTGGAATGGACGCTGCCGTGTAGCTGGTAGTTTCAGGGATTGCATTTTGAAGTGTGCCACTGGGCTTGAAATTATAACAATAGTGGTGGTTGTAGTTAACCTGACAATTGTAGAAGATGACCTGCTACACCTTAAGAAAGTTTACAGAATTATACTTTGTAGGGTCACAGCTCAGTCGCACTCTGCTGTGCAGCCCTGCAACTACCTTTATCACTTTGTGATTTGTTTGGCATGCTTCCTACACAGAAAACAATCCAGATCCTCCTAATTTGGGCAGGTGATTTTCATGATGTCATGTGGTGCTTTCCATCAGAGGTGCTCAGTGGTGCTGGAGATGGGGTCACCCAAAGGACACAAGTGACTTAGGTCCCCATGTCCGGGACATGACATGACTAACAGTTGTTGGCAGCTGAGATTAACAGGCCATGTTACCAGTAAAACTGTAGTCTACTTGACTTGAACCCTTCATTAACTTCCTACAGTTTTGGGGAGGGGTAGGTGTCTGTGTGTATGTGATTCTCTGAGTGTGTGTGTTATGATTGAGGTGAGGGTCTCCTAATGTATGTGTCATCTCAGAACAGTCGGTTGCCAGGATAGACAGCACAGTGACAGTGTTAGTTCTCCTCCCATTTATATCCCTACGCTCCTGACCGCTCCCCCAGGCCCTGCCCAGGCCATAGCAACCAGGTTGTTGTGTGACTCATTCTGACTAAAACTCCCACCAACTGATCATTACAAAAAGTGCAAAATCTTTTATCTCACCTAACAATAGTTCATATAATGTATTTTAATGTTTGACTTATCAAGCTTGAACAAATGCGTAGAAGAAAGCATTATTGCAAATACCACAAGTCTCATTGCAAGTGTCAACAAAATGTCACACCTGGTCAGACGAGCTACTGAATTTTAAATGGGACTTTTTACACAGCTTTGGGAATTGCATACAACATGGATATTTTTGGAGCAGGCAAGGCTTCAGAAGACCATCCCAGCACACATTAGGTAATATGAGTCAATTGCAGTGGCGGCTGGCAGAGAATGGGGTGGGAGGCAAGGGGACAAAAAAAAACAAGCCACTTACCTTTTGCTGACTGGCGTTTCTCCTCCGCTTCGATCCCTTCCCATGCCACCTTCTCCTCAGTTTCGGCAGAAGCAGGAATCACACAGGCTCCCTTCCTAAGCCAATCACAAAGCTACAATGTAGCGTTGTGGTTGGTCTGTGCGGTGTGGCCGGCCAAACAGTGATGAGCACTTAAGGAGTGCAAACCAGTGGGTTGACACTCCTCCGCCTTAGCGGAGGATTCGCCCCTGGTCAACTGCAGACCCTAACGGGATGTGGGTGAATGAACATATTTATGAAGAGTGACATGGGCTTAAAATAGCGGTTGGGGAATGGGAGGGAGAGCGTTATTGCTGGATTTGATGAGTTGTCAGCCAGGGTGGACAGCGGAGACCAGTGCTTGAGACAGCACCAGTCAAGATAGGAGGCGGTGCACACTTCCTCTAAGAGGCACAATCGCAGAACAAGGGCACTGCAAAAAATAAAAAGCTGCGAAGGTGTTGTTGGGAGAAGTCACAGGGAGATTAAGTAAACTGGAAGGAGCGCCGTACACCAGGGAGCAGCAAAGACAAAAGGAAAAGTAGTGCACTCAAACAAAAACATATGGCTCATAGTTAAAGGATCCACAAAGCAGGAGTAGTAGCCAGGGAGGGAACAAACCTGCCACAAAGCCGGACAAATATACACTGTTCACCAACAAAAACAATGCAATTTGTAAAGGCAGACTAAGCAACCAATGAAAAAGCGGTGGGTTTGTCCGAACACCACAGAAGGAATACAGCATGCTTCGCAGATCAGCGCATGCGAGCTGTCTCTAGGCACGACCTAAAAAGGCTTTATCAATTAGGAATGCCTTTACATGGCTAATAAATGACAGCCTTTGCTGCAATGCCCCAGGCACCAAGATAAGATTAGTAATGTCTCTCCAACGCCACATGATGTGTCATTCAAACATCAGCTTTAAATACATTTTGGAAATTAAAACATTTTTCCTAAAACATGAGCTTGTGAGTACTGAAAGTATGCACATTACGTCTGAAATACAAGCTTTTCAAATGTTTATATACATATATCAATTGAACAAAGCAAACGCTTCTAACTTAGTAGGCTGAGCTGCACACAGAAAAGTTACTTATAGGAAGCTGAAGAGCTACCAGTAGATCGCCAGCTACTCGGTGGGGAAGCCTGTTATAAGGCATTTATTCTGTCTACTGTAACCAGTGCATGATAGGGGCTCTGAAAGCAAACTCTAGATGCCCTCGGCATTCAAATTAATATTATTATTAGTGTTTGAGTTTTATATAGCGCTAACTAGACCCGAAGGTATCAGAGCACTTTACATGTTATGTGACCACGTTTATAATAGGTACATGAGGGAATCCATAAGTCATACTTGAACAATACAGCCTTTAATGGCTATAAAGTCACACAAATATAACACAGAGAGACATATAGTCCCCTGCAAAGCCATAGTCAAAAACAAAAATTCAGCTTTAAAAGCAGGTCTTCCCTCCCACAAACAGTGATATCCACTTGCATGTATCTCTACTGTATCCTTCAGCTACTCGCCTTGCGCCATCTGCATCCTGTGTCTGTCTGTAACCCAGCACCCCCTTCTCAAGACAGCATTTGGTGCAGACCCGTAGAGTGTGTCAAGTCAATCCTGGCTTCCATCAGAGCTCCTTGTGAACAGACGCATTGATTGTAGTCCCGTATGGTGCATACAATCCCTGGTACATGTGGCAACTAGAAACCTGACACAGAACATCAGACTTTAAAATCCCAGACAACCTCGTAGCCCACAAAGACGCCATCCGCAAACACCATTACCTCATCAGGTCTGCCAAGAAGACCTCCTTAAAAGACTGCCTCGACAATAACGCACACAACAGCAAGGAGCTCTTCAACATCGTAAAGGAACTCTCCAACCCCAGCTCCAACAACAACCACATCCCGCCGTCGTAAGCCCTGTGCGACTCCCTTGCCACCTTCCTCCACCGCAAGATCGCTGACATCCACAACAGCTTCAACGCCTAGACAGCCCCAACAGACAGCAACACAACAGAACCTCCGCACACCATCGACCACGACCCCCTGCCAGCCTGGGCTAACGTGAACATAGATGACACCATCAAGACCATGAGCACAATCCACTCCTGCTCCCCGTCCGACTCTCTCCCGCACCACATCTTCAACAAAGCCAGAAGCTCTATCGCACCCCACCTGCGCAACGTCATCAATCTCTCCTTCGAGACCGCAACCTTCCCAGAGAACTGGAAACACGCCGAGATCAACACCCTACTCACAAAACCCAAGGCGAACTCGAGAAACCTCAAGAACTTCTGGTGCATCTCCCTGCTTCCGTTCCCAGCCAAGGTCATCGAGAAGATCGTCAACAGACAGCTAACCTGATATCTCCAAGAAAACAGCATCCTGGACCCATCCCAGTCAGGGTTCCGCAGCAACCACAGCACAGAGATTGCTCTCATCGCCGCCACCGACGACATCAGGACCCTGCTAGACAACGGTGAGACCGCGGCTCTCATCCTCCTGGACCTCTCCGCCGCCTTCGACACCGTCTGCCACCTCACACTACGCACACGCCTCCACGACACAGGGATCCGAGATAAGGCCCTGGAATGGACCACTTTCTTCCTCTCCTGCAGAACCCAGAGCGTCCGCCTCCCCCCCATTCTGATCCGAAGCCTCCAAGATCATCTGCGGCGTACCACAGGGATCATCCCTCAGTCCGACACTGTTCAACATCTACATGGCCACGCTCACACAAGTCACCCGACAGCACGACCTGAACATAATCTCCTACGCCGACGACACTCAACTGATCCTCTCCCTCACTAAGGACTCCCTCACAGCCAAATCCAACCTCCACGAAGGAATGAAGGCCGTCGCCGACTGGATGAAGATCAGCCGACTGAAGCTGAACTCGGACAAGACGGAGGTCCTTATCCTCTGCTCCAACCCTTCAGCCTGGGATGACTCCTGGTGGCCTACGGTACTGGGAGCAGCCCCGACACCCACCGACCACGCACGAAGCCTGGGAGTCATCCTCGACTCAACACTCTCCATGACCAAGCAAGTCAACGCAGTCTCCTCCTCCTGCTTCAACACCCTCCGCATGGTCCGCAAGATCTACAGGTGGATCCCAACAGATACAAGAAGAACAGTCACCCAGGCCTTCGTCAGTAGCAGACTTGACCAGGGAAACGCCCTCTACACGGGAGCCCCAGCCAAGCTCATCAAACGACTGCAACGCATTCAAAACGCCTCTGCATGCCTGATCCTCGACGTGCCACAACACAGCCACATCACCCCCCACCTGAGAAACCTGCACTGGCTTCCCGTCAACAAGAGGATTTCCTTCAAGCTCCTCCTCCACGCACACAAGGCACTCCACAAGACCGGCCCAGCCTACCTCAGCAGACGACTCTTCTTCTACATTCCCAACTGCCAGCTCCGTTCTGCCGACCTCGCCCTCGCCACCGTCCCTCGCATCCAAAGAACAACCACCAGCGGCAGATCCTTCTCCGACCTCGCCGCCAAGACTTGAAACACCCTCCCACTGAGCCTACGACAGAACCAAGACCTGCTGACCTTCAGAAGGCTACTCAAGACCTGGCTGTTCAACCAGTAGCGCACCCCCCTGGGTTTCCCCCAGCGCCTTGAGTAGTGCGATCTACAAATTCTTGATTGATTGATCGTCCTTGCGGCGACAACCTGGGCCAAGTGGCCGGAGCCAGTGCAACATGGGCATAGAGCTGCAGTTAACGTTTTTTGCTCCTCTGCCTCTTGATCTCTCTGAGATTGAGAGCCAGAGGGAGAACTGAAAGACTAACGAAAATGGCAGAATGTTCTGTTAATGACCTCTCCACACTGAAGTCAAACATTACAAATTGCATTGGTACCTGGAGCCGGAAGTGCATTAAGCCCCTAACTACAGTAGTGCTTTACTTAAAAAAAAAATTTAGTAAGGGAACATTGGTCTCTATAAACATAAGGAAAACATAACCAAAACAAGCGATCCTAATCGGATCAAGGTTCCTAATACACATTTTGGTGACCCCATCTAATCCATCAACTATACCCCTCTCACTCACACCCACTTTATACCTAGAGAGCTGACGAAGTTCCTCTTAAGTACATCAGTATTACTGTGTGTTCAAATTGGGTGTTAGGTGCAGAAATCAGATTTTAACTTGCGAAAACCAGGCATGCAAAACATCCACGGAGCAGTATTATCCCTGGTGTAGTCCTCTTCTGGCACAAACGACATGTGCACCTGAAATGGGAATTTTGCAGCAGGTGGAACAAGGTTATAAAAATATATCTAAACCTACTCCTCTTTGTGCTTCACATATACCCCTTTTGCAAATCAGTTATGTCCCCAGCTCAGGAGTCAGTAAATATTAATGAATTATACAAAACTTTATCACTCTGAAGGAGCCCGGTTCCACGTTCTAGATCTGCTCTGGAACCCCAGGCCGATGTCTCTTTTTGTCAGCATGAAAGAGTGGAGGGGAGGAAATTCGTTAGCCAATCAATCATTACAGTTCCAATGAACTATGACTCCGAAGAATCACAGACTCCCGACTAGGTTTGGTTAGTTAATTACAAAGCCAAGAACAGTTGAACGTACAAGCAACTCAAAATCATAGTGTGGAAATACATAGGAACAAATACAAAGCCGAACCTATGGGTGTAATTAAGACGGTGCAGCATGCACAGAATAATCAGTTCCAGAATCAGGATGCAGAAGATAATAGCACAACATCGAGATTCCCCTTCATTGGAGGTTTGTAGGTATAAAGCATTAGTCTGTTCATATGCTATCGCTAAGGTGACGTCCCTACTTAACATTTCCCCAAGGCAAGATCCATGAAGGCGTCAGCGTGTGCAGTCTTCCTAAGAAGTCTCTTCACGTTTTGTTGGGTCAAGTAGCATAAAGCTACAGACCTCGGTCTAAGATGCTCTCTCTCTCTCTCTCTCTCTCTCTCTCCCCCCCCCCAAAGCAAGGCTGTCCCTAATTTAGATGGTATCCCAAAATGCATTTAGGCATCACACCATCCGGTCAAGCCACCTCCTTGTAGGTAACTTTCCACGCGGCAGCGATGCTCCCAGGCCATGGCGAGATGACCTTGACTCCCAGGCTTAGATGAGAAAGTACTACAGTTCTTTATTATCAGTATTGCCTTTCAATGTATCCTCTCCTCCCTAAGCCTAACTCCTAAAACAAAGACATTATTCTAACTATCAAGGATGAATTCTCCACCTGCAACAGAAACGTAAGAATGAACAAATCCAACACGCACATGAAATTCGCTAGTAAGTCTAATGCGAGAGCTTCGAGGGGAAAAATACGATTCAGGCCTACAAAAATCGGTCAACATAAGAAATAGCAGAAGGCCTCATGAAATGACACATATAAAATAAACATTATTCCTGAGCACATCTAAAGTAACACATTACATAAAATCATCAATTATGTGAATACTTGTCAGCGACATGTCCGAATTCTGCCTATTAATGTTTTCAACTAATCACATGTAGTTGCAATGTAATTTTCCTCACATTTACATTGAAAATAATCCTAGAACATCACTTTTCACGTTATTACAGTTCACGTTCTTACGCCTTAAGTTAATGTAATAAAAGATTATATGTGGGTGCTGACTATCAATGATTATGATGCGCTCTAACAACTCTTAAACAGGAGAGGGAAGCCTCTTTTACACGTCGAAATGACTTTTTAGACTCGTAAAAAGTATTTTGTGCATTATCAAAAGCTCTTTTGCGTTCCGAAGACCTGTCATTTTGGTAGTGCTATATCTGCAACCACAAAAAGTCTTTGTACATCTAGCCCCTAGTCCTTGATTGATCAAATACTGTTATGAATGGTGAGCTAGGAAGTAACAATCTTACCTACATATTATCCAGTAACTAGACCAGTAAAGCGGGCCTCAAATTATTTTTGGGGCCAAGTCAAGCTTTGCGAATTGCTTCCTATCTGTTATTTTGGGTGATTTGGCTTAGGTGGTTAGAGATCACGGAAGTCAGGCACACCTCCTTTTCATTAAAAAAAAACTGCTGAAAACCTATATTTTTTCATCATAATCTTCAATTCACCTTCTCTTGTCTTAGGCTCAAGCACATATACATCATCCGGTGAAATTTGAACTTAACCACTAACTAATAATCTTTGACATAATATACTATATTCCAAATCTTGAGGGTGCATTGATATAAGTTTCAGGGGTAAGTGCTCAGTACTGCGGCTGCAAACCTGGTTTTAAATCGGATGCTCATCCCAAAGATGCTTTCAAGGAGTCAGAAAGTTGGTGGCCACTTGCCTTTATTTTCATTTAGGTCAGGGGTCTCCAAACCGGTCCTGGAGGGCCGGATCCATGCCAGAATTTTGGGATATCCCCATTGAGATACATGTAGTAATTTTAAAAATCTGGCATGGATCCTGCCCTCCAGGACCGGTTTGGAGACCCCTGATTTAGGTACTGGTGTCATGATGGCGTGTACTGTGCAGTTATCCAAGTGACCTGCATGTTCCAAAGCATTTTGTGGCCACTGTGTTAATTCCAAACCGTTTGATTGTCAGTGCACCAGAATGCCAGAGGTGGTGGAAGTGACATTATGCACTCTTTTCTCCCCGGTGACATCAGAGTTTGCCCTTAGCCCCCCCTCCCTCCCCCTCTCTTAGCCTCCCAACAGACTGCCAACCACCGCTGAATGGTATGGATTAAGACAAGGAGAAGAAACTACAGAGAATATAGATGCAGCTACCCGCGTAGCAGTAGCACTGGGTAACAGAGGTCATACCAAGGTGGTAGCTGTTAGCACTGGTGATCCCTGACTGACTCCCTTACAACCCTTCATCTCTTATACCAGTGAAGAATCTGCTTACCTCTCCCCCCCCCCCCCCCCCTCCCCGCTCTGTATGCATCTTAGTTGTGGTCCATCCGGAGAACAGGGCAACTGCAGCCCTGACGTAACCAGGCAACCAATGAAAACACAGCAGCTCATTTGTCTTTATTTGTCAGCCTTCTGACACAGTAACCATGATTAAGGTCTGCTCACAGGAACTGTGTCTGAGCAGTCGCATCTGCTTCGTCAGAGATATGAGCCTCAAGGCTACTGACACGTAATGCATTCCTAGATTCAGAGACATATTTGACATGTTTGGGTGTTGCTGTTCCTCAAAATGCATGGTGTATAAACACATATTCCACACGTGCCTACGTAACACAAAATAATTTCATGGCTCCCCGTGAAATAGGGGTTCATCATCATATTGACAGACACAAACCACTATCAAAAGCTTTACCACTAAACCTGGTAGCTCCAATCCCAGTCTTTGTCTATTTTTTTGACTGAACCTTGAAGAGAACAGCTTCAACAATCTCGCCATTCTACTGATATAATGTATTTTTATAATGCAAAAGGTGTATTTTATATAAGTCTACATTCGTAACTATATCATTATTTTCCGATCAGTTACTGGAGACAATCAAACAGTCTAGATCAGTATTTGACCTGCTGTTTTTAACAGGCCTTTCCCTGTCACTACTGTGAAACATTATAGTGTGGCGGTGATGCCACAGTGCCTTCTGCCATAGTGCCAGACAGTGTGAAATGTGGGTCAGTCAGCAGAGTTACACCTGCGGCTGAAACATATTAAAGGATAACTAATTCGCCAGCTGTTCTCTCAACTGATCAGGACATATTCACTGGAGGATGTCTATTTATTACAAGGCCTCTGCATAAAACAAAAAAGCGTGCGCATATTACCACGAATTCTGAACTATAGATATATTTGAAAGTGATTAGTTGTGTTTTCCCTACAAATTTCCACCTGCATAATGGTGTGTTTATTTTCACAGCAACGGCTCCGTTCATATTTTAAATATCTTAAACCACAGTCTCTCTTTCATATAAATGAGCACAAGAACGCGAATTTAAAGAGTGATGCGGGAAGGGTGGAATCATGTATTATAAGGAATAAAATGCCCCCTTCCTCGTACAAAGGTATAGTGGGTCACTTTGGAGTTCAGAATGCTTATCAAGATTATCTGCCTTCAGCCTTGTTCATCTATGTGGTCACGACCAGTTGGGCTGGTCAGTAACCTTCACTGGCTAATGCCTCCTCGCCGGCTAATCTAAAATCCTTGTGCCGGCTCCCTGCAGGTATTGCACTGTGCTGCATCTGATAATTCTTGTTTCTAACGCCGTCTCAGTGTCCAGTGCAATCATGCTGACCATGCGCAGGCACTTCTGCGCGGCTCTTGTCAACAGTGTGCAGAGCTGTTCCAAGGAATCCTGCCCTGGACAACCAAGGCACCCTACTCTTTCAGCTTCAGACACCCTAGTTTGTTCACAGCCATGGAACTTCTAAGTGACTTGTAATATCCTTGTAACATTTTATAGGTGTTACTTATTCCATATATAGAGGGATGGTAAGGCTTCAGTTCAGCGTTCTTCCTGAGGTCCCACATTTCTGAAACAGACAGAAAAGCCATCAGTTTGTTGGAACCACATAGGTGCCTTGTACAGTTTGGTAACAGGCTGCAAACTGGATCAATTATTTTTACTTTTGCAATTCATTCTAGTCTCAAGTAGCGCATGATCTTTTGGATTGGTCCCGCAAACTGGATTCTGCTTCAAGTGGACACGAGTGGCAGTGACTCTATCAAACTTTAGGTCTGTTCCAGTGGGCCACTTTGTCTGCATTCCTATCAGCTCAAAGCGCATTTGGCAAAAAAATGTAGGGCCCTCGTCCTGCCTGTTTGGGGAGTTGGGTTCCTCCTTCAACGGACACCTCATCCCTTCTAGTAACAAGGTTTTTGGGAAAGACGGCAATGTCTTTTAGTCGTTGCTGCTGCCACTGGATAGTATCATGGCTGGGGGTATGCACCGGCAGGTTCTGATCAACTCACTACTGTGGCCTTCTGCTTGGTTGCCCTGTGCTTTGCAGCCATGCCTACAGCCTTTGATGCTAACAAGCGGGCTGGTAGCTTTGCAACTCTGCCAAGTAGTTTGGCTTTAATGAAAGGAATGGATGGTACTTGTTGCATCATTATGCCTAGTCGTCAAGCATACCCCAGGAATCGTTGCAGGCCAGTAACGAACAATTCTTGTTGCAGCCATCTAGTGGAAAGAGAGAAAATAGCACTGATTGAGGTCCTGGAGAGAGAGAGACCAAACCTTGTCGCAAGAGAGTGACACCTACTAGTTGGACATGGTAAACTTGGGTTATAAGGGTTTGCTGTGCGTGAAAGCAGTGAGGCAGCCAGAGTTTTCAGGCAGACAAGAAAACGCTGCATCAGAGCCTGTTCCTGTCACGCCCCCCAGTTAGAGATGAGGTTGCGTATCAGTGGAGCAAAAATCTGTAGTGTTGCCACTTATCTTCTTGAAGAAAATTAGGTGGGAGATGAGCAGTCCTTCATGCTCCAGTCATGTTTTTCTTGAAATACCAATAACTTAGGATGAAGTTGATGAAATAGAATGGCACTGAGGGCATCAGGTACAGGTGGGTCTTGTGAGGAGAGCTGTCCTCACTGCAGACCTAATAATAATAATCTTTATTTGGATATAAAAAAATATCCTTAAAGAGAGCGCCAACCTCACTGCAGACCTGAAATCCTCCAGCGGCTTATTTATTTGAGGCCTGATAAACAACCGTTTTTTGCGGTCGCAAACGGGAAATTGCCCGTTTGCGACCGCAAAATGGGTCTACCCTAACTACAAACCCTATTGTGCAAGTTGGTAACATATTGCCGACTCGCAAAATAGAGTTTGCGACTCACTATTAGGAAGGGGCGTGCATGCCAAGGGGGTCTTTTCCTAATAGCGACTCGTACTTCAATGTAAGATTGTTTTGTGGCTGCAAAACACTCAAAGTTTACCACCCATTTGAAATCGGCGGTAAGCCACTCACAAACGGGAAGGGGTCCCCTGGGGACCCCTTCACCCCTTTGTGACTGGCATTGTAAATATTTTTTAAGAGCAGGCAGTGGTCCCACGGGCCACTGCCTACTCTTAAAAAATGAAACAGTAACGTTTAATTTTTCTTTTTTTAATGAATCCAGTTTTCCTTTAAGGAAAACGGGCTGTATTTAAATTATATATAACTGCTTTCTTGAAAAAAGTAGTGTTCATGCTCTCTGCTTCAAACAGCAACCAGGGTATGAGTAAGGTCTGCCTAAATGCGGAATTCATAAATCTAGACGGCACAACATGATGTTAATGTGCCACCTTAAAAATATACAAGGTAAAGGCTGAAGAGCTGAGGGCTGCTTTTAAAAACGAGCATTTTCCAAGACAGTAGATCTGGCCTTGGCACGTTTGCATGTTGGTCTGATGCTAACATTTTTTTTACTTTTTTTCCCAACAGATGTCACAAAAATAAAACTTTAAAAAAAATGCTGCAGCCAAAGATGTCAGCCATATACTTGCAATAAAAAAACAATGTAATTTAGGAAACATTAATCATCACATAAAATGTCAATGGGCAGTGCGGATGCTTACTAGCTGACCGGTGTAGTTGGAACTGGTGTAGAAACTCTTTTTATTTTTTAATGCACATCAGGAAAATATTATTCTTGTGGGCACAAAGAAAGGGTGTTATTGTATTGAGACACTGTCACACGAAGACTTAGCTTAAACACAGAAAGTTGACTAAAACAAAGCAAAGAGGATTTAGAATAGAAAAGGAAAAGAAAACATTGGCAAACTATAGTATTGTACCACCAGGTCTGTCACTAAAATTCACTTCTTTTTAGGTGGGAGAGCTCATGCGAGCACTTTTTTTTGGGGTGGATGAACACATGTGATCGGGTGTAGTGCCGTCGCTCACTGTGGGCTGACACATTGCCTCTTGTTGAGTGCTGTGGTTGGTGGAAGCCTAATGTGAACGACAGTTGAACAAACCACTGGATTAAGAGGGTCGATCCAAAGCACCGCTTTGTGTGTATTTTTCTATGTATTTTTACTTACAAGAGGCTGCCACGGGCTGCTAAAGTGAGTATTAATTAAATTATCATGGGGTTGAAATGTAAGTATAACAGCTCAGGTACTCAGCATCCCAGAATACCTGTCTGCAATAGTGCCCTGCACTATTCCATGAAAAGTATTGCACTACTGATGAAAAGTGCTAATACTCTTCCTTTCAAATTAAATAAGTGCGGTAACTTGGTACCTGAGACTACCAGCCCATTTAAAAGCACCGAAGAATCTAAAGAAACTTTTCAGGCAAGGTGAGTAAATTTAAAGGGTGTATAGATTGGTGAATGTCCTTAGTAGGTTGGAGACAGTCCGTAAATGTGGTACCACACTAGTGCAGTGCGATGAAGTTCATAATTATGTTTGTAATTTTTGGCCATGTTCCTGCAAACATCATGTTTTAATTATTTGATTCTGTATTGCACTGACTGGCTGCAGCTCGTTAAAATTTTAATTAACTGCACAATAAACGATTGATTGGTCAGGGGCTCGGTGAGCCCAACAAGGAGGGATTATTTACCAACTGACCAATGGATCACGGAATGGGCCACACAGGTGGTTCTTTGACACAACAGCCTGGTGCTCCTAATGCAAAGCACAAAACACAGTTGATGGACAAAATGTAGAACAATGTCATACATTCACCCCAGTACAAGGATCTGGGCCTAAATCCATCGTTTTTTTGCACTCCACACCACCCTGGGTCAGACACTGGCTATATGCAAATCAGCTCTGACCCTGTGCCTCATGGGAGCTCTGACCCTGTGCCTCATGGGAACAGTCCAGTCCGAACTACCAAGCCATGTCTTTCCCAGACCGGAATCAAGCATCCAAGGACCGGTTTCTGGCTATCAGCCTTCATCAGCCTGGATAGCTTCAATCCAGTGGTGTGGAGAGCCTGGGACTCACGTCTGAGTATACCCAGCACACTCGGGGTGAAAATTGCAAAAAACACAGTTGATGGACAGAATGTAGAACAATTCTGTCCATCAACTGTGTTTTTTGCAATTTTCAGACTCAGATGTGAGTCCCAGACTCTCCACACCACTGGAGTCAAGCTATCCAGGCTGATGAAGTCTGATAGCCAGAAACCGGTCCTTGGATGCTTGATTCCGGTCTGGGAAAGACATGGCTTGGTAGTTCGGACTGGGCTGTTCCCATGAGGCACAGGGTCAGAGCTGATTTGCATATAGCCAGTGTCTGATCCAGGGTGGTGTGGAGTGCAAAACAATGATGGATTAATGCCCAGATCCTTGTACTGGGGTGAATGTATGACATTGTTCTACATTCTGTCCATCAACTGTGTTTTTTGCAATTTTCACCCGAGTGTGCTGGGTATACTCAGACGTGAGTCCCAGGCTCTCCACACCACTGGAGTCAAGCTATCCAGGCTGATGAAGGCTGATAGCCAGAAACGGGTCCTTGGATGCTTGATTCCGGTCTGGTAAAGACATGGCTTGGTAGGTTGGACTGGACTGTTCCCATGAGGCACAGGGTCAGAGCTGATTTGCATATAGCCAGTGTCTAACCCAGGGTGGTGTGGAGTGTAAAAAAACGATGGATTTATGCCCAGATCCTTGTACTGGGGTGAATGTATGACATTGTTCTACATTCTGTCCATCAACTGTGTTTTTTGCAATTTTCACCCGAGTGTGCTGGGTATACTCAGACATGAGTCCCATGCTCTCCACACCACTGGAGTCAAGCTATCCAGGCTGATGAAGGCTGATAGCCAGAAACCGGTCCTTGGATGCTTGATTCCGGTCTGGGAAAGACATGGCTTGGTAGTTCGGACTGGACTGTTCCCATGAGGCACAGGGTCAGAGCTGATTTGCATATAGCCAGTGTCTAACCCAGGGTGGTGTGGAGTGCAAAAAAACGATGGATTTATGCCCAGATACTTGTACTGGGGTGAATGTATGACATTGTTCTACATTCTGTCCATCAACTGTGTTTTTGCCTAATGCAAAGCACATCATAAAACTTTACAAAGAAACCACTTCAAACTGCACCTCTAGGAGCGCACTAAGTAACTTTGTGGTGATATACGCCCAGGCTGAGATCCGTAAAAGGGTGCCACATCTACATATTAATATAAATTTAAACACAAAGAGCCAGATTCTGAAAGGAAAATTTGCAGATGTAGATTTCCTCATGTGTAAATCTACTGCTGCATCTAGGTACTATTGACCATTACCAAGTGAGAATTTACACCTAAGTATAGACTTACATGTCTGTGTTCCCTGATGAACACAGCAACAACAGGATTTACGAGTGTAAAGTTACTACAAGTAACTTCTCATGTTTATGTGGTGATGTCTGCAGAGCACTCCCTTTAGAAAAGTATAAGGGAAAAAATTAAACGTTATTATTCTTAAACAATAGTTAAACATAATTTAATATAAATATACAATTAATTAAAAATATTTCTTAAAAATCTAAATCTATTAAAATATAATGTAACAGTATATTAAATAATTCACAAATTAAAACATATTTTGTTTATGAATAATACGTTTGAAAAAAACATTTACAAATGTCCTAGCAGCAGAATTTTTTTTTGTTTATTTAATATGTATCAAATTATATTAAAATATGTATGTACAATTAATTCATTAAGTTTATAATTTAACAGAAGATAAAACGTTTATCGTAATTTTGTTTGTAAATAAGTTATATTACGTTTTGTTTTAAAATAATGAATTAATTGTTTAATAATTATATACGATAAAAAAATTATATATATTTTTAAAAGTCAAAATATTTTTTATTTATTAAAAAACAATTGTGGGGTGTTAAGGCCTTGCCATCATTCTTTTATATGGGTGTTATGCAGTACCTGTGAGTGGAATGTGTTGTGTTTTACTTGCTATAGAGCAGGACTGGGGTCTATTTACTACTGCTCAGTTACCTTTGGCTTGTAGAAACTTTGATAGCATACTTTGTGAACAGCACTGGGCTTACTCTTTTGTGGGTGGGTGTTTGTAGTAGCCTGTCCTTTCTGCTTTAAATTGAAATATAGAAGTGAAGGCACTCACTAATTAAAGTACCTGCTTCCTCCGGAAAAGTGCTGGTGCTCTTCCATTAAATGTATTGCAGCAGTGCTGAGAAGTGCAGGCACTCTACCTTTCAATTTAAAGAAATGCAGGTCCTCAGTACCGGACCACACCTGCCCATTTAAAGAACTGATTGTCCCTCACTAAACCTCTCCTTACATTTCACTAAACTGCTCACATTTTATAGTAAGTAGTCCACATTTTCCGGCGACCCCCCCTTTTCTCCCCCACATTTACAATTGAAACAAAGCCTTACAAATGTAAAAAATCTCTGCCACCTAGGTGAAGATCTTTGCACAGAAAAGATAGAAGAGGCATAGAACTCCAGTCACAAGTTAGTGAAAAGCTTGATTTGTGAGTGCTTTATGTACTACAAAATGCAATTTGTGAATAGTCCCTGTAGTTTTTCATCTCTAGGCACAGTACTACATACTTGTTTGAGAGAATAATGTTAGAGAACAATATCCTCAGACAGAAATATTGTGTTGTAGACATGTTTCTGTCAGACAGTGTTTTTGGTTAGGATACTCTACATGAAATTTAGGTTTGATATTGTAGAGACATTTCTTGAATTAATTCAGCCGGTGAAATGTTTCTTTGGTGGTTGAGAAAGACAGCGGGTCAGAGTTATGCTGTGGATTGGAGAATATGGTGGAAGCCAATGGTCACAGCTTTATTTTCTTTATGGTTCCTTCTGGCCATTCACTTTTCCCGAGTGGAAAATCTTTGTAAGTGAGCTGGTGTTTGAGGTCTCAGGCTTTGTGGTAGATTTCTGTGTCTCTATGTCATTGGCTGTGAGTGGAAAGATTGTTCAGTAGTCTGTGCGGTCAGCCCATGGAACATGGAAAGGTTAAGTAGTAAAGTGAAATACAATAGTTAAAGGGAACTATTCAAGTCTGACATGTTGCTCTTTCTTAGTGAGGAAGGACTTTGACTGGGGAGTGGGGGGATGGAGTGCTGGTAGACTAATTTAGCTTTTCTAGTTGAACAGTCTAAGTAGAGGACATTTATTTTTCAGCATGAGTGACAATTGGGCTTGGGTGAATGTTTCTTTTTAAGAGTGCACTCTTCTGTAAATTGTGACTATTGGGTTTCAGATGTTTTGCATACTTTTTTTTCTTACCCATTTATTTAATTTGTTTATATTGTCTTGAAGACAACTGCCCAATACATTGAGTAGGTATCTTGTATGACTTACGTGATATGTATATCTGTCACAGGTTGTGATATTACCTGTGGAAAGAATTTAACATTTTTGACCACACATTTTGATCGTTAATGAGGGTGCCATACTACACAGTGAGTAGGCCACTGGGAAGTCTGATAACAAATCCACACCAGTGCTCAAAATGAGAATAGTTTTCTTTGTTAGGTTGCAGAGACCCCATCCACATCAAGATCTCGGAGCAACTGACACAGAATCCGATGCTTGTCAGACTGCCCATCCGCCCCCGCAATCCAATTCTAGCTACCAAATGGGTGCTGTTCTTCTCTGACGCCCTCTCGGTGTTGGAGAAAGGCTGTCCGAGTCGGCGGTCTTTCAGCGGTCGGTCGGAATACAGGAGGCATGCATCGTAATCCGGCAGTCAGGACCGACTGCTTCCGACGAGACTGCAGTGGTCGGACCATCTCTGGCAAGACTGTGGAAGCCGGTGAAACCGGCATCATAATCAGGCCCATAATAATAGAGCACCACATCACATACCTCACCCAATATTAAATCAATAAATAAATGAAAAACTTCTTAACACATAACTAACCAAATTACCATATAGTTGTAACAAAAGATAAAAATAAAATTCAGTATACATATCAAGGCACATCCCATCCTTGTCGCCAAATGTGAAGTCCGATAAATCCACATGAGTGTTCAAAATGAGGATAATAATCGGTATTAAGTTTATTACGAGACACAAAACTGATTCCCTGGTTCCAGAGTTAGCAGCTCTGGCTGTTACGCCACACCCTCTAGGGAACCAGGTTTGCGTCTCTGCGTCGGCTTAACATCCTGTGATTCTGGGCAAATCACTTAGGCCCTGATTACCATTGCTACATTCCAATTAGAATGTGACGGCAGATAGTGCCGTCGAAAACTTCAATTTTCAATGGGAACTTGTGCGGCGGGCTGAAAACGCCGGCAGCACCATCTCCCATTGAAAAATTTAATTTTGCAAGCATCCCTGCGCCGAGTCCCTGCCACACAGTGCAGGGATGTAGAGGGAGCACCTTAGATGCTCTCCAGGGCAGTATGCGGTGGCCACAGAGGCCCCCAAAGACACTTTCTGACAGCAGTTCCATGTCAAGACCAACATGAAACTGCTGTGGGAAAGTGCCATCCTAATTCCGACGGCGTAAACGCCATCCTTAAGGGATTAATACATCAGAATTTCGGAACCACGTCGGAATCCCCCCGCAGGTTTAAACTCCGACCGCTGTCATCCGAAAACTCTGACCGCTGTGATCCGAATACGGCGGTCAGACTTTAAACCTACCATGTCGGGTGGGTAGTCTCTGCAGCGGTCGGAGACTTTCTGTCCGACATTGTAATCAGGCCCTTAATCTCACCATGCCTACCAAAACTGAATGCGTCCTTGAGTAATGTTAACTGGTGCTAATGTAAAGGCTCCAGTACCTACAGGTCCAGTTCGCGCTTTAAAAAACTGGGGGAAAAAGTAGACACAAGAATTAGAAAAGCACCCAATATAATTGTGGGCTGCACTCTCAGGTCAAGAGATTCTGTTGGAGGAAAATCAAAATGTCTGGCACTGCCTATAAAAACCATGGACAAAATTTAACTGTGAAAGTTTTCAGTTCAAACTGAAAAAAATGTAAAAGCCAAAGTGATTCCTGCATTATCTTCCCCCCTGCCTTCTGCAAGGTGAGTTCAGGAGCTGGCTGGCATTTCAGACGCATTGTAGGGCGGGAAAGTGTCAGGCCACCGGCAGCCATCTTTCCCCCTTCCTTATTATACCGCGACGAGACGGGGATTTCATATTTCTCTTGGCTTCGCTGACAGACTGCTCCGGGGCTCATTTATTGCTCTTCAGACCCGTCCCTTTTTATTGTCTGCCAGCTGCGGACAAGAGGATTGGCTATCAATCATTCCGGGTAAGTAATAAATCCTCGAGTACTCAGCCACAGACCCGGTGATGTTGACTGGCAGGCATTTCAGTTCACATCTCTATAGCTAATGGGGTCCACTGAGTTTGAGCATCTTCCATTAAACCCACGCAATGCACGCTACAGCATAAAAGGGGTGCAAGCCTAAAGGTGAGAAGCATCTAATTTGTAAATAAATTAAAAAGTATATGGCCCAGAGTTTTTCTTAGGAGCCTTGCACTGCCGAATGCCGGGGTTGCCAGAAACCAAGACTGACGAGTTTTGATCTCAGCTCATATCTCTTTCTTCCATCATTCTATACTTCATCTCTTTATGTGACCCTTTTGAGTTCTTTTTCTCCCCTCCCTTCTCCATTGTTACTGCTTTCCTATCTTTCTTTTCCTCCTTCTTTCTCCCTTTTCTGCCCTTCTCTTTCTTGCTCACAGTGTGAAAATAAAAAACAAGTCCCGATTCTCCAAAACTGTGTGCTGGTGCCCACCACCCGCTTTCACCATCACAGATGAAGCACTTAGCCCCGGCCACACTTGAAAGAATTTTAGTTCAGGATATTTGCTCCTTCATGCTTCTGTAAACATTTTTTACCTGACCATGTGTCTTTATCAGTCATCAAAGAATTGTGTTTGGTATTTACGCAAGTACAGGAATGTTGAAGTGCAGTCACATTCCATGGCACAAAAGACTGTAGTTGGGATGTTATGCGGATCCGACTGTAAGCCCCGTGCTCCGGAGTCAGCCGCTCTGGCTGCTGTGCCATATCTCTCCTGCTCCACATTTTGGGACTGTGTCAGTAGTTGGCAAGGTATGTGTTGCGAAGACCAGCCTCTTATAAGACTTATAAGAGGAGACTAGTAATGGATACTTTGGTACTGGGGGTTTATTGTCCTATGTGCGAACTTCATTGTTATTGGCAAAGAGATGATACGTTTTGCTCAGGTGGTGTAGTTTCAGGACCGAGGCAGGTGAGGTAATGTTAGTGTGAAGGATCAGCCCTTGTTGGTGGGTACTGTAGCTGCTGTCCCTCCCATAGTGACCCATTTAAGGAAATCAAATGGACAGAAATGAAACTTGAGACTTCTGTAGGGTAAGCGTCTTGTACAGATGAATCAGGGCCTCTCTAGGAATGGCACAAAGTAGGGTGGTGCTGGTGATATAGAAGTGTTGGATCTTCTCACAGCGTTGGATTGAAAGGGCTAATATCTTTCCTTAACAAAACCTTTCCTTTTTCTGGAAAGATGCATGAAAGTACAGGCAACAAGACAAACACTAGACGGTGCAGCCCCAAGGTAATGCAATATGAAGCCTGCATTGGGGAAGTGAGGGTTAGCGCCTTCACACTGGATGGTGTAGTATATGTATAATAATAATATTCCTCATTTGTAAAGCGCAAACCATCACCCGTTAGGGTCTCTAGGCGCTGGGGGCCATCGTGAAGATTAAGCAAGCTATTGCCCAGAGTCACATGGTGCTGGGCTAATACCGGCCCCGGGAATCAAACCGTGATCCCCAAATTCCGGAGTCAGTCATCCTGGCCGCGGCGCCACACCTCTACAAGCTGTTTTAATCTTACTGAATTTTAACCAAAGCTGAAATGTAAACTTAAATCCTTTATTCTTTTAAACGCCGTACCTTTTTATCTTTGCTTGTGACCATGATTCATTTAGGGTTGCGTCTCCGGTCCGCCGCGGCTATTCGTGCCGTTTGAGCGGAGAAACGCAACTCCTCCCTTAAGGGCCATACTCACTTCCTGCTGGTAGGGTCTTGGTCTAGTGCTTTTTCAGCCACTGTGTAATCAGAATGCTAAGCCGGAGACGCAGGGGGCCCGCCGAAGGCGCTCCAAAGGCAAGCCCGTCTGCGTCCGCACCGAGCACCAGAGATGCTGGCCGCTGCCTTACATACTCAAGTTATGACCTAAGGAGGTTAAATCAACCTTTAACTAATAATAGTGGAAGTTGCACACACTTTCTCCTAGAAAGGCTAGACTCAAATAGGCTACTGAAATCCAATAACTGTGGTTTTAGACTAAACAGTAGCCATTCTATACACAATCTGCACTGGAACAATGGGCCACGTAGGAGCTGTAACCCCAAGTGCAAACGAGTACCTCGGGCGCACTTAGAAACGTCAGATCATTGCATAAACACACATTAGATATTGCTGAGCTATTTGATGCTCAGGGCTTAAATCTGCTCTTTATTACTGAAACATGGGCCGACCAGGCATCAGGTCCGGACTTTTACACGGCAGTGCCTCTAGGCTACTCAGTCTTCATACACGACAGGAAGCACAAAATGGGTGGTGGTCTTGCTATTATGTATCAAGACACCTACTCAGCTGCATTTGAGACTATCCCCTCATCGGACTGTGAGCTATTATATTTTAGTTTCAAAATTGCCAATTGTTTCTCTCTCAAAGGAATGCTGGTATATCGTCCTCCAGGGGCAAAGAAAAATAAGTTCCTTGCATTTTTTTAACACTTTACTTGAAATCTGTGCGCTGGTGAACAACTTCACTATACTTGGTGATTTTAATTTTCATCTTGAGGCAGACACAGATGCAAATACAATCGCACTAATTGATACCATGACACTTGCCAGGCGAAATCAAAGGGTCAAAGGCCCTACACACTTGGTCGGACATACTCTGGATGGTATCTTTAATACTACTTGTAACAACAAGAGAGGAAGGGAAACAAAACGCTCCTATTCCCCTCGGGCGAAATCCAATAGAACAACAAAGGAGCGTCACAACAATCATGACTACAATAAGAGTAAGCAAGTAGCCTAGTTCACAGTCTAGGTTGACTGTTAAGGAAACCTTTTTAGGTTAATTTGAAAGCCCTCACTCACCAACCTGGTTGGTGACATGCTTCATCATCGGGCCCCACCAGGAGTGGCCGAATGCCACCCTAGTGTGCTGCAACGCCAGGTTACTGCGGAGCTGTTTTTTTGTGTGAAGTGATGAATAGAGTGAGTTTTAAAATGTCACAATTGAGTCAAAAAAAAGAATTTATTTGTTTTGCCAATTGGACAAGGATTAAAAACAGAAGTGTAGGATAAAGGACCAAAATTACCAGTCCGATATTATCCAGGTGTAAGGTCAACATGTTTCAGTCTATGTGAAATGGTATATCAGGCATTCGTCAAGACCAGTTTATTAAAAAATTAGTGTTGAACCCTGGAGGTATAGGCGCGCTAAGGCCCACCCTAGCCTAGGGTTGCTAGTGTTAAAAAGAAAAACACTGTATCAAGATTCCATCGTGTTAGAGTGGAACCGAGTTTATTCTGTGAGTCTAAGACAATCACATACAACAGACAAAACATAGACAAATGGGAGGGAGAGAGAGAACACAAGTTCAATTAGATATTGAAATGTCCGTTGTTGTTTGGCAAAAGACAACTTGCTCGAGTGCTAATATTGTGAGATTGTAGCCATATCCTGAACACGAGTGAGGTTAGAAGTGAACTCGTACTCATAAGGGATTTAACATTACCCTTGTGGAGATGCAGGGACAAAGGTCCCTACACAAGTCTCATAGCGTGATTATGCTAAAAAAATACAGGCAAAAGAGTGATCGTATGCCCATATAGTAGTTAAAACTATCACGTGATTATGTAATGAAAACGGACAGCAGAGCTGCTTAGTGTGCTTGGGCTAAATAGATAATCACAATAGATCAGAAATAAAAAACGTTCTTACAGGAGGCGCTTAAATGTAAAGCACAGTGGATCTCGGGAGGGGGTGGTAGCAAAATGGCACACCCTGTGGAAAAAAGGAAAGTAACAGGTATGAGCAAGAGAGCCTACAATCATGCAAAAGTACTTATCTTAGCTTGGTCGTACTCACGCCCTGTAAGCTAGGCACCCGCTTGGCACCTGCATAGCCTTCTTATGCCGGACCCCAGAGAACTAAGTGCTCATGGTGGACGGGGGAGATAAAGACAAAAAGGCTCGAAAACGTGCCAACACCGCTGGCGCGAATGATTAGTAGCACGCTACGTTGTGTCTCGCTTCAGCGTGATTGAATGGTGAAGCGACCTCGTGACTCAGCGGTAACCAATCGGACACCGAGAGGAGCGCTACCCAATCAGAAACTGGATAAAGAAACACGGTCGTGAGTCTCGCCTATCAGGGGCTCTGAGAGTGGGATGCCATGTCAATAGTAAAGGTTGGTATGGCAACCCTCGAGAATTCCTCAAGAGATTGTGTACGAAGAAATGCCTCCCGTGCAAAGACGAGCTTAATTGTGGAACTAGCACGTCTAGTTGTGAATATACAGAGGGACAACAAATGTCGAAACATTACGGTTATAGTGAAAAATTGTCAAGTTAAAAATTTCAAGCACGACCCAGTGGTGTGCTATTTATATACTGGAGTGCAAGAGGAAAGTGACCATTCAGACCTGATTTGCGCTAAAGGCGCATGCGCGTTCAAATGATTAGACCCCCTGATCTTGCTTGTAAACAAACAAAGAGACAGGAGTTGGAGCGATGAGATTATAGCGCATAGTTTGCGATCGTGTAACTGTAGTATCAATAATAACCTTGATTAGGGAGCGTCAATAAACACTAACCCTCACAGGCTTAGCACTGAAAAGAAATGGAAAGGACAGAAAAAGTATATTTATGTATATATCGACTAGCAGACATGAGAGCACATAGTGTAAAATTGCACATAGTTAATTATAGAGATGCAAGTAGTCAACTGGCCCGCAGCTTGGGGGTTAGGTGTGTAACACAGAACCCCAAGGGATATTATCATTTAGGCCATGTCTGTGAGTACCAAGGCGGTACACCCACCTTTGTTCTTGTTCAAAAAGAATCCTCTGAGTATTGTTCTTGTTGTCCACCTGTTCAATTACTGTCCACTGCATGTCATTGGTGGTATGGTTGTTCTGTAAGAAATGTTCACTCAGTTTGGTTGTGATGCGACCACATCTGATATTACTCCGATGTTCGCAGATTTTTTGTTTCACTTTGCATGTAGTCATACCGACATAACGCAACCTGCAAGGGCATTAGGTTATTAGGGACACCACATTTGTGGAGTTACAATTGGTATGCATCCTCTGGGTCCATACTTTATCTTGTTCAAGATTCAGAGTTTTGGTGTGTGATGTAAGATGACAAATGCTACAGTTGGAGTAAGGGTAATGTCCAGTTACTTTAGGTAACCCCCATGCATCCATGACAGATGTGATTCCTTTCATGGCGTTCATTATTGAACGTGTGTTGACCAAAGTGTCTCGTAAACTGCGGGTTTATAGTGTGTTTTCGTGACAAAATGCACATTATGTTTGGATATTACCACATCCAGAGAGACAACTTCCTCTCTGTCAACTGTATGGGTACATTTTAGATTAGGGTCCATGGTGTTAATCTAAAGAAGGAAGGCCTGGAGGGACTCAACTGTGCCTTGCCATACCACCAGCACATCATCAATATATCTCCTCCATAAGCCTACGGAAGAGATAAAAGTATCTTTAATAACCATGACGCCCTTGGGATTAAGCAAATCCTACCACAGTGCTGGACCAATCACAGTGCTATTATCTTTGAGCTCGAGAACCCGGTCAAGGGCCAATCAAGCCAAATTAATCAGTCAGCTGGATCATATCGGAACTGGGAACAGGTTGACAGAAACCAGCTCAACCCCCAGCTTACCCAAACACTTACAAAAGGTCCACAAGAACCTGAACAATTCTCCACTTGTTTTAATGAATGGCTCACAGCAACGGACAACCTGATAGCCCCCCTTAAAAAGTCCACAAGCAATAGGACTACCCCATCTGCCCCCTGGTTCACTGACACTCTTAAACATAAAAAACAGGAGTGCAGAAGACAGGAGAGTTGTTGGAGAAGTAATTATAACGAACAGGAATTGGGAAAATATAAACTCCTACTAGCTGACTATAGAAAAATCTGATCCTGTCAAAAAAAGCTACCTACTTCTCTAAGGAAATTAAGGAGGCAGAAAACTCCTCCAAAGAGCTCTTTCGGGTGGTGACTAAACTGTCTACTCCCCCCAATAGAAAGGGGAGCAACCATTCTCAGGAATTTTGTAACATCCTGGCCTAGCACTTTCAAAATAAAGTAAAGCAAATTTGCACCACCTTTGATAACGGGGCACATTCAAATTTTACAAATTATAACATTTCAAGGGTACCACATTCCAATTGCCCCATTCTTGCAGAATTTAGAGAAGTAACTTTTGTTGAGATAACGATTTTTATTTCTAAAATAAGATGAAGCTCTCCCTACAATCCTCTCCCATTTATAATATTCAAAAAAGCCCCCGAGGTACTTGGATCAAGATTAACTTCCATTTTTAAATCCATGTTTACAAAAGGTGTTTTTCCTTCTATATGGAAGAGAGCCTGGATATTACCTCTTTTAAAAAAAGCCAACCGTGATGCATTGGATCCAGGCAACTATAGGCCCATCTCTCACCTCCCAGTTCCAGCCAAACTGGCCGAAAAGGTTATGAATAACCAGCTGACTATATACCTACAAGAGCATGACCTGCTGGATGAGGCACAATTTGGATTCAGATCAGAGCACAGGACCGAAACAGCGCTGATAAAGGCCACTGATGAAATAAGAACAGTAATGGACATAGGGGGCGCTGCAGCCCTTGTGTTGCTTGACTTGTTGGTGGCCTTCGACACAGTAGATCATAAAACCTTGCTAAAAATGTTTTATTCTCTTGGCATCTCATTGGCATTGATATCCTCCTTTCTTGAGGATAGGACACAATTGGTGGCCTTAGGGAATTGACTTCTCCATCCTTCACACTTCCTTGTGGAGTTCCACAGGGTTCTTCCTTAAGTCCCACTCTTTTTAATGTTTATGTTTCGGAACTGGCATCCCTTATCAGATCTTTTGGGATGGCATTAACATCCTACACAGATGATACTCAAATTTTGGTAACCATTACCAAAAATACATCACCGCCAGTAAACAGGTTTAGGAACTGCATGACAGCAGTCAGCTCATGGATGAGCTCGCACTGTCTTAAGTTAAATTCCGGGGAAACCGAGGTGATTCTATTTGGTAAATTCTCCCCTTCATGGTCCCAGATTTGGTGGCCAAATGACTTGGGAACAGCACCTATCCCGGTTTCCAAAGTAAAAAACCTGGGTGTGATTATACACCAGAAACTGGACTTCGAAGCACAAGTTATTTCAGTTTCATCATCTAGTTTCTTCATGCTAAAAGCCATTAAGAAAATCCTACCTCTGATTCCCACAGAAAGCAGGAAAACGGTAGTCACATCCCTAGTCCTTTCCAGACTAGATTAATGTAATGGGCTATATCTCGGCATACCGATGAAACAACTTCAAAGGCTCCAAATGATCTAAAATGCGGCTGCTAGACTTCTCCTGGGGATTCCCAAATTCCAGTCAGTGAAAATCCATCTCCAAAGTCTGCACTGGCTGCCAATAAAAAAACCGGATCAAGTTTTAAACCCTGTGTATTACATACAAGGCACTTCATGGGCCGGCCTTCAGTTCCTGAGACGTTCATTGCATTGGTACTCCCCAAACAAATGTCTGAGATCACAAGGAGCAAAAGTGATACTTTCTCGGAGAGTTTTTAATTCATTCTGGGGTGGTAGACGATTTGTGGTGGGAGCCACCACGCTCTGGAACTCCCTCCCGTTTAACATCAGAAATCTTCCCTCTCTGTCCAGGAAGGCCATTAAGACTTGGCTGTTCACTGATTAATCCCTCTGCTTGCTTCTCGGTTTGCTAGCACCAAGACACCATTGGTAATCGTGCGCTGTATCAATTTATAACACAACATAACTATGTAAAAAGAAGCATTTAAAGTGCCAGGAAGGAGTAGAATGTCAGTACATTTCTAATCAGACTTAGACAATAATATAGCCATGAAGGATCATGTCCAAGAAGAGCATAAGATAGTGCATAGGACAGGGTTCCACAAGGGGTCAAGCCTTGACAAATTATTTGGGGGCATAACCACTTACTACGCAAATGCTTGACATTTAAATCCATTGTATATACATTTAACTTCTGGATATCCTTACAATGTGGCACAGATAAGCCCCTCATGGTTCACCTTGGGACAGCCCTCTTTTAGGAAATCCAAATGTGAAGTTATGGGCAAACAGTGTCAACAGCAGATTCTGGTTTCAGGGTCTGGTGGAAAGAGTATAATTGTGAAGGTAAAATTCGAAGTCTCAATCTTGCATAACAAAGGTAAGTGAAATACATTTTACAGACAAAGCATAGTGGGTCTTCTCAAGTGGAGTCCTAAGCTGTTAAAAAATTATTTCTAATTTCACCGGTGACACACACCCTTTAGTTCCAGTGCAGAGCCATGCCTTTCCTGGTTAATAGTTACAGGGTGTGCTGCACTTGAAAAGCGGGACATCTTGTGACTCGAGAGCAGCCCTTTTTTTGCGGTTGTTAGCCGAGAACCTTTGCTTAGTTTAAATCAAAAATCCTCTTCAACCTTCCCTTAAAAGCTTTCAACTTCAGTCTACTGCAAAGACAACGGGTCTCCATTTTGCCCCTCCTTACATCTAAGGTTACTTTCAAGTGCAGACAAGAGAAGAGGCAAGATGGAAAGACCCGGAGAATGGATGGAGTAAATATAGAAGGAATGTGGCAGGAGCTTGAGTGGTCAAATGGCTTTTTTACAAATCTGATTATCTTAACCAGATGCATTGTAGGTAGTAAGGTATCTAATCACATATGGAATATAGGAAAACAAAAAGTAATGGGGAACGAGTGCAGGAGAGGGCAAAAGGAAACCGGGGAGACTCTAAGGTCAAAGAAAGAGGGGCTGGGGCGAGGGCCATGAAAGGAATCAGTGCATGACAGGGTTGCATATCATGTTAAAATGGCCTTGAGATACTAAGGCTGCCCCAAAAGAAGTTCTTGAAGACTGCCTCTTCAATTTCTGCACTGTCTAAAGGTAGAGCTGTTGTCCAAGTGATGTAATTACATGAGCACCCATAAGAAAAAGTTACAGGAAAGGAGATCTGGAGCCAGCTACTAATTTTCCTAGGTGCTTGTGCCTATGAGAGGACAGTGAGAGGCATCAGGATTAGAGGAAGAGTTCACTCAGGGTGTGGGGAGCTTGGTCCTAGCTCTTGCCTAATGTAGTATAGCTGTGATTGGGCTTTTAGTTGTCAAGAAATGCATCTTAGGTTGCCCAGCTAGATGTTTCTTTGAGGTGTCTTTGATTTTAGTTGAGCAAGGACTAGAGTTCATGTGTGAAGAACACAGACCATGCAAGAGAACCTCGAGCAGCTCACCAAAGATGTAGGCCCGCGGTGTAGAGGATGATGCAGTGAGGATGAAGATCTTGGCAGGAAGAGATGCTGGATGCTGGAGCTTCTTGTAGCCTGAAGATCGCGGAACTACAGAGCTAACAAGCCTTGGCAATGGCAAGTCGACATGGTGCACAGGAGTTCTATTCCAGAGGTCCCGACGCAGGATACTGACGTCATACTTGCTGAGAGGACAGGTCAGGCCTTGAGGGAGTTGCAGAACCACCACCTATGTTGCTGAGCCTTTCGGAGTCCGTGGGACATCAGGAGCAGCAGACCGGTCAGCTTCGTTGCGGTGCCTGCAGATGCAGGGGAGTGACACTTCACTCCAGGGGAGATTACTTTGGGTATCTTTGCTGCTCACAGGTCTGGAGAGGAACCTGGATGAAGCACGGGCACAGTCGATGAAGAAGTCTGGCGGACCATCGAGACCAGGAGACTTGGTGCAGTCTCAGTTCCAGGTGAAGTCCAAAGTGCCCAGACGGTCGAAGTTGAAGTGGTTTTGAGTTAGCCACCCACAGGTAAGGTCTTAAGTATCCTAGGGAATGGGTTGAAATGGTTCAAGGGTCCCTCCCAGAGGAGGGGCTGGATAGAGGGGGTGGATATTCCCATGTCCTTTGTCGAGTTTTGTGCCAGAGCGGGAGCCAAGGGCTCCTTGAACTAGTTCTAACTAGAGTATGCAAGAAGGGCACCAAACATGCCTTCAAAGCAGTCTGGTGGCGCTGGCAAGCACCCCCACCCCAGCCCTATACACTGAGTCCTCTCTGGGAGGTGGTCACACCTCCCTGTGACAGGAAACCTATTGTTCTACCTTCACCTGCTCGAGACCAGCTTAGCAGCAGGAGGGCAGAATCGTGTCTGGGGTCGGCAGCAACACTAGCTTGCTGGCTGACCCTGGAAGGCTGTCACCTGGAACACTTGAGGGCTTCCAGAAGTAGCCCCCTGCTGCACGGAATCCTGCCTCCCAACACCAGTAACGGTGTTGGGGTATGATTCCAACATAATTGACACAAAACATGCCTAGGTTCGGCACAGCCAATATATAGATAGCCATTGCGTAATGACGCATGTCCACTATATGTATTAAAATGGCTGACCGCACTCACAAAGCCTGGAGAATCGACTCAAGGGTTTGTAGTGGGTATGCTGCTCCTGCAGGGCACCCTTACACTTATAACCTAGCATCCTGCCATCGGTATTTAAAGGCCTGTCCTAGGGGTGACTTGTAGGTTTTAAGTGCAGTGACCTCAAATATAAGGAAACTTATATCTGTCGTAAATGGCGCTAGCACCAGCGTACACAGGCTGTAATGGCAGGCCTCTGGTCACGGTTTGAGTGGTCTCTCATGGGTGACATAATACATGCTGCAGCCAATGGAAAGCCCTGGTGTACCTATGCCCTGGGTACCTAAGTACCATATACTAGGAACTTACATGGCTACAATACCAGTCAATTAGAAAGGTACCAACGTACTTACCACTTTCAAATTTTGGGAGGAAGCACAGTGACTGGGGTCCTGATTAGCAGGATCCCAGTCAGACTAGTCAGAAAACAGAATAACACCAGCAAAAAGTAAGGGATAACCATGAACGCAGATCCTACTTTCCTACAATAATGTTGTGCTTTCTCATAGGAGAAAACGTTCTCACTAAAAATAAATATTAATTGAGTTCATTGATATGCCATGGCTGTGTTTCATGTGCAGCAGTGACAGAATACACCCTGAGAAGGCAAGTAAGTCCCCCCTCCCCCCCACCCCCAATTAGGCGAAGCTGGAACTATTAATAACCATGCCAGATATATTTGGCTGTATTAGAATCCTTTAAAATAAGGCAATTTCTTTCCATTCTCCGCAAAATAGGTCCCTTTCGAATTCAGAGCACCAGTTGCTGGGTTACTATATATCTCTGTATGTCCTGCAGTACTATTGTGTGAGATCTGAATGAGCTGAGTAGAGAAAAGGTTCCAACTAAGTTGTTCTTTCCATAGATAGGGAGGAGATATAGTATGATGCGCTAGGATATTAAATGATTCAAAAGTCCAGCTGTCCACTGAGTAGGTGACCAGCTTGGTGAAACTAGAAAGGCTTGCCTTGTGAATATGTGATCAGCTACACGAACTGCCAAATCCCAAACGTTGAAAAGCAGGAAAGAAATATGGTTTTCTGCTGATTAAAACCATGCGTTGACCCATACACTGTGTATCAGAGTGTGCATCATCAATGACATTGGTTGCTAGGTATTTGCTTTGCTTCTTCAGTAGGTATGAACATGTCTGAAATTTCAATGCTTAATAATAACATTCAAGAAAGGGTCACTTACATTCCCTTTGATAGGAAATATTTGATTCCTTTATCCACAGGAGAACTCCTTCTGCAAGGGAAGATGGGCAGTAAAAGCCAAGCGCTCTGTTATTTCCACAAAACCTGCAGCTTGCATAAATTGCCTAGGGTCCAGTTGGCAGCTGGTGTGCTGGGTCTTCTAGTGTTCTGAAAACTTCACTCAGGGCAGACTACATCAGTCAGTGACCAAAGGCAACAAAGACCAGCAAAGGCTCTTGGCTCCGTCCAGTCAAGAATTCATAGTATCTGCTTGACCGCACTCGGATAGTGATTATCATTGCGACCACTACAAATAGTACTCTTATCTTCCTATCAGGAACAATTTGAACCACCAGGCCTTGACCAATTGAAATACCATACTGCTTGCCAACATACCTGGACATGCAGCACATGCATAGCGTTGCAGCTAAACATGTAACCATGCATGCAACTTTTGGCCTCAGTGTCACAGTCTTGGCGATGTTCCCTTGATACAATTTTCTTGACCATCCATTAGGGCAATGCCCTTTCCACACTTTGTCAATTAAATAATGTTCTACTGTGAGAAAAGATGTTAGTACGACTGGTGGGTACCTTATGCAGTTAGAAGCTAAGATCCGTTCCTCAAAACTGTCATCTGATTAGTCATACAAATCTACGGGGCCCAATTTCTTATTGAAAGTACCACTGTGGCATGACACGTCTGAGGCCTTGTTCTTTCCTAGCAGTATTTTAGGGTTTAATGCAAAAGTCACAATGGTTGTTTTGGGGAGGAGCAATGCATGCATGCTGGACTCTGAGGCAGTATTTTTTATTTTGTTTGTTTTTTTGCTGTCCTCTAAGAGTTTTACAGAGAGATGAAATGGGTGCCTGACATGCAGCCGAGGCATACAAGTAAACAACTCTGCTATGGTGCTTTAATTGTATTTTATTCACTTTGGGTAAGGGTGGGGATTGAAGGGCGCAAGAGAAATTATTTATAAATGTAGAGCTAAAAAGAGGCAAGTAAAATAGACTTAAGGTTAGGAAGAGAGAGGCAGCCAATTGCGTGTGGAGGAGATAAGTGCAATGAGTGAAAAAACACAAAGACAGGCAGGAACAGATAGAACAGACCAAAAAAAGTGAATATCAAAAAAGAGTAAAGTGGAAACCCAGAAAGAGAGAAGGACTGTTTGTGAAGAAGTCAAAAACAGATGACAGCCTTCAAACTTCAAAAGTGGGCTAGGCTTGCATAATATTACAGGTAGTACGCCCTGAGGATAACTAGTTGGCAAGTGTGTGAGTTGAGTTGTTAGTGGTGTGAGAAGAGAAAAGATAGGAGGCAGAGAATTGGGGGCTAGAGAAAGAGAAATGCAAATAAGAAGGTGATGGCATAGGATACAGCGAGAGAAGTCACACTATGAGAGATACTGAGGAGAAGTTAGCACCTGTACATAGGGAGAGGAAACCGGAGGAAAAACAGCAGAGGAAAGAAGGAGAGGGTGAGGTGGAAAGAAGGGTTGGAGGCCATGTGAATGTGAGATCAGGGGAAGGCACAGCACATACTGATTGAGACTGAAAGCAAATCAGGTGTAGGATAGCTAGAGAAGAGATGTAAATGAAATTAGAGTAATAAGAGGTGATCATGAAAAGGAGATATATGAAAGTTGTAAAATAGAGAGGAGATGGTAGACGATGAAAGGAATTTGAGAGAAGTGTTAATGGCAGAGAGAACTTGAGAGAGAGACAGCGAGAGAGGAGTGAAGAAGGGCTTTCCTGCCGCACAAATTGTAATAATTCCTTCAAGGCCGTTATTCGTAGGTCATTAGAACCTTCTTCATTCCCCCTTCCAACTTAGTGGTGGTGCCATAAAAAACAGCCTATGCAGATTGCCAGTATCTCCCTGATGCAGTAAGCAAATGCTCACAGAGATCTTAAAACAAGTGTGCACACCCTCAGGGGCGGGAGAGAAAGAGGAGGATAGTTGTTTCCCAGGATAGGCTGAAGGGGTCTTTACAAGATGGTAAAGCAAAACTGAGTCAAAGTGGGCAAACTGGCAGTTCTGCCCTTCTTTTGTTCTGCGTCTTTGGACAAATTGAAAACATGAGTTTCCATTGAGGTCAACAGCGCATCTTAATTATAATCTTACTAAACTAAAAACATGAATATGTTGACATTTATTTGGTACATGGGGTCATAACTGAGATGCCGGATGGCTCTGATACCAATCAACTCCTTTTAGTAAAACATCTTTACCTCAGCTAAGCAGATAGTTGGTGTCTACGCTCCAACCCTCTATCTCACTGTGTGTGTGTCTCTCTCTCTCTTTATGTGGGTTGTATGTGGCATGTAAGTGTTTGGCAATATAGGATGACTGTCCATTATTATACTGAAAATTGTGATGAACGTCTTTTGGCGCATCCTATTTAGGTGGACCCTTTTCCTGCTCAATCTGGAATTGGGGTCTGCGTTGTGATACATACTGTAATGGTTGCATGTCAATTGTGTTAACTTGAGCTGCAACACCTCAACTAGTAATGTACCAATTGACCATCTCATTGGGCTGCCAAAGGAGGCACCAAATTCTAACCAATTCACATATGATGAGTGTGATATCTGACACACTAGCAGTGCCCAGATTGGCTTAGTTTATTAACATATTGGAACGCCAACAATTTTGAAGAAAACCCCAAACATTTTAGGTCTTGCCTACAGAAAGCTTTGAGCTGTCTGTTGTTAAAACCCCTACTATTAAGGAGTTACAGTGGGCGTTATGCCAGCCCATTGCTTACCATCTCTTTGGTTTCTTGTCACTTTCAATTTCTTGCTTATTCAATGGCTTTTCATTGCTCTTTTTATGTTTCTCACTTCCCTGGAGTATAGCTTCTTTACCATCCTTTTAGTTGGATAACTTCAGAGAACTGCTTTTCATGTTTCGGCTCTATACAGCTAATGCACTGTCTCGAAGAGACATGTTGTATATATTTTGTGCGCTTCAGCTCACCCATAGGCTTCCCATTTGCTGACTCCCTCGTAGCTCTCATATTCTTTCTTCCCATTTGTTCATGGCATGCATGCGTCAAGCCTTTACCTTGTGTTTAGACCTCCTAGAAAGCATATACCAATTACTACTATCCATCTACTGCTCCCATTTTAACTGCTGTTTTAGGAACTACTTTTTAATTAGTTTACGAGCACTTCACACAAGCGTTCGTGTTTTCACTCGCTTGGAGCTCGGTTTGTAAATAGCCTTGTAAATGTTGTTCTTATCTCGTCATAATTTGATTTGGTCTCTTAATACTAGATGCCAGCCCCTAACTCTGATATTGGGGAATTGTTCCTGTTTTCTCTTCCTGCATTCAAGATCTAGGGTTCTCACCTTCCGGTCTTTAGCAGCAGAGCTGCCACTGAGCTGTTCACCCTGCCCGACATAATGCCACCCATGCATCTTATACTGTCCCTCAACACCTGATCTAAATCACACTTTAGTTAAGATCAAAACTAGGCACTATGTTACCTACAGGACACCCACGACAGAAACCCATGATTGCATATTTCTGTGCTGACATCTAAGCCGCGGATAGTGACATCTGTGAATCTTGGCAGCCATATTTGATTAGTGCTGATTCTTATTATTTCCAGAAAGATATGTGGACGCACCAACAGCTTTTGAAGACTTCCCCAGGAACTGTGACTTTGTACAGAGTAAAGCAAACTTTCTGAAAAATAGAATAAAGGAGGCTCGTGTATGTAAATTTACTTTAATAGACTTAGGACAAATATGCAGTGCATATTAATGTATGTTAAGCAGAACATTTATATATTCGATCAACATTTTGGAATGGTTGTTCTGTTTGTGATTTCACTGTGTTCTGCTAACATACGTAAATATCTGCTTCATCTACATGTGAAAGTATGACAGTCACATGCAAGCTTCCTGACGTCGTGACTGTCCTCTTCACACTGCAAATTGAGTCCAACTTTCATTTCCATTTCTCGGGCCTCGGCTAAGGTCAAGCAGTGTTGCTTTCCAGCTTATCAAGGGGACCATGCAATGGGCTGCTCTCGCAACACACAACCGCCGGGTGCTATGCTCTATTGTAAAGACAAATTCTTGTTTCTTTCAGCACTCAGTGAGTGAGCATGTGCATATTCTTCTCTTACGTTTCTCTGGTGCTTTTCTCCCCACAGATAACACTTGCTCTGTGCTGCTTCCGCCTCTTTCCACCCCAGGTTGTCAATGTTTTCTCCACATCAACTCTTTTTTTTTATTCCTGTCATACTTCTATGTTGCTCCCCACATACTTGATGTTGCTCACCCCACATTGATTTCTCCTCACCCTTGCCCTCATTGCTACCACTGCTCCTCCATTGCAATATTTTTGTTTCAGTTTTTGGGGGCGCATCAGCAGCCATTTGCTGCAGATGTTCCGTTTTCAAAAAAGACTTTTTGTGCACACATCATTTTTAAAAAAAAATCTTTTCATGTGGCATCTTCCATCTTGGAACAGTAAGTCATCATGCTATTTTAATTTTCTTTTCGTTTTTCTTTTCTTTTTTGATGATTCTGCAGGGCAACCACAAAAAGTATTGGCAAGGCCATTGGGTTCGAAAAAGTAAAGTCATCTTGGGCTAGTCTGTTATGGTCAAGAAATTCCTTTTCCTTGCTCTCAATGTTTTTGTCCTGATATTGCAAGGTTAGGCCCTCCCTGGCCTTTATTGGCTCCAGTTTCATCATTAATGTTTGTATGTTTTGCAGATCTCCTGGCACATATGCAGCTTGGCTTAGAAATGGCGCCCAAGCGTTCCACTTCGTGAGTCCGTACGGGAACAGTTCAAGTTTAATCCACAAGAGTGTCTCTGACTCCCAAGGACCTCATGGTTTTGCTTGGTGATGTGAGAGTTGAACTCTGGGTCTGGGACATCGAACCAACTTGTTATAGGACACTGCACAGCTAAAGACTGTCAAGAGTGGCAACATTAAAATCTGGGTCTGGGGCACCGAACCAACTGGTTATAGGACATTACACACATAGAGAGTGTCAAGAGAGGGAAACCAAAATGTGGTCTCAAATACTCTCCTTCTGTCTAGCGTCAAAAGTGTGTTACCCCATTAACTATTTTCTCATTCCTGAGTTTCTCAGACTGAATTCAAGGAATGAATGCTCTGGTAGGCAAATATTTCCAGAAAATTGTCCACCTGGTCAGTGGCTACAGCATACTTTGTATCCACCTCAAACGAGGAACTGTTCTGTTCAATGTGGGCTTTTCAGTCAATCACATGAGGTCAACTAGTTGCTGCCTTATTCATAGGGGCAGTGGTAGAATCACTTTCCCCTTCAGCCTTTATTCATACTTTTGAGTTGTGAGTCCTTTTTCAAATACACATGCCTACCATGGCTTGCTGGGTGCAAATAGTAAGTTATGGCCAAATATTTATGTGCCAATAAAGCTTCAATTGGGCTTGCAATCGGATCAGCGAAAATCCCTCCGTTACATGTGGATTCCAGCTTTGCAGACACACTTTAAACTCTAGATTATTGGTGTATCCAACGAAAATCTCTAGTGCACCATACCCTCTCTCCTGCCACCAACAAACTTGTCTACTGTGTCAATAAGCAGTTGGTATTACACTCATCTGCTAGTCCAGGTTAGTCATTAAGACGTAATTCCGACAGGAGCACTTCATTCTATGCTACTCAGTGTGTAATTGGAGCCGGTGGTTCCTTGTCACCTTTTGTGTGCTTCATGCACTGCCCTAAGTGGCATGGGTATGCCTAGACATGGGTCCCATGCTCACTGTGTCACTGGAACCAAGCTATACCCAGCTGATGAGCTAGGGCGAAACCAGTCCTGGGTTGCTTGTGTTCCTTTTTACGGAGGACCTGACTTGGGCAGTTTGGGTTGGACTGTTATCATGTGGAACAGGGTCAAGACTGATTTGCATATGGCTGAGTCCAAACTGAGGTCGCATGGTGAGCAAAATAACGATATGTTGTTGTGCTACCCAAAACTGTTGCTGTGATTGGACTTAGTACGAGCATCCTCCCATCCCCTTTTGTGCGCTTCAATATTTTGGTACCACATTCTTTTGGTCTTAAAAGCCTATTGAACCTGCATTCTTGTGACATGAAAGGGCTTCTAGATTACACTAGGAGCACACACAATCATATGATCCTGGAAAAAAGGTTTCAAACATCTCTCTTTCCAGTGGGTAGTGTGCTGTACACAAGAATGATACTCTGTGTGGTGGCTTCATTCTCAGACGTTATGATTATTGTAAGAAATTGGTTTGGGGTTGATTGGAGAGTGAGTCCTGGTCAAGCAGCCACCACAATCCTTGTCAGGGTAAGGCACAAGTAAACCCCAAATGAACCTGTGCTCAACCCCCTGGTAGCTTGGCACAGAATAGTCAGGCTTAACTAAGAGGCAATGTGTAAAGTTTTTCTGGAATGCTTCAAAATGTAACACAGTGAAAACTCATGACAAAAGAAGCCCACAACAGTATTAGAAAAATAGAGTGATTTTTATTAAATAAAATGGCTAAAACAACAAAAAATCCAATTAGTAGAACTGGAGCTATTGAATTTGAAAGGTTTTAGGGAAAGTAGCAGCAAAAAGTACAAAGGGCCAACCATGGATATCTGGTTGTGCCAGACCAGGTTCTGAGCTGGGATGGTGCAGTGAGCTAAAAAACGGTGATGGATCAAGCCCTGATCTGTTGACTGGGTACGAGTGTTCTGTTTAATTCAGATACTCTGTCCATCACCACCCCCTTTTCAGAATCGTTTTGTCCACCATAAGCGTGGAAGGGTATGCTCAGATGTGAGTCCCTTGCTCACTGCACCATCAGGATTCAAGCAAGCCGGGCCGAAGACGGCTATAATGCCAGAAACCGGTCCCCGGAAGCTTGTTTCCTTTCCAGTTTAAGAATTGGCTTGGTAGTTTGGTCTGCCCTGTTCCCATGATGCATTGGGCCAGGGACAGACTAATTTGCATGTAGCCAGGTTCTGAGCTGGGATGGTGCAGTGAGCTAAAAAACGGAGATGGATCAAGCCCTGATCTGTTGACTGGGTACGAGTATTCTGTTTAATTCAGATACTCTGTCCATCACCACCCCCTCTTCTGAATCGTTTGGTCCACCATAAGCGTGGAAGGGTATACTCAGATGTGAGTCCCTTGCTCACTGCACCATCAGGATTCAAGCAAGCCGGGCCGAAGACGGCTGTAATGCCAGAAACCAGTCCCCAGAAGCTTGTTTCCTTTCCAGTTTAAGAATTGGCTTGGTAGTTTGGTCTGCCCTGTTCCCATGATGCATTGGGCCAGGGACAGACTAATTTGCATGTTGCCAGGTTCTGAGCTGGGATGGTGCAGTGAGCTAAAAAACGATGATGGATCAAGCCCTGATCTGTTGACTGGGTACGAGTATTCTGTTTAATTCAGATACTCTGTCCATCACCACCCCCTCTTCTGAATCGTTTGGTCCACCATAAGCGTGGAAGGGTATACTCAGATGTGAGTCCCTTGCTCACTGCACCATCAGGATTCAAGCAAGCCGGGCCGAAGACGGCTGTAATGCCAGAAACCAGTCCCCAGAAGCTTGTTTCCTTTCCAGTTTAAGAATTGGCTTGGTAGTTTGGTCTGCCCTGTTCCCATGATGCATTGGGCCAGGGACAGACTAATTTGCATGTTGCCAGGTTCTGAGCTGGGATGGTGCAGTGAGCTAAAAAACGATGATGGATCAAGCCCTGATCTGTTGACTGGGTACGAGTGTTCTGTTTAATTCAGATACTCTGTCCATCACCACCCCCTTTTCTGAATCGTTTTGTCCACCATAAGCGTGGAAGGGTATACTCAGATGTGAGTCCCTTGCTCACTGCACCATCAGGATTCAAGCAAGCCGGGCCGAAGACGGCTATAATACCAGAAACCGGTCCCCAGAAGCTTGTTTCCTTTCCAGTATAAGAATTGGCTTGGTAGTTTGGTCTGCTCTGTTCCCATGATGCACTGGGCCAGGGACAGACTAATTTGCATGTAGCCAGGTTCTGAGCTGGGATGGTGCAGTGAGCTAAAAAACGGTGATGGATCAATCCCTGATCTGTTGACTGGGTATGAGTGTTCTGTTTAATTCAGATACTCTGTCCATCACCACCCCTTTTCTGAATCGTTTTGTCTACCATAAGCGTGGAAGGGTATACTCAGATGTGAGTCCCTTGCTCACTGCACCATCAGGATTCAAGCAAGCCGGGCCGAAGACGGCTGTAATGCCAGAAACCGGTCCCCGGAAGCTTGTTTCCTTTCCAGTATAAGAATTGGCTTGGTAGTTTGGTCTGGCCTGTTCCCATGATGCACTGGGCTAGGGACAGAATAATTTGCATGTAGCCAGGTTCTGAGCTGGGATGGTGCAGTGAGCTAAGAAACGGTGATGGATCAAGCCCTGATCTCTTGACTGGGTACGAGTGTTATGTTTAATTCATATACTCTGTCCATCACCACCCCCTTTTCTAGACCAGGACAAAGTCACAAATTCAGGCCAACCACGATAGAGCGCAGGCCAACCACAACAGTCCTTCTTCTTGGCAAAGTATCCACAGGTCTAGAGGTGTACTGAAGTGGTGGTGTCTTTATAATCCTACTTCACCATAAGTTAGGATTTTAAATTGGGATTTCAGAGACACCAAACTTGGACTGGTTATCTATTCCTGTTTGGAAGTTACACTTATAAAATGTAATAAGGCAACTCCAATGTTATCCTATGGGAATGATAGGTCTTGCAGTAGTGGAAATTGAATTTAAGAGTTTTTCACTGCCAGGACATGTCCTACTTTTTAAATATATGGCACCCAGCTCTCTCGGCTGTTCAGGGTCCACCCTAGGGGTGATCTACATATATTAAAAATGAAGGTTTGGGCCTGGCAGAAGGTTTGTTTTGCCAAGTCGAAATGGCAGTTTAAACTGCACACACAGGCTCTGCAATGACTAGGCCTGGGGCAGGTTTAAGGGGCTGCTTAAGTGGGTGGCACAACAATGCTGCAGGCCTACTAGTAGCATTTACAGGCCCTGGGTATATATAGTACCACTTTACTAGGGCCCTATAAGTAAATTAAATATGGCAATTGGTTATAAGCCAATATTACCATCATAAGAGGAGAGAACAGATGCACCTTAGCACTGCTTAGCAGTAGGAAAGTACTCAGGGATCTAAGGCCATCAAAAACAAGGTCAGACAAATGGAAAAAGACTGCAAAAAGTTCCTTTGCCTTCCACCCGAAGGGTGACCGGCATCTTCATTGAATTTGAATTTATGTAGGTAATCTGCAGGGCAGCTAGGTGGGCAACACCCAATACTCATGGAGTTGAAACCAAGGCAACATCATTGCTTTTCCAAAAGAACAGTCATGTTAAGGCATTCTACAAGGCAGCATGTGGGCTACATCCAATGCTTTTGGAGTTACATCTAAGTCATCTTTGGAGTTTTAGAAAAGCACCTTTCAGTTCAGGTATTCTGCAAGAGAGCCACTGGGGCACCATACTTATTCTGTTAAAGCTAAAGCATCCTCAGTGTTTACAAAAGCGTGTTTAGGCTTATGTAGTGGAGGTCCAGACATCATAAATAGTTTTCCAAAATCATGTTGCTAATGTGGTAGTCTGTACGATAGCCATGATGTACGATTACTCTAGTCATATTTAAGTGGGCGGAGCCTTAGTGTGTCAGTTCCCCTTCAAAAATTACTCATGTGCCTGGGAACAGTTGCCAGCATATGGAAGAAGGGATCTGTAGCCGTAAGAATATGAAGAAGTTAGCCACCAAAGCAACATCATATTCCTGTTCTTTTATTTGAATTGGTTGCCTTTCATATTCTCATGGCTACATATGCATTTCATTTTGCTAGATGTAGAAAAAACAAACTGTGAAAAGGGAGGTCAGATGGCAATGTTAAGGGTTAGGAAGACCTAACTAGTGGTGTGGTGATTGGTGGTGTATGTACAGGGGGGTTTAGTGGACTAACAGTACTTACATTACGTACGTGAGTAACATTCTTGTTTACACTGTTTCATTACATATATTATGATAGCTGTTCCACTGGCAAACAAGCATTAATCTCAAACACAGGAAAAACACAAAACATATCAAAACGGTCATTCCGAAAATGGCATCCTCTAATGCCAAGTTCTTATCACCACCAATTAAGAAGAAAAAAAATTCATGGGTAATGTTGAAACTGTGTTCTGACATCTCCTGCAAGTCAGAGCATTTGGTATTTCTGCAGGTCTTCCTTCCTTGATTCCTTCATTCTATCTGAGGCATCCTGAGTGAGGTGAGCTGTTTTCATTTTGTAAACAGTCTTGTGACGTGGTTGATACAGAGGTGACCATCTCATCTTCACCAAGTACTGCCTTCCACAGCAAGGACCTTTGCTTCATTTCAGATTATGACATCATGAGCACAAATGTGTGGTGATACGAGGGAGTGGCTGTAGATTGGTCCTGTTGGCTCTTGATGTGGTGGATGCTTTATTGATATAGTGGCAGGGGTCAGTGTTAAAGTTGTATACCCTAATTATGACATAAGGGGCTACTGATCTACTTGGATGTGCTATTGCTTTGATTAGTGATGCTAGTGATATGGTGGAATGGCTCATAGTTCAGTGGTGGCAAGGTGTTATTTTAGAGAACTTGCAGTGGTATGTACAATGCCTTTTGCTTTTATAGAAGGGTCTAGCAACATGCAACATTATGGAGAAGTGGGGAGGTAAAAGAACAGAAATGGAGAAGGAAATCAGCAAAGAGATGGTGCAAGAAGCCTAGTTATTCTCCATTGGAAACAGACACAGTGCTAATTATTAGAGGTAGGAAAATCTAAAAGCAATTGATGAGTCGAGGGACACCAGTGGGAAATGAGGCTGACCTCAAGGCATGACCTCACCATGCGGATCTTTCTTCATATGATGAAACCCAGGTAAGATGGTGGGGAATTTTGGTAAAAGAAAATAGCCACCCTGCTGGAAGGATGAGATGAAGGACCAGTGCAGGTGACAAAGGTAGGCAAGAGCGTGAAAGTGTAACACCAGCCCATATTTTGGGGGAGTTGCCAAATAAAAAAAAAGAAGTAGAAATACAAGTAAAAAATATACATTGGAAGAGTGTGAGATTAGAAGACTGTCAAAGTAAAAAATAAACAAAGGAATAATTAGAAAACTAACACAAAGTGGCAGACAGCTGGGTCATACAAGGACAATATACGACCATACGGAGTAAAACGAATGGAGAGACAGAGCGAGAGAGCGAAATAAATTGGAAACGGAAATTAAATTAGTGTGAAAAATTTTGTTGGGATCAGAAAGAGGATGAGGCAATAAACATAGATTGTAAAGCTGAGACCGACATATACAGAGTGTGAAACAGTCTGTGTATGACAGTGCCATATGTAAGTAATGCACAGCGAAGAGATCAAACAACCAAGGGTGGTCAGTGTTTGCTGGCATACTGAGAATGACGAGGACTAGATATCAGAGATGGAATAAGGTTTCATCAGAGGGAGCAGTGACATACACGAGACCTATGCAGGTCAGATTACAGATCCTTGAGTCACACACCTGTGTCTAAAAGTTATTTCAAAGGGGCCTTCCACCATAGTGAAATAAAGGGAAGAAAGAGTAAACATGCAAAAAAGCATGGTACCCCAAGGTTAAGGCTCAAACTTGAACCAAGAAGCCGGAGCTGACATTGAGTTAGAATGGCTTGAAGCTCAGTCTTAGAAGCACACTGAAAAACTTAATTTGGGCAACTTGGGGTTCAATTCTGGGCGAAAGGAAGGAGACACTCATTTCAGACTGCAAGCCTAAGAATTTTGAAGATATAAGAAGTTCATTCCAAGCTGCACAGAGTTACATTTAGGGATGATTGAGGAAACTGGGCCCTTAAAGGGGGCTGGGCACTACAAAGAAATCTCCAGTGGGGTTTGAGACCTCATCTCTGGTCAGAGAGATCCCGTACCTTTATTGTATGCCCTAATGATATTGTAAATAGTATATCGCATTACAGAATTAACCCATTCACTACATCAGTCAAACCACTACCTGGCATTGGTAGCAAAAGTAAGTTCATGTGGAATTAAGAATAGTAAATATGTGCATTTCACAACTATGTAGCGATAGGCGATGTAGTGGATGCAATATTTGTGTATGTCGATATTAACTTCAGTGATATAGTGATGTATAAACACGTAGACACAGGAGCTCTGGTGCTGAGAAATGGGTGGGCATCAACTGTCATGGAAAAGATGTGTTTCTGACTGAGATACATCATATGCGCAGTCTATATGTAGAAAATCCAACTAGTCTGTTGAGGCTCTTTTGTCAGCTGAGTTGGCCATTTTTTTTGACTTTGCCTTGCTCAGGACAGAAGGTATGCCATTATGATACTCTGCTAACCTCTGTCTGTAAATGAAGCATTCAAATTGTTCATGCTAATCCTTTTCAATGCCATCCTGTCTGATTTACATTAAAGTATGCCCCTGTGTGCTACTTGAACTAGAGTGTACTCACGGTTTTTAATTGGATCAAGGTAGGTGTTGCCGTCCCCATTCAAATCATCGTCTCTTCCCCACATGTCTTCTCATTGTGAACATTTTTTTAAAATGTATCTACAGGACGTCAAGTACCATAATGCATTGGGTTGTGAGTGGATGAAAGCTGACTTTGCCCTCTCAGAAACTATTCTCTGTGTTTTGTTAATTCATTACTCATGTTGATCTGAAGCCTGCCATGTTGTTTGTTATTTACATTAATATTTTTGATTGGATGAGTTGTAGGACCCACATTGTCCATGTAAAAAGCTTTACAGGGTACTGCAGAAGTGATTTAAGGTGTCTTTGTTGATTAATCTGAAACCAGACTTGCCTCTTAAACCCCTTGCACATTTCCACAGTCCATCATAACACTTCTCTAGAGGGATTCTCCTGCACTGTCCCATAGCAGTCTCAGTCCACCACTTTACTCTTTAGTATCTCTCTAGGCATTATGGTTTATCTCCCTTGCAAAGCTCTGCTAAAGCTACACAGTCCACATCACTAATTCTCAAAATAGTCCATTCTTCTCAACCACATCTCCACAAGTTTTTCAGTTACTCCTCTTCACACAGCTCTGCAAGTCCCACCGTACTGCTCCATCATATCACCAGGCATTATAAATCCGCATCTCTACCTTTGCCAGTCCCCCCCATTCCACTTCAGCATCTTTCCAAATGGTCCAACTTGCTCACAGACACAGCTGTTCCTGTACACCAATGTATGCTTTACTCCCTCACTGGGCATTGCGTCCTTCCTCCTCCTCGCAGCTGTGGAAATACACTATAGTCCTCTTCAGCAACTCCCCGAGTATTACAGCTGACCAACACAGCTCTGTTATTGTGCCATACCTTTCCATCATCTCCACATGCATTCAAACGTAGCTTCTCCACACATCTCAGCCTGTGCATCCCAACAACTCCCCAAGCTGCCATTTTCTGCTCATCCTCCCCACAATGCTAGGGCACCATTGCCCACCACTACATCTCTCAAGTATCACCAGTCAAGAATAAGAAATTCAGATCTCCCACAGCGCTCTTCCACCACAGAGTAGACTTGCATTTCCCATGCTGTCTAGATGTACCCTCAACCCAGATAGACACCTCTCACCTGACCCTATTTTGATGGTTTCGCCTTCCTAAAATGCCTTTCATACACTTTAGTGTATATACTCTGAGAACCTTTCTCAATGTCCCAAAAATATATAATCTCCATTGATTTCAACTGGCTCTCCTTCTAAAACCATTCAATTTCACCCTGTCATCAGAGACTCAAAAGGTTGAGAGGTATGTCAAGACCAACTAGATGTCTATATGGTAATGTGGATGGGTAGCCAGGCTCGAAGAGAAGACAGCTTCAGCTTTCCCTTATGTGACAGTGTTGACCTGCAAAAACTCCATCTTACTCTTCGTTTTGCCAAGGGGAACTGAGCATCAGTGGGACTCGCATAGCACTCATGATGAAGGTTACAACTTTGAGACTTGCATAGTTCAAAGTTCAATCTTTCATGGTGCATGTCTGGTTCACCCAACACTGAAATTTAAAATTGTCTACCATACCACTCTGGCAGATAAATTATACACCTTGGCAGGCCATAGACCTACGTTTGGGATGAGGAACAACATGTTCCTAAGCCATTTTGTGGCCGCATGGCCTATCACACAAGTCTTGGGTAGTGATTTAATTAAAGAAAACAGCCTTTAATCCTGTAAACATGTGCTCCATCACACTACTGAGCCCATACCATCCTAACAGCACATGACAAACCATTTAAGCTTTTCGCTCTATTTAAATTCAACTCTCATCGCTTTAAACCTGAATGTGGGCTGCTTAGGAGCTGTCCAGATAACCCACAACAGAAGATACCATATATAACAGCCTAGAGTCCTGGAGGCATACACTGTCATCAATCGTATGGCCAACCATAATAGTTATCTCCGTGGCATACACACTTCACTATACAAACCAAATACCTTCGTCCTCCCTCCACACCTCATGGCCTTCACCCAGTAATAGGTCATCATTTCATGAAGCAGGAATATTTACCTTCTTATAAGTATTTGCTGCTTTTAAAGGATGAAATACAAGATACACATCCAGAGTCCACAGTCACATCCTTTCCACATCTGCTGCTACCCTAGCTAGATACCACATACGCTGCAATCACATAGACTAAAACCCCCACTGTCCTTCAGAAGAGTGCACTGTGTCCCCCACCCCTACTTACACAGGGTGTACTTCTTTCAGAGGAGCTTGTCATCTCTGTGGGTGTGATCTCTTGGCTGACAGCGACATTAGCACTTGCATTTATTCACTGACCTAAATCCTGCTAATTCCCCTAAATCGGGTAAGGCATTTCCTGCAAGGGAAGATTTCCCCAATATCTCTTCTAACCTACACCCACTTAGGGATTCACAATGCTACCCTCTTCAACATCATAACATTTCAAAATAAGCACCTTCTTTTTGGGTGGGCCAACCAGTTGTATCACAAAATGAGAATGAGAGGTAGCAGAATTGACAGGGCACATTTAATGGTCTTTTCTGTCCTACCAGAGCAAATGTGGTACAGCTGAAGCTACTACCTGAGCAGCATTTGGAAGAGCTTGTGTTTTTTTCGCATGGCCACCCCTTTCCATTGCCATAGCTTCTGAGGGATTTAACAATTCGGATCTAAATTTTAGCACCGGTTGAAATTTTGTGAACTTCATTCTAACACACATTTTCCGTGCAAATAACTGTCTGTCTCGTCCTGTCTATGCTGTTCATACCCTCTATCCAGTAACCTTTAATTGGCTCCAACCCTAGGCTTGCTCTTACACAGTGGTAGCATTTGTGTACCTCTCCAAGACCTTTTTGAAATCTCCTTGCCATTTGCCATACCATGCCTGATTGAAGATGGATCAATGTGTGCAACTGCATTGACAAGTAGAGCATTCCAGAAGTGAGTGCACAAACACAAAGTGACTACACTAGGCATTTATGTCACTGCTATCACACAGACACTGCAATGGTTTGTACCTTCTGGACTTTGGCGCAAACAAATTTAAACTTTTGAGCCACGTATTAAAGTCATCACTAGGTTGAATTGGGGGTCTCCCACAGGTTGCATGTCTGGAAGGAAATTTCAAGCTTCTCTATCTATTTTCCTTAGTACTAACATTACATTTTCTACACCCACAAACCACCTGAGGACAGTCGTTGCCAACTAGCGTCTGTGAAGAGGGTATGGGTGAAACCTAGTAAGCACCTAATGCACGTCGACTAATAACAAATTTCTAAAAATGAAAAGAAAGCAATTTGAGAAGTATTTAAGGGCACAGGAACTTTCATCTTCATCCAGTATCACACCTCATTTATATCACCATGCAACATTCATTTCTGCTGGGTGGGTGTTAACATTATTTAAAAGAAAGTAACCAAAACACTACATCCAAAATCAAGTGTGCAATTTTATTGCTGTTTTACAGCTAAGAAAGCTCCAGACGGCACAGTCATTCCCAATGGGTATTGCGATTTCTGTCTAGGCGGCTCAAAGAAGACTGGCTGTCCAGAGGACCTCATCTCCTGCGCCGACTGTGGACGCTCTGGTAATGCTACACTCACTCGCCCTCCACTTGGAGGGTCTGAAGCACCACTAATAGGGAGCTCACCAGAGCTGTTGGGTTGGGAGGAGGTGAGCTAATGTAGTGGGTGCACCTGAGGTGTTCAAGGTGGAGAACAATATGGTGGGAGTGTGGGAGGGATGAGGGACATGCATGTTAAGCCTCTGGAAGGGGCTGTGATGATTTGTGATGTGCTCTAGATCCCAATGCATTCTGGTACTTGCATTCCTGTTTTTATGAAGCCAATCTTTACCCAATGGTGTCTCTTTCAGGTGAAATGAGTACACAGGAAATCAGAAAAATGTTCCCCTATTCCCCATACTGGTTTAGTTTGCCAGAGGGCTCTAGCCTACAGTCTTGGGCCCTTGGAGGGTATTCTCCTTTTAGATCTAGAGCAGTGCATCCAGAATTATGAGGATGGGCGTTCTTGAGTGGCAACTCTGGGTGTCTGGCACTCTCGCGGGATTATAAGTGTGTACGGAGAATCACCCTTTTTCTTCTTTCTATTGATTGTATGTTTCTTTTCAAAATTTTTTGTATATAATTGATTTTTTGGAAAAAGTATTGATGTTAGCTTTGAAGGTGTTTTGTTTTTGCAAAAAAAAAAATCACATTGAAGAATATGATGGTTGTTCCAGCCGTGTGGGTGTTTTGGTGTCCTCTAAGCCCAAGTGTTATTAGTACCTGCCCAATTAATTGTAACCTTGTTCGCTGGTTTTGCACATGTCTGATGTGGTGTGCAACACATTGATTTGTGGCTTAATATGGTAAGAAATTGAAAGGGCAACATATAGCAACTTGTCAGAAATGTACAGATGGTCCTTCGGATAGAAACGCTGAGTACACTTGAAATTTAAATTGACATGCATTTAACTGGATATTAGTTGGATGAACCACAGAAGGGAACAGGCAATTTTCTGTATAAGCCATGTGCCTGGTGGTTAGTCTGATAGGGTAATGGCTCTCCTAGGCAGTACACAGGTGTTATTTGGCTGTAACACAGTATGGGTGCGGTGCAAAGGGGTAGGGAGAACCACCCCTTTTCCTAAGATGTGGAAACCACTAACAGAAAAAGTTAACAGTCCCCTGTACACGCCCGAAGTTTACAAAACACGTTAGTGACAATATAAGAATGTTCTTGATCCATTGCTTGTTTAGTATCTTAATTTATTGTTCCTCTTGTGAGCAATTCCAATCAAATCCTTAGCCAACACGTGTTTCGCTGCGACCCAATACAGTAAACAGCATATGGGTAACATTTAGAATAGAGTAGGTATGATACAATTGGCAAACCCCCACGGTGGCATGGGATCCAAAAGAGTTTGGTTCATGTTACCTACTTGAACCTGTGGAAACCCATGCTGCTAAATAGAAACCACCGTAGCAGTCCATGATTGACTAGTTTGATAGTAATCCAGCAGTATAGGAACAAATCTTAAATAAAAGCATTGGTAATCATGTGGTATATCACTTGTGTAACTTAGTTTGAAAGAGAACATATGTGCTCAAACCTATTAAGTGACTTTTGTGGTTTGACAATGGTGACTGTTCTACAATTGATACAGGTGAAGGACACCCACTTAATGTTGCCTATCATTTACAAAGTTAATATAAAGAGGTAAGGTACCTATGCTCCTATAGTCACAGGTGGGAGTTTGCCAATGACTGTAATTGTCTCATACCTACTGTATTCTAAATGTATACCCATATGTTTTTTAGGCCCTGAAGAAGTCGCTGTTTACTGTATTGGGATGCGATGAAACACGTGTTGGCTAAGGCTTTGATTGAAATTGCTCACAATAGGAACAATAACTTGAGATATGAAACTAAGCAGGCAATTTTCGGATTGAAATTATCAGTAAGATGAGAGGGGATCCTCAAATGAAAGCCTCTTGTGGTATTAGCCAACCTACCAACATTTTCTTAAATACACTGTTTGGCATTCCAAAATCTTCATTCTAATAGCTTTTCTACTTGAGTTTGCTGTGCAGTCGCTACATAGTAAGGCTTCTTGAAGCTCCTCAAAGCTTTATCTTTTGCTTCCAGGGCTTGCATCCATTACTTTTTCCCCTTATCAGCCATAAACAGCAGCTATTCAGTAAACAACCCAGTGCACTAAAAACATACATGATATTTCCCAGTGAGGATGTTAAGGTTGGCCTTTATAAGTTCCATTTAAAAACTATCTCATAAGACATTGCTTCTTCTCTCTTTGAGAAGAGCCAGGCGGACTGCTTATATTGCTTGCAGAGACAGTCATACTCCTGAATTTACAAGAAGTGTTGGCACACCCAACACATTACTGCCTAAAAAACTCCATCTGTAATGTAGTACACTTGGTAAGCATTTGGGAACCATAGTTCAATATCATTTCATGGAGTAGCATTTTGGTTTTTTGCCTTGTTTCATAGTTCAGGTATTTGCAAATGAACCATACAGGCATGACCAGTTTTGTCAAATCATTAGCTAATGATACTTTATCACACTAAGGTATTGGTTGCTAAATATATTATTGCCGGGAAAATACTATGTCATTTGCTAGAAGAACCGAGAACTGACCCAAGTCCTTACCAGCTATGTTCAGAGCATTTACAAGGCCTCTGCCATAAAACTATATTTCATTGCTCTGCTCATAAAAATATTGACTGTCAACAGAATAGTGCCTAAAAAACTCAAGCAAGATATTGTCACACACATATACAAAGTAACTGGGGAAGGACTAGACACTCTCATCAACGTCTACTAATGAAGGAACTATCCTGTTTGGCTAAGATCCTTAAAATAATGATCGCTATTCAGCTGTCTTCCAATCTTCAGACTTTCCACCTCCGCTACGACAATGAGTTCAGCTTCCACACAAACCAGTGGAAATGTATCTAGGCAACATTTTGAAAAACTATTTTCTTCCTAGGACTGAGGTCATATCGGTGCCATCATTGTACTTACTTTCCCAAACCATCGACCATACTCAGTTTTGTTCTTGCCCACCCACAAATTTTGGGCTTTGCAGCACAGCGCACAGCTCGTACACATTATTTTCAGTTAAGCTTGGCACTTTGTGCTCCGAACAGATTCTGCCCCTTGTGGTATGCCCATACCTAGCTCCTTTGAGGGATCATTAAATCTTAATGAACATCATTTTACATGTATGATTGTGACACTCAGCAACACCTAAAACTGCAGGACCACTGCTGCACACAACAGCAAATTGGGCCCAGCATGGCAGAAAAAAACAAGATTGGATGTACCAAAACAAACTCTACCTTTCAAGGACAGAGATTCTCCGTGTGGCCATAACTGTCAATTCTGGCCTTCCCTTAATCAGGCCAAGTGGAGACCAGTCAGAACCTATGGGTCACACTCTGTTCCGAGCTGACCTTCATTCCCAAAGTAAAAAACATGTCAAATGCCTTTTTACCTACCACACAGAAATTTCCCCATGCTGTCCCTCCCCCAACAGATCGTCCTGGTCAATGCTCAGGCTGTATATCGACAGAACCAGTGTATTTCCATCTGCACTCGGCTACCTACCAAAACAGTCAGCCAACTACTAAGGGCTATGCATCAAGCTTCGTACCACATCCTCTCGAATGTGCCATTCTCACCACAGCGCCCTAGCACTGAGAACCCCAAGCTTGTTGCTAAGTATGGAACCACTCCCATTTGCAACAGTATACTATGGTCACAACGCTTTGCATGGATTAGCCTCAACTCACTATTAGTTCTTAAGGAAATGCGTTCTGATCAAATGCCCAAAGTCTGCATCCCTGAGTCTGCTTGCCATCCACCCTGGAATATGCAAGTTGCTCTGCGGAATATTCATCCTCTTTCAAAGCTCCACCCTTTTGAACTTCATACCCAATTGACTTAAACTTTAAAGGTTCTTCATACTCAGTGTACAGCTGAAAGCCCACCTGTTCTAAATAACCTCCACCAACACAGTATCGCCCCATGGCAAACCAAGCATGGATTTAGTTTTCCACCAATTTCGACACCACTTTCCCTTGAACACTTTCAAATTGCTATAAAGGGGCCCAAGAGCTATGTTCAAGCCCCAAAATAAATGTATTAAAATAAATTGTGGGACAAGAAGTCACATCAGTCTTTTAGCCATTGCCAGCATTCATGAGCAGCACAGCGGAACCGTAGCTCTTAAACGCGAATCCATTCCCATAAAAAACAAATTGAATGCCGTTCAAAGTAACATTGTGATAGATAGGCAGTTGCTGGAACTTTCCACAGCCTTTATATTACTGAACTATCAAAACATCTGAATCCTTTATCCTGAAGAGGGTCTCACACATTAATTATTATAGAGACCGAAACGTCGATGTTTCTCTGCTACTCGCCTGTGCAATAACAAGACTTTGCTTGTCATTATATATGTGATCCCTTCTCCAAGTGGCTTATCATTGGACTTTTTACCTTTTGCTAGAGTGGATCAGCACTGCCTGTGAACCTAATTATGGACTGTGCTATTTAGGACCATTATGGGTCACTCCGGTGTTGGGTGATTGACATTTTGAAACACCCTCCTTATTATGTGATTATATCTGTCATTTGTAATGTTTATTTGTTGTGTTGGTAAAACATTTGTGTTTTCCTGTACGCCCGGCTGTCAAGTCGTTCTTTTGCCTTCATCACTACATTTTTGCATTTAATATATGTTTCTTTAAAGTATTGCAATATTTATATGGCCTGAAGATTAATCCTTAAGCAATGCAGTGAATGATCCCCTTGTTAGCTCCTTTTTGTTCTGTACATTGGTAACAAGGCATGAAAGTGCACAGTCGCATGGCTCTTAGATCACAGCAAAAAAAAAACTGCGAATTAAGGTAAAGGCTTGCCAGGCATGCTTGCAATTAATTACAGGTTATTTTAACACTGCATGAAATTGGAAGCTTTCTCCAATGCTATATAATTGTTAGTAAATTAGCTTGCTCATACTGTTTCATTCCCAGTTATAATGCAAACGCATTCCTCGACAATGGTGGGTTCAGGTATACTTGCTTTTGTTGTGATCTTGGCTTTCGTTTATGTCTTTCTGAAAGCAGGTTTTGGGCAAATTATCAATTTTTGTATTTTTTATTCATGAAGTCTATAGGGACCCTCCCACTGCCTCTCGCCCAAAGTTATGTGTACAAAGACCCCCTTCTCCCTGAGCATTTTACATGATCTCAGGACACCTTCATCTCCTTGTTCTTGGGAATGGAATGCATGCTAAGGGTTCAGGAGTGAAAATGTCAAAAACTGTGGGATCATGACATGCGAACTTGGAAGGAAGGCATGAGAGAACTGATTAGTGCTCTTAAAAGGCCAGGGCCCACCATGGTTGGGCTCTGTTGTAGCCAAAAACATGCATATTGAACAAGGGCCCGTCATTCACCGGCTCAAGAAAAAAAATTCTCTACCTACCTGCATGTCACTTGCTAGTGCTGTAAATCAGTATCGCCAGAAGTCCCTTCTGTGAAAAGTGTCCTTGTCAAAATGTTTCATTGCTTTTGCCCCTGGGAAAAGTGCCATATAAACTGCTTAATAAATTATTCTGCTGCTTTTTAATATGCTTTGCTCAGTGAGATCCCATTTATAAATTAGTCAGAAACAAGTTGCTCATTACATAGGCCATATCCACACCCATTTTAGGACTCCACCATTTTTAGGTCTCATCTAGGCAGCACTTGTGCTGTCTCTTCAAGACATGCTGTATTCAGGTATGGCATTTTAGCTCTGCTCATTTTCCACCCATCTTTTCAATTGGCTCCTCTTACTGTCCTTTGTAAATTATCACTTTGGATTCGTGAATAGGCTTAGTAGTCCCTCCTTACTACCTCCCTCTCTTCTTTTGTTACCTCCCATGAGGTCAGCCCCTCTTACATTTGTCCTTACTCTCTAGGTTTTATAAACAGTTAGTGAGCTCTATTTAGTTAATGTCTTCCCGAAGCAGACACAACATGCTGCATGGGGGGCCACCGCATATCTTTTCAATGTATTTACTTTTGTATTAATCGCCGCATACCGCAATTTAGCTTTAAACATCTGAAGCTAAAGCGCTGCGTGCCACTATTACTACCAAAGTCAATAAATAGAAAAAAAGGCTGGCGAATGCTGCATTTGTTTTCCATTTATATACTTTTGTAGCAATGGCGGAAAATGGCGCTTTACTTTTAAACATCTTAAGCTAAAGCAATGGGTGCCACGATTGTTACAAAAGTAAATAAATTGAGTGGAAGAGGTGTGGCGCAGCGGCCAGGTTGCCTGATTCCGGACCATGGGGTTCATGGTTCGATCCCCGGCGCCGGCTACAGGTCAGCCCAGCACCATGTGACTCTGGGCAATAGCTCGCTTAATCTTCCCGAGGCCCCCCAGCGCCGGGAAACCACTTCGGAGGTAGCGGTGCGCTTTACAAATTCAAGGTTATTATTATTGAAACAAATTGGGGCGGCTGCTTGGCTTTTTTTTCCTATTTATTTACTTTTGTAGCAATCGTGGCATGCTACACTTTAGCTTTAAACATCTGAAGCTAAAGCGCAGCATGCCGCAATTGCTACAAAAGTAAATACATTTTAAAAAAAGGCTGGCGGCCACCGCATTTCTTTTCTATTAATTTACTTTTGTAGCAATCGCTGCACGCCGCCGTTTAGCTTTAAACATCTGAAGCTAAAGCGTGGCATTAGGCAAATGGCTTTGTAGTCTTTTCTTGTTCCTGCGCAGTTTTACATCTTCCTCCGTCATGCACGCCGGAATTATAGCATCATGGATTTCAGCAAGTTTGAGCAAGACAAAAACCACAACAACAGGCTAAGCTCTACTGTGCCTCCTGTGTGTGTCAGTGAGCCCTGTTGCTTGGGAATAAATAAGGCAGGCCTGGACCCGGTCCTGGGGATGAGTTGTATTCTTTATTATTGCAGGTTGCTGTACTTTATATGGCTAATAGAGGTCCATAGAGTCAACTCGTACCAGGTGAAGGTACTGACCCTTTCCTTGCTTCATGGATTTTCTTTTATTAGTTCTGCTACTCCTAGGATATTTTTTAAGGAACAAGAAATTCTAATAAACATTCTCATTTGCCACGCCAATAGCTCTAAATTTAACTAATGCAAAACGTATTGCATTGAAAATGCTTGTTTCATTCCACTTAAAGCCCTGGAAATGCTTGCATGAGCACAAACAAGAGAGTGAGGTGGAGGCTTGTTGGCGCAAAGGTATTTTTGAAACACAGTGTTAAAATAAGTCTATAATCTGTTTTAGATAACAGTTGAATGGGTCCAGGGAAAAAGAATCTCAATCTACATATGATCGGTTGTCAGTCCAGTGGTCAGCGGCGGGTTGAGGTGGAATGTCCTAGCATCCAACTAAAATGAAGATTCATTACAAGATACACTCAGCTCGTTCCCCCAAGCTCAACTTCTCTTATTTGGAGTCAGTGCAAACATTTGGGGAAAAATATCTGTTGAAATATTTTCAAGTTTCAGCTAGAAAGACAGAAAGACTAGGAAATATGTGGATACATCAGAGAAGACGAATATTAATGTTTCTTGAATGAATGCCAAAAATAATGAAAAAAGTACAACAATAAACAGTCACTATTTCCAGTTTCCTCTTTACAGAATGTTTCGAAAGGTAAACGGAAAAAATAATGCCTCTGCCCCACCCCCATCCCCTTCCCCCTCCCACCTTGCACATATTTTTCCAAAATTTCCCTTTGTGCGTTCTGATGGCAAGGTCCTCTTTCATGTTTCCTGTATAAGGATACTTGTTTTTCTCCTTTCGTGTTTCCAAAATGTGCAGTTAACTAAGACAGCTACATTTTCTACTGGAAAATCTAACGATTTGTACTCCTCCTGCCCATGATGCTCTTGTCCAGTTTCTACCAGTATTCTGGGGGCTAAAGAGAATATTTTAGATAAATGGAGGGAAGGGTCTAGATTTCGGTTTTAGCGCATCAATGGAAAATGTCTTCGACTCTCAGTTTCCTGGTATATGCATCTATAGAAGAGCTTTAAAACCCATTTGACTGCAATCCTTAGCAAAGTAGGATAGCTCGGTGGTTATTACTTCCCCGAACAACTGAGAGACGAAGCACTGAATTGTAATGCTGCTGTCTCATCCAATTGGTGTAATCGTTATGGAAATAGTAACTCACATCATCATCAGTTTACTTTATTTGGTTTAAAAGCACTATAAATGTTGCACACATATAGTCATTTAGCAATGACACTTCATACCAAATGTAAGTAAAATCTGTTATAATAAATGTAATTCAGGAACAAGTTACAGCAACATCTTCTCCCATAACCTAATAGCAGCACATAGACAAGCATTTCAATGCAATAGGTCTTGCATTTATGCATGTTTGGGCTATTGGCATTGTAAATGACACTGCCTTTGATGTATGTGTTGTTTATTAAAACATAAATAAAAGGCATTGTCATTTACAATGCCAATAGCTTGAACTCTCGTAAATGAGCGGCCTATTGCATTGCAAAAGCTTGTGTTTACAAGCGCTCCATGCCGCGCTTTCACATTAATAGAGGCCATGCCCCTTTCTTTAGATGCGCCGTGTCCACAGAAAGGTCCGCGGCTGCTATTAAAGTGAAGGTGCGGTATGGGGCGCTTTTACCCAAAAAAGCATTTGTATGACAATACAAGGAAAAGTTGCAGCCAACGCACCCACATGTACCATCCATTACCATAACTGTATACTGTAAGCTATTTAAATATCCTTGCCATGCAATAATTGTTGGTATCTTGGATGACTTTATCCTGGCAACATCGTCTCCTGTCCCTCACCAGCCTACCAGTTGGACATCAACAGCTAACAGCAGGGATGGCATTAATGCCGACCAACCCTGTCGGGCTCTCTTCTCTTTCAAATTGGCACTCTGACCAGAGGCCCAGCATTAAAATCAGATAAAACTGCACGTCATGCAAGTTGGCACCAACATTTAAACAGACAAAACAGTGCACAAGAACAGTGCACAACACGTACACCAATTGGGGAGATCAATGCATGTTTTGGTGATACATTTATTTAATCACTGTCTGTGTTATTTAGCGAAATTTGGGAAAATGATCAAATAAAATGTTGCTATATAGTATGTACCTAAGAAATGATGGTTCTTTGTCTCTTTCATGCTTCTGGGCTCTAAGATGTAGCTATGAACAACAGTGAGATCAGATGGCCACCCCGTAAAATCTCCTCTTTAATATTTTCCAAATGTGCTGGTACCTGGCTTAGATAGTCATGGGTCTTAAACTTAGAGTGACCAGACGTCCTGCATTTACAAGGGCATTCCCTTGATTTCAACGTATGTTCAAGGTCAGTGCTTTAAATGGGTAGGTACTGTCAGGTACTGAGTACTTACTCTTGTTTAATTTGAAAGGGAGAGTACCTGCACTTCTCAGCACTGCTGCAATGCATTGAATATAAAGTACCAGCCCTTCTCAGAAGCAAACCGGTACTCTAAATCAAGGGCATAGTGAACAACCCGCTGTACAAGCTTAAGTGGAGCTGCTTCTCAGGTATTCTAAATTGTTTTACGGCCTTTCTTATCATTTAACTTTGGCTCGCAGGCCATTGCAGGTCACAAATTTAAAACTAGTAAACTCAGCAAGAATAAGCTACAATTACAGAGCTGTGGGGTGGGGACCAAAAGAAAACCTAAAAGCAGTCTAAAACGGTGACAGGTAGAAAGACAAACTATTAAAATGACAAAACGAAAAAAAGTAAGAGACCAGTGGAGTGACACAGCGTGTAGGAAAGCAAGTAAATTACAAATAGCGAAGGAGGGAAAAAGAAAGCATAAAGGAAAGATGGTACACATTAACACATAAAGTAATGAAAAATGTGGAAAAGAAGACAAAGAAAGAAGAAAAGTAAGGATGTAAAGAAGGAAAGACTAAAAGATCACAGAAATAAAAAATAAAAATAAAAGGAAAGCAGAAAAATATAATGAAAGAGCAGAAGAAATGCGAGATGAAAGGACGGGTTATTGGCAGAAAGAAGAGAATGAAATGATTAACGAATGGACGAAATACAATAAGAAAAGATGCAAAGGTGTAGAACCAGCGTCAAGGAGAGTCAAAGCCAGCGGTGCAGGGGACACCTAGAATCTACGGGTTCTTCTTGCTTAAATCATACATTACCAAAGAGACCAAGACAACCAGCTGTGGAGGGAAGTAAGTTATTTATTAGCTCGAGCTAAGGACAGGGTCCCAGAATGGTACAAAGACAATTCTACGGAGAATGCTGCTTCAATCCGCAGCGCACACATACTTAAAGTAATAGCCACGCCCATTTGCACAATACATATTCCACATTTTGATAAGTTCCTCATCTGACAAGTTCTTCGTCAGTCTTGTGGTGCAATCATGGCCAGGGGACATCTCTTTCTGATTGCACAATATACACAGCTTTGTGCTTCCTTGCTCAATTGTGTGGTCACAGGGTGCAGCCTCGTGCTTCCTTGATCAGATGGTGTGGTCACGGGGCACAGCCTTGTGCTTCCTTGACCAGATGGTGTGGTCACAGGGCACAGGAGTTGGTCGTGACAGGCTGATTTACCAACAATGGACAGGATGTGGCTAAGTCTCTGACACAACTGGGGTGGTGAGGCACACAGGCAGCTTCTCTGAATCGGCTCGACCACAAGGAGGAAGGAGGGTTGAGCAAGCTTCAGCAGGGACGTGAAAAGCAATTCTTCACCAGGTTGCTGAGAGCATGGCAACACAAACTGGAGTCCCATGGGTCATTTTAATTACAGTTCAACAGTCCCTCCTTTTGCCATGCAGAGGCAACAATCAGTCGTCATCTAGGTCAATGTCCATCATCTCCTGGACCTCTTTCTCGATCATCATCATGGCATTGTGATGGTGTGAATTCACTTGTTTGTGTGCCAAAGAGGTGGCACAGAGCCTACACAGCGCGGGCATGCATTGGACACAGAGGCAGCAAGAGAACAATGCGGCTGCAAGGATTGCAATGAAAATCATTATCTTCCATCCCCACTGAGATGCAATGCTCTAAAACCAGCCTGTTAGGGACCATGAACCCTCATCCTGATGGATGTCGGAAGCAATCTTATGGAGCTTCTGGATTGCTTGATAAACTGTTGGTGCATTATCAGGGATGTAAATGCAGCAACTTGTTTTGATCAATGTGCAGACTCCTCCACGATCCGCCAGTATTATATCAAGCGCCAATCTGTTCTGTAAAGTCATGAGGCGGTCTGCTTGAAGTTCAGCAGTGATGTTTCTGAGGGCACCGGCAGTCGCGTGATGGTGGCCTCTACCACCCTGGTGAGATGTCGGAGATTGCGACTATTGACCGTAGGGCCCCAAAAGGGGAGGAACCCTTTAGCAAAGTCACCAAATTCTTGGCCAACTGTGTCTTCAATATCAACCACGCCTCTCTTCTGGATGTGGTGTTTTGCATCGGCTGTGTAGGTGGGGGGAGCAACCAAGCAATGTAACAGGTGCCTGCCCAAGACTTGGGCAGCCAGGTGTAGGCCTTGTTCCCACACACAAAATAGGTATTTAGTCAAGACACCAGAGCTGGGCGAGTCGAACCGTTGAGCTGAAGTGTGTAGGCACAGTCACTTTCTCCCACCCATACTGTTCCACTGCTCTTCATGCAGTATTGTCCGGGATGTGGGTAGGCAGGGAGGTCCCTGAGAGGTGGCAGTCTTTTCTTTCCCCCACCATTGTAGATGTTCGATGGATAAAAAGACCCATGATTGTTCTCATATTCATTTTTTTCTGCTGAATCTTTATCCATGCTTGGCCACTCCGCAGCCATGATGTGGAGGAATGCTTGTCTGCTACTGATTTTCCCCAGGGATTGTGTGGATGTGTCACCTGAATAGAATGCATCAAAGAACACAGTGTACCAGCCGTAGGCCGAACCAGCTCGAGAAAAAGGAGCAGGAATCAGTGACATCCCAGTGCTTGCAGTATGGGGCAGCAACCCACAAACCCAACAGTTTATTTTGTTCACCACAAGCTGGTGCTGGTGTAACATTTGAACGAAAGTGTTGTTAAAGAAACCTGTCCTTCTGTTCTTCTCATGGGTGGGCAATGACACAAGTTGATGAGGTGATTCTGTAGAGGCAGGAGGCTCAGGCGCTGCAAGGGCAGTGTGTATTACCCATCCAAGGCAGGCCAGTCCCAGTGAAATAGTCATTAGTATGATTAGACAGATCGAGTACCGGCCACGCATTGTCTTTATGTACTCTTGTTTCTTTATATCTTTGCTCTTCAAGCTTTCAGTGTTCATTTTGTTCATCGTCTGCTTCACTTGGTCTTCCCTAGTTGCTGCCTGTGATTGGTGGTTGCTTCACCGGTCAGTGATTCCGGTGGTCCTATTGGCAGGTTCCGGTCCGCTGTACCGGTTCCGGTCAAAAATGCTCTGCTGTATCACAGCCCTGCAGCGATTTGTCGGACCATGTCAGGCAGAGGGAGAGATCTTTGTCTCTTCAGTCCTTTTTTCTGGGTCGGAGGTTGTACCAGGTGGACCTGGGTGTTGTTTGATCAGGAAACAAAGGCTCTGGCTGTTGAGTGTCCCACAACCTCAGATGCGAAGGAACGGCAGATTGCAGGATGTCGTCATCCTCTCGTTCAGATGAAGCCCAGGCAATGTTGGCATCACTGAAGGGTACAAAGCGTGGGACTTTCTCACATTCGTTGTCTCCCAGGCCTTCCTTGACTCACAAGTTGTATGGTAGTGGTAGAGGCTCCTTCTTGCAGTGCACTCCGTGAACCCAGTTTTGTCTTCCTGCCACCTTCACTGCAGACCTGGTGGCCAGCAACACTTGCTGGGGCGGCTTCCACCTCGGCTCCAAGTTCTTTGTTCTCTGGAAATTGCGGATGCAGACCCAGTCGCCTGGCTGGATGGTGTGACCAGGGCCCTCGGGTTTGGGTGGCAGGATATCTTGTACCTGACGATGAATGAGACGTAGGTTAGTGGTCAATTCATGTAAATAATCAATCAACAATGGGTATTCAATGTCAGAGTACTTCTTTGGGCGGGGTACTCCCCAAATATTTGCTGACCGACCAAACACTATTTCGTACGGAGATAGTCCGGTACGAGAATGTAGTTGATAGGAGGACAAGGGGCAGGGCATCCGGCCAAGACAGTCCTGTGTCAGCCTGGATCTTTGCCATTTTTAATTTCAGTGTTACATTATGGCGCTCAACCAAACCTGCTGACTGGGGGTGATTGGCGGCATGGAATTTCTGTCTGATCCTCATCCCTACACACTTTCTTCATTATTTCCCCTGTAAAGTGACTTCTTTTGTCGCTCTAGATAATTCTGGGCATCCCAAATCTGGGAAAAAATGTCTTCAACAGTATTTTGGCAGTGCTTATAGCAGTGTTGTCCTTAAGGGGGTAGGCTTTGATCCACATACTAAAGGCACACACAACTACCAGGACATATCGGAGATTGTTGCATCTTTCCATCTGTACGTAATCTATTTGGAGCACTTCGAAGGGGTAAGATGGGGGTGCAAAATTCCCAGCAGGTGTTGATGTGCCTTTTCCCGGGTTATACATCAAACAAATCATGCAATTCCTGACTAACCTCTCAGCATACTTTGGAATATGTTTGTTTTGCCATACCGGAGCTAGCCATTTGCAAATACCTTTTGCACTAATGTGAGCTGGGCCATGAGCCATAGTGACCACTGGCAAAACATAGGCATCAAGTAACAACCATCGCTGTTGTTCAGACAGATCCGTCCAACAGCCATTCTCATTTAATAGGCCTGTTTGCTCTTCCCAGAGAGCCTTTTCCTCTCTAGTCGCCTCTGCCTGTATTTCCTTCACATTCTCAATAGTATCCTCATGCATCCCTTTCTCCGGTACCCAGTTTGAGGGGCCCGCTACATACATAACTAGGGGTGCCTAGCACCGGTGCGGGAACACAAGGCTGTTTTCAGTTCTTCAAATGCATGCTGGCACTCATTTGTCCAAGGGAGTGGGTGGGGAACATATTTAAGTGTGAGGGTCAATAAAGGTTTAATGAGTAAAGAAAAATTGGATATCCACTGGTGGCAGTAGGAGGTGATACCAATGAAAGCACGGACCTCTTTCTGTGTCTTTGGTGGGGGCATTTTACTGATTGTTTGTATTCGTTCAGGGGTGAGGCGGCGTCCCTCCTTCGACAGGAGATGACCTAAGTAGGTCACCTCATTTCGACAATATTGGAGTTTGGAGAGGGAAACTTTGTGATTGAACTGTGCCAGATGCAGGAGCAATTTCATTGTAGCTTTTTTATATAACGCCTCGGTGTCTGCCACTATAAGCAAATCATCAACGTACTGGAGTAGTGCTGTACCTTGAGGTAGGGACAGGGAATCAAGTTGGCCCTTGAGGGCCTGACTATAAATTGAAGGGCTCTCTGTATGCTCTCTGTGGTGTCGCCGTGGGCTGGCTTGAGGGGTCGTCTTGAAGGGGAGGGAGTAGCCCCTTCGGACGATCTGCAGCACCCACCTGTCCGAATTAACAGTGCGCCAGTGAGAGTGGTGATGGCGAACCCTGCCCCCCACTGGCGTCACATGGGCCGAAAAGCACAGACTAAGAGGGTTTTGAGGCGGATACTGCGGGGGAGGGTGTGGACTGGCCTCGCCGTTGTCCCCGACCGCCTCCACGGCGAATTCCGCGGCCGCCACCGCGCCGGATGTTAGTCTGCGGCGTGTGGCTGGCAGCACGTGTGGGGGCGCCCCTTCCTTGGCCACGGCACCCATGGCGAAAGGCACCCGGTTGCTGGCGTGGGGCCGAGAGGCCTAAGGACTTGGCCGTAGCCCTGGAGTCCTTAAAGCGCTCAAGCGCATGGTCTGCCTTGTCGCCAAAAAGGCGACGGCCATCAAACGGCATGTCCATCAGTGTGTTTTGGACACCGGCCGAAAAGTTGGCGGACCTCAACCAGGCGTGGCGTCTAACCGCCACCGTCGTTGCCATCGCTCTACCTAGTGAGTCGGTGGTATCCAGCCCACACCGGATAGAATATTTGGCTGCATCCCGGCCCTCCACAAGGGCTTGGCCGAGTTTGGCCCGTACCTTCAACGGACACTCTGGCAGCACTTCAGCAACCGTATCCCACAGAGAGTGGGTGTAGCGGCCCAAGAGGCATGCGGTGTTGGAAGACCCCAGTCCCAGACTAAGGGAGGAGAAGATCTTTTTACCGTACTGCTCGTACCTCTTGGATACCCTGTCCGGCGGAGCCGACGGGAATGCGGTCTGGGAATTGGATGCCTGGATGACCAGGCTCTCGGGGGTGGGGTGGGTGGACAGGAAACTTGGGTCGCCCGGGGCCGGGCGGTGGCGTCTGGCCACATTCCTATCTACGGGGAACCCGTAGCGGGCCTGGACTAAGTGCCCAAAAGAACGTTGGTCAAGGCCTGATTAAAGGGCAGCAGAGGCTCGGCCGAGCTTGACTGAGGTTTAAGGACCTCAGTGAGGAGGTTAGTCCTCACGGCTGCGATGGGGAGCTCAAGGCCTAAGGCCTTGGCTGCCCTCATCAACACCATACTGTAGGTTGCCCCCTCCTCCGAAGCCACGGTAGGAGGCGAGACAAAACCAGTGTCTGGTGAGGTGTCCAGACAACTGGCATCCCCAAGTCCAACTGTCCAGTCCTCTTGATACTGACACTCTCTGGTCAGAGGGGCCTCAGACCCCTCCCAATACTCCTCATCACCCATCTCCTGATAATCAGGGTTGTCAATTGATGGGGCCGGTTCATTGAAGTAAAACTCCCCAAGCGCCGTCGAGAGCGGCGCCCAGCGGCGCCGCTCTGACGCCGGAACTGGGTTGAGGGAGGCATCGGGGACGGCGCCGCCCGAGGACGGCGCCGGAGGTGACACCTGACGGACCGACGCCGGGGGGGTCGTAAGGTCCACCGGTGACGATCCAGATCCCGAAGGAGGGCCAGTGGGGTCCGGCGGCGCCGGGCCCGAAGGCGCCGGCGGCATCAGGACCGCGGGGCCCGAAGGCGCCAGCTGAGTCGGGGCCGAAGCCCCCGACCCGCTAGGGGCCCCAGACGGGTCTGCTGGGCCCGGAGGTGCCGCAGAGCCCGTCGGAGGAGAAAGTGACCTCATGGCCATGAGGAAGCGCTCGATTTCCTCCGGCGTCGCGTCTTGCCCAGGGACCGGAGGGTGTGGAGCTGGACGCGGCACCCTCGACTCCGACGGAGCCGAGTGGGCGGTGTCACCCGAATCCTCGGCCGCGTCGCGGGAGCGTCGGGGGGGAGTCAGAAGAGTGATGACGTCTCTTCGACTTCTTGTGTTTCTTACCTGAAGACGACTTCTTCCCGGAGGAGTGGTGCCGACTCTCGGAGCTGTGGTGGCTCTGACCCCGCGACCTGTCCCTCGACCTCCCGTGGGACCGGGACTTCTCGCGGCGCGGGGCCGACTGCCGGAGTTCGAGTCGCCTGCGGGACCGCTCCCGCCTGGCTTTCGAAGAGAGGGCCCGGCAGTCGGAGCAGGCCTTGTCGTCGTGGTCGACGCCTAGACTGAGTAGACACAGGTGGTGAGGATCCGTGACCGATATCGTGCAGTCGCAATCCTCGCAGTGCTTAAATCCAGGCATCCCTATGGCACCGATCGGAGTCGTACGACTTCGAAAAGATGATCAAAATGATCCAAAAAGGTTAGTCAAAAAGTGACTAGAAGTACTGCTTTTTCCAGATCTGCGCTTGCTGGCGCGGAAAAAAGAAGAACTGACGTCAGCACGCGGAGGCGGCGCCTAAGTACTCCGACGACGTCATCACGGCGCCCACGCCGCCGACGACGGACGCAGAGCCGCAGACGACGCCTACCGACGCGCAAGGGTACTGCTACGCAAATATTTCCGGATCCAGTCTGACGCCTGGGGATATTCTAAGGTAAGGAATCTATCACTAACTAATGTCTCTTACAGATATATTGTTACACAAGTAGTAACTTGTGCTTTTAGCTTAGTCCCAAGCTCTGGTAACAGATTGGATACAAATATATCCACAAACAGTCGCTGTCCCCCTTCTAAAGTCCTGTCCACTATAGTCGGTGAATGTGCTTTCGAATCGTGTGAAAAAGTCAGAGACACTTTCATCTTTCTTCTGCTTGCAAGCAGCTAATCTGTCCCAATTGATACGGTGAGGTGGCAACATCTTTTTCATGGCAGTAAGTATCTGGGCCGGAAGGGCTAAAATCATGGGATCGGGTTTCTCACCACCAGTTCGAGCTCTGTCAGCCTCCTCAAATTCCTTCCACGTATGGCCAAATTCTGTCTGATCATTATGGTGTATTTTGGACCGTACTTCAGTCGGTACTACCTGTCCCATTAATATATCTACATCTGCTAAAGTCATTACGCAAGATTGGAGTGTCTGAGTCAATTCCTTATAATAACCTGCTGGATTTTTACGCGGGTCAGGCAATTGGCTTTTAAGTTGGAGGACGTCAGACCTTTTCCAAGGGACATGGACCCACATTTGTCTAAAACCTGCCGGTGTGTCAGGGTTGCCATCTATGCCAACACGCGGTCTCTCCAAACAGGCTGTACCTCCCTCATTGGAAAACCCTTATTTAACGTAACACCAGATAAGGAGTCTCTGTAGGCTACTAACGTGATTAGATTGCATATTAGTGCTGGGCCCTGAATATCCCCTTTTTCAACCTTATGGCGAAGGTCAGACAGACCTGGGGTTGGACCTGATTCTACAAAATCCTCCCACATTTGGATCAGTATGTCACACATTGGAGAAGTGTGGCTCACTGGTTAGAGCAGGCAGACCCTGAAGCAGAGGTCAGATCCGGGACCAGGGTTCGATTCCCGACGCGGCAGGGTGTTGAGCTCAAATGTCCATGGACTCGATAATTCTCGCTTCGGTGCCTGACCTAATCATGGGTTCACACTCTGCAACTCTGGGCATTAAGCTTGCTTAATCTCCACAACGGCCCCCCCGCGGCGGGATGCCTGGCTTTCACCTTGGGGATTCCCTGTAGGGGCTATCTCACAGGGAAAAACCAGGACGGGTTCCCAAGGCAAGCGTGGAGATACCCCTTCGGGGGTCGATTCTGGCGCTATATAAGAAATATAATAATAATAATAATAATTTCACAAAAAATGTCAATCTGTTGAATGCGTGTCCACTGATCCATTGTCATCCATATAGCCTGAGCGGTGTACATAGTGTTATTTTCCATCCACATACGAGCTTGTTGACTCATAGCGAGTTGTTCCTGTGTACTACCTATCAGTCTGCGCAAGGTGCGTCGTCTGGAAGTGGGTGGTCTATGCGGAGTTACATAAGGGATATAATCACAGACCACTGACCATGCATTCACTAATAGCCCTGCACTGGAGGAAGGTGTTGGATGACTGTCAACAAGAAATGGGTTAGTTGCAACGGGAGTTGAAGGCATATTAGGTTGGACAGGTACAGGACCAGTGGAAGGTGCAACAAGAGGAAAAGAAGGGTGGACTTGCATTGGTACAGTGGCCTGAACAGTCGGGGCGTTGGGAACAAGTGGCTGAGGAATCGGACAAACCAGGGCATGGGCATGGGCAACAACTGGAGCAGTAGCGGGGGTCAATTGGGCGGGATCAAGGGCCGGATACATGGCGGGAGAATAGGGTGGAGGGGTGTTCAACATGAAGGTCATGAGAGGGTCATCCTCCTTGTCCCGGGCCTTTTCGGGGACCTTTTATGTAATGTAACATTCATCTACCTGCATTCGATTTAATCTATCCTGTATTACTATACCTTCTTCTATTCTCTGATTATCATGATTCTGGGCTTTCCGAATCACACTCATACGCAATATTTTAGCTTCGTTTTTTTTTAGTTTGATTTCTTTCTGTTTGGACTCCTTGCACCAAACTCGAAAGGAATCAAACATCGCAGGTCTAGCTTTTCTTTGAAACAACTTTTTCTCTAAATTATCTAATACAGGAGGTTTAAAACTACTGTACATTGGCCATTGTAATTCAGCACTACCTTTTGTATATTTGTGCCAAAGTGAGGAAAACATAATCGGGCCAACACCATGTTTAGCATAGACTTCATGATTAGGGGTCCCCAAAGGAGAAATGTATACAATAACAACAACACCATTTCCGAAACTTACTAAATCCAGGCATCTCTAGACGTGTATCCTGGTTCCAAACATCAAAGGGTAAAATCTAATATTTGCAGCATACAACTGTACTTACCCTCTGGCTTCGGCTTTTGCAAAAGTCAAAACCTCCGCCCGATTTCTCTCCTTCCTTTCATCAGCAAACTGGCAGAGAAACACGTTAACACCAACCTTTCCAGCTTTATCGAGGTGACAGGGGGCCTGGACCAATCTCAATCTGGGTTCAGGCCCAACCACAGCACTGAATCGGCCCTTCTCTCTGTGACAGATCAGATCAAAATGTCACAAGATAGAGGTGGCTCCATGATTCTAGTGCTGTTGGACCTGTCCGCAGCCTTTGATACCGTGTCCCACAACATCCTTCTCAGCCGTTTGCAGGGAGTAGGAATTGGAGGCTTAGCATTATCATGGTTGGAGAGTTTCCTCTCCGGGAGATCGCAATCCATCAGCCTGGGCCCCTTTCGTTCCATCTCAAGGGTGCTCGCGAAGGGGGTGCCACAGGGCTCATGCCTTAGCCCTACATTGTTCAATGTTTATGTGGCCCCCCTTGCTGAGATTGTGCGGAAATATGGGTTCATACCGGTTTCCTACGCTGATGACACCCAGCTCCTCTACCCTTTCAGCTCCCTTGGCCCCAAAGTCAAGGAGAACTTTGCTGAGGGTATGAGGGCGGTGTCACACTGGATGGCGATGAACTGCCTCCAATGCAATGTAACAAAAACAGAGGTCATGCTCTTTGGCAAAGCAAGTATCCTTTGGTCCCCTGACTGGTGGCCAATAGATCTCGGCCCAGTACCTGCATCCAAACCTCATGTAAAAAACCTCGGGGTGAAGTTGGACCAAAAGCTGACCCTGAAGGAACACACCAACTACATCGCAGGATTGTGTTTCCACACCATTGGCCTACTTAGGCGTGTCTTCCCATATCTCCCTGCCACCTATAGAAAGACACTTGTACAGGCCTTGGTAACCAGTCGCCTGGACTACTGTAATGGCCTGCTGACATTAGCAAATGCAGATGCAGTAGGTCGTTTGCAGGTAGTCCAGAATACGGCAGCAAGACTGGTCATGGGTGCACCTGCCAGGACTCCCTCTAAGCCTTTGCTGAAAGAACTGCATTGGCTTCCCATACGGCAGCGCATCAACTTTAAAATCTGCTGCACGGTTCATAAATGCCTGTATGGAACAAGTCCTAAATATCTATCTCAATCCCTGGAATTGTATCAGCCCAGTAGGTCTCTCCGCTCAAGCAACCAAGCCCTTTTAAAACCCCCTGCTACAAAGAAATCTAGACAAGGAGACCGAGCCTTTTCCTCAGTTGGCCCTGCCCTGTGGAACAAACTTCCCATCGACCTAAGAACAACCACCAATTACTTGTCCTTCAGAAAGACTTTAAAAACCCTTCTCTACCAAGAAGCATTTCTGTCCATATAACTTCCCAGGATGCTCTACCTGATAACTCTACAGCTGGCAAAGCACGGAGATACCCTTACGGGATTGATTCCTGCGCTATAGAAGAAATTAAAATAAATGAAATAAAATAAATACCCAAAACCAAAATACAATTCACCAAAGTAGTGGGCCACTCCCACTCTTACCTGACCGTTAATCTTCCATCACACGGCAGGTGTCATGAAGGTCTCGATCTCCAAAAACTAGGAACCAGAACTGGGGCGTCAGTCGGGGCCGCAGTCAGGTAGCCCACTGGAGGGAGGAATCACGCAATCGGAGACCTCGGCCCACAAAGACAATTTTTAGCCGATATAGTGGCGCGCCTCCCTTGGAATTCGATCACGGACCCCTCACGACCACCAGGCTCGATGACGACCACCGAAGATGCCCTACGTTGGGCGCCAAATTGTAGAACCGGCTTTTTGGAGACCCCTCCCCCACTAGGAGAGTCAAAGCCAGCAGTGCAGGAGACACCTAGAATCTACGGGTTCTTCTTGCTTAAATCAAACATTACCAAAGCGACCAGGACAACCAGCCATGGAGGGAAGTACGTTATTTATTAGCTCGAGCTAAGGACAGGGTCCCAGAATGGTACAAAGACAATTCTACGGAGACTGCTGCTTCAATCCGCAGTGCACACATACTTTCTCGTGGGTCATTTTAATTACAGTTCAACAAAGGAGTGAGAGAATATCAGGAGCAATATAAGAATAAATAGATATAAAAAAGGAGAGAAAGCTAGGATTGCTCAATTTAATTGCACATTTATTGCTATATATGGGATATTTTATTTTTCTGGCTACTCCCTTGCTCTAGATAGCGAGTGCCTGTGTTTTTATAATTCCATTGAAAGCACTGGTTCTAGGCAAACCATTGAAAATATCAGATGACTTGGTATTCAGAGATGGTTGACTAATTAAAGGGATACGTATTCTTGTGTACTACTGTAGAATTCGTTTGTTGTCCTTATGAGAAAGCAATTTAAATAACTTGGTTAATACTATGTCTCAACACCAGATTTCATTTCTCCTAAGTGCCTCTTTGTAGTGTGCGGGTGTGCTTGCAAAGAAGGTATTTCTGTGCACCAGATTTGTGGCAGAACTATAGTTCTACTTCTACTTCTGTGTCTGTGGCGTGTACCAGTTTTTCGTTTTCAAAACCTTGTTACCCTAGAGCAGGTGTCTTGAACCAGTGATCGGGAGCTACCAGTAGTTCACAGACACCTTCAGAGTAGCTCATAGCCTTGAGTTCAATTTTCAATCAGCACAGGGTCACAAATTGCTTTTAAAGTTGATGGAAGTCTGTGTTTATTTTACATTCCTATCTTTAGATAGCAGGGTCTGATAATGAGCAGTGCTGGAGTCAGATGTATGACCCAGGGCACATAGACAAAGAACTGGAGCACTGAGGTATTTCAATCCAAAATAAAATTCCATGTTAACTCAATATTGGAGCAGGAGAACAAAATAATGTTTCTGAATACTTTTCTGAATACTTTTAAATGGGAGAATATTAAAATGAAGAGTTAACTTCATGATTCAGTTAACTCTTCATTTTAATTGTATCCCATTTCAAAGTGTTGACTTACAAACAGCAGGCCTCATGCTCCCAGTGGCCAGTAGGCAATCCCATATTTTAACTGAAATATACTGGCATTTTGTTTAAATAGGAGAAAGTTAAGGTGGATAAAATAATTTCTATGAAGTATTGAGTTAGTGATTTCCTCTGCTTTCAATTAAAAAAATTATATCTTAATATTTTATGAAGCATGTTTCTTCACTTTAAATTACTAACAAGTGTCTGTATTTTTCTGTTGTAAATATGGCACCATGTCTACATGGCATTTACACACACTAGGCATCTTGCTCCCAGTGGCTGGTAGACACAATGTCATATTTATAACTGAAAAAATGCAGTCATTTTTTCAAGTGGGAGAAATTTAAAGTGTAGAAAAACATTCCATATTCTGAACATTTTTTGCAGAAAATTGTTTTGCACTTTAAATTTCTCACATTAAAAAAATGGTTGTATGTTTGTGTTATACATGTAACAGTGCTCCATATGGCAAAAGGTATGTCCTGTGCCACAAGTACATACTCACCCATACACATATATCCCATTCATATGCACACATGGTCATACATCCCTATAGACCACGCTCTCACTGACACATGGCAGCCCTGTCAGAGTGCCCTATTCAAAGTCTTTTGTTCAAATAGTCTTTGATTCTATGGACATTAGGCTTAAAGCCAGCGAACCTGGGCGTGAGGGTGTCTGGTAACATTACGTGAGTTGCTTGGCCTTCAGAAGATGACAATGATTTTCACTGATCGGAAGTAGCTCTCACTACAGAAAAGGTTACAGACCCCTATCCTAGAGCTCTTTAAACACAGATAGGCACATGCATCAATATTGCATTTTGCGATTCCTTAATTGCGAAAAATAAGGATTCGCAATTAAGGAATTGCAAACTGCAATGCATCAAGAAATCGCTATAAAAATAGCGCTTTCTTAAAATTCCTTAATTGCGATTCTCTAATTGAGAATCGCAATTAAGGAATACTTCCCAAAGCATTCCTATGGGACTAGAGGCCCATAGGAATGAATGGAAAGACATTCTTAATTTGCAATTCACCATTAGAAATTCGCAAATTAAGAATGCAATTTCAAGGGCGCAGGGGTGTTGAAAGGACACCCTGTTGCACCCCTGAAATCTGCTTAGAAGTACATTTTGCACACTCACATGCCCCAAGGGCATGTGTGTGTGTAAGATGGAACTTTGAAAAATGCACTTTAGTTCATTTTTCAAAGCTTTCGCAAATTACCATGAATATCAACTTCATGGTAATTTGCTCTTATTTGCGAATTCGCACATTTTCAGAGTTTGATGCATTGCATTTAAGGAATCTCAGTTTGAGATTCCTTAAATGCAATCGCAATTTAAGAAATCGCAATTTGGCGATTTCTTAAATTGCGAAAATTACAAAACGTTAATGCATCCCAAAAATGGAAATTGCATTCGCAAACGGCCGAATTTTGAGATTTGCACCGTTTGCGAATGCAATTTCCTTTGATGCATGTGGCTGAGAGAAACAAAGAGACTATTGCTCCTTATAATTGTATTGTTTTTCTACCTGCGGTTAAAGATTGGGAGAGATTTGTGTCTGTCTGTGGCATTTCCGGTATTGCTGTATTGTCAAGTTGCAGAAGCTACATTTTCTGGACTCAGTGTGGTTAGCACAGTGTACGCCAATGAAATAATATCATCGCGCTGGGAGAAACAGAATTAATGCATTCTCTGCTGCCTTTCCCTTCCCCCAGATGGGTTGTGTTAACCAGCTTTCTCACACAATCGCTGCAGATGAACAGCTGTGATTGAAAAAAGAAGTGTATCCTAACTCTAGGTCTTGCTGCCTCACAGCCACGCTTTCTGCTCCACCCAACCCTGCTCTGAAATAACCCATTCGTATGCAAAAGCGCTGCATTCACATGCAAATAGACCCATTATATGCAAATGAGCAGAGTATAGCTGCAGACTGATCCACTAGAGCGCCAGATGGAGAAAGGGAGAGGGTGAGATATCGAGAGATAAGAGTGAGGGAAAGTGAGAATGAGTCGGTGGGCACATGGTGTTGTTGGGGAAGATGTTTAGGATTTAAAATGCTGCCGACCTGTTCTCAGCACTTAGGGGCATATTATCAAGGGGGTTTATCTCTGCTTTTTTGGCTTTAAAAGCCAAGAAAGCGGAGATAAAATTATCTCCCTATTACCTAGCTGTCGCTAACACCAGTTAGCGACAGCTAGTAGGAGATAGCGACCATCTTGGGCCCCGCTTTGCATGTCAGTGATATTTATCACTAATGACATGCAAAGTGGGCGTGCCAAGATGTTAGCGACTGGAAACAGTTGCTAACATCGCTATCTCCTATTACCAACTTTTGGAGATATTCGCGCTAAGCGCGAATATCTCCAAAAGCTAACACCTGCCCCTGAGCAGTTCTTAGCCATGTTATCCAATGGGAGGTGGATAACATGGCTAAGAGCATTAGCTCGGTAATGGCTGAATATCGCTGACTTTTCAACGATATTTATGCATTTCGGCCGATTTTTATCGCTTAGGAGATAAACCTTGATAATAGCAAGGTTCCTAAGCGATAAAAATCGCCGCAGCTCGGCGATAAAAATATTGCGATAATTATCGCTAGTTGTTGGTAATATGCCCCTTAATTTGTTAAACAAAAACAAGAGCTGGGGGCGTAGCTTCGGAGGGGGTGGGGGGCGGGGGTTGGGGTGCTACTCCCCCCATATAAATGTATTTTCTGATGAATAGTGGGGTGCAGGTGTTTTCAGTCAGGTATGGTGAGGTGTCTGGGATTTTTGCATACACCCACTGACAAAAACACAAGCACACTCTCGCAACTTTGTTTTAAAATTCCAAATAAATCTTGCTTATTTTAACATTATATGCCAGCTGGATTGTCACGAGATCTGAAGCTCATCCCCCTCCCCAGACCCATCCCAACTCACTGATGAGGCTACACCCCTGACAGGAGCAAGGACCTAAACTATTTCTTAGAGGCCTGCTGCCGGATGCCTGCATTGCTTAATATCAAGAGTGCCTAGTTTGATGCCAGCTTGTGCCCCTTTGTACCTACACTTCCTTTTATATTACTCTTGCAGGTTATTTTTCATCCCTGATTTCGCCACTAGTCCGTTTTTAATTTTCCTGTTCCATCTTCTTTCCCCCTGTTTTTCCCCTTTCTCTAGAGGATGAAAAATAAATCTCACTCCCCAAAATGTGAGACAGTGCCTTCCAACTCCATCCACCCGCAGAAATTAACCACTGGGTTTTACAGTCAGTCTACTCTGTTGAAGTTTCTTTCTGTTTATACAACACTCACCCTGGAGTTGTGTGCTGTTTACTGTCATGGGTTATTCATTTGACCAAGTGGATGTGAGAGAAAAGAGAAAGAATTGCCCCTTGGTTTCCCTGATAGTCTTAGTAACCAGTATCAGCAGTTTATGCACTGCAAAGGAGCTTAGTGTCCTAGACCATGCCAGAGAAAACCGTTGTTAGGGTGGAACAAAATAAACATATTTTGCTGAACCTCAGGCTATTCCATGAGTGAAAGGTCATAGTTCCAGACTCTTTGCAAAATTTCACAAAATCCTCTATGGTCTCACCTCACCTTTAGCACTCCTTCCAGCGTCTCAAGCACCTACACTCAGTATGCCTCAACAAGGTGGCTCAACTTTCAGGAATGACCTACCGCTTTACGTAAGGCTCTCAAAGAATTTCATATGGTTCAGGAAAAAATTCACCTCTTCTGCTTGACCAACGGCTGACAGCATTCCAGGGAGACTATGGTGGATCCTCTGCTATGGTGGAGGAGCGTAGCCCCACCTGCCAGCAGCAAAAAACAAAAAAAAGAAAATGATACTAAACCCTTGTTTAATATCATTTTATTTTTTCTGTCAGAAGAGAGACTTGGGGGCCGGGCCAAGGTGATAACAGGCTAGTGAAGGAGTGGACATTACACGGTTGGTTGGCCACGTAAGGTGATCAGCCTACACATCAATTGCCAAGCATTCAATGGTGCCTTAGTTACACATTGCGTATGACTGCATGTGGCTGATGTGCAGCCGCAAGTCCCAACCGCTCACGCCATCGGCACTGTGAATATACGGAGAGCCTACTCGGCTTTCAGTGTACCAGCGGAACCGGCGAAGCTAGGGTAGGTCTGCAGACTTTAGAGCGGATATCTAAGTAAGTACCAAGATTGGTTTTCCCTATCCCTACGACATAAGAGGGTCACGATTACTACCGATACCGGGGCCCTATATGTGGGGACTATTGCGGTTCCCACAAGTTACTCATCGACTCTGTTGCCTGCTGAGATACCCACTATGATCACTCACCTATAGCCTGGACCCTTCACGGGGAGAAGGGTGAGGCTGATTTTGGGGCTCAATGGGTGTCTCACCAATAGTCCGATGTTTAAACGTGCGCCAAACATTTAGACCACTATATAGCGGTGATGTTACTATGCACGCTGTGACTGTTCCATCATACAGGGTGGAAGTGATTTCACCGATGGGCACACCAGGGCTACCTATCGGGTGATGCCATGGAGTCATTAATGGTGGGAACTCACTAGCCAGCGTGTGTTAGGAGCAACGTGTAACACACTCCTGATTAGCATCAACCCTGACTATTGGTGTACACAGCCCTTTACAAAGAGAGCTCCTTACAGTAACATGTACCTCTGGAAATTGACAATGTCTTTGTCTTTCCCGCCAATCAAGGACACTCAACTATTCAGTGGTTGAGCTCACCGGTCACCGATGTAACATCTCTTTGACCCTGAATGGGTGAGTTTCCCTGGACGTTAGGAGCTTCCATACTCTACATATAATGCTCCCTTGTCCACATAATTGTAATCCTGTTGCTAGTTCTTATTTCTTATCGCAGTGCATGGTCACTACCGCTGAGTGTGTGCATGCCTTTTATCACTAATTTGAGAACACTGAGTATTTTGAGTTGGTTCATACAATGTCTTGATGTACCTTTATGCTTATATTTCTCTAAAGGTTGAATTCATAGATCTGCAGGTACCACTCTTTAGGGTGCTGTAAGGGTGGTCACTTTATTAATTAATTGTGTACCACTACCAAAAAGTGTGGATAGATCTTGACTTGGTCCTGAAGAATTGCCTTCCAATTGAAGTATTGGCAAGAAACATGTTGACCCTAAACACGCATAATCCTGTGACCTTATAACAGGGGTGGGCATCTTTTCACGTTTTTTAGTCAGGATAGTGGCCACGATCATTAAAATAGTTCTGGGTGGACCACTACCTCCTGCTTTAACCTCACTTCTACACTCTCCACATCTACACTCACTAGGGCCCTCACATGCACGGCACCTTATGGAAAAGAAAATAAAGATCTCCGCCAAAAGGCCCCGTCAAGGGAGCCGATCGGGTATTGCAGCGCCGACCCAATTAGGAGCAGACCCGATAAAAAATCAAGACACCCCACTGTTAGGGGTTGTGGGAGGGTCTCTTTTCCGAAAGGAGGAAATTTCCACCTGCCCTTAGTGTGTAACCTACTACACACCAACTGCACGTCTACCTACAGTGTTCGCTAGAAACTGCATACCATTCTGCTTCTAACCAGAACGATGGAACCAGTGCTACTCATAGCTTATCCCAGAATTTGGTCAGTGCAGATCGTGGTGTGTGCTCAGAGTGGACCCCGGGGCATGCCCAATATGAATTCTGGTGTGTGCTCACGGCAGATACTATAATGTACTTAATGTAGACTCCTGTGTGAACTCCTTGCAGATTCTAGTGTTTTATCAGGGACATCCTGGTGTGTGCTCACCACAGATCCTGGTGTGTGCTCTGTGCAAATCCTGTTGAGGCCTCAGTTCCCATGGGGTGTGTGTTTGGGCACACGCATTCAGATCCTATTGTGTGCTCAGTGCAGATTCTGGCGACTAATCAGTTGAGTTCCTGGAGTGTGAATTATGCACATTCTGGTGTGTCCTTGGTGCAGATCCTGGTGTGTGCTCACCACGGATCCTGGTGTGTGCTCCGTGCAAACCCTGTTGAGTCCTCAGTGACCTGTGTGTGTGTGTGTGTGCTCATCAAAATGCAGATCGTAGCATGTGCATAGTGCAGATTCTGTAGACTTATCAGTCGAGATCCAGGAGTGTGAATTATGCACATTCTGGTGTGTCTTCGGGGCAGATCCTGGTGTGTGCTCAGTGCAGATCCTGTTGTGAGTTCAATGCAGATTGTGGTGTGCGCTCTGGGTCCAACACTATTGGGTGCCACTGGAGATCCTGGTGTGTACGTTAAGTGTCAAAAAACAACAACTTGAGAATAAAATGCTCTTTGAGAGATATGCAGCGGCTAAATTGGCTTTTTCTGTTAAGCAGGTCTTGTAAAATTCAAGATCAATTTCTTATAAGAAGATAACCATCTCAGTTTTCCAATTATTTCGCTGTAGCCAGTTTCATTGCAAATAGGACCAGGTCGTGTGAAAGCAGGATTTCATCTGATTTGACAGTGCCTCCAGCTCTTCATCAGATCAAAACAGAATTTGAAGGTCGTTGGTACGAATATATACTAGATATCTGCAGGATTGAGTGGGACAGGCAAGTGGGCAAAGATACAAATTAAACCACAGATAATACAGAATTGGATAAAACAGAGTCCTTTCAGAAACCTGGCTGGTCAGGAGCATAGGTGAATGGGGGAAACGGAGTAAAATGTCTTCTGTCAGATTGTAAAGCATCTACCAAGATCAGGCGAAGCCCCCAATGAGATCCTGATACGGCCTGTCTGGTTGTGGAAAAGACAGCTTACTGCAAATTTAAAGGATGGTCAAATTCAGCATATTCCGGCTGTTGATAACTTGCAGGTTTTTCTAACACAGTAGAAATTAAATAATGATTCAAAGTAGGCCTTGAGGTATCGGTTCAGATGCATCGATTGAACCTTCCTTTATGATTGGTGTTACAGCTGCCTGTTTGAAAAATATAATTTGTTTGGTTGGTATTTTACATTTTTCTTGGGTCTGGTAGTCTGGGGTATACAGAAGAGTAATAAAAGCAGTATTTGTATAAAAAGACAACAACAAGGGGAATAAAAGCAAAAAATACGTGGACAAGTTTAGATTGGAAACTGCCATTTGTTGATCAAAAGAAGGCATAGAGTACGTAATATTAGAAACAGTGGCATTGTCAACAAAAGTTGCTTCTGATTGGCAAATGGCCTGATGGCCTAAGTCGAAGCACAGACTGATAAAAAAAAATAACCAGCAGTCGTTTTAAATATTTTCTCCAGAATCCAGAAGACAGAAATAATGTATTTTTCCTTCTTCGCTAATGTTATGCCAGATCCTGGTCTTTTCAGGCCAATTCGTTTGTTGTCGAAAGGTGACCCCGTGGTAGGTGCAGAAGTTTCAACTGAAAGAATTCTTTGAAAATCTATTTTTTTATTTCTATTTTTTAGCGGGCGAAAAATCAGCTTGCCAAGCTATAACACTATGTGCTTTTCTTGCATTTCACTAATTCAGACCAATGGCAGCACTGGTTAATGTCAGTTAGTGACTGACTACTGACTTAGGATGCCAGTGCAACGTAGTAGGTAGAGAAGAAGTATCTCAATAGACCCTTCGCTTTTCTGCGCTGGAGATGTATGAGAACGCCAACGTTTGTCTCTGCCATTGGCAGGCAATTCTCTTCATTTTAGTATACCGGTGATACCAATTCCGATAGCATTGATAGTGCACTGACACATCAGTGTAGGTGTTAGCTGGTGCTGTGGGTTTGGTCTCAAATGGTGCATCCAGAGCAAGCACCATCTTCTTGATATCAGCACAGTGGCGTCAACAGGGATCGATAGTCAAAAATCTGAAGAACAAGGTGGAGAAGGAAATTTGTATGCCATGGTTTCAGCACTCTGGTGAGCATGATGGGTGAGGGCAAGACATATGCATCGAAAAGATTACAGTAGAAGAGTGACCCAACTCATGTAGACAGCCATAAGCATCAGTGCTTGAAATCGAAAAATAGAAGTGCAGGTACTCTGTACCAGAGTACCTGCTTGTTTCTGAGAAGTGCTGGTACTCTCCCTCTCAAAATAAGAAAGTGCCTGTACTCCCTACCGGTCCATTTAAAGCACTGATAAGCATCCTAGAGCTAAAACTGAAATTCAATGAACAATTAAATGCCTAATTAGTAATCCAGAAATTCAATAAACAAAAAGTCTCTTCTAGTCCTTTTCTGGTCTGTCTGTCATGAACCATTCCTCCAGCAGATAGGAGAACCATCTTGACCAAGTGGATGAAAGAATTCCTCTTAAACAGTCCACTCGATTCAGCAAAGATTTCCTTTTGAGTTCAAGCTCACCTTGTCGAATGTTCTCCAAGAAGAACAGTAGCAAAATATAATTTCAAGAAACGTTTTCTCCTTTATTAATCATGAAGGTACTCATGATATTAAAAACTCTGTGTAGAAGCCTTCAATTCTAATGTCAATGTGTTTTTTTCTGTAAAGCGTTTGGTACCCGATCCTATTATGTTTACCGCTGTGTAAAGCGCTCCAGCATTGACGTTACCTGTGCCACTCTATAAAAAGACTCAAATAAATCAATAAATAAATATCTACAGGTGATATAGAAATTCTTGCACGGAAGCCACCCATACCACATGAAGGTGGCAGCGGGTTACCCGACATGGCCTTCTCCACTGTCTCGACCACTCCAAGGAATGTACTAGTTACTATCCCATAGCTAAATTAACAGACCCATATTGTGGAAATTACTGAAAACTTTTGTTTCTCTTGGAGCTTACCTTTATTTTCAAGCTCAGCGGTGCTCTAAATTCATTGGATAAAGTTGTTTGTTATGCAGCAGGCTGTGAACAACATGGCAGCTGTACATTTGCTATGATTCATTAGTTTTTTATTATTTGATTATGTCGATCTGGATCATCAAACAGTTATTATTATTGTTCTTTTTAAAATGTGATTTGGACAGTGCAATGCACCGTGGCTAAAAGCCGTGGATTTTCCCTATCAGTGGGCATGGGGCGTCTTGTGGCTGTCTTAGCAGCTCGTGACAATGGAGGCATGTCTGATTGGACTGGAGAATTACTGATTGCTTAATGTTTGCCCGCATGACATTGGATGTTTGGGTATATTTGAAGTGAGAGACTGCAGCAGGAGCACCTTAGCCCCCTCTATAGCATGTGTGTGTTCACCTGAGAAATCAAGATGCGTACCTGTGGGGGGGGGGCCATTCGTTTTTTTTATTTTCATCATCTGGATAGAGGTGGCCCGGGCTACCTGCTGCATACCGACGAGGGGGGAGACGGGGAGAGCATGTTGTTCGCAGATAATGTTGCAACCAGCACTACAATTTCTCACTGAGATAACCCAGGATAGTCTTGCATCTAGATCATAGGAGGGTGCTATTCTCATATGTGTTAGTAGTTAAGCTAATCTAGCACCTAGATCCTTCATGGCGAGGATCCCTGCAGCCAAAATTGTGATGCACCCCAGACCGAAGTGGAGAACCTCGAGAATCCCCGTGGGTCTAAGCCCTGTAGTGCCTAAGTGATCTCTAGAATTCCCTTTGTGTGATCCAGTTGTGTTGGATAGGTTTCCATTTCTATTGGATATCAGTGTTAGATCATCACACACCTTCCACTGCCCATGTGGCTCTTGTGTGTAAGGTGCAGCTCTGGCACGTGGGAGTGTTTCATTAAGTGTTCCCTAACACGTGTATGCCTGAGTGCAGGATTTGGACTATTTCTATAGTCCAACAAGGGTAAATCGAAACATTGATAGCAGGAGAAACTCTAAACCTTGGAGAGCCTCTTTTGTTAACAGTTCAAGTAGAATATTCTTATTTCTATGCCCTTACATGAATTATGCATGAACAAAGCACATCTATATGTATAGTGCATGTTCACAGGTGGATATCTTGGAGCTAAGTAATCAACTGGAAGATTGACCAACCTGGCGCTGTCAGCAACAACACTAAGAAAAAGTTGGTGCGTTAAGGGCTACTTCTGTGCAACAAGGCCATGAAGCTAATTGGTGGTCCTAAGGCAGGCCCTGGGCACATTGCCTTTCAGAGTTAAATGTGAACCTGTGCATCAATGTAAATGGTTAGCACTCTGGTGATTGAGGTGGTGACCAACGCACCCAGGTGCTGCCAAATACTAAAAACCGGATAGACAGGCTGCATGGGCAACACCAAGACACGTGCCGATATGGGTCTGTAAAGAAAAGGGTTGCAGATAATGTGGTACTGTGGACTGTGTGAAGGGTGCAGCCTGAGCCACACACCTTACAAGCACTCAAGAGCTTGTTCTTCTAGAGATAATCAACCCACAGGGGCATGGTGGATTAGAAAACAAAATCACCATTTTGTGAGTTTATCTTTCAAGATGGAGGACAGAAGCAAAGTGTGAATAGAATGACTGGTGGGGCAAGCTCAATGTTGTTGATGTTACGGTGAAAGGAGACAGGGATTTTGAGACTCAACAGGAGAAAAGAAGGCACAACAGAGAGAGTGTACTGTGAGCCAGCTGAAGTATTGCTACTGGCACTATCGTTCATAGCGCAGGGATGCAAAGGGTTAAATAACACTGCTTTTTTATATTAGTTAGTCAAACGATGTTTAGTCTTATGCTTTGCTAGGAAGGAAGAGTAGACTGCCACTCCGGAAAGGTGTATCTAGCACCAATTGGAGCCGTTATATTGACTTGGGATGGTCCAGTGGGGTTGGATTGCCAACTATATGACAAGTGGTATCAAGGACTCCGATTCCAACCTGGGAAAACCAATAGAATCTGTTCTCAATCTCCCTTGATATTTTGCAGTACTCTCGGAATTAATGGAATGGGGAAAACATAGAGAAGCCCTGTCAGCCATGGAAAGGTCGTGGCATCCGCCCTTCATGCTTCCTGACATAGAGTTATCATGTAGAAGCAACTATGAAGGGCATTTCCTTGGTTGCAAAAGGCCTGCTTTGGAGAGATCAAACCTCTTCACTATCAGGCCAATGACAGGATATTTTGAGGTAGTCAGCAGGCCCTTTCTCTCTCAGCAGACGAATTTGTACGTTCAGAGAGCGGAGGGTGCATTCGTCCTATGTACACACCTCCTAAGCCAGACACCCCAGAAAATGAACCCGAGAGCCTCTTTGATGATTGGCATACGACAGAAGCATTCGGCTGTCTGCCCTGACTTGAATGATCTTGGCCCCTCACCTACTGTGTGAAATACAATTGAACTAAACGCACTGCATCAAGCTCCCTCCAGTTGGAAGAAATCTCTGCTTGCTGGCTGGAACATCTCCCTTGGACTAACTGCTCCCCCAAGGTAGCCCCATCATTTACTGCTGGCCTCCATAGTTACTACCACAGTTGGGTGTAGCTGAAGAGGTGTCCCTTTGTTCAAATTCCCCTCCTTCAACCACTATTGTAATGACTGCCGAATCTCCAGAGTTACCAGAATTGTCTGCTCGAATAATGAGAACTGGGATCCCAAAGGTTCTGTAGGTGGTTTACAAGAGGTGCACATGCAATCTGGACCATGGGATGATTATCAGGGTTGTGGATATCAACATTTGAACCCTGAACTGCTCCCTGGCTGACGGAACTATGAAGACCAGAGGGAGGGCAGGCATGAAGTCAGTCTCTGTTTCTGAGATAAAGGCTGAAACACCTCTCCCAAGTCTAATCAGAATGGGCTTGGACGAACTGGAGAACTTGAGTCGGCATTAGGTGAGACTTCGAGTGGTTTGACAAAGATAACCATATCTGCTACAGTTCACCTATCGATGACCCTGTACTGTTGCAGACTCACCTAAGTCATCAAAAGAAAAGGCTAAAAGAAAACGTGCTTGTCGGTCCTTTATCGCAAATGTTGATGTTACCTCTTTAGCTTGCTCTAACTGATCCACCAAGTTTTGAAAGTTTTTAAGTCCTCTCTTGTTTACTGGATTGTGTAGCTTGAATATGTTTCAGCTCGAAAAATTGGATGCTGAAAGGAGCGTTTTACCGTCAATTCCCCCGTTTTGTCAATCAAAACGGAAGGGGAAGCGTCTTCCAACATAACTGTACCTTAGGATGACAGCTTCACCATCAGAGAGTCTACCTTGACAACTGTAGGGAGTTCTTGTGCTATTTCCTGCAACAGATGTTGCTTCGTAAAGAAGCTGGGAAAATAATGTTTATCCATTTCCCTCCATTCATGATCTAGTACCTTCCTTGTTGCAGGAATCGATAGGTAGACTTTCAGGTTCTTTTTTCTGATATTGAAAGAATAAATTTTCTTTTGTCTTGAATTGAACCATCTAGAAACACTGTATTCTCCTTATTATGTTTGTGAACAAAGAAAAGCTCCTCCTCTATCAGGGATAATCAAAACATTCGGTTTCAACATTGCCTCTAATACCCAATTCATTGATTCCACCAATGAAAATGTCTCAGAAACGGGGATCATTCCTGTTCCCGGCTTCTCTCTTTAGTGGTCTAGTGAGCATGGACATCTCTCCTAGGGTAAGCTTAGCACTTTACTAATCCATATTACATATCATAACATTATAGTGCAATTATGACACAATACGCTTACACTATAAAATACATTACAACTTATATTTTCACTTACCTACCAGATTAGGACTTTGTTAGTGCAATGGTGAAGAACAGCACAGAACCAAAAAAAGAAGTAGGGATGGCTTACTTACTTCTTTATGGAAAATGGGAGCAGTTGCTCCAGAGGTAAGGACTGGGGGCTCGGGAGATGAACTAGAAAGGATTTTCAGGTTCTGGTGCATGTCCATTGGAGACTCGATTGTGTGTCAGTGGAGATCCTGGTAAGTTATCGACCCAGCAGTATTGATGGTGGAACTGCTGTTTGAAGCTTAGGTACGCATGTTGTGAAATTAATGTGAAACTAAAAATTCACACTCCACCACTGACTGCTGTACTCTCCAGCGTATTTGCAGGTGCCATGGTACTCCAGCACTCATTACGATGTTAGCATACTAAACAGCGCGTGCTGAGCCGCTGGAAATATTTGTATTTGTTTTTGAGTTTTATAGATATGGACAACATAGGTACACAGTTAAGGCACAGAGTGGTTTACAACAAATAAAAATAAGTAGCTGCAGGGCTGGGCCTTAGGGGAGGAGACCCAGTGACAGAGACTTGATGTCTTAGAGAAAGACCTGACAACACGACTTATGCTAACGTACATTCCTACACCTTATAAAATGCGCCTTGCCTCATTCTTTAATTGAATTTTGATGCCCAGGGAACAAAGGCTTAAGCGTGGGCCTTGATGCTTTCTGGCGCGTGTTCACTTCTGTCTCCTTCGCGCCGGCCTCGCGCAGGCGCTTGTCGGTTTCATTTACTCATACTGCCGTCTCTGGTGTACGGGTCGTCGTTTGCTTTGAGTGCGAGGCCCTAGACAGCCTCCCTGAGGTCTGTAAAGGTGGCGGCTGTTGGCTGAGAGTCAACAGCGCGGGAAGAGGGGGCGGAGGTGGCGCGCTGCCGCTTGCGTGAACGACTCGACGGCCATGTGCTAAACATGCCATCATGTGCGAGGAAAGCGCTTGCCCGTTTTGGCGGGAAAGGCTATTCTTTTTTTCTTGACTTAAGCCTCGTTCAGAGAGGTGGGTGATTTTCTGAAGAGCACTTCTCTTGGAGAAATCATGTGAACAGACCGGCTCACGTGAAGAGCTTTTTATCCCTCGCTGTTCCACGGCAGCCTCTAGTTCTTTGGCGCCATATAAGAAAGGGAAACAGCAGAATGCAATGGAACCTTGTCCCCTCTAGTCATTTTCTGTGTTAAACTGTTATTTTACTACAAATTGCAGAATATTCTAGATAAAAAGCTTTCAGCTAGAGGTCCAGAAAAAAACGTCTTCAGAATCGACAATTATTTGTGTAATGTTTTGATATCCAGTATGTGCTCAGTGGAAGAAGCAGAAGTAAGCTCTTTCTGAACTGGTTTTGGTGATTCCTTGTGTCCTAGTTCAGAGAAAAGGGCATCATTGGCACATGAAAAAAGCAAAAAAAATAATGAGGATAGCAGTAGAGGATGAAATTGACTGCCTTTAAAAAGGTACATGAAAGAGGGGAGTCTGGTGTGTGTGTATCGCCAAGTCTATTAAGAAGTAATTGTGGGCCTGGATGACTGCTAGATGGTAAAGGTGAAGTGTAGAGTTCTCCAGTCATGGAGCAGTAGATGTGACCTGCATCTGATTAAACAATCGATTCAATATAAGCAGCTGGATTGAAGAGGGAAGCATCGATGGCTAGGTGACAAAGCATCTAATAGAGGGAGCGGCAACTAGAAAACCCATTCTTTACATTCGCCATCTTCTGATTAAACATTTTTGGGCCAATGCTGAAAGTTATGGTTAAAATGCCTTGTTATTTAGAAATAAGCATACCCTTTCCAGGTCTGTGCTACAGCAGAGTCTGCAACATTTCATGATCCAGTGCTCATGGATAAAGGCAGTTCTATGCTGCGGAAAGATCTGTGAAACGTTTAGTAAAAACTGCAGAAAAGATGGTGTAAACTCATGACCAATACCAGCATTAGGTAGAAAAGACAATCACACTCCACTCACTGGATTTGTTTTAAACATTTGTCAATGTTTAGAAAACAAGATAGTTGAAATATGTAGGGTCTCTGTCCCTCTCATGCGCATTTTTCTTTAGCCCCAATCTATTCTGATGGGGTGGGTCTATGTCTTTCTTACACATCCCACCCATCATACATCTGTCGGCTGCCTTTCTTTGTCCTGATTCTAACTTGTCTGCGCCATCAGATGCATTTCGATAGGATATCCCTTAGCATATTTAACACGTAACAGAGTTCATGTGCATGCTCACTCAATTTTTAGAGTTAGAAGTCACTCACTGATTGAGGGACATGGTCTGATGCTACAGTATAACTAGTATGTGTGAACATCTACCACAGCAGACCTGAATTCTTGCACCCAGAAATTGTTCCTTTCCTTCTGATGTTTCGACATGCTTTCTCTCTGGCTGGAAATCAAGGCAAAGTCAGACATTTTGCAGGACATTTTCCAGGTCTTTAAATATCTCTCGAATTTTTTTTAAAAGTCCACACTTTGGAAGAATGAGGAAATCTGGAGAGAACTAAGATATATGCATTTTGTGTAGAAAAATCTGCACCGCCAATTTGATCTGCCCCTACCCTTTAGACTCATTGATCCCGGAGTGCAGTTATAAATGACTTCTTCCTCCACTACCTGCATGACTCTTTTTGCTTCAATGTTAAGAAAGGAAGCTCTACAGCTTACAGTGCAACAGACGCTGCTGCAGATGGGCTTTGGGTGAACCATTTTGTTTTTCAGGATACCAGGAATTCTTCAGGATCCAGTGCATGGGTGAAGGCCATTGTGCCTGTAACCTCACCTCTTACATTTTTTTCAAATGCCTACAGTTATGTGACAGTCTTACTGCCCACCTGAAATATCTCCATTTCACAGTGTATGATGACCATTTTCATTTTATTTTGCCACTTACTGGGCTCATGATGGCACCACAGGTATTTACAGACTATCCCATCTTAGATGGACTTTTCTCAAATGATGGGGAGTCGTACTTCACCTGTACCTGTGTGTCTGGTTTAGCCATGCCCTTTTAATCAGCCTCATACCACGACTTGCAGAATGGATGTGGAGTGCAGAGGTGGCATGCTGTCGTAAGAAATTGAAAAAAGTTACATGCGGTGCTGGTTAAATGATTGGGGTTTCTCAGGGCAACCTCAAAGATGTGTGGAAGCAGTGTTCTTATCGTAAGCCAGGATCCTGAAATTGCAGAACAGTTTGTCAGAATCATAGCAAACCCGAGAGCTTAATGGCCAAGTTTTGGCTAAAATGTAGGTATAGGTGTTGGGAAGTAAGGGCCCGATTCACAGAACTAACTTAAGACAAAGTCCTAAACTTACTACCTTTTTCGTATTCACAGAAGGCACTTCCTCATTTTGGTATTCACAGAAGATACTTACTCATTTCGGTATTCACAGAAGTTAGGAGTCCTAACTTTAGGACTCTTAAATGCCTTCTGTGAATAACGAAAGTCTTAAAATTAGGATTTTTCTCAGTTTAGTAGTAGTAAAGTTAGGACTCCTAACTTTAGGACTCCTAAATGCCTTCTGTGAATACCAAAAGTCTTAAAACTAGGATTTGTCTCAATTTAGTAGTAGTAAAGTTAGGACTCCTAACTTTAGGACTCCAAAATGCCTTCTGTGAATACCAAAAGTCTTAAAATTAGGATTTTTATCAATTTAGTAGTTGTAAAGTTAGGACTCCTAACTTTAAGACTCCTAAACTGAGAAAAATCCTAATTTTAAGACTTTCGGAATTCACAGAAGGCATTTAGGAGTCCTCAAGATAGGACTCCTAACTTTACTACTACTAAGTTGAGAAAAATCCTAATGTTAAGACTTTAGGTATTCACAGAAGGCATTTAGGAGTCCTCAAGATAGGACTCCTAACTTTACTACTACTAAGTTGAGAAAAATCCTAATTTTAAGACTTGCTATTCACAGAAGGCATTTAGGAGTCCTAAAGTTAGGACTCCTAACTTCTGTGAATACCGAAATGAGTAAGTGCCTTCTGTGAATAGCGAAATGAGTCAGTGCCTTCTGTGACTACCAAAATGGTAGTAAGTTTAGGATTTTGTCTTAGTTAGTTAGTTAGTTAGTAAGTTAGTTCTGTGAATCGGGCCCTATGTTTCGAGTACCACTGAAAATCTTCCTCCGTAAACAAATGACGAGGTACCTGCTGTCATATTGGATTGTAGAATCCCAGAATCCTACATGCATCTGGGACAAGTCCTCAGTTCTCCTCCATACTTGACCTGCAGTCTATGGGGGGGGGGGGTCAAATAGATAATGTGTTTATAATTAAATCGGACATTATTAAATCTAGTAGTTCTAGAAATACGCTGGGGCTTCCCAAATCTTACCACATTTAGAGTCTGAAAGGTCTCTACTCAGTAGCACTCCTCACTTCCCCCAGATCTTTACCAACTGTTTCGTAATCATCTCTTGTTGAGCCCCATAAAGCCATTTCACCAGATGGTGTGCAGAACCTAAGATCACCAGCGGCTGAAGGACAGCGTGGGTCCCAGGCTCTCGCCTGTCGTGGACCACAGGTCTCCAAATCTCCGTGTTAAAGCATGGTAGATTGAGAATTGGCCAGGTGATAATGCACACTGTGTCATCAATTCACCAAGTTTAATGAGTTCCCCAAGCTGGTAACAATCACTCACTGTGACCAAACCCACTGCTACCCAATCTGATAATTGTTGTCCCGTAAAGGGAGAGGGGGGGTCCCCATGAGCAGTGGCAGCAGGCATGACTCGCGGGTGGCGGCGGGTATGTTGGGGGGAATACACGGGGCTATATAGGGGGTTGCACAATGCAAAAAAATAATAGAACAAAAAAATATACACTTACCTTGTCGCCGGGTCCCGCTTCTCTGCTTCTGCTCTCCTCGTGAGACTCGAGGAACAGGAAGCACATCCAGGCTTCCCTGAACAATCACAACGTTACAATGTAGCGTTGTAATTGGTAAGCACCCAGGCTCCCCTGACCAATCACAATGCTGTGATGCAGCGTTGTGATTTGTTTTGAGCGTCCTGGTTTGACACTCAGCCAGGGATTGGGGGCCTGGGCATGTTCTCCACGCAGGCTGTAATGCAGCCTCCATGGAGAACAGGGAAAGTGTGCGCAACTGTTTTTGGCAGTCTGAGAGGGCCAGCCAAACAGTCTTATGCACTTAGGAGTGTGCAAACAACTTCTCCCCTGCCCTGTTCCGAGAGCAGATATTATCATTTTATGTTTCCTTTAGTTTCCGCTGCTCAAAAGCAGAGGGGCGACGCTCCTCCGCCATAGCGGAGGAGCCCTTGAGGTAGTCCCACCTGTGGCAAGTCTGGGACATATACAGAGGTCACCGCCGTCCACCTCAGACATCTCCGCCAGCACTGTAGGGCCACTCTTAACAATGCTCTCTGATAAGGAACGTTCACTTTTGTATCAAGTAGTTTCGCCACCAGGAGACCCCTGGTTGCCAACCAACCCAGTTGAACCCAGCAGCTCAAGGCCCTCACCATCCAACCACTGGGTAAACCACTGGAGTTGAGCAGCCAAATAGTATAATTAAAATTTAGGTGCACACTGGCCGCCGTCTCCCGGGGCTCTCTGGAGAACTGTCATGGAGACTCTGTCGCTCCCTCCATTCCATATCAGTTCTTGGAGTTAAGTATCCAAACGATTAAACCATGAGCGCATTATCATGGCAGAGAGGATAACACAAATGTATAAAGAAAGCTCTTGCTAGTCGGCTTACTTGAGAAAATCTCTTACGCAGTTAGAATCCAAGAAATTTAGGCAAAAGGGTCTCCTACACAAACTTTTTTCTAAAACCTTGAATAAACAGGCAAAATTGCTATCCCCAAAATGTTATCTTGACGATCTTAGTAAAAAATCACACGTTAAACACGCTCTTCCAACCTATGACCCGCCGGTGGCCTCATATTATTGTAAGCAGCTTTGGCTGCATGATCAGAAAAGGGCCTTGATGAGACCTAATTTTGGGCTAACTTCTCTAAAAGATCCTTGGTATGGCAGGCTTGGAAAAGGCCCAGATCGATCATGTCATCAACCACTTATTCACATCATTTGCATTTGCCCTAAATTAACTGTCTTTCAAAATGTTCGGCTGGTGCCGATTTTTAGATGGATCTTGTACGACCGCTGTGGACGTTTGTTTAAAGGACGAGTCAGAGCCGCTGACTTCCAACTTTATTACTTATTATGTTACAGGCATCTTTAATGTACTGTTTGACAGCTTGGGTCGCCACCTGTTGTATGTTTTATGAAGAGGTGTTTCAGATACATGGCACGTCTGGGTGACTTGAGAAAGTTTATTTTGAGGTACACCTCTACTGAAGTGAAATGTGCATAAACCTCCCTGTGTCTATCTTTCAGTTGTATGACATTTGCCTAGTACCAGGACTTGAGTTTACATTGTGGTAGGGGGTGCAGAAAAAGCGGCACATTGGGCCACATGCATCAAAGAATGGAATTGCGATTCCTAAATAGTGATTTGTAAGGAATCGATATTTAGGAATCGCAATTCCTTATGCATGTAGGAATCGCAAAAAAATTTGCAATCCCTACAAATTCCTTAATAGCGACTCGCAAATTGAGAGTCGGTATTAAGGAATGCCTTTCCATTCATTCCTATGGGCCTAGAAGCCTATAGGAATGAATGGGAAGTAATTCGCAATTTGCAAGTACCAAATATTACTCGCAAATTTACAATGCTGTTTAAAGGGTGCTAGGGGGCCAAAAGGCCACCCTGCTGCACCCCCAAAATTGGATGTGTGTGCCACATGGCACTTAGAAAATGCAATTTTATGCATTTTTCTAAGAAATTGCAAATTACCATCAACTTGAAGTTGATAATAATTTGCAATTCCAAATTGCGAAAACGCAGTTTGCGAATGCATGATACATCGCATTTGGGATTCCCTAACTGCATTCGTAATTAAGGAAATCGCAAAAAATGGCCAGTTCCTTAATTGCGAATGCTTTTGGGCTTGATGCATCGGAAATAGTATTTTACGTTTGCGACTGGTAAAATACTTGATGCCTGTGCCCCATTGTGTTTTGCAAAACAACATGTAGGCCTCTGTCACTCCTGTTGTATTTTAAAGGGTGGAAGTTGTAAAGGGGTCCAACAAGGCTAATGAAGAGAGAGAATTGGAAGAGATTTTAAGACCAGCTGTAATGTTGCGTAAACTAAGTCTCTAACTTAGCCCTACAAGGTTTGCTTTTCCCAATCATGTATGCCTGAATTTAGCTCAAAGCATCAACGCTTGAATGTGAAAGTATTGGTTGTTGCAGCCCCACAAAGCCCCTCTCAATACTTAGTTGATGTGATGTCTGTGCTTTCTGGGTTACTAACAGTCCCTAAGAAAGGGTTCATAGATGCAGTGGTAATTCAAACCCAGTTTTATTCCTTAGAATATCACACACTATTTTTGCACTAAGAGAAAATAAACTTTATATTTAAAAGAGGTTTTTTTCAAGTCTCAATCAGTTGCTTAGTACATGTTAAAATATCCACCCAATATATTATTAAAACAGCACTGTTTCATCTTATTAACAACAAGAATAATATGAATGCTTCTACCATGGTTGAAATTTCATTTGGTAGCCTAGCACCCTGAAGCCTATTCCTAAGCGCTATACTATGAGAGCATGGAGGTGCTTAACTTGCATCTATAGATTCTTAGGATTCACTGCAATATATACCTGTTTCCAGCAAGCAGCTGTAGTTATAAGTAGCCGGAGAGAGTGTTCCCTCGAAAGAAAACAAACATCAGCTGAGCTCAGCTCCTCTCCTTTCAGACTTGGCTTGGTATCAGCTCTCAGCGTAGAACTGGATGCCTTAGCAGTACGGTAATCTGGCTATCTCTGTCAGACTCTCTGGCAGTATCTTGTGTGATAACCTGGGCGAAGGACCTCTCTACTCTAGTGGCCTTTTGCTGAGCCTTTTATACTGTTGATCATCAATCCTATCTTAAATGGGGAATTTCTTAGGAATTTTTGACATAACTTGTGTGCAACAATTACAAGTCTTATTTATTTATTTTTTATTTATTTATTTGTGAATTTTATATAGCGCACAGCTACCCCAACGGGGTGTCCCGGCGCTTCTGGGTATACTAAGCTGGATCAGAAACTGGGGAGAAGTTTTTAGCAAAAAAGGAAGGTTTTGAGCGCTCTACGGAAGGGGAGTTCTTCCTGTATCATCCGAATGGAGATGGGGAGTCTGTTCCAGTAAGAGGAAGCGGAGACTTGGAAGGTTTTCCCTCCAGAACGTGTTTTTTTAATCTGGGTGTGGTGAGGAGATGTTTAGAGCTAGAAGGGAGAAGGCGAGCATTGCTGTAGGGGCGGAGGCAGGAAACAAGATATGCAGAGCCCTTTCCTTTTACTGCCCTATGGGCAAGCGTGAGGGCTTTGAATTCTGCTCTTTTTTGGACTGGCAGCCAATGTAGTTTTTGCCGGTGGGGAGAGATATGCTCTCGTAGGGAGATGCCACAGACCAGGCGGACTGCGGCATTATGGACTGTCTGGAGACGGTGGAGTAGGCCAGAAGACAGACCTATGTACAGGCCGTTGGCGTAGTCTAGATGTGACGTGATTAAAGCTTGAACAATTGTTTTCCTCGTATGGCTGGGAAGAAAATTGATACATTTTTTCACCATCCTGATTTTGGAGAAGCATGCTGCGGACACCGTCTGGACTTGGGACTGAAATGTAAGGCTAGAGTCCAATCTGACTCCAAGGTTTTTAACAGAGTGCTTGGGTATGGGGGCTGCACTTAGGTCCAGGGGCCACCAAAGGTTGGAATCCAGTGGCGAGGGCTGCTGAAAGAAGAAGACTTCGGTTTTTCCGGCATTTATATGAATTTGTATAAACAAATATTGCAAAAATACATCAACATAGATTACATTGTTCATGTTGTTGTTATTAGCTGAAATATAGATAGCAAGGCACTTGTCCCAGGCTGATGTTGCATTCGGTGTCTTATCGATGTCATTGTCTGAATGACTTGACACCTTCACAGGTTCTTAGAAAGATACGGTCAAACGGTATCTACATTAAAGGTAGACATGCCAATGATCAGGCAGAAAATGGAGGCTTGGCCTGCTCAAAATGGAATCTGGCCTTAGGGTCTTTATGTCAGTAACAGTTTGAAGACACATGCCTGGAAGTACTTCTAAAAGGATTTACCTAGGCGAACATTTTGAGAAATAGGCAGAACAAGAAAAACTATAGGATGTGTGGACAGAGACTATTTGGAGTTTCTCTGTAGGATTAAGAGTTGATAGTAAACAGTGATAAATTATGATAGGAAGTTATTTAGTCCTACTGAAAAGTTTCAGAGAACATCTAGGGCCAGATGTCTGATGAACAGGTCACAAAAAGCTGGTCGCAATTTGGGACTATGTGAGGATTTGGGTGTATTTTAGGGTATGGCTGTGCAGCCTTACTGTGTAATACACTCACAAAAACGGGTCCAGTCAGGCTAATTTGTAAAAACTTAAGCTCAACCCCGAGTAGCAATGGCTTTGAGCAGCATTTTAACAGAACCAAACAAAAGAAATGCACCAACAATTTTTTAAAAGATGTCATATTTTTATGAATTTTTGGAGTCCAAGATGAGCAAAATTCACCTGAGGTGGATTTTTAAAGAAAACTTAAATCTTAGTGTAACTGCAAACAAGCACTGGCAACTGTGCAGTTTGTAAACTTTTGAAGTGTTTGTAAGAGTTTAGATTGACTACTCCAGCCCAATGTGGGCGACCAAATCCGAAAGCGAGGAGGTCTAGAGGGGTAATAAGGAGAATTTGGGCAGTTATCTGCCCACCAATGCGTTTTCCAGTTCAGTTCTGAACTTTAGAGGCAGGGCCACTACTGACTTCCCGGGTTGGGCTTCTTCAGATTTGATGGTCCTGGTTCCAGGGGGTCAGCTGACTGGCCATTGGAGTAATTCCTTTAGTCTGGGGTTGGAAAACGACTTTCCCCCAAGCCAGAAGCCATAGGCACAGTCCTCTCTTCGCTAGCCCAAGGTGCGGCAGGTGCAGTACAACTGATGGTGCAACCTCTCTTTGTCAAGCCAGGGGTCAGCAGGGAAGTCCTACTTTGGCCCTTTCTTCAGTTCTGGTGTGATCTGAGGTTCAGGGTGCCAATTATGCCATATTTATGCCCAGAAATTGCCCGGAAGGGGATTTTGCGGTACTAGTCAACAGGCTTCCAGGTTCCCACTCACCTTGTGATGACTTTCAGGCTATGCGTGGCATCTAGCAATCCCAGAGTGTACTATTCTGCCCACTCTGAAGATGTCTGAACCCTTCTCAGATGTTCAGAGCTTGGTAGCCCACCCTAGAAGTGTTGTTACATGTGGGCTACATGCTCTTAGGAAAACAGTTTTGGGCACTGGTCTTCCCTCTCTATCCCCCCTTCCAGCCTATCTACCTGAAGAAACGATTTCCCCTCAGGGGTGTGATCGTCATATTCCCCTTTGAAGGAGAGGTGACACCTTGTCCAGTAGTAGACTGATATTGTTCCTAAGCCTGGGAGTAGTTTGCAGTACTCCCCAGGAGGGTAGAAAGCTGTCTCATGACTAGTGATCGTGTGAGGCCACTGGACAAACTGGGTCACTGAGTGGCAACTTTCTTGAAGTTGCATTCCTATAATAGTGACACTAAATTCGACTTGTGCATGAAGTCAGGATTAATGCCACGATTCGTTTGATATCTTACAGTACCTATCTCAGTAGTCCCATTCAGAAGTTAGCTGAGCTGAGTGGTCAGGTGGTAACTCTTTCTTAGCCATTGGGGCTACCAACTCTCCCACAGCAAAAGCAACAATTTGTGTTGCTGACAGAATATATATATATATATATATATATATATATATATATATATATATATATATATATATATATATATATATATATATATATATATATATATATATATATATATATATATGTACAGTGCATTTCCTACTTAATAATATACAACTCCCTGCCTGAGGGCTTGATGGGCCTTCTTTTATGAGGGCTGTAACAAATAAGTAGTCTATGGCTCAACTTGTACCAAGCTTATGCCCGGGGTGCGAACAGGCTGAAGAGACTGATCTGCACGTTCTGCTCTTCTGCCCCTAGTACTCCAAGGCTAGAGCCAAATGGATCCTACAGTTATGTAAGTCCAGGGGCTTCAGGGATTTCAGAGAGGTGTTTATACTGCTGAAATATGACTCTTCTGCTCCAGATACCTGTTGTCGATGTGGTGTACTAGAGGAGCTAAAATTAAAACCCAACTTGCTTTGATTGATTTTATACCTCCATGAATTTACTTGAGAACTGTAACTTAACCCATCTATGTCCTGTTTTATATCCAACCACCAGTTTTAACCTTTTTATGCTTTTATATATTGTTTTAGTTTTTTTTGTCTAATCATGCACTTTCTATGTTGCCTACTGTTGGCCAAATTGTAATTTTTTTATTTATGTATTCTCTGCTTTTATGGTTTTTAACCGACAATAAAGCTTTTATTTATATATATATTTAAGGAAAGTGGGTGCTTTGCCTTAGGTTTTAAGTTGAACCAGCCGTTTTAACACTGCCCTTCCATTCTACAGTGACAGGCTGGGAGGCATTTTATACTTTGTCACACACAGTGTGGCACAATCATTGCTGCAGCACTGGGTGGACACTCTGCCTTACATACCCTGGGTACCATATACTAGGGACAATATCTGCCAGTTGGGGGTAGCTAATTCGACATACACTTTGTAATGGGTTAGAACACAGGCACTGAGGTCTGTTTAGCAGGCCTCAGTGCACTCAGAGTTGAAAGATCCGCAAAAACAGTTCAAAATGTGGCGGTGAACATGCAGAAAGAGCCAGTTCCTTACAAATGAGTAACCCAACATATGCACTTATAGGCCGATTAGTAAAATTCTGATTCAGACTGGATCCTAATCTGACCTACCTTATGAATAGTAATTAGGTAGGCCGCTAATTGCCGCTCACACACATCACAAGGATGGTGGCCTACTAGGGTCAGCAGACCGCCATGCCTATGATCTCCCATAAGTAAAATAAACTTGTTTGTAATGCATGCAATTCTCCTTAAGGAAAACAGGGCTGTGTTAAAAAAAATATATATATATACGTTTGAGAGTTGCCAGTGGTCCCCTAGGCCAATGCATAATACCCAACAAACATTGGTATTTAAGAATCTTTTTTTGCAAATGGATTACCAACTCAATTTGGGACTCAAATTTTTCAATGTTTCAGTTGCGGATTCCAGTTGCAAAATATTAATACACAGGATACCAAAACAGCATTTACAAGGGATGCCTACAACACAGCCCTTCCAAATAGGGATTTTGGTGCTTGTTCGCACTCCCATTTTAGGTGTTGATAAAAGTTTACCAACTCCTAATATGGGATTGACTCATTCGAAAAAGCATTTTTTCAGTCACAAGTTCTGAACCAGACTGTGTTACTGTAAACATGCTTTATGCATGTGGCCCATAGTGTTCTTATGTCATGTGGTGCGTGTGTGGGAGTAGGTAACATTACCAAGGGAAAGGCTCAGCAAGCAGTGTGTGGCCTGGTAGAGGCAAATGAATGTAAGAAAGTTTGTGTGCATGTAGTCACAATAAGGTGCTGGTGATGCAACATCGACCATTGTGTAGCCTAAAGCGGCCGACTTTTGAAGCTGGGGATCCAGGTTTGAGTCTGGCGAGAGGCTCGCGTATCCTGTGATCCTGGGCATATTACTTAATCTCTCCGTGCCTAAAAATGAATGTGTCCGTCTGTAATGCCACTGGTGCTCTTGTAAAGCGCTATGACACCTTTGGGGCAAGTTTGCGCTCTCTATAAAACTGCCAAAAAAATGGCTTGGAAACAATTAGCATTGGAAAATATGGGAACGGACATTAGTGTTTCTTAAGGAACGTTTTTGAGGGTTTGTTGATCACTATGCAAAATGGATGGTATTTAATTAGGAAGGTTAAATAATCATAGCGATAATTGATTTGTCTTAGGAAAGTGTTTTGGAGATGGCATTCACTATTGGTTTAAAATATATCAACAGCTATGCAGATGGGTATCAAGCAGTGTGATGTGACACATAAGTGCACCGTATTACGTAGACCAATCGAAAATGTGCTTGTAAAGCAAATGGGGAACATCCTTTACAACCCAACTTTTACCACGCAGTGCCTTTACGACGCAACTTTTACAACGCAAACCATTACAACGCATTGCGCTGGGGGGCGCTCTAGGATAGGGAATAGGTTTAATGTACTATCCAACACCTTCCCTACTATCAACGGGGACTGGAGTTGGAATAGTAAATTAAACTATTCACTATCCAGCGCCCCAAAGCACTATGCGTTGTAAAGGCATGCGTTGTAAAAACTGCGTTGTAAAGGCTTGCGTGGTAAAAGCATGCGTTGTAACGTCATATATTCAAAGCAAATAAATTTTATATTTAATAAGGGATGCCAGTGGCTATTGTGTGGGGGAGGATTTGCCAGAGGAACACGTTAGATAGATTGATTTGAGAATAACACATCACTATTCCCGCTAGTACTAGTTTATCACTTTTTTGTGTCAGTGACATGAAGGGAGCAGGGCCCAACATTAGCTCTGAGAGAGAGATGGCTGGGAAATGCTAAGCCATCATGGGTAGTTAGGAAGTATGTGTTAACAGATTAGAGAGAAAATGCAGTGGTGTAATAGCTACACTATGATATGCAGCATTGTGTGAACGCTTGGTAAGTGAGAGAAAGGGCACAGGGAGACTTGCTATTCAGAAGCATTTATTGGAATGGTTTCCTGCACTTTCACAACCTCTAAAAAATAAAATGAGCCTGGAGCAATTTGTTAGCGTGGAGAATGCAGCGATGCGAAGCAAGGAATATGTCAGTAGGTTAGATGGTTCAGTGAATGCCACCACTGGGGAAAAAAGCGTTGAGCAAGGACAAAGGGATTCAGTTGTTTGCAGTAGGTGAACCCATGAGACCTTAGTGCGATCAAATATTGCCTATAAGTCGACCTCCTCAGGGTTGATGTTTAACTCCGAGTGTTTAAAGGTGTTGTTTAAAAAAAAAAGTGGATGCAGGTTGTATATGGCTAAGTAACATTATGAACAGAAATATTATGATGTAACTGGGGATAACATTTTGGAATGTAGATGATGCGGTGGAACTAGTGAAGAGCCTCTTGTCGCATTTGGACCCATACTGTGGCTTGATGATGAGCTATTGATAGGCTGTCTTTGTTGAGCTACTATTAATTAAACTTATTCACCCTAGACTCTAGGGTGAATAAGTCTAGACCTAGAGCTTGTCAGCCACAGCAGTTTACAAAAATGTAAACAAGCCAGGATAGGGAGACAGCTGTAATCACATCGCTTGGTCAGTAGCATCTAAGACAACATGGCGGCTTCATACTTGTAATGATGGTGATGTTCTCTTATGTTATCAGTGGGTGAAACGTGGAGTTAGAAATATTTTCATCATTAGCTCCATAATTCGAACTTGGGCTCAGTAGAATCTGGCAGGAAGCTTAGGTTACTTTTATTTCAGTTTAAGGAGATGTCTGCTTTATTGCCAGCTTGGGAAGGTTAACACATTTCAGATTAAGATTGAATTAGGGGAGGGAGAGTAAAAAATATTTTATCAAAATAAAAATTGTTTGCACGGATTTTTATCCTGCGCTCTTTGCTTTCCTGAAAACAAATATCAGGCACGCTGTACTTGTATATCCTTTTCTTTTTGCATTAATCTGGCAAGCTAGTTTAAAGTTCTTTTTTTTAATCCCATCTTCGTTGAAGCTGTTCCTTTGCAATACTAAGAGGACTGAGATTAGACATAAACTCATTTTTTGATTTTGGTTATCAGTGCTACATGTGGCCATTTTAAAAGAGCCAGGCATTCAAATGTAGATTAATGTAGGATAATTTCATAGCAAAGTCATTTACAAAGATTCCGTTTGTTATTACTCATATCCTACTTTCATAAGGGAGTATTTTTCACTGGTAACCTGTTTCGTATAATTTTAGACATTATTATGTCAGTGAATACTTAGAATCTCACTCAACTATCAGGTCAACCCAAGGCAATGACCAGAGGTTCATCAAATAAACCAGTCTAACCTCTGTTCATTTTTATGTATTTTAATCTTGACCAGATGTTGGAAATTAAAGATCTCCAAACTTGCAAGCTTTCTCACAGTATTTCAGCCATGGCATATCGTTTTTAGTGCCAGAGCAGATACTAAATCTGTTCCTTATTGTAATGCCGAGCTAACTTTAAAAAACACAAAAGTATAAAACAAAAGAAGTCATTCTTGCAGAACGTTTTGTAACGTGGGCAACAAAATAATGCAAGTGGCTAACATGGAAACATAAAAGGCTCTGCCTCGTGTAAGGAAATCAGTGCCTAATTTGCTGCTGTGTTAGCCGGAGATGGCATTTGGCAACTCCTGCATTCAGTAGCACTGGAACCAACTCTTACTCAAACATGTAATCTTCAGCATGTTATTGGTTACAGTTAAGTGCTGGAGGAAACCATAAGATTTGAAATGCTGTCATTTAAATGAGCCTTGCCAGAATTGGGGTTATTCATTTGGGAGGGGGCATCCTTGCCAATTTCATAAACCCATTCTGGTTAAATCAAAACAAAGTTCTGAAAGAATCTTTTCTTAATGCCTGGTAGTGATGGCAAAAGAAGCAAGCGACTTGCAAAGAAGTATGTGGTAAGTTCAATCAGTACCATGCATTTCAAAGTAAAGACCACAGCACACTAAAATTCCCAAAGCAATATAGAAACATAGAGAACATTATAATGAGTGAAAATACACCAAGATCATCAAAATAGGGTAAAGGGCATGGGAGATATGGATTTTTAATTGTTTTATGGAAAAAAGCCCTGAGGAAAAAGTTAAGCACTATGGAAAACCAACACTTCGTGGTGGTCTGTGACTTTAATGCAATTTCAGGCTGAGCATGATGGAGCAGAGTTCAGATACACCAAGCAGGTTTTGCGGTGAACGATTTTACTTTAAGACCTAGTCTCCAACTGCTAGGAAAGCTTCTTTTGGTCAGTCCTGCGGTCAGTCCTGCAGCCCATAGCTCCTCAGGAAAGTCTTCTAGGCGCCAGGTCTCTCTACAGCCAGGTCTCCTGCAGGTTCTAGTCCTGTTTCTTTTTGTGACCCAGAATCCTGGTAATCAGGAGGCCAGATGCTTGACCCTTGGAGAGCAGTTCCAGTACCTAGGTGGCAGCATTATTCAGGAGTCCTTGAGTTCTTGTGGGAGTCCTTTTCTGGCAGCAGGAGCCAGGAGTCTGGATTCTTTATCCTGCTGTGACTTCTTCTTCTGATCGAGTCTTCCCAGGTCTAGGAATGTTCTGAAGAGGTGGTGATGGAGTTGCCAGATTTATCCTGTGCACTAGCGAGTGATTGAAGGACTTCTACAGCCCAATCCGATAAGCTTTCTTGCAGTTCACACCTCCTTTTGAAGCAGTTCCTCTTTGCCTTCATGTAAAATTACCCTGTTCCAAGGTGGTGGCACCTAGCTACTACTAGGTAGGCCTGTCTCCAGCTTCTTGGCTACTCCCCTGCCTGACAAGGTCAAAGTTGGGTCTTCCTCCTGCTGTGGCTGGAGCCTGATTGTCTGTGAGGGTCCAGTGGGTGACTAGAAGAAGCCTTCCTTGGCATCACCAAGTCAAATTAAGTAGTGCTAAGGCTGTCATTTGTTCCTGTCTACTCCCCAATAACTAATTCCTGCTAAGTGGTCAGCAGTTAACACCCATTGGCCTTTCTTAGGCCTAGGGGCAAGCCTTTGTCTTCTGAGCCAGAGTTGTTACCTCTCCCATCCAAAGATGTGAATTGAATTCAGGCTCTGGAAGTGTGATAGGTAGTACAACTATTTCCCTCTCCGGCTGTGACTTGGTATGAGCTGTCTAGATGATCCTGGGAATCTGTAAGCCAAAAGAGGTAGCCTAAAGCTGCCCTTTGTTCTGCCATTTTTTCCTGTCCACTCCCAGATAGCTAATCTCTGTTAAGCGGTCAGCAGTTAACATCCATTGACGTTTCTAAAGCGAGAGGCAAGCCATTATACCTTGAACCAGGTTTATTAAGTCTTCCAGCCTAGATGTGTGTTACAGCCCTGGATGTGTGATGGTTGACAGAACTGGGTTTGAGTCAGTTCTGGCTCAGGCTGTCTAAAGTACATTTTTACAAAGTTACGTTTCTGTTTCTGTTTCTGTTATCAAAAATTTGATTTCACCAGTAAATCAGAATTTTAAAACTGAGCAGGATACAACTTTGAAGCATTTTTATTGCCATTTCCTAAGCGGTGGTGGAAAATAAAGCTGTTGATCCCACTTAGGCTTAGTAGGGATAGGTCAGGCCAGAGATACAAAGTGAAAAAGCGTTTGGGTTTATTTCACTGTGAGGGCACACTAACCCTATAATATGTAGTGTACCCTACTTTTTAATATTAGCACCATACACTGTGGGTTTACAAAGCATACTTTTAGAGGTAACTGATAAATATATAAAAATAGGCTTTTCATACATACAAAGGCATTTTTACCTGTCATGTTTCACTGAGGTGCATTTAAACTGCATCACAGCCTGAGGACAGTGGTGGTCTTGGCCTATAACCAGTCTGTGTTTCCACAGCTAGATTTCCTAGATGCAAAGACACTGGACCTGCAGTTATCAGCCTGAAAATCCAGCAAGTGAAGTCATAAAGGGAAAGGGCTAATTTGCAGACTAGACCTTTATTCCCAGCAAACACCAGCCTCATCCAAACATGGGGGAGCCTGTAACAATCCCACCGCTAGACAACATCCTCACATACCTTAACCCACTTATCTCCCAATCCTGGTACAGAACTCCTACACCTGCTTGGACTGGTGATAAATGTCTGCATTAAATCCCCTCCCACCAGGGTTTCCCCTTGGTGGCATTCTTCATCATTGGGTCCTTAACGTTCCGTTACTGGCCTGCTACCCTATGTGAATCAGCAAGGGAGTAGCCTTGGAGTTAGTGTGACTACCAGCATCCCTTCCCCGGTTGGACTCATGATGCCAGATTTATGGCATTTTACATATCATCCAGACTTAACACCAAAACAGTGCTGTATGTTTATTTACTTTCCTTAGCATGCAGATGGATTGCAGCTAGAGTATTTTACAGGTGTGGTATCAGGGAGTAGATATCCTTGGTTCTTATGAAAAGTCTAAGCCTTGGACTTGAAACATGGAGACCCTTTGAAACTCAAGAACATAATTCCATTGAGTTTCATTTTTTACCTTTTTTTTAACCATACTGGTTGAAGGACCGAATAGAGTATATTTTTTTCCTACTAGGCAGTATTTTTAGTTTTCCACAGCCCCCCTCCTAGTCTTTGCATCTTTATTCATCTATTATAGTGCACCTGTAAATGCTCCCACTAGCTCATAGGTTGCAGGACGCCCTGTTCCACAGCGGAAAGGGAAGGACGCAATGTTGAAGCAAGCCACCAAGGGGAGACCCTGGTGGGTGAAAGTGATCTGAAGAATCTCCATGGAAAAAAATATTTTCCCATGGTGAAAATGCTTTTCCTACACCCAAGCCAAATATGGGGCGATGCTTCCCCATTCCTTTCTGGAAGGTAGTTACTCCTGCCCTTGGATGAAATAAATCTCTGACCATTCCCATGGTGCAAGGGGTGGGAAATGAGTTTGGGAATGCCCATAAACATATATATATATATATATATATATATATATATATATATATATATATATATATATATATATATATATATATATATATATATATATATATATATATATATATATATATATATATATATATATATATATATATCCATCTATCTATCTCAGTGGGCATTTCCAAACTTCCAGGACAAGCCACACCTTGGAAATCACACTTTCCACCCCTTCAGTGTGATTTGCTACCACAGATTCTCTGCACATGTGATTAAAACATCTGCTGCAGTAAATACATCACACCCACCAGGAATGTGTGAATTTCTGGCAGACATGAAAAATGTACTTTCTGCCCTAAGCATGTTTCCATCCAAATTTACCTTTTTGAAAAGGGGCTTACATGGGGTGAAAATGTGCTATTGATTACGCTTATGTACTTCAGTGGGAAAATAATTTCTCTGTGAAGAATGCCCTTTCTCGTCACCTCCATGATATATGAGTGTTCTTTTAGATGTATTTCCATTTGGGAAAAAGCCACAAAAAATGTTTGTGAATATGCAAAAAGTTCAGTATTTGTGCTGCTCATGCATTTCCATGGTTATCAACCAGTTCAAGTCCCCCAAAACATTTCCTTTCTGGCTTGTGCTCCAAGATCTTCTTTACTAGCTGAATTTCTGCAATACTAAGGACGGCCAGCATAATTACCAGTGTATGCTAAATCTATGAATCAGATCTCAGAATGTATGCCCTCTCATTTTTTGACAACCTAAGATGAACATAGATGCAAAATAAATGAGAGAATTGGGCCATGTTTCTAAGTGCTGAGGAATAAGGTAGTAAAAAGACACCTCCCTTTTTCACTGTTTGAAGAGTGGTGGTCTTGGCGTGGTGGGTTTTGTACCGAGCACGGACTCACCACTCCCACAGCCCAAAAAAGAAAGATACAGATGACCTGGTGAGGTTTCCCACCTCGGAATGGCTAACAGCTGCTCGAAGACTTCACACAATAAGCTAGAAACCTGCTCTCCGCAAGGGTTTCCATCTCATTGTGTGCACAGCTTTTGATATCAGCTCCTCACTGGGTGACCTTCTGAACGGAGCCAATAATGTGTATCTTTGTGTGATCTGGAAGGTTTGAGCTTAAATGGCGGGAATACGTTTGTGTGAAACTGAGGCTTTGCCAGGCTCATAAATGATACCTCTAGTTCTGTCAGTGCTCAGCTGGCATTGTGCATGGACGCATACATCTCCAGGTGGGAACAAATGGTTTTTGCCTGTTGGTGTGTGTAATATCCTTCACTTTCAGTAATGAGTTATTCTCATTGAAGATATTCATGTGAGTTCAGCTCTTTTTTTTTTTTTAAGACCAATGGTCCCAGATTTTATTTAGTTTCACAAGTAATAAGCCAATAGATCATACAATGTAAAAAAAAACTACAAACATTACCCAGCCAGTAACATGTTTCGACATGTCGGTCATACATAAGTGAAAATAAACAGTAGCCAGGGGAGATGCATTAGTCCGCAATTATCAGTGCCAGGAAAAGTCTCAGGTTGCAGTGCCTGCAGCATGTATCACTGCAAAAGGACCAAGGTGGTCATAAAAGCCAACAACAATTGGTCTAAGCCGTGTTCCCTGGTTGGCACGGATGAAGTCAAAGGCAGGAGTCACATCCCATAGTGCCATATGGGTCGCTGGGCTACATTCTTGTGATCGTGGCAGTGTTCAATAAGCATTGTGTAAAGGGTAAGTGGGGAGGGGAAAATGAACATCATCGTGAGTACAGCAGAAACAAGCTCACTGCCAACCAAGAGATACAACAGGGAAATAACGAAAAAAAAGAAAGGAGGGAGAAACACTTCAACAACAGTTGGACTAGTATTAGCGTGTACAGTAGTGTATCAGTGACCCTAGCGGCGTATGTTACGCCATATATGGACTGTGTGGGGGCGGGGACGGCTGTGGATGTAGGGTTGCTGTGGCCGCAGGCCGGGGGGGAGGGAATGATAGCAAGTAGACCTTGTCGGGCATTACCTCAGCGGCTGGGGGATGGGGGGGCAGGGGGGGAGCGTCATGTCGGGGCAGCGGATGACTGGTCCCTCACTGCTCCGTGTCGAGGCGGTCACGTTATACCGGCCTGGGTGCATGCCCGATGGTATGCGGTCAGGGTAGTGTCCCAGTCTTGGGCAATCGGGTACATACGGAGGCCCGCCGTCTCCTCCCTGTGTAGAGACACGCTCTCCGCGCAAGCCCAGTTGTCAAATGAGCGGCGCCAGTCTGCGGGGCGCGGGGGGGCGTCATTCTTCCATCGTTTCGTGATGAGTCGCTTAGCCGTAATGAGCCCTAGGTCCCAGAAACGTGCCTGTAGTTTGGTCTGCTTGGTTCTTTTGTAGAGTCCCAGCAGGCATGCTTCCGACGTCTTGGGGAGGGTATCGCCCGTGGCCGCCGTCAATGTGTCAGCGACCGCCGACCAGTACAAGGTGAGGTGAGTGCAACTCCAGAGTGCGTGTAGGAGGTCCGAGTTCAGGAGGCCGCACCTGGGGCACGCTGACGAGGTGAGTCCAAAGTAGCGGTTCAGTTTGTCTGGGGATAAATATGCACGGTGTATTATGTAATATTGGATGATCTTAAATCTCGCGTTGCAAGGAATGTTTCTGGTGCCTGCCAATATCGCGGCCCACTGTTTGTCCGTCCATTCACTACCCCGGTCGGCCGTCCACTTCTCCCTCAGTCGTTGGGAGGAGAATTGAGTATGACAGTTTAGTGCCGTGTGCCAGCCAGTGCACTATATGGGAACCATCGCCCATCACATGTAGGTACTGAATGAGGATATGCGTGGTCGGCTCGTGGGTCAGGTCTCCCCATGCCTCCATCAGCACACGAAGAAGCCTGGCATGCGTCAGAAATTGGCCTGCCGGTAGACCGGTGTCGGCGGCCAGAGTCTCGAAGGACAGTAGCTCCCCATCGCTATACAGGTCACCCAGGCCGTCCAAGTCTGCCACAGTCCAACTGCGTAGCTCGGATGAAGACAGCACGCCAGTTCCCAAGGGGGTCCCCTGCAGAGGCAGGTTCGGGGCATAGGGCACCGTGCTCTTGGTGAGTCTGAGGCTCCGCATAAAGCACTGCCTTGCGACAGCCACATGGACCTGGTTGGGGGGCCGGCCCCGTGTCAGGGGGTGGAAGAGCGTCAGCACCTGTGTGGGGGACAGGGTAGTGACTTCCGTGGCCGTATCCATCAGGTTCTTACCACTCAGCCAATAGGCAACCCATTGTAGCTGGGCCGCCAGGTAATATAGTTCCTGATTGGGAACCGCCAAGCCTCCGGATTCCGAGGCCGCGTAGAGGGTCCTCAATGCCACCCGGGGGCGTCCTTTATTCCAGATAAGGCGCCTGGTGAGGGCTTCCAACCCCTTGAATATGCGTGTTGGTACATACACTGGCAGGTTAGCATAAAAATAGAGGAGCCGGGGGAGCATTATCATCTTCGTCAGTGCCACTCGGGCCGGCACATTCAGTGGGAGGGAGTTCCAGAGCGTGACCTGGGCTGACAGCGAGGATATGGCTCTCACGAGGTTGCCCTCCAGGAGATCAATGGGGTCTCGATATATGAGGATCCCCAGGTACCTGAATACCGTCGGGTGCCATCGGAGCGTCTCTCCCATCATGCGCACATCACATTGTGGCATAGCGTCACTGAACGCATAAACTCCTGATTTAGACCAGTTGACGCGGAGCCCTGACATGTCCCCGAACACCTGAAAGATGTCCGTGATTGTCGCGGGTATATGGGTGAGGTCCCTGATATATAACAGCAAGTCGTCGGCATACAGAGACACCGAGTGGGTGCCGTCCGCCAGTGGGATACCCCAGGCGACGCCGGAGGCCCGGAGCAGTTCTGCCAATGGCTCCATCACGAGGGCGAATAACAGGGGAGAGAGGGGACATCCCTGCCTGGTGCCCCTCCCAATCCTTATCCTGTCAGAGAACAATCGCCCAGTCCGGACTCGTACCTCGGGCGCCTGGTAGAGGAGCCCCACCATCTGGACATAGGCATCGCCCAGTTCATACTTCTCGAGGACTCGGAGGAGATAGGGCCACTCCACCGAGTCAAACGCCTTTTCGAGATCAAGTACTATGCACTTCATGTGAGTTCAGCTCTCACCCATAATTTGGTGTCCATGCCCCCACCTTCACGTGTACAAAATATGGTAAAAGGTGCCTCTTAGTGAACCATTATGTATATCATGGATGAGAGATTAGTATCCATTTAATTCCAAACTATATTTCTTCAATTGTTCATAGTGGGACAAAACACATAGCACAAAATGCCAAGTGCATTGGATTGCTCAGACTGACTAAAGTAGACGATGGAAATCTGGACAGGGGTAAAGTAGAAGAAAAATTGCGAAACAAAGGAAAAGAGATAAGCGCTGAAGGGAAAGAATTTTGGTTAATACGAAAGTTTAAGGCCTTGATTACAATTTCCGGGCTAAATTCCGATCCTTAGGATCGAATTGCCTGTCGTTTGATAATACATTTACCCTTGTAGTTTTCCTCCATCAGATTCCGGCAGGTCAAAGTTGTTGTGATTAATGAGGGGGTGGGGGGACTAAGTGAAGGCCCAAAAAAAGGCAAAAGCTGCATAATTTGGTGTGTTAAATAAAGATTCTGTATGTTGTACGTTACTTCCAAGATGAAGGCTTGCAATAGGAAATATTTACCACCCCTGCTAAATACCTCACTTCTGGGTAATGGTATTTGCCTGGTGTGGTATATCCAACACCTTATTCCACACAACTTAACAGTGACTTAACGTTTTCCTGCTGTGCTTTAATTCAGGTGAAATTAAGTTCCACAGTGAAGGAAGAACCCAAGTGAATGAATTCAAACAGACACTTAGAGTCTTCCTGTTAAGTCGTGACAACAAGCGAACCATTACATTTCAATAAATGCAATAAGCTCATGTTATTACTGTACATATCAGAATTCCAAGTTTTATGACCATTACCACACCCTCCATAAAAATAATAAGACTAACACACCTAAATCAGTGATTTAAGTGAAAGGTTCAGGGCTGGAAACAGTGTTCATAATAACCTGAAGTGACCTGTGTTACCCTACCCCTGGTGGATTTCACTAGGAAACCAGCCTCAATCGATTCAGGAAAATAACAGAAAAAGGCAAAATCTGCATAAAAGATTCAATAAACATCAATTCCATATGCTATGCCTCATTGTGGCATAGCACACTCCGCATCAGAGGTATTTATGGTCAATAGTAAAGGGCCATTTCTGGATGCGAAAGGGCCGTGCAAGCGCATAGTATCCCAGTGATATGTTATGTGCTGTGCTGACAGGTTCATGATTGCTGTGTGTAGTTTACCAAGGCGTGACAGGCACGCACAATGTGTCGAATTTTATGACTAACCCATAAATATTTGTAAAGCTCAATAAAGATCTGCACTTGGTAACTATTTCACAAACATGAGGCATTTTAAAGCAAGGGCATCCTATTTAAATCCTGATCCATGCCAGATTGTCAGGATACTCAATGACTCCATAAACAATGTCCATTTCGACTAATTGTATGCAAATCTATTTTATTTTGATATCCTGAGGCCAGAAAGATACCCCCTCTCTTTGTTAGTAGCCAGTATTTTAGGTTTAAAATCTTCTTATTCATATCAACAGGTCAAAAAGAGTCCACCTGCATCCACAGGCTGATGGTGATCTATGTAATTGTAAATTCCACTGATTTATCAAGAGAAACAGAATAATTTCAAACTAGAAGGAAGGAAAAGAGACACTGGGGACAACATAGATGAGGGGAGCGGGAAGTATGATAGAGTTTAGAGCTTTATGCTGGCTGAAAAGTGCAGAGGGATATCTGTAGCCAGTATTTGAAAGAAACCATTGTGTAGCCGCACTCAAATGGCACGCTTGACCAGGAGTCCCTGTAGAACCAGTAAGTCAGAAGTATGCTCCTTTATGGAGTGTAACTAGACGTGCTAGTTAGCTAACATGATAGTAAATTAGAAATAGTAATAACACAAAGCCATCATAAATTCAACGGGGGTCACCAGGCTGCCTCTTTCATCCTTGCTCCCAGCCTACTTGGAGCACCTGGGATATACATAAATATACTGGTCAATCTTCTTTAGGAATTGGAATAGGGGGCAAATTTTTGAGCATCCAGCAGTGCTCTTACTCTCAAGAGCTCAAACAGACTTCATGTGGTAGCAATCTGCACTGGCAGCAGTTTTGGGAATTCATATGCCCCAAATAGTGATCCAGCTTTTCTTGTGATTTAGTTACTGAAAGGGATATAGCAGGTTTAAAACTAGAATATAACACTGTAAACCGTATAAGTTGGCAGCAGACTCATACCGACTATATAGAGTAGAGCGGCACCTCTAATACCATCTACACAATATGCTGCTATTTACCAATGGCACTCATTTTGCAGTGCATTTAATAGATGATACTTCCACATATTTTAAATTAAGGATCTGGAAGCCTAGGAGTACTGAAGTTTAGACACTCAACAGCGTCTCAGTTGACAACCCATTTTTGCAGAATTAAGTTTCTGAGCTACAAATACTTCATTAGATTTGAGCCATATCTGGACAGGACATGCCCCACCCTAGCAAAACATCGTACATACAGTTCAGAATAGACACACCGTTGAAATCTTTCACTTCCGGGGGGGGCGTGGTTTGGATGGCAAGGAGGCAGCAGTCCTGAGTCCGGAGCTCCCGATCCCCCAAGTCAAATAACGGCGATGCGAAAGGACAGAACGCAATAGGCAACGGAGTGAACACACGGAGAGGTGCATGAACTGAAGGAGCACCAACCGCGACCCTTTACAACCCCTGAAACGACGCTGGGCAGCCGCCAGAGACAAAAAGATCCACCGAGGGAAACGAAAGCACAGAAGCACAAGATGGCGGTGGGCTGCTGAGAACTCCGGAAGCCTCAAGTAAGAACTACCGAGCGCACCGCCCCTTAGCAGCGCACCACCTCCCAGACCCCCGGGAAAAGCCCCCGACCCCCAGGAAGGAGCACCTAAGCTAACGATCATCGGAGCCAGGGCGGAGGGAAGCAGAACCGGGACGGAGGCGTAGGGGCGGCCATCTTGGTGCAGTACAAGCACGAGAGGGGAACACGACCAAGTGAAGGGGGCGCCAGGCGAGTATCTCATCCACCCGACAGTGAGCGCACCGAAACCGGGCAGGCCGATGAGCAGAGCGAGTACCAGGAGCAAGGCGTAGAAAAAGAAGACCCCACCTTTTGGAAACCGAGGCGGCCATATCAGTAAAGTCCGGAGCCACACCCCCAGGTCCAAGCAGGCGCCAGACAAAGAGGCAGCGCTACACTCAAACACAGGCGGTGAGGACAGGAGTGCAGCCCCCCGAAAAAGGACCATACAAAGGAGGGAGGGTGTAAATCGACGACGGTGACCGAAGAAAACTAAACGGTGGCGGCCATCTTAGGAGGGGCAGCAGCAGCGAAAGGAGCGGAACGGAGCGCCCCACCGGTGCGCAACAAGCCCACAATCAGAAGCGAGGTCAAATAAGGCCAAACCGCACAGAGGCTAAACGTACGGAAACGCTCGAGATCACGGAAGCCACGGAACCCACAGGCCACTCCTGAGGCGACATAAGTGGCGGCCATCTTAGGAGGGGCAGCAGCAACGAGCGGAGCGCCCCTCCGGTGCACAACAAGCCCACAATCAGAAGCGAGGTCAAATAAGGCCAAACCGCACAGAGGTCAAACAGCCGCACAGAAACGTACAGTGCGACACCTGCGCGACAGGACAGCGGGACCTCCGGTGGCGGGAACGGCCGTGTCGAGGGACCGCGCGAGAAGAGGCGAGGCTGGGGAACAACGAGAAATAGGGCAGTACACAGGAAGCACACCTACCCGCTGAATATCAAGGCGAAGGAAGGTGAGAAGGAAGCGCGGACAGGCGCAGGCAGCCACTCACCACAGGTCGTGTAGAAAGAGCACGAAGACAAACAGTCACCAGTCACAAACAGGCACCAGCAAGGGAACACTAATTCGCAGGCACCAACACAACCAGGGCTAACACCAGCCCGCAGAATTGCAGAAGGCTGGCGGAGGCCAGGACCAAGACCAGAGTGGTCAAGTGGCCACCCCGCTTCAGAGACTGCAACCTAATAACGGGGCCGGCCCAAAGGAAAAAGGACGAATAAAAACAACAAAAGACACCCACAAAGCAGCAGCCAACAGAAGTCAAACCCAGAACGCACCAGGTCAGGAGAGGCTTCGACACAATGGCAGAGAAAGAAGGCAACTTAGTGACAAACGCCCAGAAGAAGAACAAAAACGATCTGACCGCGTCACCCGCGAAAGATCACGGAGACAGGGGCGAAGAAACAACTACTCTGGACACACTACTGAAGAAAATAACGGAAGGGAATGATCTTGCAAAGGAGACAAAAAAGATAGTGGACAACATACAAATGGAACTAATAGCCATAAGAGCGGAGCAGAGCAGAGCCAACGGCAGAATAGACGAAGCGGAAAAAAGAATCAGCAACCTGAAGACCGGGCCAACACAACACACAATGATCTAGGCCTAGTCATAAAAAGAACATCAGCCCTACAAAGATCAATGGCCGAGCAGGATGACAGGAGCCGCAAGGGGAACATAAGACTACTAGGAATACCCGAGGAGGAGAAGGACGCCCCGGGAGCATGCGCCCGTATGCTGGAGGACATTATCCCCAAAATAACAGGTCTCACTTTTGAAAGACCACTTGAGCTGGTCAAAGCTTACCGCATCCCAGCAAAGAAGCAATCAAACAGCAACGCCCCGAGACCAATCATATGCAAACCGCTGCGAGAGGACCACACGGAGGCAATATTCGCAGTAGCCAGGAAAGGCAAACCAATGACAATCAACGGGAAAAAAGTGACGATCACACAGGACCTATCGAAGCTAACGGTGGAAGTGAGGAAGGGCTTCCTAGCTCAACGAGATACCCTGCGGAAAAACAACATCACCTTCTCTTTCGCAGGCCCTTCCAAACTGAGAATCACAGACAGACACGGTAGCAAAATCTTCGAAGACCCCAAAGACCTACACAGGTACCTACGAGGGCCACCTCCAGAAGAGATGGAACACCAAAGCCCAGGGGCCAAGAGAAGAGCCTCAACGGACGAGAACGAAGGAGAGGGCATATGACAAGAATGCGGCGCATGGCCAATTTTCAACAAATAGCTCAAGACTCCGAACACACGGGACAAGCTCAAGCACACAACAAAATGACCAACCTTGAACTCTAGACAACAAACCTACCTCGATAACGCACACACTGATCAACGAAGCTACCTCAATATCGCCAATGATCAACGCTGCTACCTCAAATCACCAATGTCGATCGTAGAGACTATGAAGACCGATGAAGCACATATCCTTTGCCTTCTGTCCACAGAGACACTGCCAGACTTGGGGGGGAGGGGAGTGTGAGGAACCTTGCTGTCACACACCCGATTTTCTACAGGCGGAGGGAGGGGGGAGGGGGGGGAGGGGGGCGGCCAGAGGAGGCGGGGGGGCAGGCGGGCATGAAGGCCAGCGTGACAACGGACAGTGGTGCAATGTATAACTACTCTTTCTCTCTTTTCTATACTGATCTCTACACCCATCCCCTTTCCCATCTCCCACCCTACTCACTTAATCCCTGGGGGGGGGGGACCCAAGTATTTAGGAGGTACAAAGGCAGGCACCTCAAGACCCAGCAATGAAGACGACATAGCAGCCAGCGACAATTACAAAGTCCCATGACAGACCGACCACCGGCGAACCTCTCAGCGAACCTAAAGGTAATCTCCATGAACGTCAAAGGCCTGAATCACCCAATTAAACGCAGGAAAATACTGGAACACCTGGGGAAACTCAAGGGGGACATCTACACGCTACAGGAGACCAAACTCTCAGAGGAAGAGGCTAAACTACTGAAGGCAAGATGGATAGGTGACATCCTATGCTCACCTGCTAAGGGGAAGAAGCGGGGCGTGGTAACCATCCTAAGCAAGAAAGCCAACCTCACCATACACAAGACAAACACGGACGAAGACGGACGTCTGCTGATAGCAAGTGTCCAAAGAGGAACCGACAAGCTACACGTAGCAAACATCTATGGACCAAACACCGAAGACAGAGACTTCTGGCAAATGGTAGACGGCGAACTCAGCAAGCTACCACAGGACGACCTCCTGATTGTAGCCGGCGACCTGAACAAGACAATGGACCAGGCCACGGACAGACACCCAAGCAGGCCAAGCCACACCTCTCCAGGAAGCAACACCCTTAAAGATCTCTGTGCCAAACACCACCTAGCAGACCCATGGAGGCTTCAACACCCCACAGCGCGTGAATACACCTTTTATTCACACCCGCATAACTCATATAGCAGAATTGACTATATATTGATGTCCAGCGACCGCACGCACCTGATCGAGAACACAGAGATAGCCCCAATAACCATCTCCGACCATGCACATATATCCCTCGCCCTCAACGGCAAACACAATGAAAGCATAGCGAGGTGGTGGAGACTCAACGATGACATCCTACAGAAAAGAGACAATGTAAAAGAAATAGAGGAAGCACTAAATAACTACCTGGAAGACAATGACAATGGCGAAGTGGAGAAGGACACCATCTGGGAAGCGCTCAAAGCGACTTTAAGAGGCAAACTGATAAACATCAAATCAAGAATGAACAGAAGCAGGAATCAGAAGATCTCAGAGCTAGAGAGGGAAATAGAAGCACTGGAAAGAGGTCACTGCGCAAACATAACAGACAAGAACACACTCACCACGCTCACAAAGAAAAAATACGAACTAAACAGAATCCTAAGCGAACGAGCAGGTTCGTGGCTAACAAAGTTCAAGTCGGTGAATCTATGCAGAGCGAACAAAGCAGGGAAACAACTGGCATCTTACCTCAAAGGGAAGCAAAGGAAGCACACAATAGCAGCAATAACAGACAAAAACAACAAATCGCAAACAACAAACAAAGGCATACTGGAGGTATTCAGACAGTTCTATCAGGAGCTATACTCCGAAGACAAGAACTTGAGCAAAGATGGGGGCCACTCCCTCCTCATGGACATCAACCTACCGAAACTCAGGGAGGAGGAGAAGGCACCCCTAGAGGCGGACATAACGGAAGAGGAAATCGAAGCCGCAATCAATCAGCTAAAACGGAACAGAGCCCCAGGACCAGACGGGTACTCCGCCGTGTTCTACAAGACCTTCTGCCCCAACATCAAGAAAATACTATCGGAAACGTACGCCGCCTGCATAAGGAAAGGGGAGATGACAAACACCATGCGAGAGGCAAACATCACAATAATACCCAAAGAAGGTAAAGACCACCAATACCCGCAAAACTACAGACCTATATCACTCATAAATGTGGACTGCAAAATTTATGCAAAGGTGCTTGCTAACAGACTTAATAGAATTCTACCCGACATCATACACAACTCACAAGTGGGCTACATCAAACACAGGCTGTCGCAAGACAACACAAGGCTGCTGTGCCATCTGATCAACCACACAACACAGAGCAATGAACAGGCGGTCATGATAGCACTGGATGCGGAGAAGGCCTTTGACAGAGTCTCGTGGCCATTCCTCAGGAACTGCATGACAAAGTTTGGACTAGGGGAGAAGTACATAGCAATGACAATGGCCCTATACAACAAACCGAGAGCAAAAATAGTGGTCAACGGGAGCACATCCGACCCGCTCCTACTGGGAAGAGGAACCAGGCAAGGATGCCCACTGTCACCTGGTCTCTTCCTACTGGCACTTGAACCACTGCTTGCAAAAATAAGAGACAATGAGGGAATAACGGGTGTCAAGATCGGAGAGAAGACAGTTAAACTTGCAGCGTACGCGGACGACATCCTCATCACCACCACCAAGCCATCAACGTCGATCACAGCACTAATGGAGGCAATAGGGGAATATGCAGAAGCGTCCGGATACAAACTCAACAAGGACAAATCGGAATGCAAACCAATGAACATACACACCACCAAACTGGTACTAGGAGACTCCGGCCTAGCCTGGCAAACGAAACCACTCAAATACCTTGGCCTACAGTTCGGAAGGGACCTAACATCAACGATACAGCACAACGAAGACTCACTGCTAAAAAAAGTCAAAGACAGACTAGAACTGTGGTCGCCCAAATACATCAGCTGGTGGGGAAGGATAGAGACGATAAAAATGATGATTACACCCGCAATAAACTACACGCTAAACATGCTACCGATCCAAATGACGGAAGGCTTCCACAAAAAACTGGACGGCTTGATCAACACCTTCCTATGGAGAAACAAAAAACCACGAATTAGCCTACCCAAACTGAGGCTAGCGAAGGAACTAGGTGGCCTCAACCTGGCAAACTTCAAAACCTACCAGACAGCCTGCCTAGCCAAACAAGGATTCGCATGGATCGACGAAACACAACAATACAAACCAGTCTGGCTGGAACTGGAAAGCGAGCTCCTAGGAGGCCTACACCCGACAGCGATTTTAACTGCAAACAAACACCCCCTATGGTCCAACACCATATTGAAGCACACCAGAGAAGCGCTGATGAAGGTGGACAAGCGAATGGCACAGAAACTGAGAGGTACAACATGGGAATCCATCTGGTACAACACAAAAATATCATACCAAGGGGCAGTAATAGACTATGACGCATGGATCAAAAAAGGGATAAGCCTTCCCAAACAAATAGAAACAAAGGGGAAGCAGCTAACCTTCTCAAACCTACAACAACTACACAACCTCCCCAACAAAGAGCTATACACATTTCTGAAAATAAGGTCTGCCATAACAAGAGCAAACCTAACCCGAGAAGAACCGGATATCGTCAAGTACGTGCTAATGCTAAACTCGGCGGGACACCAGACCGCCAAGATCTACAAACTGCTTGCCCCGACGACCCTGTCTCTAAACAAGAAGACAACAAACTCATGGGCTACACTCCTAGGCAGACAGCTAAACGAAAAGGAACAGGCGCAAATGTGGGCCTCAGCCACAAAAAGCAAGATCACCCCGCAACTGGCACAAACAAAATACTGGCTTCTCCACAGAGCCTACTGGACCCCATCAAGACTCCATAAAAGCGGAATAGCAGATTCAGGCGACTGCTGGAACTGCCAGAAAGAGGAGGGCACACTTGAACACCTCATCTTTGGGTGCGTCAAAGTCAAGAGGTTCTGGGCCCAAATAAACGCATTCATAAATGACATGTTCCAAACAGACTTAATGCTAAACTATGTGACACTGGCGACAGGGCATGTAACAGCAAACCTGAACAGCAGGGAAGAAAGAGACCTCCTAGACCTGCTCCTGACAGCAGCCCTGAAGATAATCTTAACGAACTGGAAGAACACGGCGAAAGCAAACTTCAAAACATGGATCAACTGGGTCACCTTCCTAAGAGGAGCAGACAACATCACGGGCAACCTCTCGAAAGAACATACGCCCCAAGAGCACATGTGGAAACAACTCGACGAACATTTAAAGAAGCCACACTAACCCCCCTCTCCCCCCCCCCCTCTCTTTTTTCTTCCTTCTTCCTTCTTCTCTCTCTTCAGCACTGTTGTAAAACTGCCAATGTATATGCCACTTTATTTTTTCAATAAAAATCTTTAAATCAAAAAAAAAAAGAAATCTTTCACTTCCAAATGGGGCAAAAGTTGCTCCCCATCGCCCCACTGCCTCTTTTGCCCGCAGTTGGAAGTATAGTGAATTACTTCCTTCTTTTCTGTCCTAGTTACACCCTGCTTCGTAAAAAAAATATTATTCCTGTGTGCAAGTAATTGGGCAGTGTTCACTACGGGGAAGCATCCAGGGTACTTAGGTGTGATGCTGAAGAGTCCATTGTGTTCGCTGCTTGTACATTTTTACTGTGGGCTTGGCGAATCAGATGAAGCAAGTATTTGGAGTCAACTTAGTTGAAAGGTGCCTTGGTCCCAGTGTGAGTGCTCACACTGTAAACTGCACATGCATTTCCAACATTGTTTCTTCTGGTTAAATTATTTCAATATGTTTGTCTCCGTGGGCTATTGAGAAGTTTTATCTGACTCGTGTGCTCTACTGTATTGTCCTTTTATATATTATGTTTGTAATCTTGTGTATCATTCTTTAACTGGGTACCACCATGTGGGTTTTAAAGCTGGTTTTTAGAACTATTTATTATATCCTTTTAATGTGAACCGTAGTTTACCGTTTTAACTTATTCATGTGTGAACTTTGATAGTTGTAAAACCGAAATAAAGTATTGAATTGAAATTGAAATTACGCAGTACTTGAGGGAAAACGTAGAAACTAGATTATTTCTTCTCAACAAGTACCTTAGTGATGTCATGACCAGTTTAAGGTACAGAGTGATTATATTTTTATGTAGAGCTATGCACAAATTCAGACTACTTTTAACAGGTTTGCAATGAGAGGTAAATACTTTATTTATATTATTTGTTATTTATAATAGTGCTGACTGTAGGATGTCTTCAAAGTGCCTTGCATGTTTTGGAGAAGGGACAGTTACATAGAGGTCTGCGATAATCACAGTATCAACTGCAGGTTTTGGTGAAAGCCTACAGCTGCAGTAAATATTGAGCTGTGTTGAAGAGCAAAACCTTATCAACCATGGTGTGTTGTCAAGGCTTTTCTAATTCTCATAAAATCTGTTTTGAGCAATGGACTTGAGAAAGTGGGCGCAGAGGAGGGGACTGCTCATTACACTGGCCACACCTCTAAGTGAGCACCCAAACTCTGCATGAGGGGAGAAGCTTTTCCCCAACATGGATTTTGGGAATAAGGTTTCTATGGGATTGTTTTCAGAATGGCAAACAGGATATGCTGCAAAAGTGTGTAGGTTTGCACCTGGAAACGTTTACTCCTTTGTTTAGGGTAGAGCCAGGAGTCCCTCTCATCCACTAGCTGACTTCAGCAATAAAGATGGCACCACAAGACACCAGCTTCAGAACAGTTTCTGGACCTGTAGAAGAGCAAAAGAGGACTGGACTTGCTGCCTGTGACCTGACAGGAACGGACCTGTTCCCTCTTGTACCTAGGACATGGAAGTGGACTTCAAGGGTCAGTTGGCTAAACTCCTGTATGGCTACAGGTTCACAACAAGCTGCAAGAAGCCTTTTTTATTAAGTACCCAGCTGACCAGTGGCACCTGGACTGGACTTTGCTGTTGGCCTCTCCCTTACAACCAGAGAATCCAAAAACGTTTTGTCAAAAGATTCAGTGTGATCCGCCGGGAAAAGTATCTGACCAATTGTTCCACAGCATCATGCGCTGAGATCTCTGGATCTCCAAAGTGACAGAGTCCCATTCTGTGTTGGGTCTTCAGCGATGAATCTACAAAACTCCAGAGCACCAGAGGGACCAACTAGCTTCAGGTATCCATCCTTTGGTTCAACGGCAGCAGCTACAATTTCAGCAACATCAAAAAGTAGCCAATTTACATTCCACATTGGGACTTAAAAAGAAATGTCAACGTTTTCTTTAAAAAAAATAGTAAAGTCCCTAAGCGCGTCTTAGAAACTTTTTCGAAGTTTGTAGTAACTGTAGCAATGTGTATCTGATGAGTGTCAGTGAATCTTGTTCTGGTATAGGACGTTATATACCTGCTCTTTGTATGCGAGTAAACCTTAACATGATCCTATACAAGGTGTGTGTGTGTGTGTGTGTGTGTGTGTGTATGTGCATGTACGTGAGGACACCTGGTCCACTTGTGTCATGATGGAACTTGCGCTCCTGCTGGCAGTACCTGCACTATTTGTTCTGTATGTTAGCTAAACTTTAAGGGCTTGTACTTCTGCTATTGTGTTGTGTCACATGTGTTTTTTAATATTGCCTCAGTGTTATCTGTATAGTGTATGCACGTACTATTACTGATAGACTTTTTCTCTGCATAAATTCAAACTTTTGCTCTGTATAGTGTACTTGTCATGGGTGCAAGTGGAGCTCACACTACTGCTTTCTGTGCTGTACTTGTTAGGTCTGGTTTGCCAGCACTGCTCTGCTGTCTGTTAACCTGTTGACACCAATTATTTAGTATATATATATATATATGTATTTCAATGCATGAGGAACTCTTTTACATCTCAAATGTGCGTTGAATCATCTTACACCCAATCGTTTTTCTAAGAGATTCATGGCATACAGAAAGCAGTTCTATTTTTGTTTTATTTTTTTCCACTGGAGCAGCCTTTAAAAAAAGAAAATGTATATTTCAGTCAGCACTCAAAATAAAAGCCAGACCAATTGACTTTGCCATTGCGGTGTGTGTGTTCGCGCGCGGGGTCCGTTGGTGATTGTGTGGTGAGTGTCGAAGCCTCGAATGTTCACACCTGCGCTCTACTTGCTCTTTAGATAAATGGAGGACTTCAGTTTAAAGGCCTCTCATTCGGCACTTTTCAAAAGTACCAATTAAATTCACATAAAAAAGAGGAGAGGAAGAAAATGCCTAGGCGGGGATGGGATGCCTTGGAGCGGGCATGGACAAGAGCCAATTTCAAGGACACGAGCTCTCTTCAGACAGGCTTTTTGACCAGTACGTGATTCTGTGATCAACTGCCAACGTCTTCCAAAGGAAGTACAGTAACGAAGTGATTTTTTTTACAGTACAGAGGTTACTAAATGTTCAATATCATTTTCAGTTCCGTATCTAGCCAGTTTTTTTTATTTTTTATAATGCGCCTGTACTTTCATTTACCCAGTACCATGTTTACTGTTATACTCTGCCTCATTTTTCTGAAAGCAATTTCAGGTAAATTAATAAAATGCTAGAAACTGAAATAATATCACTGATATTTAATCACGGTACAGTTTGAAATCAGATTGTTATAACGCTGTATAACCACACCGTGTCATTTTAAAAATGGCCATTCTACATAATGGAAACTATAAATAATCCAAACTTGTGACAAAACATGGGGGCAGATTTACAAAGAAGTGCCGCAGCGTGGCAACGATAGGCCTTTGGCTGTGCCACGCTGCAGCACTTTCAGAGCACAGGGATGCGACATAGTTACAACAATATGTGGCATCTCTGTGCTCTCCCCTGCGCTGGCGCACAAACTGCTGCCATGCGCAGGCGCAGGCACCCTTGCACCATGGTGCAAGGATGCCTGCGCCATGGGGAGACTCTTTTTGTACAAGAAGGGGCACCTTCCTGCACAAAAACAATCACTGCAGGCATTTTCCTCTTTCAGTGCGTGCTGTAGAATGCAGCTCGTATTTTAAGAGGAAAAAACGAGGAGAAATGAAAACATTTCTCCTCGTTGTGCCTGTGCCGTAGTATTCAGATGCATTTCCAGATTTACAATTCCTCGTAAATCTGGAAATGTGTCTGGTTCTATGGGTTTTGCGTAGGAACACCCATAGCAGCACACATGGAACGCCCCTTTAACGCAAAGTGCTGCGTGTAAAGGGGCCATATTTACAAGGACAGGAAAAGCCACGCAGTGAGGCTTTTCCTGTTCTTGTAAATATGGAGCAGGAAAATACGCCATCAGTACGTCACAAAAAGTGACGTACTGGTGGCGCAGGGGGCTTGTAAATCTGCCCCATGATATTTAGCAAAACGTGAATGTTGCCATGCGAGCGCACGTTTTTAGAATACGGTGCTGTAAGGAGTGGTTGAGAAGGTAACGTTTTCTACATAGTGATCTCTGCAAAGTGATTCACTGCTTGGTGTTTACATGACTTGCATTTATAAATATACCATTTGCGTCCTACTGGGAGCACTGTTCTCCTATTGTGTAGCGGACCTTCTCACTCCACCATTTATTTATTTATGTGCTTCTATAGCGCCTGACTAGATCCCCGAAAGGATATCTCTGCGCTTAAGATGGAACAATTACATTTGACCTGTGCCTGATCATAACCAGAAATAGTAAATCATAAACTAATTAGTTGGAAGAGAAAAGGTGAGTCTTAAGGTTTTTGCGAAAGGATAAATGGTTGGTAATGAGTTTCAGTTGAATGGGAAGGGAGTTCCAAAGGACAGGTCCTGTATGTGCCAAAGCACGACCTCCCTGGCGAGATTTTTTTATTTTTGGGACCTGTAATAGGTGAAGATTACTCAATCGAAGTGATCGGCCTGGTACATAGGGTAGAAAAGCTTTAGTCAAATATTTGGGGCCCTTTCCTATCAGACACCTATGAATGGTACACAGAATTTTAAACTTCGTGCGTTGCCGCACTGGTAACCAGTGAAGTTTGGCTAGTAGGGGGCGGGAGGGAGTTCTAGATGGTACATTGAGAACTAACCTCGCCGCCGTATTTTGGACTACTTGTAGTTTGTTTAATTGGCCTTCATTAGTTGACAAAAGAAGGCCATTACAGTAGTCCAATCTACTGATCACTAGTGCCTGGACTAAAGTTTTCCTGTGACCATCGGGTATATAGGGGAACACCCTTTTCAAAAGTCCGATGGCTCTAAAGCAGGTACCCGCAACTTGGTTGACATGATGTTTAAAAGTCAAGGCTTGATCGAATAGCAATCCCAAGTTTTTGACAGTCTGCTTTGGGACAGGAACTGGTCCTAATTCTGTGGGCCACCACTCCCCAGACCATAATGTTGCTGCCTCCCCGAACAATAAAACCTCTGTTTTGCCCACATTGCATTGTAGGCAATTCTCAGCCATCCAACATGACACAGCCCCCATGCCTTCTGCAAAAGATTTTTGCAGAGCAGGTGAGAAGGTTTTCAAAAGGGAACAGCAGCTGGGTGTCATCAGCGTAGGATATCGGGGTAAACCCAAATGGCCTCACTAAGTCGGCCAGGGGGGCCACATACACATTAAATAATGTGGGGCTAAGGCATGAGCCTTGTGGCACACCCCTGGTGAGCTCCCTAAAGATGGATTTATGGGAGCCCAGCCTGACTTCTTGAGAGCGGCAGGAAAGGAAGCTTTCTACCCAAGACAGGGCCGTTCCTCCCAGCCCTACACCCCTCAGACGACCGAGAAGCACTTCATGAGACACCGTATCGAAAGCAGCAGACAAATCCAACAGCACCAGAATCATAGACCCCCCACTATCAAGTGTCAACCTGATGTTATTGGTCACTTCTAGTAGGGCCAATTCGGTACTGTGGTTTGGCCTGAACCCAGATTGAGAGGGGTCCAGGCCTTCTGCTGCTCCAGCTTATCCAGCTTATCCAGCATAAGTTAAAGCTGCTCAGACCGAGGAAAGTGTACATTAGACTTGATACCTTTCCCCACAGATACTTCCAGGTCGGCTCCCATTTTATGTCAAATTATGATGCCTGGTTTAGTTCAGTGGTGACCTGCCAACCGGAAAGTGGATTGGGAATACCATCTGATTTCACATATGTTAATGGCGTATGAAAACTGCGGTATGTCCAGTCATGTCAATAAGAACGTGCACTTCCTTAAGAATCTATTTTTTACACATTAAATCATTTCTGATCTTCATCCAGCATCATCAAGTGCCAACATTAGATACCTTTAACCTTGTTGCAATACACATGCATTTGATTTTATCATTTATAAAACTAACAAATTCAGTCAACATTAAGTGTTGGGTGCACATTTAGGTGCACTCTTTGCTTCAGTAAAATTTGGCAATAGCTTGAAGTACATTCCATCTAAAGAGATGTTGAAAAAATACCATTGGGTCTACTCTCTCCATCAGCAAGAGTGTGTGGATGAGGACTCAACACTGACACACTGTTTTTAAAATTTTAAGTCTACATATGCTTTAGAGCAGTATTGGACTTTGGTTACTGTTCCTTTTGATAGGAAGCTCAACCATCAGTTTAGAGTGTGTACACTCCCTGTCGAAGTGATTACAGCAAAATGGAAAAGTTTCTCTAGTGAGGAGTGCCCATTTTGTGTAAGCCAAAGAGAAACCATCCCGCATGTGTTACTTGTGTGTCCACAATATACCAGGTTTTGCTCTTTCTGGATTGCACCAGTGTGTAAGTCACTGGGTACCTCAAGCCATATGATTGCCTTAAGAATACTACGTACTGATCCATCTCCCTTGTATGTATTCTCTGTCACAAATTTTTTGGGGTTGATGTGGCCAAAAAGGAGGGCTATTGTTGCTGATAAGTGATTTTAAGGTTTTGATTAGTGTATTATTTTTATAGTATTTTATAATGGTTTTATTTTATCACTCAGTGTGAAATTTGTATCAGTAATTTTATGGTAGTGACTTATCGACTTTACAATTAAGCACGCAAATAGTTAGGTATTGATTGTCCTGTTAACTTTACTGTGCTTAAGTACGATCTGTATTTATTTATTTGCTCACTTTTATGGCTTGAGGCGCTGCAACCCGCCCCCAAGGGCGCCTCACGCCAATCCGGGGAATAATAAACATTAATAATGATATGCAAAAATATAGATCTATAAAATACTTTATCAACGTCTTGCCTACCAGCAAGCTGTCTGGTTGCGAAAGACCTATTTTGAACTTATAGTGGACCTAAACATTGCCCAATGCTTACCATTGGTTGCTTTATTGTCAATCTCCTTTGCTTGCTTCTTATTCCATAGAGTCTGCATCTTCTGTTTGTTTAAACTATGGATTATAGCCTCTCTACTAATCTTTTGATTGACTTGTATACTTCCACTGCTCACTTTTCTGGAACAACTTTTTCCTTTTTGGATAAACACTTAATGATACTGCACCTGTTTTCGAGCTCAGTTCCTTCTGGTTTTTGCTCCTGCCAACTTCCCTCCCCATGCTTAGTGTTTCTCCCTCCCTTGTGAGCTGCTTTCTCTCATGTACTTCTCTCCACAAACTCATGCTCCAGGTTGTGCTTTCCTCAACCAGTGTTAATTTCTCCCTTGTGTACTGCTCTCTCGTCTCTCTTCTCTTGTGGTTCTATCCTGCTAAAATCCCAATTTTTCTGTTCTCTTCATCTCGTGCTTCTCCTTGCCACTGTTTTGTTCTCCCCCTTGTGTGCTGCTATAACGTTCCTTTGCCCGTCTGCTCTCTCCACCCACTGTTCTGTTGTCCAACACTCAATGCCCTTTAAAAATTTTATTTTGGGCTTTTATTTACCGATTTGCGGTTTGGCTCATTAACTAAAAAAGTAAAATGTCACCTGTACCATTCTGTAGGCGAGCAAATGTGTGGTAATGGATGCGCACACTTACAGGATGACATGACCGACAGTGATTGCGTCATTGCACTTTTTCCGTCTTTCTTTTGCTTTTTGTTAATCCTGCACAGCAAGGGCAAAATTACCAAAACCTATAGGTCCACGGCAAGACCTATTGAAGTTTTTGATGGCTAAATAGCCTTTTAACATGTAATAACCATATTTTGCGAGTCGGTAACGTATTACCGGGTGTCCGTTCCTGATAGCAAGTCGCATGGGGATGTATGAAAGTTTTACGACCGGAATACGGTTGTAAAACATTTGCAGTTTCCCAATAACTTCAAGTAGTTGGTATGCCAGTCGCATTTTTTGACAAGGCAGTGGATACACGGACCAGTGCCTACTCTAAACTGAAACGTATAATTTTTCTTTTTCAAACGCATCCTGTTTTCCTTTAGGAAAAATGGGCTGATTTTTTTTTTTTTAAACACTGCTTTATTTAAAAGCAAACACAGACATGGTGGTCTGCTGACCCCAGCAGGCCATCATTCATGTGTTTTTAGCAGTTCCCAATGTATCACAAATCGCGGCCTAAATCATGAATATTGATGAGGCAGGTCCATTTGCGACCAACTGGGAATCGCTAAATGTGTCTGAGAACATTAGTACATCGCTGTTTGCGACTTCCTAATTTTGAATCGCAAAGATTAGCTGTTTGGAAGTCTCAAACAGATTTTCGTTGTACATGTGGCCAGAACGGAAAATGTAGCTGCTAAGGCATTCTTAGAGCAGGCAGATATTTAGGCTTCCTCCGAAGTGAAGTGTATGATTGTTTTCAAGTAACACTTTGAGATCCTGCATCCTTGATTGACTTAAATAACGTGTTCTTTCTGCTTCTGTGTTTTCTATTGTAGGTCACCCATCCTGTTTACAGTTTACAGTAAATATGACGGCGGCCGTGCGAACCTACCGCTGGCAGTGCATCGAGTGCAAATCGTGCAGTCTTTGCGGCACCTCAGAAAATGATGTGAGTACAGGCAGCATGCCAGGACATACTGAAAATGTAAACAAGATGTCAGTAATGTCATCGAATGGGAAGGTGCTGGGCCATGTTATACACCACACCTTAAGTAATATGTTATCAAGGTGTTGTTGTAAAGTACCTGTAACATAAGGTTATCTGAACTAACTTTAGGACTCCTACATGCCTTCTATGAATGCCAAAAGTCTTAAAGTTAGGATTTTTCCTAGTTTAGGAGTAGTAAAGTTAGGACTCCTAACTCTAGGACTCCTAAATGCCTTCTGTGAATTCTGAAAGTCTTAAAGTTAGGATTTTTCTCAATTTAGGAGTCCTGAATTTGAATTTGAATTTGAATTTTGAATGCAGGTTTGTAAAGCGCATAGCTACCCTGGGGCGTCCCAGCGCTGACAATCGACCTGAAGCTTTCAGAGGGGGGAGTAATAGAGAGGAGTTAAGGGAAGAGCCACGTTTTTAGTTGCCTGCGAAAGGCTATTAAGTTGTGTTCAGTTCGGGTGGAGAGTGGGAGGGAGTTCCACAACTTTGGAGCGTTGTATGAAAAAAGTCGCCCCCCGGAGCGGGCCTTTCTTATTCTGGGGACGCTGGCCAGGAAAAGGGAGTCTGATCTGAGTTGTCTGTTCGAGCGATGAGGTTTGACGAGAGATCTCAGGATAGGCGGGCCTCTGCCTTGTAGTATTTTGTGTGAGATGCAGAGGGTCTTAAAGGTGATCCTTTCCCTAATCGGGAGCCAATGTAGGGATCTCAGTGCTGGTTTGGCCGAGCATCTAGATTTGGTCCCGGTCAGGAGTCTGGCGGCGGCGTTTTGGGCGCATTGCAATCTGTTGATGACCGATGCGGGTGCCCCTAGATAAAGGGCATTTCCGTAGTCCAGTCTGGAATTAACTAGCCCCTGAATGAGCAGTTTCCTGGATTGAAAGGGAATCAGGTGAAGGATTTTTCGCGCAGTCTTAATAAGGCCGAAGCATGTACCGGCGGTTTTTCTGGCCTGGACTTTAAAATTGAGGTCTTGGTCCAGCCAGATACCTAGGCTTTTGACTTCGGACTTGGGGGTGGGGGGTGATCCCATGCAGGATGGCCAAGAGAGGGATGGGGGAGTCTGCGTGGGTTTCCTAGAAGAAGGATCTCGGATTTCTCTCTGTTTAATTTCAGGCACGATTCGCACATCCAATGAAAGATGTCCTGACTTTACTACTCCTAAACTGAGAAAAATCCTAACCTTAAGACTAAGGACTCCTAAGGACTCCTAGGATTTTTCTCAGATTAGGAGTAGTAAAGTTAGGACTCCTAACTTTTGTGAATACCAAATTGAGTAAGTGCCTTCTGTGAATACCAAAATGAGTAAGTGCCTTCTGTGAATACCAAAATGGTAGAATGTTTAGGATTTTGCCATAAGTTAGTTCTGTGAATCGGGCCCAATATGTTTAGAAAACAACGCCTTATCTATGGGAATATAAGCCTACTTCTATTTTGTTTCCAGATCCCTACGGGTGGATTTTGCCTTCCCAAATGAAGGTTTGAACCAGTTTGTCTTAAGCCCTGATTCCCAGTAAAAAGCTAAATTCCGAGCCCAGTGCAAACACCGTTTTTTTTCATGTCTTGGAATACCACAGTTTTGCCCCGACAGATTTTATTTGGTCAAACTCCCTGAATTTGTTGGTAGGAAAGTGACGGAAAAAAGGAAAACCCTGGAATTTGGTGCATTAAAATACTGATTTCATATGTTACACCTCATTTTCAAGTGAAAAACTAGGAATAGAGGGTATTTACTGTACAAGAAGTTGGCATTAACGGGAATCCTCAAATTAAATATTATTGTCCACTAAGACTGTAAAATGGTTATGTTTGGCGATTATGGTTGATGATTATATTACAATGCACGTGAGGCAATGAGCTAACAGTATCAATAAGTTTGCTAGAAACTGTATCCTTAAGAATGATGGCAAGCACCCTGTTTTTTGTGGGTTTTTTTTTTTGCTCACTATCATGCAAACAGCAAGAAGCATATCCTGTTCTGTAAACAAATCCTTTGGTAATTGACCAAAATTTTGCCGATCTTGATACTAGCAGGGCAGACGTATCTAATCTATACTTTTTGGTACAGTTAGTCTTAATTAAGTATCCTTGGTCATTTATGGATGCCATTTACTCATCCAAGTGGCATTAATTAGCCTGAGTAAGATTCATGAGTAGCAAAGAATGTTTGTGCCTTTACAACTTTTTTTTAATGAAAGTTTTATTAAACTTATTTTATTAAATGTGTTTCATACCTCAATTTAACAGAACTTTAAGTCAAACTAAGTAAGTAGGGGATAGGAGATTTGCCAAAAAGCTCTGATTTGTGAGGGTTCTAGTAGAGAGGAGTCAAGGAGCTGAGCAGAGCATACAGATAAAAGTACACAATTTTGCCTTGGCAAAACTCCGTACCAGTAGCACCTTCCTGCCAAGAACTGTCACAGGCAATCCTGCCTGCACCAGTCCACGATAGGAAGGTACGAGGTGTGCCTTCAGCATGCCAGAGGTGCACCTGCTCTGAGCATTCACATGTCTGCAATTTAACCAGCGTGTGAACATTGCTACATCGACAGGGAAATTTGACAGTGTTTTCTGAGAAAGAAAACCGATTTTATTCAAAAGGGCTCTGCATTGTTGGAATAATCACACATAATGTCTCAGCTGGCATACTGACATATCATCACACTCCTCATCGTTTAATTTGGATTTTTTAAGGATCAGTAAGCAGCGGCGGTCGGTGCAGGTAGGCAGAGTGATGCGGGGGGATGTCGACAGACCACAGATTAAGATTTAGTTATTTATATAATTTTCCCTATTCTGTCGTCTGTCGACTTCCCCCCTCCCGCCCTGCCCCCACCTCGCTTACCTGCACCGACCGCCACTGTCAGTAAGATTGGTCACTTGCTAAATACTGATCGAAAGTCAATAGCTACAAAAATGTTTGATTTTCTTTTCAAAACACCAGTATCAAATCCATAAATACTAAATAGATTTTTGTGTTAAGATCTGCTTGCATGATTTTTGGGATTGCATTTTTACTATACCTCGTATATGCTTTGTGGTTGCACAGGGAAACATGTGTTACAGTCAAGGTGTAGTCAATAGGCCGGCAGGTCGTTTCAATCCCAAAATACCAGAAAGCCACTATTTGCTTAGTGCAGTATTGGTGTTTAACACAAGTCAGCCTTCATTTGGTATCAATGGTTAATGGAAATTGATCACTATGGGGATCCCGGGGAATCTGCTAAGAGTAATAATTGCTCTCCACTCTTCAACATGGACCCAAGTTTTGTTAGGGGGGACTCAAGGTCTCTCAAAGAAAATTTCAACTAACAATGGTTTGAAGCAGGGGTGTTTATTGGCTCCTTTGCTTTTCTCAATCTACATAAATGACTTACCGAGACGGATTGGGGAAAGCAAAGGGGATCCTCCTCAATTGGGTGACCTAAAAATAAGTTGTTTGCTGTATGCAGATGACGCTATACTAATAGATTTAACCCCAATTGGACTGCAGAGACGACTGACGGAATTGGTTAGGTACACTAAGGAATACTTTTTAAAAATAAATGTCTCAAAGAGTAAAGTGATGATTTTTAATTATAATGGCTGTAAGGTTAGAGCAAAGCTAAAATGGTTTTTAGGAGATGAAATAATGGAAATAGTAAAATTTTACCCTTATCTAAGAAAATTCTTCACTAATAGGTGTTCTGCTAACAGACATATGGACCACTGCAAAAGTAAAGCTATTTCACAAGCCTCTGCAATTAATCGCTTGTACCTGCAATGTGGTAAAAGACATTTTTCGCATACTATTGCAGTGTATAAAATAAAGATTTCCCCCACTTTGAATTATGCAAATGAAACAATAGATGAATGTGATTGGGTAAAGTTCGAAAAAGTGGAAGGTAAAATTTTGCGAAAATTATGTAATCTGAGTCATGCTGCATCAATCGCCGCCCTTAGGCTTGAATTGGGACTTCTTTCGACATGTGTGTTAACAATGGCAGCTTGTTTAAGGTGGGGAAATGCATTGATAAATTGTCAGGAGAATCTATTAAGGTTGGCATTGCATTAGGAAATTTTCACTAATATGCAGTCGAAAAGTGTAATTTTTAGGAATTATTTAAAGTCTTTAAGCAGTTTCGGTTTAGACTCTGAAGGGGCAGCAGGTTTGGACAAAATTGCATTAAAGCATATAATTAAAAGAAGTATATATGTGATTTCACGGGAAAGAGACTTGAAAATATGCCGTGTGAATGGAAGGTTGGACTGTATCGTGGAGAGCTCTATAGTTAAAAATCCTCAGCCGTATGTTCTTTGGAACTTGAATCATGGAGTTCGCAGAGTGATTTTATTATTAAGACTGAACCAGTTGCCTTTAAGGGTTGTAACAGGCGCTTGGGAGGGTAACCCCAAAAAACGAAAGATACTGTGATCTATGCAATGGTGGCATACAAGATCTTAATCATGTTCTGATTGTGTGCCCAACGCTTCTTTCAATACGCCGCAAATACTTAAGGCATGGTTTTTTACAGTATAAAATTTCCACAGCAGAACAAGCCCGTAACTTTCTCCTGTTCCCCCCATCTGAATTGATTTGTTTTAAAAAAAATCGTTTTTTTAAGAATTTTTGAATGTCTATTAGAAAAAATAGTGGGTGAGGGTGATCCTTAGGTTTTTATAGTATTGTATGATGTGATTTTATGCACTAGCTCTTTTTAAGTACTCCGCATTTTAATCAGTTACTAAATATGATATTCAATAATTGATTTTTAATTGTGGATTAGTATTCCTGTAAGAAAGTTTATTTTCCAAAGGCATTTTCTTAGAAGTATAGCTCCTGGGCAATTATTTGTGAGAAATGCTCTAGAATAGGGTATTTAATGCACTAGCACTTTATGTAATGCATTATTTAGCACTTAAAAAAAATATATATATATATATATATATATATTTGCTGCTATTGTGATTCTATGTTATTCTACTAAATTGTTATGTGTATATAGGACACTAACTGTACTCTTTTTAAAATATGTGCCAACTAAACGTAGATTATTTTATAAAATTAGGGAGATAGTTAAAAGTTTTACCCACCTGAAATGATCGTTATTTGCCGGAAGTGTACTCTATTAGAACATTGATGCCCATTGGAAGTGATGAACTCTATGAAGTAAAATGCTTTCCATTCCTTGAAGGATGCAATTAAGAAACTGAACTTGTAACTTTCTGTATTTTGGACATTGACCTCCGTAGTTCTCAATAGTACAGAGTCTAAATGAAGAAAAATTATTATGTTCCTTGGGTGTAAACAAGGAAAATCGAATTGATACCTTTTTATATTTTAAATATTGTGATTTGTATGAAATGTTGTTTTATGGATATTTTATGTGGAATTCCTCGGAATTCCAAATCATAATAAAATATTGAATATTGAATATATCAATGGTTAAGAAGCCTACAAGATGTGGCTACAGACCATCCTTTTCTAGAACAGGTAACTCAGTCTATCATTATGTGCTAACCTAGGCTCTGACACAGTCATTGAGTGACAGAAGTAAATAGTTTTTCTTTAAAGAGGTGTGTCTTCAGCTGTTTCCAAATTTGGAGCAGAATGGGACAGGCTTTCTTACACTTTTTTATCTCCAGTTTGATGATGCCCTGGTTTTGGGTGTGCCAAGAGCCACTGGTGTTGGTGAACTTGACAGCCAATATGAAGGGATGCCAATCATGTTAGCTGTGTAGATGATTCTCTAGTTTAGAACGAGGTGCAGGCTGTCAAGAGCAATGACAGGAGTTCCACTAGGGTGAAGTGATGTCCTATTTCTTCAGGCCTTTGATGAGCCATGCTGCTACACATAAGATGCACTTAAAGTGGGCAAGTGTGGAATATGGGAGGCCATAGAACAGAGCATTGCCATGGCCATGGATCAGTATCACTAGCATCAAAGGCAGCTGAGATGTTCAGTAATATCAGGAGACAAGAATTGTCTTTGTCTGTGGTCAGGTCTGTAATTTGTATGGTAGCTGTCTCCATGTCCGGATTAAGAATCATGCAAGAGATAGTTGTTGATATGATTTTGAAGTGGTGCATAGACTGTTTATTAAGTTTTGACTATGTGACAGTGCAAGCTGTTTGTGAAAAGACCTATTGTGAGCTTAGAGTGCCCATTGCTTACCATTGGTGGCTTTATTGTTAATCTCATTTGCTCCCTTTTTTCCCTCCACTTGTCTGGGCTTTTCTTCTATCTTCTTGTGTTTGTCCCTCATATAGAGCAGTGCCTCATTACTGGTGTCTATTCTCTGATGAATTTTAACGCCTTAACTGCGGCCGTTATTTCGGCGCAGTGCAGGCGTTCTAAAAGGTGGGCGGGGCCGCGTCGGCCGTTGGCCGACGGCAGCTCTAGCGAGGTAGTACTGCCAACGGCCGACGGCTGCACGCAACAGGTTAAAGCACTACATTTTCCTTTTATTTAAGGTCTCCATAAGAGTACATCAGTTGTCTAGCTGTCTGTCTTGTATACCTCTCTCCTATTGGTGTTTTGAAAGGAAAATCAAACATTTTTGTAGCAATCATCCCCCTTAACCGTGCTCTGTGTTGCTGTCTCTCACCCATGTACTTCTCCGCACTCCCTCTGTGTTGCGCTGACCCTTGTGTGCTTCCCCCATGTTCCTTTCTTACCTGTGTAACTCCCCCCTACAGCTCCATGTTGATTCCTCTCGCCATTGTGCTACTCTTTCCCCCACTCTCCATGTTGCTCTCTCTTGCCCTTATTGTGTATTCTCCCCTCCCCTCTGTGTTGTCCTCTCACCCGCATCCTCTGTGTTGCTTCCCCCAACCACTCCCTCTATGTTGGTTCCCCACCATCGTTAAAAATTCACATTTGTACTACTTTTTAAAAAATGTACCCGTCCAACTCAGCTCTGTATTTAAAAGAAATAAAGCTCTTTTGTTATTTTGAAGGCACGCACATGCGTAGTGCAAAAGCTAATAAATTGATGTGTCTAGTTACATTATAGACCTTTAGGCCTATTTCTTTTTCTATCCTCTTTAACCAAGCTCTGTCGTCATTTTGAAGGCACACACATGCATAGTGCACAGGCCTACACATTGATTTGTCTGGTTGCATTATAGGCCTTTCAGCTTTTTTTCCCAATCCTCTTTAGCCATTCTGCACAGCATTGCAATAGTTCCCAAAGGCAAGACCTATTGGCTTTGCTAATGCTTGTTTAGTGAATTTGTAGATGAGTGATATGCCGATAGTTGATAAGGTCATCAACATCTACTGTGGCATTCATCAGGAATGGGAGGATCTTACCTATCTTGGGAGCTTTAGCGAAAATGTGCTTAGTGAGTGAGGGGGTCAATGATGATTGTGAGTAGAGGTGAGAGAGCTTCTTCAGAGGGGACTTTGATGAAGGATGACGGTAAGACATCATATTCATAGGTGGTGTATTTGAGGGAGTTGAGGATGACAGTGTACACTTTGAAATTCAGGGTTTTAAGAATGGAACATTTTAAAATGCAACGAGGAGGAGTGGACGTCAGAGAAAAGGAGGTTTGGTGTTGTTGATCTGCTTTTGGATCTTCTGTATTTTTTCATTGAAGAAGTGGTTGCTGTCATTACACTTGTCTGTGGAGTGTGGTAGAGGAGGGTCAGGCAGGAGTTGATGTGGTGCTTGGTCGTTTTGAAGAATGTTCTGCTTCTGCTGGCACTTTCTGATGGTAATCGTGTTGTACTTTGCTGATGTGATGAGTATTCTGTGTCTGACGCGGAGCAACAGTTTTCCTCTATTCTCTTCTGAGAGGTTGACGTTGCACATTTGTGTTTTAGTTGGTTCCTAGATCTTCAATTGTTTCCAGTGGTTTAAAAGAGTGTTGATGTCGTATATGGAAGTGGAAGGGTGAGAGATGATGAATTTGACCTGTAGGTTGTCTATGCAGAAGTTTTGGAAGATCTGAAGGTTTGTTCTCATTTGAGTTCAATTTAATGTGTTGGTTGGACACTTATCCGGGTGAAAAGGATACCTACTCCAGACACCTCAAAGTAAGCTATCATTCTCAGGTCATTCATAGCTAAAGTGAGGACCAATTCTGCAGAGAAGCCTGGTCTACCATCTGCTTGGGTAGGGGCTAGTATATTGTTATCTTCAATACAACTTTGCAGTAGTTTTGTTATTAATTTGTCCAATTATTTGGAGTGATAAGGGAGGAGAGATATGGGTCTATAGTTAGCCAGGCTATTGTAGTTTAGGGTTGGGTTTTTAAGCAAAGGATGAATAATGACTTCCTTAAGAACAATGGGGATTAGACCCACTGGAAGAGAGGTGCTAGTAATGGTTGGATTGACTGGGGTGAGGGTGGTTTTAAATCTTTTCACAACTAAGGCAGGGCAAATAGCATCAGGGGACCCTGAAGGTTTACTGGCATTTATTAGATAGAGGCTCTCATCATTGGAGAGCAGAGACAATTGGGCAGGATGGAGGTTAAGATCTGACTCGGGCTTACGCCTGCACTGATGGAAGTGGGCCTGCTCTGATTTATTTTATCTTGGTTGAGAAAAGGTTGACTAGGGAGTCCACTACCTATTTGATAATAAAGGAATTTGTCAGCTGGTTCATGGTTTTGAATGGCATATTCACATCTTTGAAGGTGCTAACCATGTTTTAAGATCAGAAGCTTCTTTTTGTTTTGCCTACCAGATAGATGTAATAAAGCATATGAATTAAACAAAGGAGTTTAACTTGTTGGTATCATGATTCTTCCACATTATGTTTTAACTTGTTTAATTTCTGTTTCTCCTCCAAGTGTACTGGAAAACGAAGGGCAGGCTACATATTTAGGTGTAATGTTTGTTATACATCTTCTGGCTGTTGTATCTAGGGCGTTGTATAATTTTTTTAAAGCGTCTGTTGAATTTGTCGGAGTATTCAGTGTTCCATATTGATTGTTAAACATTGAGATGAGCTGGTCTTTTACATCTATATATTAATGGAGTGGAGGCAGCCTACAGCTCTGTAAAATATTATTGTTATTTTCATCAAACTGAAATTAACGCTGATTGTTCTTAGCTTACCTTAGAAAAATAATTTGATATTTTCTGATTAAATGTAACCTTTGAAAAGGGAAAGATACTGGGAAGTGCCTTGAAGCACACTAATAGTGTCAAGAGAGTAGGAAGACAGAAAGCAGATGCATGGTGACCTAGAGTATGAATGTATGGATAATGTAAACCTAGGCTGAAAGCAATGGTGCACCGTATAATACAAGAGTTTTATGTATCTAGGGTGATTAAAGGGGCCTGGGAGAGTACGATTCAACAATCGGTTTCGTGTGGAAGACTGGGTGAGGGTGATTAGTTGGGGTGATAGAAGTTGCAGGGGTTAGGCGGGGCTGGACAGTGGAACAAGTATTAGTGAGGTAGTGTGGCTCACTGGCTAGAGGCGGCAGACCCGAGAGCAGAGGACGACCCGGGACCAGGGTTCGATTCCCATCGCGGCAGGTTTCTGGACCAGGGTCAGCGGACTCGATAATTCTCTTGCCTCGGTGCCCACTCTGATCAGCGATCACACTCGGCAACTCTGGGCATTAGCTTGCCTCATCTTCACTAACGGCCCCACCAGACCGCCGGGGATGCCTGGTCTCACCCTGGAGATACCCATTAAGGGACCATCTCTCAGGGAAGCCAGGAAGGGTTTCGCAGCGGTCGAAGCGCGGAGATACTCCCCCGGGAGTGATTCCAGCCCTATATAAACACGCAAAAAAAAAAAAAATTATTGCCATTGTGGCAGAGGGGATAGACTAGCTGGGACACTAAAGGATTAGGTGAACACATTTTCAGGGGTGTGGGGTCCGCTAGAGATTACACATTGTAACATGTTTCTGTAGTTTTCCGGTTTCTTGATATGGAACTATAGCTGGATCTTGGCCTGTAATTCATCCAATTGTCTAGGTCCAACTGTGTATTTTTTTTAGAAGAGGTTTAATAAAAACGTACGTGGAGCTGAAAAGGATTGCTTCATGATTTCCTCATGATATCATGAAAATATCATTGATTATAGGAGCTCCAGAAGAGTAAGTAATATTTAGCACACCTATTGAAATCCAACTTCTCGGTTTTCGTAATTTATCGAATGCCATAAATTGCACCAATTACAGATTTCTGGAGAATACCATGCAGAATGTGGTACTTACAGCATCCAAATCAGCATGTCACAGTAAATACTATACACTCCCCGTGAAATTCCAGCAGGTTTGACCTGCTGAAATTTAAGGAAGAGTGCAGATTTTAGAGCACCCAGTAATTACCAGGTGTGGTAAACCATGAACAATTTGGAATTGTGACCCCTATGCAAACAGGGGTTGCCCAGTAGTTGAAATACTCCAGTCCCTTCGTAGTTATCGCCTGGGTGGCTAAGGGTAAGAACATCCATGCAGCCTTTGATGACGGTATATGAGCAGACGCCCAGTGGGGTAACTGCAGGATATACAATATTGGGGGTTGTATGTGTTCATTGGTGAGAAGGCACTAAGAGCAGCCTTTTGGAGTAACAGAATTGTTGAGTGTTATCCACTGAAGGAACATATTGGTTTGGATGTTGTCTCTGATTTCTGTGCATGTGTTTGTGAAGGTGCAGTTTTAATAAGTGATATAGATCTTACATGGGACGCATGTTGAATTGTTGGGAGTTTAGCCAATAGTTAGAGTAGTACCGTTTTTTCTGAAGTTATTTTTCTTTGTTGGCACTAAATTTTGTCATGCTCATTTTTCATCCCTCTTTGCACATCAGATGATTGAGAATATTTAGTTTGGGAGCTTGAAAATGTGTAGTTTGGGTGTGGAATTGGGGTGTGTATAGTGCAATGGGACATGGCTAATAGGACCTCATGAATGGAGGATGGATTAGATGAGGGCTAGTAAGTCGTTCTTTATTTTACAGCTCAAGAGTCAGTGAGAGGAGTACATACAGATAGATGCCTTTATTAAGCTAGGGACACGGATGCCCAAAAAACAGAACAATATGGTCCGATCAAAATGAGTGTTATACAAATTGCATACACATTCTAGGAGAATGGAGTATCCACTACTATTTTTATATGTACAGTTATGTTATGTTAATGCTATTTGTAACATGCTTGAATCACCCCGAAGAGTATCTCGGCGTGACCAGGTGACAGGGCAGCGTATCCAGCTAGTTCAGAACAAAATTGTGTTAAGTCATTTCCTAAAACGAAAATGATCCATACAGATCCTAATATTGTGTGGCAGTTTGTTCCAATATACAGGAGCCAAATAAGAAAAGGACCTGCCGCCCAAATGGGCCCTCTTGACGCAGAATGATTAACAGTGCTTTATCACTTGAGCTCAAAAGTCTAGGCGGGCAGTAGTGTCTAAGTTTGGTACCTAAATAAGCAGAGCCATACCAGTAGTTAAGGTGTTATATTTAAGGCAACACAGTTTAAAGATGATTACCTTTGTTTAAATAATTTTTAATGTGCTCAGCAAAGTAAATGCTACAGTATGTAAATATGTGCAAACAAATATACGTCTTTATGGATTGAAATGAAACAGGTCAGCCACCAAATCTGAATAAAGCAGGATCCTAAACAACACAAACATAAAGAGCGAGAGAAGCAATTTATATACCAGGGGATTGGCAAATGCTTTGGTTAATTCGGTTGGAGGGTTGTAAGGAGAATCGACAAAACCAGCAGCAATAGATATAGAGTAAATGTGCCAATGGGCAGTGTATTAATTATTTAAACGTAGAATGGACAGGGTTGAGGAAACCAAAATAGGGAACTGGTTCATGGTTTTCTTCTATTTCTTTGACAGGACCAATTGCTGTTCTGTGATGACTGCGACCGAGGATACCACATGTACTGCTTGAGCCCTCCAATGTCTGAACCCCCTGAAGGTAAGTTACACCTCTTTCTCTGACAATTCTTCAAGGACCTAGATTGAGGAACACACATTAATTATTCTGTTTAGTTGCAAACTGGAACCTTATCCCTTGGGAATTTGTAATTCATGGGAAGTGACACAACAGTTTAGTTTTGCAGTGCTTACTTAATGCCCATTGCATCTGTCCACCAGGCTGCTATAGTGTCAGATGCTATATGATGCCTCAGTGAAAATATGGATCAGCTTCACCTCAGGGACTGATGTACCTATTTAAAGGTAAAGGTCTGCTCATCCAGGTGAACTGGGCCTACTATTCCAGAATTTTGGGATTGGTGGCCTCAGAAAACATATTTATTGAGTCAGGTTTTTATATTTGCTTGTCCCAGAAACATGGTGGGCCATCCCAAAGGTTTGGATCTGACCATCTCTTGAGAGTAGCATATCCAACCAAATGGCTACAATTGATCTACACTGTGTGAAGGAGAGAAGCTACAACCCCAAACTGTGACTGTAAAAATTCCATCAACTTAAAGCATGGGCTCCCCTACCAGAGGGACCATAGTTCAGCGCCAAGACGCCTACGGGCATACGTTGCGCTTTATAAATTGCAATAATAAATAAATAAATAAATAGTTTAAACCTCTTTTTAACCGTAAATTAGGCTGGGATAATCCTGGTCATTTATGGTTGACCATGTATAAAGCATGAATAACCATAGTATGCCCAGGATCATAAAATGAGGGTTATCTTTATTGGCCCTAGGATATGAATCAGATTATGGCAAGCAGATTACCCGGTCAGCGAAGACTATTACTTCTATTTCCAGTGGAAGGCCACCCATCAGATTTAGAGTACTCTGTTGAGGATCTCTAAGCCTTCAGAGCAACTGCCGGTACAGCGGTTGCTCTGAAGCCTGAAGACCTTTCTAAGCAGATGCAGTGGCGGATGGTAGGACATAGTGGCTGGGGGAAGGTGGGGAGTGGGTTAGGAAATAAAAAATAAAAAAACTTATCTGATCGTCGCCGCCGCAGCATTTGCCAGCCACCGCCTCTCCGCCCCAGGAACAGGAAGCTCCCAGGCTTTCAGATGCCCCCAGCCAATTACAGCGCTGCTGCTAGCAGCGTCGTGATTGGTCTGAGGGCCATAGTTCAGCGATCAGGCAGGGGATGAGGGCCTGGGCATGTTCTCCACCCAGGCTGTAATGCAGTCTGGGTGGAGAACACCTTTAGGTGCAGCAATAGCCACTCCTTCTCCCTCTTGGTCAAGGTGTCCAGCCCTTCCCGTCCTAACCTGGCGGAAATGGGAATGCAAAAAATAAAATTATAATAACTTCCGTTTTCATTTTATTTTTCCATTGTACTGCTTCAAAGCAGTGGGGCAACTCTCCTCCGCCTTAGCGGAGGAGCCGCTGCTGAACAGATGGCAACTTTACTACACCCGCTTGACAGACTTTTGGATCTAATGGTCCGCAGTTCTGCTAAAGTCACTACTAGAGAAAGCCATCAGATGCTCTGTGCTCATAGCAGGACCCAAATGGATAAGATAGAAAGCAAACTGAAGGATTCCTTTTTCGAAGCTAGCATTCGTCCTTGCATCTCAAGTACATAGGAATCACTCGGGAAAGTATTCACTTAAGCACGTGTGCCTTCAATAAGGAATTTGCCATTGGAATTCATTTTATTAAAGCAGTAAATGCTGTGTGGTTGTAGCAGACTTGAACTTGCAGCTTACATTGACATACTCTTTAACCCTATTTACAAGTGTGCCAGATTAAACCTGCAGGTAATAACTAGTGTGAAATGCGCTAAAAATTAAAATCCCAATGCTTGACCCTAACCTTCCGAATATCGAGGGAATACATTGCTGTTCTCAGACGACCTGTGCCAATTTCATATTGCTGATTTAGAAGAGGGGGTGGTGATGAACAGAGTGTCTGAATTGAGCAGACCACTCTTACCCAGTCCAAAGATCAGGGCTTGATCCATCACCGTTATTTATCTCACTGCCCCACCCCGGCTCAGAACCTGGCTATATGCAAATCAGTCTGTCCCTGGCCCAGTGCATCATGGGAACAGGGCAGACTAAACTACCAAGCCAATTCTTCACCTAAGCGTGGAAGGGTATACTCAGATGTGAGTCCCTTGCTCATTGCACCATCAGGATTCAAGCAAACCGGGCCGAAGACGGCTGTAATGCCAGAAACCGGTCCCCGGGAGCTTGTTTCCTTCCCAGTGTAAGAATTGGCTTTTGTAGTTTGGTTTGCCCTGTTCCCATCATGCACTGGGACAGGAACAGACTAATGTGCATACAGCCAGGTTCTGAAACTGGGATGGTGCAGTGAGCTAAAAAACGGTGTTGGATTTAGCCCTGATCTCTTGACTGGGTGAGAGTTTTCTGCTTAATTCAGAGACTCTGTCCCTCACCACCCCTTGTTGTAAATATAATTTCATATTGCTGGGCAGAGCGAATCAGCCAAAAGTAGGACTCACTAAGTCCTTCATTGGGAGGTTTGGGGATACCCAACTTGGCCAGGTATTACGCGGCGATCCACCTACGCTATCTCATCCACTGGACACGTAAAGAAACAGAGAGATGTTGGTGCCTGATTAAATACACGATGTCCACGGGTCCCCTATGGGAGATCCCCTGGCAACCCAGATCCGAAAGAACAAAAACGCTCTATATATCCCCCATCACAAGAGCTAGTGGGGCCTGACTACATTCTCCTCACCATTCACATCCCTGTGTATGGTAAATACACATTTACTCTGAGACTGACTAGGACCCCCAATGGCAAGTGGCTGGAGGGGCATTGCAAAACACTGAGAGACATGGTTTCCCAAGGATCAATCAAATCCCTTAATAACTTGTGGAGTTCCAGCTCCCAGAAGCCAAAAGTTATCACTACTTGCAACTGTGTCATTGGCTGCCACGCCCTAGAATCTAACACCTTGACAAGTACCTCCTACATTGCAAGGACGATAAACATGTATGTATAGGCATTTATATAGCGCACTACTTACCCGGAGGGTCCCAAGGCGCTTCGACCGCTGCGAAACCCTTCCTGGCTTCCCTAAGAGATGGTCCCTTAATGGGTCTATCCAGGGTGAGACCAGGCATCCCCGGCAGTCTGGTGGGGCCGTTAGTGAAGATGAGGCAAGCTAATGCCCAGAGTTGCCGAGTGTGATCGCTGATCAGAGTGGGCACCGAGGCGAGAGAATTATCGAGTCCGCTGACCCTGGTCCAGAAACCTGCCGCGCCGGGAATCGAACCCTGGTCCCGGGCCGTCCTCTGCTCTCGGGTCTGCCGCCTCTAACCAGTGAGCCACACTACCTCACATGCAGTTTCAAATCATACTACATGAATCCCCACTGCACACACCTACCAATGTGCCTGGGAAAGGGATTTGAATATCACAGTAGACCTTGACCAATGGGCAGAAATCCTGACTCAGGCAACCAAATATGTGTCACACTCGGGAGGGAGGGAAACCATCTTTAAGATACTATATCGGGGCACTACACCCCAGCTTGCCTGACCACAATGAAGGGAGGACAACTCCCTCTCTGCTGGAGGGGCTGCAGGGAGGAGGGATCTCTCACACATTTACTCTGGTCATGCCCCAATATACAACTCTTCTGGAACTCCATACTGTCTACAATAGAGCACACCACAGGTGCACTGAGGTGATTCTGTTGGGTCGCCCAGTGCCGGACTGCTGTAGGGTTCACTAGTTAAAATGATCTCCCACCTCCTGCTGGCAGCTAAACTAAGCATCTTGAGCCCCTCTGGGGGCATCTGAACCTGCCATCTGAGCACAAATGGGTTGAAAGACTGTGGTGGAGTCTCAGCATGGGGAAGCTGTCAAAGCTGGTGCAGGGGAGGAGAAAACATTTGCTAAACAATGGGGGCGTCTTCTAGACCCTTTCAGCAGAGATTATAGGGAACTGTGTCCAAAATGCATCTAAACACTGAAGCTTCTTCCTTCTTCCAGGCTTGAGGACTATTAAACCACAGTCTACCAGCTCCAGAGACTTGCAGGGCCTAGACGGGGCCGACAATGGATCTTATGAAACCCAATCTATGGTTTGCACAGCGACGCAACTCTATAAAGGGACAGGTGGGGCAGGCGGAGCAGAGCAGACAGCTTGTGGGAGGGAGAGGGCAGTTATTCAGGGGATTATCAGTTGTTCACTGTTGTGATGGCTACAAATGCTTATAATACTGTATGGAAGCTTGACCGTGGTACTAAAAGGTTTATACAAATGTATCCAAACCTAAAATTCCCTGTTGCTTAAGCACCAAAATCTGCATATAATGCGCCATTTTGAAGGAATAATTATTGTACCAGCTAAATTCTGATCCCTGGGTTGCCGGATTGTAATAGGATTGATAATTATCACAATAGTGAATTTAAGGCCAAATTGATTTGTATAGGACAGGACAGAGGTTCACCAACACATGTAAAGGTTCTGAATTGTAACTGGCGCACAGTCTTTGCGTTCGCATTTCCTGATCTGGTGATAACAATGTTTCAGCAGAAGACCACAAGGATAACTTTTATTAATCCCGCCACACACCTCCTCAGCATTGGAATTCTTAACTCTCACACCACATATGCAGGGTCATTGATTGTTGCTTCTCCAGTGGGGCATTGAAGCAACTGTTGCAGAGTTCCTGGGAGACAACTGAGCTGTCGGGCTACCATTTAATTGCAACAAGGCATTCTCCACCCACTTAATTTTCTAAACAGCTCTGAGAGCCTTTACTCTTTGTTATCTGCTTCGGCACCTGCACCTTGTCTCATGATCTGTACTGAACACAACCCAAACCAGTTCAGTTTACAGCATACGTCGCCCACCCGGTCTTCTCTAAGACCTGTCAATACATAAGCTTACTTCATGTGCTCTGTCTTTCATGATGTGTGAGTAAGACCAGATGAACGAATGTGGTAACAGGGACCACACAAAGCCTTCATGGGTGTTCTGATCATCTTACTATGTCTAATATCATATGCATAAATAATGTCAGCATAAATATTGTATTCTGAATATTGTTTCCAAAAATGTCTGCCACATCACAGTTAATAATACAACATCTACACCCAATGGGACTATTTATGCATAAGCGATGTGTAGGGCATAATGTTTGTGTGAGATGATATTTTGATATACAAGCACATCTAGATTCATGGGAATATGTGCAGCTGGCTGTTACCATAAAGCTGTCAAAGTCTTTTTGTCCGCCAGTCTGCAGAGCTTCCTCTTAAAGCTGGAAGAATGAAACATTAGAACGAAATAGGTTGAACTAAAAATAGAAAGACCCCTTTAGCAATCTGCCAGGAGCAATTCACTAGCTACATTTGACATAGGGGGCGTGTTTTAAAATTACAGGTCTGAACAGCATTATAAAGGTGCAATATTGTCCTCAGTGGTCCTTAATAATACACAGACCTGAAGAAACCAGGGACACTTTGAAATGTAGTGTGAAGCCTTTCCGCTCCGGAAATTGCATGCAGTGCCTATATAGGTGCCACTCCTGCATGTTGACGTCAGTTCCTTTATGTCTGTGCCACCAGACGTGTATCTGGAACACCTCTTGTTTCATTGAAACCTCATTAAACTCCAAAAATGACAGTGTACAAGGGAATTTTCGCCTCCCAAGACGACAGACTGTAAAACCCTTAGGGATAGTTGCAAGCAACTATCTTTGACGGTTCCTCGTCAATTTTACCTGTGGTGCCGGGGCCTGTAATAACTGTGTGTGGATGAACACGAAGGCAATACTGTATTTTGAGGTGAAACTTTACATCGCCAGGCACCTGAAGACTCCACATCGAGATCGGTTCAAGTGTAAAGGTTGGTCTCACTCACAACCTGAGTAGGGCTGTCTACGACAGTGAGACAGATCCAAACGTTTCGAGAGGCATGCTCTGACTCTTCGGATCCCTTCCTACTCTCTCTGGTGCACCTGCAGGCCTCAAAGAGCACAGAGGTCCTCCATCTGGGATTCTACTAGCGGGTTCATCATCGGCGTCAGTTGGACTCTCCAATACCCAAACTGGGCTTTCCCTGCCTCCTGTTCGGAATTTGCTTCCGGCTCCACAATCCACCCCTGTTCGTGGAGCATCGACGCTGATGCCGACTCCATCACCATCAGATTATAGAGCGCCTATTGACCTGGGCATTGCTGTGACCGTAATCAAGGCTGTGCCTGGTTTCCAACGAACCGCAACCTGTGCTTGACATCCCTTTCATTCTTTGTTTGGCGCACATTCTAACATGATCCTGATGCTGCATTAAAGCTGAATCAGGCTGCCTCCCCGGGAGAATCTGTTGCAGCAACAGGGAAGGGTTCGGGACCCGGAACATCGCAAACTCTGCCTTCATGCTTGGAGGTTGAGCAGCGACAGATGAACACCTTGAACCTTTCTCTGGATGTGGTTGATGTCATCTTGGCAGACAGGCATCCCTCAACAACACTGCATACGGCTGTCATTGGTGTCAACACACAGTACACCACCCTCTTCCCAAAGAAGCTGGTTCTGCAGACATCTTTTTGACAAAACTTGTTGCGCTTATCCACGTAGGTCAAACCATTACCCTGCTGGAATTCTATGCTTTGCATCACCCCTGAAGAATGAGCAGAGTCTCTATTGCTTGGACCCCAAAAGAGCTCTAAGCTTTTATGTCCATCATGCCAGAGAATACCGAGTGTACGATCAGCTCTTTAGGGGTTCGCTGGAGCAAAAAAAGGCAAGGCAGAGCAGAAGTGGACTATCTCCCTCTGGATCTTGCTCTGCATTAAGCTCTGCTACACAATGGCTGGAATTACTACAAGATCATTCCACCAGAGCAAAAGCTGCTGCTGTTGTGTTTCTGTTCTGGATATCTGCCAGGAAGATATGTGGGTGTCACTCCATACATTCAAGATGCACAACTGCCATATTCGCTAAGAGGGGCATTTCGGCTGCTCGGTCCTACAGGATGTTTTGCTTGAGCCCATTCACAGACCCACCTACTTATTGCTCTGGTATCTATTGAAAAGGTGAGGAATCTGTGGTTAGACGGCTTTATAAGAAGAACAAGTTACTTACCTTTGGTAGCACTCCTTCTGGTAGAGACTCTGTCTAACCGCAGAGTCCACATACCCTCCTATCATTCCCGTTCTGTGACTTGGACTCTATCCATTAATAAGATCCTAAGTCTAGGAATATGCATACTGACATTGGGTCTATGGGTCTGGGAGCCAAGACAGCTTTGAAAGCAGCTGATATCAGCACATGGAATTGGCACCTCTATAGGCTCCGAAAGGTATTTCTGGAGCGGAACAACGTCTGTGTGGAGCCGCACAGCACCTCCTACTGACACGCAGAGGTACTGTTTGAAGAGTTTTCATATCCAGTCTGATGCCCGAGGTATATTGCAAACTTGAGGAATCCGTGTTTCAAGAGAGTCTATACCAGTAAGAGTGTTATTGATGGAAAGTAACTTGTTCTTTTGGTTGACAGAACTCATCCTGTGAACCTTGAGTTGTTTCTGAGGAATACCAATGATTCTGGACCCGGTGTCAGCTGAGTCAAAATAGCTCAATTGTAGAGTTCTGTGTTTTATTCAAAAATGTCCTTGTGACTGCTTTCTTTCTCCCCAGGTTCTTCACATAGGATTTTTGGTTAGATATAAGTTTGTTAATCTGCCGAGTCATCTTTGTCAATATGTAGAAGCTGTAATGCCCATCACTGCATTGCACCTGTAGTCTTCAGTGGCAGGCAGCCAGTTGAGTATGCAATTATGCCCAGAAAGTTCATAATTCTGACTCTGTCAGGCATGGTACATGTGTCTCTAGAAGGCAGCCTCATTCATTGTCTGTCCGTAGTTGCCACTGTACACCTGTGTTGTGATTAAGGAGTCAGGAACAAGGCTTCCTAATCTATATAGTGGCGAGGAGAGCGCTACCCATAATCTGGGTAGATTCTGTCCATCAGACAGATCCCTCTACCTGAATGGTGTATGTTGGATTCAGCTGGGCATATAGATATGTCTTACCCACAAAAGCAAGATTCCTCCAATCCACGAAGGCTTTGGAGATTAAATGCCTTTTCCAGTGTGCCCTCTTCTTCTCCCTACGCCTTTATAATCGGCTCAGTCTATTGTCTAAAAAGGAAAAAAAAATATCTTGTTTCTCAGCGTGGGCGACTTGAAACTATGCGAGGTTAATAGACTCCAGTAAAACACAGGCTGGTCTTAAAAGATGTCATCTTAAGAGAAATTTGTACATCATAAAAAATTATTTATCTGTTCATAACACTCCACCACTCCATATCTGAACGCTGCAAGCGCCGGCTGATATTTTATCCCGTGGACTCCAGCCCAGCTTCTTCCTTTGCCTTCTTATTTATTTCCGGTAGTAGGCTGGTGTAAAGGGCAAGCGGTTGGCTGGTTATCGCTTCAAAATGTGTGGGTGCGCGCGTGCCTGCTTGTGTGAACCAGCACGCGCACGCACACCCAAGAATGATGCGAGCAGGGGAATCAAAATGAATTGCAGATGGTAAGAAAGAGTGAATAGGTGGAGAAAAAGGGGGCACGAATAACTGCTACGCAATAGTATAATTGGTGACTAGATCAGGTAGATGATATGTAGGTAAAAATAGTAAAATTGTGCTCACCATGACCCAGTAGTAGCAATCGATGTACTTGACGTGATATTATTGTAGGCCGGTATTTCTCGACTCAATGTAGTATTATTCAACCTATTCTGGAATTATTGAATGTTCCCTTTTGGTACTGTTTTCATTTAAGGTAGACATTTGAATTTCAAGTACAAATGTTTGCGTTACTATAAAAAGCACTTTTTTCAGAACACTAGATAGGAACAAGTATCTAGTTCAGTTACCACTCTTGGAAAATGTTACATTTTGTATTCCTTCTTTTAGTAAGATGGGCTTTAATAACGGTAAACAATAGGATCAGAATTAAAGTGTTTTGGTGCTGAAATGGTAGCTCCATTTTAGAGGTATATGCACCTCTGCGTTGCCTTGGCCACCCGTTTATCCTATAATTTAAGCACCTTAAACTGGTGCTTAAATTATAGTCAAATATCACCACTCTTGCATCTAAATTTATTTAACTGTCTCATTTGAAGAAATGACCCCTCCAAATTCTACACCTTTACGAACAAGGAGTTTTTCCTAAAAATATATTAATTTTACAGTGCTGGAACCTTTATCACTTTTACAACTTCTATGCCAAAAAGCACATCTGTCGAAAGAAATTTTATTTCTTACAGTCTTGCAATCAAGAGCCAATATAGATATTTGCCCATTGTGCTCTTACACTTGCCAAGGTGCGCCGACCAATTGTGAGTGTTGGAACGCTTTTTCACTTTTTTACCTTCTTCCTACAGGGAGCTGGAGCTGTCATTTGTGCCTGCGACAACTGAAGGAAAAGGCCTCTGCCTACATCACCCTTACCTAGAAGACCTGTGCTTGGATCATGAAGCTACTGACAAAGAAAGCGTTTCGTCCATCACATTACAGTCGCGAGCCTGAACATTCCAAGCACGAGACCCTGACATTGTAATCTGAGCTCATTACCTCTTTCTTTATTTTGAGTAGCAGCTAAGGACATATATGTCATTTTAAGAACATTTTGTGCATTGAATTAGTGAATTTTGCCCATATTTTACCCCTCCCCCATTCACATTGTCCGTTTTGTTCAGAGCATTCTCAGAGAAATGCTGAGAGATTATTACAGAGTGAGTGTAATCTCATCTTCTGTTTCCAGATTAATCCAATGACCAGGGTCTATGCATTTTAATCTTTCTAAGATGCACTTGAAATCGCAGTAAAGTTTCACATTTGGTGGAACAGTAGCTAAAATAGGGGATTTGTGTACATATTAAAGAATCCCTACGTGGGAGGTCAGTGAAGCATCACTGCTTAGTTTTGTTCCTAGCTTGACATTTCATTTCCTACCTGTGGATAGCTTATCGGAATTTGGTTTACAAATAGAATACTTTTGATTGGCTACAATGAGTGGTTAGGTTGTTTAGGTTTAGGTGTTGGCCATCAGTATTGTTAGCCAGACTTCTTTTTTGTAACTCAATAAGCTGTAAAGATGGATCCTCCATTTTTCCAAAAATTGACATTGTAGGATTCCATGTCATTGTCCGGCTGACAGTTATTAGGTTAAAAGGGTTAACTTAAACATCGCTGGGTGTAATATTGAAAGTAAAGTTTAGTTAACAGTGTTATAGCCTCCTTAAAAAGGCAAACTATGGGAATGGTCATGTTAGGACATTGCCAGAGGCCTACTGTGAGCTTGAATGTTTGTATATCTTTGTCCCTTGAGTGTGCTAATGGCTGTCTCCTACATGATACAGACAGGTTTGTTTACAACAATAGCATTGTTTGCTAGGGTTGGGCTAGCGATCACTAGTACTTTAGAGACTTGCGATTTAGAACATGATCGCTCGATCCACCAGTGCTCAATTAGGACACATATCACTTTAGCTGAAATTTGTGGCCTAAAATGCACCCCGAGCCTGGCAAAATGTTACTCCATTGTGATTCGTGGGTTCTTGATGCAAGAGGGGTAAGATTTCAATTAGTATATGGCACTGCCAACTTTTAACACGTGACACTACCGTTGATGTCGCCAGTCGTTCTCATTAAATCACCCTCCTAAACCTTCTCTGAAAGTGCTAGGCTGGTGGTTAACCAATAGAAGTGCCAGTGGCTGAAAAAGCTTGCTATTGGTGTAGGAAGCAGCTTGTAAAGACCCCGAAGGACAGTGTATAGCAGCACTTAATCCTACAGCTACGTCTGCTCTGAACCATGGGAAATTCTTGTCAGAGATTCACACCATCAAAATTCTCCTGAAGCCAGTGGGAATCCGTTAAAGGATTTACCCATGTAGGCAATCAGTGTTACATGTAAATAAAGTGTCCATATATTTTCAGCCTTCAGTGGAGAAACCTGTAGGACCACAGCTTACATTTTCCATGAACCAGAAGGCCGCACTTACTGTTTTTTTATCGCTGCTCCAGGCCTAAACCTGATAGCCGTTATTGCATCTTCACCTCTTTTTACTTTTATTAAATTATTTCAAGATTTGTCAGGAACTTTCAGGCAAGTAATCATGTAACTCATATTCTGGCAAGAGCAATTCCATTCAGAGGGTAACCAATACTGTGAACTTGGGTGAAACAGTATACTTCTTGAAATGGATTTTTCCACACCTGGGATGGCGCTGAATTCTCACTATCTGCGCAAAAGTACAGTAACTTCAGATAATCCCAAGTAAAGCCATAGCAGCCTGTCGGCAACCATCAGCAGTGAGATGGTGGCGCAGCAGGAGAAGACAATGCACTTCAACGTGGCTCTGAGCATGCTCGGCACAAAGCTTTATTCGCCAGTCACTGCTTGCCGTTGTTTCTGAGTGTTTTTTAAAGGGTTCTGAACTATCAACCGGAGAGGTGTGTGTTTGTTTGCGTACGACTGCGTGTTTGCTGGTGCACATGCTGATAGGAGAGCAGCTTTAGTAGATTTCTCCAACTGGAGATGAGCAAAATGGTCTGTTTGGGGATCTGCAATTGCCCTATATGCACTAAATGCTCTGCTGTATGTACTTAACCTCTCAGGCATCAGCTGGCCAGAAAAGAATAAACCAAGCATGTATTTCTTTGTGATGGAGGACCATAAGAAAACTAGATACCTGAGAGGAACATCAGTTGTCAGACAGAAATGCGTCAATAACCCCCCGCATGGTTTATCCACCAATGTAATCACTGGCCATTCATTGGCCAAAATATCTTAAGAAGTCCAAAACTAGGTGTGTATTATTAGTTTGTGTTTAGCAGGACATTTTTCACAGCACAGTGATGTTAGAATGAACCCAATAGTATGTGGCTGACCCAGAAGCCCTAATTATTCCACTCCCCAACATCTCAAGCTGTTCACTATTAGCTTTTGTATGTATTTAATGTGGGCCTTTGTTACTGGGTTCTCTAGCTTTTAGGGCAGCCATGACACTCAATTGATAACATTTTCCATCATAATTTTCACAAAACAATTATACGCACTACGCATACTGCACTTGTGCAGTATCACGGGTGAAAACTGAATGCAGGGGCATGCCTCGCATACAGTTGTCATGGGTAGGATGTTCATTCGAGCAAAAAATGTTGAGTGGCACATCCTTTTTACGCAGTTCCCGCGAGACATTTTCTATTCAACCAAGTCTCTTGTGAGAGAAAACAATGGAAAAAAAGATAACAAGCATAACAAATTTGAATGGTATACCCAAAATTCTGTAATTGGAATTATGTGAGCTTACAATTGCGTAATGAAAATTTCATCTAGGCTTCATCTTGATTCTGTTTCAAAATTGGTCTTCAGGAAACACCTAAAGTTTGGATTTTGCTCATGGTTTTTCTCAGTTCCTGAGCTTTCCACCCCTTTTGTGTTCTGAAAATTGAAACCCTGCGGTGTAATATACCCGTTGTTCATAATTAAACGTGCAGAAGTTTAAATTCCCGGGTAGAGCAGTGTACAGAAGACAAACCTAAAGTGATGGAGTGTAATGACATTCCAAACCCGGTTTTTTAAAAATTCACAAATCATTCAGCGAAGGTTGCAATGATATAGCCAAAAACATCAAATCATGATCATGAAAACTCATGCCAACTAGATGAAAGACAGACATCAAAGAGTGTACTTGTCTGGAATGGATGAACTCAGCATGTGCTTTGATCATTGGGCATGCAGTTATGCAAAGGTCTTTAGCACAGAGAGTTGCTCTGGGGCAAGGGAAAATGGGGATCATGAACCCCAACAGCATATAGGAATGACACGGACACCAGAGGACTTTCTAATGACGTGCATTCCTTCAGGGTTCAGTTCTTTCCCACTTCCAGGTCATGCCTGAGGTTGGGTTCAGGTTAGATCTTCTTAAAGTTACATCAGCTAGTTTTTTCTCTTTTGATAATGATCTTTTGGCACTGGGTCAGAACTCCACTTACATTTTGAGTCATGTTCGTTCCATGACTTCGCACCCAATGTACTCAGGGCTTCCTCGTCAGATGTGGTCTGTACTTGGACGTCCTGCCTGATATTTTCTTTGGAATGAGGATATAAGTTAATGTTCAGTGACAAAATGGAATGTGTAACGTTCTTACTAATCCCTTATGGGTTCTTGAGTAGTGTGCTACCCACCGAAAACGTGCTTCAACACCCCATCAGGGGTAGCAAGCGCTGTATAAGTTCAAACCTTTTTCCTCTTCTATCCCTCCACTATCCTTCTGAATCCAAATAACTGACAAACATATCCACCACTCAAACTACTTTAATTTTTCACTATACTAATTCACCACTAATCCTTTATGGGTTCCGAAGTAGCGTGCTACTCTCCGAAAAAGCACTTTGACGCCTCGTCAGGGGTAGTAAGCTCTATGTAAATGCAATTACAGTTCCATTACAATATAATCCTTCTTGTCCTCTCCACTCTGATATCAGACTCTGACCTCATATCTGGTGATATCCTGCACTGGGAAATCTACCCCAAGCCTACCACTCGTTTTTCACTGATCAGTGCTGTCTGAATTAAGAGTATACTTTTGATATTAACATACATGCTAAAATATAGGAAAAGCGGGGAGAGAGATACGCTATACGCTAGGCACAGTACCATGGCACTTTGAAAATAGGGTGTTCACTGCTCGTTGAAAGCAAATGATCGATGGTGCTTGGTGATAGAGAGTGTCTGTTGAATTCTTTCCTACTCGTCTGTGTATAGTTGGGATCAGAACCCTGAAAAATGAATGCGCGCTCTGTAAGCTATCCATGCAGAGGTTTAAGTTTTATTTTTGTATTTTATTTTTTGGCTTTGCATGATGTGAAGGAAATATTTGTTTCTCTTTTCCTTTGGGAAAATGGAAAAAATGAAAAGAATTTAAGCACACTTATTGCGCAATAATGTATTAATAGCCCACCCCCAGTTTTTGTTTTCTAAATATGTAAAGTGAGTTGTTCTTCATCAGAAAAGATTGTAATGCATTATTGATGTTTTGTTTCGCATTTCTGCAAAACTGTACCAAAATTGTCACTTGTAATTGTTTCTTGCCACTCGCCTCAATAATCAATGATGGCAGCCTCGTTCCCAAATATAGTGAATGGCAGTGGCTCTCCCAAATGTGGTGCTGTGTGGTTTATATAGAGACATGCTAACCGAGGCTGACATATTCACTGGAAGGCAATCTTACTTATGGCTTGACTTTAAATCCCCGAGAGACTTTAGTGACTTATCACTCTTTGTTGTAGGACCGATCGAACATCTCCTTTTTATGGCCCCGAACTCCCTCATCGCCTTCATTTTGGCTGTAATGCCATGGGATACAAGGGTGGGAATATAGGAGAATGTCTGTCACTGGGAGTTCCACTTTACAGGTGGCAAGGCTGTATCCAGGACTTTCACATGTCGCTTTATCATAGATATTTGTATTGATTAAGACGGCACACCATTTATAAAAACACTAGTCAAGAAAAGCCCTCTACATAGCTACCGCTCGCCTATGCAACTGGTGAGGACTCCGTTAGCAAGGCACTCTATGCCAGCTCTCTATTCCAGCACAACAAAATGTGCCTAGCTAGTGCAGGTCAACAAATAGCATGCAGGCATTATTAGTGCCATTGCCTTTGGGGTGACATCACAATTTGAATGGCTGGGCAGCCAAGGTGTGCTCTATATATTTCCTAGGTTGAAAATTGGAAAGAGCACAGCTAAATGTCCCCCCTACATTTTTCTACAACCACACCTACCCACAAAATATGTTGGGAAAAAGAGATGGGTGCACAGTATCTCATCTGCTTTAGCTGCTTCAAGCCAACTTCCCTTCCTTTAAATATTGTGAAACGTATCTCCTCATCTAACCTGTGTGCTGAGGCATGGCTCTTATATTTTTTGATTTACCTTTCAAATTGGTGCAGCACATGTTAATGAAAAGCAAAGGGTCACCCCCTTATGCCGTGCGGAAGGCATCCTTTTTCTACAGTGCATGACCACTGAATATACCTGCACTTTTTCCTTAACACAGCCTGAGATGCACATCATGTGCAGATGTATCATAAACTGAGGATTCCTCTATTGGAGAACTTCATGCAATACATGTCCTATTCTTGCAATTTACTTCAATGATTTCAGTGCCCGCAGCTATGTCAAATGTTGAGAGCTGCAGCTTTGTGTCTCTGAGGATCTAATGGCATCAGTTTTAGAAACATAAACCAATGGGTGGATCATTTGAATATTTATAAGCCTGAAGACTTACTGTACTCTTTCCAGTCTCAACATACATGAAATTAAAAGAGGGAGAAAAGACAAAGTTGGAAACTTTTTGATGGCCCACAATTCAGTTTTAACTCAATTTCTTTCTGTTAGTGGTTGTATTGGTTCCTTGCTTATTTGCTATTTAGGACAACTTAATTGCTAAATGCTTATCTTAGCCATTGAAAATCGCTCTGGTCCACATTTCAGTCCATCATTTTTTGCTCATTGTTCTACTCCAGACAAGGAGCAACCATCTGCAAATCAGCCATAGCCTTCCACCAAAAGTATCACAAAAGTCGTATCCTTTGGAGAAAATATAGTCCTATGTCTCCTATTTAATCAATCTGTTCCAATCATTCTCATTCGCTCACACCACCTGCATTCATTGGAAGTGAGACCATATATTCCTTACAGATAATCCTGACCACATCCGTTGTAACAAATTTATTGATTAAAAAACAATTAAAATACACAATTAAACCTAAAGATAATTACCCATAATATCATCAATAGCTAAGACACAATTGTAACAAAACATTTAGACAAATCTAATTGCATATTATAAAAACTAATACAGTAAATAAAAAAGAGAGAGAGTTCATATCACATGACACACAACCCTATCTCATAAGTAGCGTACGCATTCGTAAGGAAAAACTTTCAGGGCTAGTGCCAGGTATAGTCCAATTCATAAAACACTCTTTGGTCTAGCCACTTGACAGATTGTGTATTTTTCAACGAGGCGTAACATGCACCAAAAGAACAGTGTAGCCAAATCTGCAAGGCCACACATTAATGGGCTGGAATACTGCTTAAGTGATAGCCAGTGACCGACCCTTGAAAGCATTTTGCCCATCAAGTTTTGTCATTTTATCAGATTTTAAAATGTTTTAAGGTGCTGGTTTGTCATCTTAATATGATAGATTTACCACATATTTAAATGAACGTGTGAACTCTATTGTACATCAGAAAGAATCTGACTCTCTCCCCTGACGTGACAATAACCTACTAAACCTAACAGTAATTTTGTTATGGTTGGTGGGGAGAAGACTCTCCCACTCTGAACAAGAGGGAGTGCATAAGAGCAGGTATCAGCTATGGATGTTAAGGCTCTTATACTGCGTAAATAAAAAATTAAATAGATCCCTGAGGAATCAAATTGCATGGCCATCCAGTGTAATCTGGTCCAGATCTTGGTAGAAGAATGGCCCTAAAGCTACCAGTTCAATGCATCAAAAGTACCAAATTCCATGTCCAAACCCAGAGTGTGCACATAGATATTCAAATTCGAACATTAACGTCTTATTTCACTCTAATGCAGCTAGGCACACCCATAGCTTGACGGTGGCCTTTCTCATGCTTAACATTGAATACCATGTAAAGCAACAAGGTATGTAGAAATTGTATAGTTTACTACAGAAGGGAATGATCTTAAGGACGCAACTGGCCATGAGAAACAGTTGTTGACCAATTTCAAAGGTTGATACTTTGGGTATAGTCCTGTACTTAATTTCATGCTCTTTATGGTTTTATAACCCATATTGCAGAGGAATAATGCAAGTACTCATAACTTATAACATGGCTGGCGCTGAAGAGTAGTCAAGCAAATGGTTCACAGTACTGAAAGGAGGCCGCAGTCTTCTTAAAGATATGATTAAAGAGATCACTAGCAAACTAATAGCAAAAAAGCAATATTGCAAAATGTCCTTCTGAAAAAATAGCACAGGGAAACAAAGTTTTAAACAAAATCTTTTCAGTTTTGCTTAAGCCAAAATACTTCAAGTAAGCTTATAAAAAGTTGTTTACCTTTTGTACAATTATTAACATATTATTGCAGTACCTTTAAAGAATTTCTACATTCAACTAAAACTCCACATATAGGTTATTGCTAAATTACAGCATTTTGAAAATTTCCACCTGTTACTATAAAGCTTCAGTTGACTTCACAAACCACTCAACTCTCCGTCTTGTGGTTCATGATATTCCCAGAAACCCTTGTTTACATAAATCATAACGTTTGTTGCCTTTTAGGTATCCTATACATATTTGTCTACTGCTATTTCACAAACAGCACTGTTTTCGGTTTATAGTAAAAGTAATTCTGGGCTGAAGACCAATTACAAACATCGCATCTTAAACACAAAAAACGCATCTTAAAAATAATAAATCAAAAAGCAGGGGTGCAAAATTCTCAGTTCATGAGAATTATAAAATAGCTAAAGGATGTCATTACCATTAATATTTTTTTTATTGCGGTGTACAGACACGCAACTTGTAACATATGTGAAGTGTTCTCCCAGGGTTCAGTTGACACCTGCATAAGACTCAGACTTCAGCCTTGTGGTGTATCATCAGAACTCTTTAAAGGCTTTTGGTCAAATACTGACAAATCACTAATGTCTAGCAGTTCATTTTATGAACACTACAGCTATTTGTTCCTCCCTTCTTGCTCCCTTTTCTGCTTTTCTTCTAGTCTTTCTTGCTCAAAGTTACTAATATAAAAAATAAGCCCCAGTCCTCAAGCATGAGTGCCCCGTGTACACCATTTACAACCATTGGCACAAATTAAGCACTGATTTTACTTTAATTGTACCAAGGAGTTTAAATGCACTCCTGGACTAAAGATATTTTATGCAGGAAATATGTCTGTCATTATCCACATTACTCAATTCAGGTTGCATAACCTATTGCTATTACAAAAAACGAAGAATGTACTAGGTAGGGACACATACCTACTCAAACAAAGCAAACCCTGCTTCCATGGCCTTCCAAAATATGCTCACTTCCGAGACATACTGAAGGTTGTAATGTAGATCAACTCATGTGTTGAGTAAACACTACTTGCAGGATGCAAGTTAAGCAAAGTCTCAATTTGTTTAGGTTATCTTGCCAAGTGCATTCACAAATTGCTTGGATAGTCCTAAAGATGTCTCCATAATCATCAAACCTTCTACACAGTAATATTTTCGAATCTGTGTCAGAGTAGGATTGCATGCAAAAGTGCTCAAATGTAATCTACGTGTAATGGTCATGCACGGCTTGTTCGATAGACAGCCATCCTTTACAATTCCAGTGGAGATTTTATGTCTTGGCTCTCTGCGTGCTTTGCCTATCAGCTAGCTATCTAATCTAATCTGCGTGGTGAGCCCACCTAAGAGGAGATGGCTCAGATATTTACAGGGTGACAATCTATTGGTTTCCCAGCCGCATTCTATTTAACTGTCTAACTCACTGTTTCTGATCCTATCAAAAGGTGGCAAAAGGGTTCTCTAGCGAAAAACCAAAGAAGAGTTTCTGCAAAACCTAAAGTAATATAATTACAACAGATAAGTGACAGTGTAGTTAGGTATTTCTTCAAGTAACCCAGTGATTTTGTCCTTCCACCATTGTAATTAAAATGCAATAGTAATGACTTAATATAAAAAAGGTGAAGGCAATTTGTTAGAAGTATTCCTTAAAATAGTATTAAGACAAACAACCTAAAGAGCTAGTGTTCCCTAATAAATGGGGTAGTTGCGTAGCAGCCTATAAAATGAGGTCGAATGTCTGTTTTGCAACTTCACACAATCCTTAAGAATGCTGCAAAGTACCATTTTGTGGAAACACATTTTTGAAGTTATTGTTACGGAACCCCTTCTGTGATCTTTAACTCCTGCTCTGCAAATTAATCTCACATAAAAAGTGAGATTATAGCAGTGATTACTAAGGGGCATGCATATACAGTGTATATAATATTAATAGTTGAACATACATTAGTAAAATTGTCTTCTTGTTAATATCCTTCAGGATAAGATTTATGATCGGTATAAACAAATAAAAGACAGTCACAAAAATCTCTATAAAATGAAATGAAGGTGTATTCCATAAGATATAAATGGTATGCTATATGGTTTTAAAATAATTTGTGGCTATGTTTAGAAAATGACTTGCTACATTTCCTTTACATTTATCTCCCAGCCACTATGAAATTGAAATAGTACAGAACACAACCATTATTTTCTTTATGTGCTCTGCTAACTCCTATAGAATTTCATGAATTGCAATACCTGTGACATTACAGCATCTTCATTAATAGCGTAACATCAGTGCACGCTATAAGCAAAAACAGTACTTAAAAGTCATATGCTAACATTTCATTATCTTTACATGCTGTATCTCTGCTATTCAAAAATACCTATAGCCACACTGTAATTGTTGTGTTATGTTCTGGAGCTCCCGCTCCTGTTTACAAAGGAGTTTTTCTTTTATGTTTAAACAAACTACTCCTGTTTTTCTACCGATACTTTTCTACATATTGTGTACAAAGTTGTCTCTCTGCTTTCCTTTCTTTTTTCATTCGATGTTATATTTCTAGTTCACTCTTTGTTTCTCAAAGAAATCACCATCTCAAACCCCTGGCGTGCTTAGCATTGAGTACCATAGGCGCACTTTGTGTTCCCTCATCATTCACTACTTTGAAATTTGTGTGCTCCAACTCTTCTCCAAGTTTCTTCTTTGCTTCTGCGGTGTGCAGAGCACTTTCCGTTATGAGTTGGTGAAGAGATGCTTTATCTGCTAACCCACAACTTGTGCTATACATGACTGGTATATTTGTGCAACCTCTGTTGCTTTACACAAGTCTACAGCACGCCTTTCACTTGTAAATGTATTCACATGATAAAGCTGACTTCATCTTGTAACATAAATGAGACAAATGTATACATGTCATACTTTCCTGCATCATCTTTTACCAAGTCACTCATTTTCTGCTATGTGAACATCCCATTTCCCAAATGTATAATATTTTGTTTTCGATGGGTCTTGTCAGTAAGCATTTATGTCTTTGAGTATGCAATTGGTAGCATTTAATGTGATTCCACTGTTCATGTCAAATATATAAAATCTAAAGTCAATGTGTGATGTCTTCAACAAAACACTGGGATAAATTAAGGTTGGGTAGCCTCATGATGGTTGACGTGTTTTAAAGCTAGGGGATAAACACCTCAGCTTTTTTCAAATCATTTAATTATTTTTAACTTTCAACATATTTCACAACCTTTATATTGGGAGCATTATACTTAATATTATTCTAAGAACAAGTTTAGAATGTATATGTACATATATACTTGCCTATATACCACTGCAAAATATTTTCAAATATTTTTGCAGTGCTAAACAGATAACTAATATTTTTTCATTTCTGTGATGAACCTGTCAAAGTAGAATATTTTGCCTCATACAACACAATTAAATTTTCCCTTATGCTATAAAACCAACAATGTGTAGGCTTATTAAGGAAATTTAAAATTATAGTGCACTCTGTGAGTATTTTAGTCTCACAAACTATAACTTTAGGTAAGTTTGCCGACTCTGTGATAGAAATATATTAATAAAATCCATGATTTATGTTTGTTATATTTCACACTTTATAATGATTTCAATACCCACAATTTACATCCCAGTAGCACTTTATGAATTTTGAAATCTATTGGAAATAATGAGACTAGCACACAAATCACACTGTTTCATACAAAATATGCATAAAAATAGGTAATGTCTTTATAATGTCAGGCGGTACATTGAATCGCCTTATAGGACCATTTTGCATAGTTACTCATTATGCATCGGCTATGTGTAATTAATATACACATACATTGCTGCTTTGTACTGAGGCTTAACTTTTAACTCTGAAAAAGCTTATTTTAAGGGAATGGATGTACTGCTAGAGTCCGTTGAACAAATAAAAATATTGTGTATTCATTCTTAGTTTGGCGTAAGATGGACTTGGAAATAGCAGTGCTTAATATGTGCCGGTGTTTGCCTTTGCTCAGCACCAGCACTTATTTTTGAACACCCATACTTGTTTATTACAGTACACCACATGGTGGCACCCTCAGCCTATTTTTGAGGAGAGCACGTCAGTAAATTGGTTAGCAATTGAATGTACTGAGGTGACCTGGAATAATCAAAAACATCACACTGGATGCAGTGGCACGAGCTGTGGGTGGTGCCAGCTGCAGTAGAATACCTTTGGCACTGGCACTTATATTTTTACAAATTAAGCAATGAGAAGTGCGTGGGCTTTTTGGTTTTATTCTTTAGGTCAAGTTGCATAGTCAACAAATCCCAGCAGATCTTTTGAATTGTGATCCATCTACCAAATTAGTCTATCATGAACATTTGAAGAAACTTCACAAAATCTATCCATAGAAGTTGAGCTGCCATTCCACCACTTTAGAGATACAACTGATGCAAAGTCTTTGATGCCCAAAAACTGGGGGTGTGTTATAGAATACTGGTGCTCCCCAAATCCCTCTCCCGTTGACGAGCTATTTCGTGTGTTGTTTGTGATCCTATTTAAATTAAATAAAAATTAATAAATCAATTTGCACAAAAAAGTACTTGTTACTAAAAGGTGCTCAAAAAATCATATTTAAAAAAATGGAAGAAAAGAAAGTGTTCATTGCGGTAATTTTTACCGCCAAGAATTTGATATTTTGCCTGTATGGGTTAACTGTGTATATGGTGTATTTTTGTTGCCTGCACTTATGTGTTTGATTATTGTGTATTAAAAAACAAATGGCTGGTTATCTGTTTCCTTGTTTCTTTAAAGTCGTATCTCTGTCGATTTAAAACAAGGGGCAAAAAAATGTCAGACTTCGAAGGTACATTGTGCATGCACATAATTTTTGGAGCATGTCCCGGTCAATCCCACTTCTTATGTTGACTCAGCACTATTATCTTTTAATAAAGCACTTACTGATATAGCATTATAACCTGCTGCTAAAAGCTATACTAGTCTTTAAACCTTTAACGAGTGGTGAGCTTTAAACTATTGGTTAACAGGGGCAGCTCCTCTGCTAAGGCGAAACAGTCATGCGCACTTTGCATATTCCCCAGCGGCTGTATTGTACAGCCTGCATGGAAAACATGCCTAGACTCCCAGTCCCTGTCTGAGCACCGAACCACAGCGCTCAGACCAATCACAACATTGCTTTGCAGCATTGTGATTGGCTTAGGGGAGTCTGGGTGATTTCTGCTTCCTACTTCAATAGAAGTAAGAGGGCGGAGAGGACGGAGGAGAGGTGGCGGCTGGCCAGCCGGCATGCCGGCCAGCAGGTAAATTATTTTTTCAATTTGTTTTTTAATCCCCTGCCTCACTACTGCTTCCTGGGAGTAGTCATCTCTGCTGGTTTAGCCTGGGGCAGAAGAGCTATAAAGCTATTATAACATTCCACTGACCGAATTTAGGATGTTCTGAATACTACAGGGAGCAACATGAAACAAACCGAATGTTGAAGCAAAGGAGTGGCAGAAGGCCAATAATAAAGCATATTGCACGCCTCTGCAGAAAAATACCAGCTGTCAAATAGCTGTTCCAGCATGACTCAAGCCCATAATGACAAAAGGGTAATTAACAGATATTATGGCAATGAAGGTGAGAACAATAAGGCTGCAAGTGCAAGTGTCTCTTCTATGGGCATGCATAGTGTGATGATATGAAGGAGATTTATAATGCGCAAGACAATAACCCGAAGGTATCAAGGCGCCTAACAATATGAGACCACCGCTGTACTTTTTCATGCAGCTCTTTAGGTGCTGCTGCTGAAAGTAAAGGTGCTACCCCCTTCCCTGTTACGGGATGCAGGCTCAGTGGCAGATGGCATCTACTGAGGATAGGGCAGGGAGGCGGGCAAACAAAAGAAAAATACTCACCGGATTGTGACAGATGACATCCTCCTCACTCCGACCTCTTCTGCTGGAATTACAGTGCAGACCCCGGCAAACTTCCTCGACCAATTCTGGCCAACCATAATGTGAGCAGTGCCCTGATTGATGAGAGCGGCCGCTCTGGGCGCTCCTGAGGGCACTGGATGACTGCACTTGCTCTCAACCTAGCTGTTTTAAGACAGCTGTGTTGAGAGGTTTAAAGAGCTCATGTCTAGCTGGCTGTTGCAAGACGGCCGCCCAAAAAGACATGCACACTGTGCAAAGGCAACCCTCTGGCCACCACTCCTCCTTGCTGTCACTCAGCAGGCCCCCCGTCCTGACGCTCGGCTCAGGACGGGACAATGAAACATAAAATGGTAATGAATTTCTATTTTATTTTTCATCTCTAGGGCTTTGGGGGTACCTAAGTGGGGCGACGCTCCTCTGCTCCAATGGAGGAGCCGCCCCTGTGCAGGCTCCACCCCTAGCCTTACTACAAACAACCCTAGTCAACAACGGAAGTAGAGAAATGTGTTACCTGTTGCTTTATTTCTGTGGGTGATTAGGCTTTCTTACAACACCGATGGAGCCGGCATTCTGTAGCAGGGAAAGGAAAAACTCTTTTCAGCAGCTGAAAACAAACACACAAGGGCTATGCAGATAAGATAAGAAAAACTGTGCACCATCATGTCAGTGTTCAGGCTCTACATTGCTATGAGGTAAGCAGCCATTGGCCCAACAAGGACAGGGCTCAAAAAAATTTGAGGGAAGTTGGGAGCTGTCGTCCACAGAATGCTGCCTTTGTTGGCCTTTAACAGTACCTACCGCTTGCAGAGGGGAGCATTTTGATAGGCCACTCAGCTCCCAACCTTCTGCTCTGGGTGCTACTGTCTTTTGAAGTGGACATCAATGACTGTATGTCGTTCCATTGTCTTCAGAGTTACTCACAACATTCCAGTGCTCTTAGTTATGAATGTTACATTATCATTGTGTAACTGATGGAAATGTATATTCCATTTTAGTCAATAATGTGAATGACTAGATCTGTGCACATTCAAAGGATACTTACTTTCTTCATTCCCTTTGGGCCAAACATGTTGGTACTGTGTTTTTTTAACTGAAGAATTCCACACCTGTCTAGAAAACCTGGACATCTTTCTTAAAGGTCCTAATACGTCCCAGACATAAGTCAGATCACTGACAGGCAATGTACAAGAGGATCTCCATTTGTATATATCTGATATAGAAATCGTGAAACGATTTTCAGTAATCCAGGCAAAATACCATTTTGCTGTTGAATAAGTCTGGGTCTCTTTGTAAAAGTCAAATTCCCTGAGTATACTTGTAATGTAGTACCTCACAGTGGTGATGGTGATCAATGACTGCTGCTTTACCTCACCTTATGACAGTGGCAACCCTTATCTGATGCATACGTTGATCTCTATAACAGAGTTTACAAACTCACATGGTTCTCAGGGTTTTTACACATACTGCTGTCGGAATAACCCATGAAGACCTCTGGCAGATTGAGACTTTTTTAATCAACTATTTAAGAAAACTAATCATTTTAAATACTTTTACATGGTTAGCAAACATGTTGAGTCTATACCTATTGGAAATTGTTACTCATATTCCTTCTATGTGGCTGGAAAGGCTTCAACCGTGGCCCATTTACTGATTAGCAGAGGATTTGCTCACAATGTAGTTCCAATATTTGCAATTGCACGCAATCACTAAAACATTTAAAAACATTAATTTGATTTGTTCCAACGTCGTTTCTCTTCTAACAATTAGTTATACTTCTGATTGGGAGCAGGTTGGCATCCTAGATAGATTGTCCAATCTGAGGAACGGAGAGTGGAGAAAGGACAGCTTGTCTTTTCCCAGGGGGACAGATTTAAGAAATGGGTGAACAGTATGGTTGACAGTAACACTATAAAACACTGCAGAACTGTGGGAAAGCTTCCATGATAATACAAGCCTTGACAAAATGTCATGCTCCAGCAATGCATTTTCCTTCAAATAGTGGGTCCAACTCACTTGGTAAGTGTGTCAGCTGTGCACAAAATTGCAACGTGCTGGCTGTTGCCAGAAGTGTTTTGCCTGACCTGTCCACATCATTTTGTGCATTAACCTTGCATTGTTTTTAGAGGAAGTTGTGCTTGTGCTGCAAAAAACGTTTCTCTTTGCTTTTAGTGCTGAATCCAATGATAGGGCTGTGGTAAATAAATATTTACCGGCTGAATTTCTATGCAGTAAAGTTCAATAAAATAACTCAATCGAAAATAAGAGTCAAAGTCCGTGGCATCTGAGTTATAAGGGTTTTTATTCCATAAAATGGAATGGTTCGAACCAGGATATCATGTTCCTTTCACCATAAAGGATCAGGAAGGGATAGAGCATACTTTATTGACAGAGTACAACTTTTATAGTTAATGCACATAATGGTGAGGAATACAGAAGGCGTAACAGCTGAGAGAAACGAGATAAGAACACATGTGCGTAGCAATACGTAATCAGAAGGCGTGCACTAGGGCGTACACAGAGGTGTGTGCTAGAAACGTCACATGAAAGTGTCACAAGTGGGTGGATACATAATGGAATCTTGCAGTGTCAGCAGAAATCTGTAGCAAGGATGCGCGCGCAGCAGCATGACGTGTGACTGACGTGAGGCTGGAGGGTGCAGAGGACTTGACATTTAGCACTAGAGGAAAGAGACAGAAGTCTGGCATGTCAGATCAACTCGTTCCTAAATCATATCTGATATCTTGTGTTTGGGGAACCATATTATCTAGAAGGAAAGGTCTCTTGGGCAAAGGCTACTCTATACTGACTATTAATGCGTGCATATGTGACTACGTGTCTGCGTGTAATGCGAGGGGCCATGGGCCTACCAAGGTAACAGGAGCAATGAATTACTTGCATGGAGACAGAGAGGCCGGGCCCTTTGCTCTGCAGCCGGGGAAATGTTTATCTATTCTGCTAGACTGGAATGTGTTTTCGAGGAGCTGAACTCAGCTATACTGATAACTTGAAGGCAAAATACTGTCTTTGGCAGGCAAGCAGGCCGAGCCGGGCCCCGCTCGCCGCGCAGGGAGTAGGACAGAGGTCAGGGAGGCATCCCACGTTGCAGCTTTTCAGGAGGCAGAGAACAGAAAGGGCTCGATGACAGAAATCAGGGCCTAGTTCTGCAGGACTAGGAAAAACGTAAAAGTGCACCATGAAAAGACGTTGGCAAGGCATACTTAGGAACTGAATTATCGATCCATTCATGGTGGATCTGAAAGAGGACATGTTAACGTTGGACGCAAATGTATTTGCGTCTTCATAGCAGGTCGAGGAGGGAAGTTACATGCACTTTAAGCTCGTACATGGAGACGGTGGGGTTCACGTTAGGGGACACAATTGACTATAAAAATGTATATTACCTCATTCCCTCCTTGTCCCCTACGGACCCTTCATGATATATCAATCCTCATTAGTCCATCTACTTGTTCATACAACATCATTTGCTCTTCCTTTTTCAGGCGGGATTTAGAACGTGGACTCGGATGAGGAAAACAGGATGTGGCGCACAGGCCGCAAATCGCCGGCCCACATTGTATACATAGGCAACAACTGAATACTATGAGAAGGGCTATTCCGAGGAAGGATAGGACTTTCCATCCCCAGGCTGATAACACGCTCCAGAACCAACCGGACCAAGTCCAGGTACCTGGATTCTGGTGTATCTGACTTGCAATCTTATGGAGACGTGTTATGGCTTTATATACTGACGGTGCATTATTTGGAATGAAAACACAGCAGCTCGATCCAAGGACTTTACAGGCCCCGCCCATATCGGCCAGGATGAGGTCAGGGACGAGACGATTTTGAAGAACGACAAGTCTCATAGCAGACTGTTCCTCGGTCAAGTTACGTAGGGCAGAAGTAGTTTCATTCACTACTGCTTCGAGGGTTCTGGTTAAGTGACGTATAGATTTACTATTAAAGACAGCACCTAAATAGGGAAAGAAACCTTTATTGAAATCTGTGTATCGTTCCCATGCAGTTTCAGTATAGTCGACAAGCGGGAGATCTCTTTTGGGTCTATGAACTAGATGGGAGTTTCTATGATAATCAGGTGGAGCTAGAAAAACAGGTGGCAGAAGGAATGCAATGTAACATGTCCCATCCCAATCTAGTGGCAAACGTATATAGGCTGTATGACCACAAATGAAATAGGAATGGCGGGTAGCTTTAAATGTAGACTTGCCTTTATCACTGAATTCGATCACAGTAGTACATTTACTATGACCTAGAGGTACTGAACCATTCTTTCTGACACATAATTCGCCTTTGATGGGTAATACTGACATAGAGGGTAAGTCTGGTCCTGTATCAGACTGAACATTTAGAATCATGAGGTTGAGTGTATAATTACCTAATCCATATACTTCATTTTCTAGATCGGTCCCTGTCCTTTGTGGAAGACCCTCCTTGTTAGGGTAACATGCTTTATGCAGAACTGTGTTCAGATTTCCCCATACCCAACTGCCTTTGTAGACTATGGACGCAGAGTCTAAAGAATTTATTAAACTAAACCAGGCACCACAGGAACCATTATGTGTGAACGGGTACGGGAAGAGGGGCAAGACTCCCTTGTATTTCTGATAGGGAGGAAGTCGGCCACATATCCAACAATTTGTAGCATTGCTGGTCTGATGAGAATGATGTAACATACTGATAAAAGTATTGTTGCGTAGCCCAAGCCGGTAAGACAACTCATGCGGGGGTAGTTCGCTGAAGGTATGCTCAAAAGTGCTATTTGGAAAGAAATGTGCATGTATGGAAATAGGGAAATACATGTGTAGCAGAAAACTTGCAGCAATAATGGTAAGACTCAGAAAAAACAAAATCAATAATGTCACAATACAGTGACTACGAAGAGATTTACAATATTCTCGTTTCTTGAGCTGTTTCTGTCTATCTCTCTCTCTATTGGGGTCTAACGGGTACATGTCAGAAACTGTCTAACCGATTCACCTAGGGGAGGACTTAAACAATTAAACTGTCTGACTTGCTAGACCTCAGCTTTAATTTATACTCCTGTTGAGGAGTTTTCTCTACCAGGGGGAGTTTAGAGTCACTGGAATCTGGGCAGTCCTTAGAGGGGGAGGAAGAGTCAGTCTCTGGCGGCGATCCGTAAAGTTTTTTAACATGACTCATGTGGACCCATCCCTTGCGGCCCTCCAACTTCACTGCCGTCCTCGTAGTCAATAAGACGAGCTTCGGCTCCTGCCAGCGGGGCTCCAGCGGACTTCTCCTGTCGAAATTACGTACAAAAACGAAGTCCCCCGGTGTAATCTCGTGCGGCTTCACCTCGGTGTTGTCGGGAAAGGCTGCAGCTACCTGTGAACGACAAGATTGTAGTGCAGACATCAAGGAGGCAAGGTAATCCGTCAACATGTTACTAGCAACATCAGTAATTTTACGAGGCATAGGCGTCCCCCACATATTTGGTGGCCTACCAAAGACCACCTCATACGGGGATAGCCCTGTTCTAGAGTGTGCAACCATTCTCATGTAAAACAATGCAACTGGCAAGGCGACTATCCAGTCTACCCCTTTCTCGGCACAGATCTTGGCAAGGCGTGTTTTCAGCGTCTGATTGTGGCGTTCCACGAGACCTGCTGCCTCGGGATGTCGGACGCAGTGGAATTTCCACTGATATCCTAGCAGGAGTGAAACCTGCTTCATTAATTCGGACGAGAATGGTTGGCCGTTATCTGAGTACACGACACGAGGCAAACCGTACCGTGGGAAGAATTCACGAACCAACTGTTTGGCAGTGGTCGGAGCAGTGTAATCTGGGACTGGATATGCTTCTGTCCAACGGGAAAGTGCACAAACAACTACGAGGACATATTTGAATCCTCGACATCGTTCCATCTGGATATAATCCATCTGGAGGACTTCAAAAGGGTAATCGGGAGGATTGAATCCACCTTGCTCTACAGGGATGCTTTTACCTGGATTGAACTGACAACAGATCATGCAAGTACGCACTTTCTGTTTTGCTGCTGCTCGTAAATGTTTGTTGTTCCAGAGATTCTGTAAACTGTCTAACATGGCTTTTTCTCCCAGGTGTGCTGGACTGTGTGCAGTGTTGATCATAACTTGGACCATAGAGTCGGGGAGAAACCATGTGGCTTTTCCCTTCGTCATCCATCCCTGATCTGTCTGGATCCCTCCTAGTTCAGTCCATTTCTTTATTTCATCTGGAGTAGCATGTGTCTGTATGTCAATTACATCTAGTGCGGGATCCTTAACTGTCATGCAGTGTGTCGGTGTCGGAACTATTGTCTTTGTCATGTCAGCTGCATGTGTATGAGTCAGAGCTGTGTGTTTTGCTGTTCGATCTGCCAGGTCGTTACCCTGGTAAATGGTATCTGTAACTTTAGTATGCGCCTTGCACTTCATGATAGCTATAGCTGATGGCAAATGTATTGCTTCCAATAATTCTTGAATGAGGGGACCATGTTGGATCTTGGCTCCGTGAGAGGTCAAGAAACCTCTTTCCTGCCAGAGTACACCGAAGTCGTGTACGACTCCAAATGCATAACGTGAATCTGTGTATATGTTAACATTCCTGTTTTTGGCTATTATACAGGCTCGGGTCAGAACAATAAGCTCTGCAGCTTGAGCAGACAGTGTATCAATGCGGTGTGTTTCTTTGATTTCAGTTTCAGTGGTCACTGCATATGCGGCCACTAACTCGCCTGTGCTTGTTCTCATACATGAACCATCCACGTAAAGTGTCAGGTCTGGGTTAGTCAGTGCAACATCTGTTAAGTCTCGTCGGGGCTTTGTTACTGCATTAATGATCTCTATACAGTCATGTGGAGCTGGATCTGTAATGTTCGAAGGTAACAATGTGGCAGGATTGAGTATGCTACAACGTCTGATTTCTATGTGTGGTTGGAACAATGTCAGTTCATAACCTGTCAGTCGTGCTATAGTCAAGTGTTGAGTCTGTGTTCTGTTTAAAAGAACTTCCACAGAGTGTGGAACTTGTACTGTCAGGGGATGTCCTAACACTATGGAATCACTTTGTCGGATTGCTAAGGCTGTTGCTGCAACTGATTTTAAGCACCCAGGCTACTGGATCTAATGTACTCGAAAAATAAGCACAAGGCTTATGTGAACCTGCTTGATCTTGTGTGAGGACAGATAATGCTGTGCCATCACGTTCTGTAACAAAGAGTGTAAAAGGTTTGCTGTAACATGGTGTTGCTAAAACTGGTGCTTGACATAATGCTTTCTTTAATTCATCAAAAGCCTGTGTGTGTTCCTGAGTCCAAGGGAGGACAGTCGAAGTCGCTGCCTCCTGTGTTGTCAACTGTATAAGTGGCTTGGCTAGAAATGCGTACTGGGGAATCCATTGCCTGCAGTAAGAGGTGAGGCCAATGAAGGCCCGCACTTCCTTTTGTGTCGTGGGTTGTGGTAAGTGTGCAATTAACTCGATGCGGTCAGGTGTTAGCTGTCTCCCCCTCTTGGACAGCAAGTGCCCAAGGTACACCACTTGCTGAACACAGAATTGTAACTTTGAAGGGGACACCTTGTGTCCTTTGTCAGCTAAGAAATGTAAAACCGTCAGTGATGCATGTTCACATTCAGGTTCGCTACGAGCGGTGATCAGCAGATCATCGACGTACTGCAGCAGGGCAGTGTTAACTGGCATTTGAATACTGTCAAGTTGTCTTTTCAATGCTTGGCTGTATATGCTGGGGCTTTCTGTGAATCCTTGAGGTGCGCGTGCAAATTTGAAGCTTCGGCCATTTAAACAGAATCCGAAAAGATATTGGCTCTCCGGATCAATGGGGACACTGAAGAAGGCGTTCTTGAGGTCAATTACAGTAAAGAACGTCGCCTCTGAATCAATAGCAGTCAATAAGGATGAGATATCAGGGACCACAGGGTACTGTGGCACAATGCATTTATTTAATTCTCGCAGATCAATCACCAACCGATAAACTGGTGGTGCATTTGGGTCAGTACGTTTAAGAATCGGAATGATAGGGGAATTACATAGATTGGAGTCGGTTTCGACAACCACTCCCTGTGCAATGAGCTCTTCAATGATTTCCAGTAAAGCCACTACAGCATCGGGTGGTAACTTGTATTGTCGGATTCGGGGCAGTACAACTCCTGGCTTGAGTGTCACTCGGTATGGTGTAATGTGCATACAACCTACATCAGTTGGGCCTTTCGCCCACAAATGTTCTGGTACATTTTTCAATCTGTCATCAAAATCTCGTAACACATAGTGACCTTTGAAGTCACGTAAAAACAGTCTAACTCCTTCCGGAGAACAACATATTACAGCTCCTAGAGCTTTCAGTGTCTTGATACCTAACAAGTTTTCCGGGCATGATTTTGTGAGTAGTAAGTCTGTAGTGCGTGACAATGGACCAACTGCTAGGGGAACAGGTTTCGATACTTCATTAACAATAGGCTGTCCTGAAAAACCAAGGGAAACATTCTGTGAGCCTGAGAGGGGTGCCCCTGGAACCTCATCGTGACTTATTGTTGTTCGACTTGCCCCTGTGTCAATCAGAAACTTTCTATCCTTTCCTAATACTTGACTATGTACATAAGGACCCTCTTGATCTACAGGTATTTCAATAAGAGGCAAGCCAACCTCCCTCTCTAGGCTGTTTCATGTGTATCGCTGATAATCGGGGTAATCAGATTGTGCATACTGGTACATCTGTTGTGATACTTGCTGTGTTGCGGCAATAGGCTGTGGTGTGGTACCTGTACTGTCTGTACTGTCTGTTGGGGAGCATGCATTGGCTGGGTGTTCTGTGGAACATGTTGCTGGACCTGATGTTGGATCTGATCCTGTCTAGGCTGACGGGGTCTCTCTTTAGTTTTACCTGTGGCTATGTTGTGTTTCAGGACTGTACATTCATTTACATAGTGACCTGGCTGTTTACAGTAGTTGCATGTCCCTTTAACGGGAGTCGCCGAATTATTAGACTGTGTCATACCCCTTTTCTGACCGTCAGCTGGGACTGATTGAGCAACTAGCATTTTCATTTTCGTATCTTTCATACGTCTTTGTTCGTGATCTTGTTCTTCTCTAATTCTATTCTGGTGGTACTGTAACATTTGTAACATTTGGGATGGCGTATTTGCTTGCCATGTACTTTCGACTTTATATACACGGTTCTTAACCTGGGGCAGGGAATTCTCGACTAATTTGGTTACAAAAAAGTGCGGGTATGACTCGCTACTTGGTTTCAGGCCACTATTAATAATAAAACATTTCTCGAATCTAGAATAAAAATCACTAGTGTCTTCATCGTGTTTCTGTTTACAGGCTGAGATTGCGTCCCAGTCTTCCTTTTTCGTTATCATTAATCTTGGCAAAACCTGTACAATTAATCCTGGTAATGCTTTAGCTTTTTCCCCAAGGCCTAACCCTGGAGTGCGACCATTTTCCTCGTCTTCTATTTCGGTCCAATTAATCTTTTTATCTCCCACCTCCCATTCTTTTTCTTTGAGTTTCTCGTAAATGCCAGCAGGCAACAGTACTTTTAACATTTTCATAATTATCTGAGTACGTGTAGTCACCCATGAGTAGCATATCTTTAATTTCTCGGTGAAAACCTGCAGGGTCTTTATTGTGACAGGGTACTAGTTTCTTCATTTCTAGCAATTCTATTTTAGTGAGGGGTGTATATACAAATACACGTTCTAATGTGTCATCATCTTTTCTTACTGGATGTACTTCTCTTAAGGGATTCTGTCTATCAAAGTAAAACATTTTTCTTTCTGAGAGTGGTGGAGCTGACATAAACTGTGGTTTCAGAAAAGTACTATACTTGTGTCTATGTTCTAGAATTTCTTTAATTAAATCAGTACCTAGGCCTCTCCATCTATTAGAGAGCAGTTCTATTAACATATCTGGTAAGGGACCTGGATCAGAATGTTGGCTTTTAAATAACGTAATGAGATGCTGAATCATGTATACACTAGCTAATTTTTGTTCATCAGGGGAAAGGTTCAAAAACGTCTGAGCTACTGCATCATCATTATACGTACTAGAATTGTCAGCCCATTGTACGGCGGACCGGGCTAGTTCTTGTTCATCCATGGAATCGAGTACATGGTACCCCATTCGTTCTTGAAGTATTTTATCGGTAGCCTGAAATAAATGTTCAGGAGTCCTTGAATTTGTCATGGCAGCGTGAAAAAGTCTCTTGCTTTCTGGACGTATCGGACGCATTGTATTATTAAAGGGTCTTCCCTTACCTACGTATGCTATCATTTCTCTAGCTGGTAATTGCAATGTTTCTGCTGTGGTCTCTGGTTGTTCGTCCTCCTCTGAGGATTCATTCTTGTCTGTATCTATTTCTCTTTCAGGCTTTCTTCTTTCATGTATTTGTACTACTGCTTTTCGGATCCTTCTGTACATGTTGTCTATACAACTCTGTTTATCATGCTTTCCGTCTGCTATATTCTGACCCCATTTGTTAAGTGCTTTCATCTCTTCCTTGTCTACACCAGGCCTATCTTGATCTCTTATCAAGCAGTTTATGAAGAAGCGTAATATCATACCTTGAGTGTCAACTTTCTGGTATGCCATGGCCTCGCCAATACTTTCAGGACCTTCCCCCGTTTGGACAAAATGATATATTCTGTCTAGATGATCAATCATTCCTGGTAGTAACATTAAATAGTTTGCAACTCGTCGTAGACGTACTGATGCTAGCATCATTCTGTCGTCTTTACCGGGTACTGGATCATATCTACAGTCTGTGAGAGGCTCTTTAAGTATGTCGTAACTCGCTGTTTGAGGTGTACGTTGTTTTGCTAAATCCCTATAAGTCAGTCGATGTGTTGGTGGCGGTGTTTGAAAACCTCCTGTCGCACCTCCTGAGGTGCCAGGTCCAAAAGGATTTAGTGGATGAATGCCAGGAAGAACGAGAGGGGGAGTAACAATAGGTGCGGGAAGTGTTGGGGGAACAGGCGCAGGAACGGGAGGAGGTGGAGTTTGTTGTTGCGGAAGTGGGTGTAGATCATCTTGGGGTAGGTTGCCGTCAGCAGGTGGTGCATGGACACGTGCATTTGTATATGCGGGAGCTACGTCGTCTAAATAGGAAGAAAGGAATATGTCCTTTGCGGTCTTGTGGCGTAATTTAGTCGGAACTAATGGAGGGGGCAGATCTTTCGGTACTTCCGGGGTGGCCTTAGGTAAACCCTCGGCCAAAAGAGGATACATACCATTCGCAAGAGTATTTCGCTGTCGGTCTACTTGTTCTGCTTTGACTCGTATACCTTCCTCAACTAATTCATTTTCTCAGGCTTTTTCTGAATCTTCCCTATGTTTTTCTGCTTTTCTAAATTCCTTTTCTGTTCGTTTATGCGATTCTTTACGCCACAATTCTATGGCATCTTTCTGAGATTGTCTGGCTTTCTTTTTCCATAGTGCTTCTTCTACTCTCATGATGCAATCTGCATCCCATGTCACGGGCCATCTATATTTCTCTTCTAGGTTCTTAGTATAATCGGCCCATAAATCTAGGTACAGTATGGCCTCGAAACCATGCTTATGGTACATAAAATTTCCGGGAGTGTCCCTAGGTGGGACAGGAATTGCTTCCTCTAGTATCCCTTTCCTAGTTCCTATCTGTCTTAATTTGCTGAACAGTGGCATCTTGATATTCGGTACTTGATACTTACTTGAACCTGAACACACTTTTGACACAGAAACACAGTAATGTATATCAAACAGTCACTCATACCACGACATTAATCACATAAAAACATTTTGAACACATATTGACTACCCTTGGACTCTAAAACGAGAACAAAAACGAACCCTTGAATGCCTTGATATACTGCTAAACAGTACAGATACACTGCTAAAACAGTGCAGACCGGGTCTGTGTACCCAAACCCGTCTTTACCGGATACATAGTAATGCACCCGTCTAGATGCGTCCCCAGCAACGGTACTCACCGGGAAGCACGGAACGGAAGGCCTCGGAAACTCGACTGGACTGGACCGGACTGGACTCGACTCGACTCGTGACGTAGATACTTCGGAACTGGTGGGCCTCTAGATACCTCGGACCTTGTTCTCTTTGGCTGGGCTCTGGTCGGGATCCTCCGCACTCCTCACCGCCTCGTCTGGGTGCTGATCGCAGTCTCCGTCACCTCTGTAGGCCTGAGGGAGATACAGGAAATCCTGCGGGTACGCGTAATTGTCCGTCTTGGCTGGGGCAGGGGGCAAAGCCTGCAACGCACCTACCGGCGCGTGGGGTGGGGGAGGGGTCCCTATTCGGGCGTCAAATTAATGTGGTAAATAAATATTTACCGGCTGAATTTCTATGCAGTAAAGTTCAATAAAATAACTCAATCGAAAATAAGAGTCAAAGTCCGTGGCATCTGAGTTATAAGGGTTTTTATTCCATAAAATGGAATGGTTCGAACCAGGATATCATGTTCCTTTCACCATAAAGGATCAGGAAGGGATAGAGCATACTTTATTGACAGAGTACAACTTTTATAGTTAATGCTCATAATGGTGAGGAATACAGAAGGCGTAACAGCTGAGAGAAACGAGATAAGAACACATGTGCGTAGCAATACGTAATCAGAAGGCGTGCACTAGGGCGTACACAGAGGTGTGTGCTAGAAACGTCACATGAAAGTGTCACAAGTGGGTGGATACATAATGGAATCTTGCAGTGTCAGCAGAAATCTGTAGCAAGGATGCGCGCGCAGCAGCATGACGTGTGACTGACGTGAGGCTGGAGGGTGCAGGGGACTTGACATTTAGCACTAGAGGAAAGAGACAGAAGTCTGGCATGTCAGATCAACTCGTTCCTAAATCATATCTGATATCTTGTGTTTGGGGAACCATATTATCTAGAAGGAAAGGTCTCTTGGGCAAAGGCTACTCTATACTGACTATTAATGCGTGCATATGTGACTACGTGTCTGCGTGTAATGCGAGGGGCCATGGGCCTACCAAGGTAACAGGAGCAATGAATTACTTGCATGATGACAGAGAGGCCGGGCCCTTTGCTCTGCAGCCGGGGAAATGTTTATCTATTCTGCTAGACTGGAATGTGTTTTCGAGGAGCTGAACTCGGCTATACTGATAACTTGAAGGCAAAATACTGTCTTTGGCAGGCAAGCAGGCCGAGCCGGGCACCGCTCGCCGCGCAGGGAGTAGGACAGAGGTCAGGGAGGCATCCCACTTTGCAGCTTTTCAGGAGGCAGAGAACAGAAAGGGCTCGATGACAGAAATCAGGGCCTAGTTCTGCAGGACTAGGAAAAACGTAAAAGTGCACCATGAAAAGACGTTGGCAAGGCATACTTAGGAACTGAATTATCGATCCATTCTTGGTGGATCTGAAAGAGGACATGTTAACGTTGGACGCAAATGTATTTGCGTCTTCATAGCAGGTCGAGGAGGGAAGTTACATGCACTTTAAGCTCGTACATGGAGACGGTGGGGTTCACGTTAGGGGACACAATTGACTATAAAAATTTATATTACCTCAGGGCTCTGGCCGAGGTGTAGGGCAAAATGTAAGCACGATTATAGCTCCAGTTGTTCTTCCTGCTAATGTAGAATTTCAGGTCGGTTCATAGAGACCATCAGAGGAAAAGAGAGCTAGTGATGGCATTGTTCTTCTCTGGGCCTGTGAAAGGCCAGTAGCGGTAGGGTAGAGCTAGTCATGTTGGGTTGACTCTGCCCCAACACTACCAGACTTTCAAGAGCACCAGCTAGTTGACAGTGGTGACACAGCGGGTTGTGAGAGGAAGGAGGTAGCAATGGCAGTGAGTGGCAGTACTGATAGGGTGAGGTGTGCGATGACCGACGACAGGGAAAAGTATTAAGAAGGGACAATGAAATGACTAGGAGGAAAAATAATTTGTTACAGGAGAATGAGTTTAAGAGAAGAGAGACAGCAGGAGGAGCTGTAAAACTTAACAGGAGAGATGGGCACAGCAATGAAAGTTAGGTATTGATGAGAGAAGCATGGGCATCATTTTAGGGTCCCCCAGGGTTGCAGCTGCGAACCTGATTTGCTCCTTGCGACCCTTGGCAGTGCATTCGCGACCCCTGGCGTCACAGTGACACAGCTAGCTTAGGAAAACAATGGTTCATATAAGGCCAATAGATCCTGATAGCGGTAGGGTGACACAGGCAATGGCAAGAACAGAAGGTAAAAAGTGCTGTGATGTGCACTGTTTACTTTCTGCAGCTCAGGCTGTGACCTTTGTCTATAAACTCTAGCTCTAAAAAAAAAAATTAGCAGTGCAATGTGCACTCTCCAGAATAAAATATAAAAATGAAATACAAATAATACACTTTTTTTTTTACAGATTTTGCTGGTTTTCCTTATTGTCAGTGCACGCAAAATATTGTGTTTAAATACAAATCTCGCCTTTGATTTGAATGTGTGATAACTTTAGTTATATTATTTCTTCAGAGGTTTCAGTAATAAAGATCACATGATGTCACTTCTTGTGATGTCATTGGGTCAAAGGGTGGCTATTTGATGTCACTTCTGCTACCCCTAGCATTCTGGTGAATGACACCCATGGAGAGAAGTTGGCAGTAATGGGATATGTGAGTAATGACAGAAGTTGGGGTAGTGGAAGAAGTGGGTAGTGATGGGAGAAGTGAACCATGACAGCCGAAGTGGGCAAAAGAAGTGGACAGTGGTGTAGAGCAGGCACTGAAATGACAAGTAAACAGTGATGAGAGACAGGAGCGGTGACGGGAGTGGTGACAGTAATGGGAAAATGGGATTGTAACAGTAGATATGGTTGGTGACATGGGCAGTGGCAGAAGAAGTGTGCCAGGAAGCCAGAAGATGTGACATGAGAGTTAATATTTATGAATGTTATATTTCTATAAAGCAAGCCTAGCTGAAGAGCAGTAAAGCACTACAGATGGTCGAAAATAGACATTTAGGGGATGCTGGGTTCTGACAAAGGAGGTAGATTATTTACCGTGTTGTGAAGTTGTGTTGTTTAAAGGCGTTTATCTTTAGCTGTGTCCTAAATGGAAGTAGGTGGGCGGTCTGGCATCATGTTGATTGATTGACATGATTGTACAGGTGGCAACACAAGTGCGCATCAGTGGGGACGGAGGGTGAATTTTTACCCGTGCCCACTCATGCGCACTTGTGTTTTTGCGACGTTGCGCATGCCCATTAGGAGCCCTAATGGGCGTGCTGCGGGCGAGAAGGTACCTGTGCCCCTGGCGCCAGGATTGGCCAGGGGCGCTGTGAGCCTGTGACGTGTGGGGAGCAGAGCCCAGAGGTCAGCAAGGTAAGAGTGTGTGTTTTTCTTTTATTTTAAAGTGTTTGGTGTGAGTGTGCGTGTATGCATGAATGTTTGGTGGAGAGTGTTGCGAATGGATGTGTTTGTGTGTATGCGTCAGATGATCTGATGTGTGACCTGTAACTGGGCGTTGCACCATGCTTTGGTGTACACTGTATATGGGTTCGAAGTGCCCCCAGGGCCTTGGGGATCTGAACGCCATCAGGAAACGTGGGCCCGTCTCAAGTGCAGCAGCACAAGGGTTCAGGGGTGCACAAGATGTGTGTGTGAATAAGCAGAGCAAGCTTGTATGCTTGTGTGTGTGCAGAGTGAGGCGGATGCATGATTGTGAGAAAGAACTAGTGAAAGGAAAGTCGGCATAGAGAAGATCTCAAGTCTGAGGGCAAAGAGCAAGAGAGAGAGATGGGGAAGAGACTAACGGGCAGGGGTGAGGGAGCCAGAGAAAAACAGAGAGAACAGGAGAGATACAGAAGGGAGAGAGAGTACAGGGCACGAGAGAGGTAGACAGACTGGAAAAGTTAGGGATAAAGAGAGAAAGATAGGGAGATACATTGTAGAGGGTTTCGAGAAGGAGGGAGGAAATAGATAGGGGCAGAGAGAGAATGTAGAGAGCAAGAGAGGCCACCAAAGAGAGAGAGAGGCTCTGCCTTGTTAAATAAGATTGGCATTAGTGTGTTGGCACATTGTTCAGAAGCTGCCCTGAAGGTGAAGAACCGGGTTTTTCAACCCAGCGGCGCCAGGGAAAACGCCCGATGTCTTCGGATTTCCCTGCCTTGGCAAACAGAGACACAGGACACTTCTTGATGACGTCAAAGACCAAATTTATTGGCTGCAACCAGGAACAGAGGTCTACGAAGCACAACACAGGTGTTTCGCTAGAGACTGCACAAATTCATAGAGCGGAGCATCGTCTTTTATGCTAAAAATCACATTCCTGGCTAGCATCGATTACATACAAACTGACCAATTGGAGGGTGACATTTCAAACATATCGCATGACGACAATCCCACTTTCCGATGTCCAGCCCACCAGAAATGACCAAGCAAAATCCAACATTCCTGTTCGAATAGGCCGGACGGACCCATCATAAAAACCTCAACCCATATCAATAATTAAGCCATAAAGGAAGGAACAGAAGCAGATGAGAAGCAAGATAGAAGGGTGTGTGCATGTACCATAAACTCAGCAATGTCCTGCTCTTTGATCTTTATCTGACCAGCTGCTTAACAAGGAACTGGCTCAACGAGGTCAGCCTCGGGCATGGAGTCAGTTCGGTCAGGTCACTCAAAAGTCAGCTAAGGTATACGTGTCCCAAGGACTCGTTCGGCCATAGTCATCTGCCTATGTGAGGGCAACCACACAAAATGGCTGCCGTACACAAAATGGAACCCGAGGGTTCAAACGAAATCCCCAAATACGTGGTGTTCTCATTGATCGATTATAACGAAAACACTCGTACATACCGCACTCGTCATTTGCGGTCCGCTGACACCAAAATCGTCTATATCCGACGACTTTCATTAAACAGGTTCAGATTCACGGAACTACAGAACCACAGACCCTCCTTTTGCCCTTACATAGGCAACAAACCCAAACCCATGTCAGTCTGAATCCAGGGCTATATTCATCAGATCATCAAGATGTTGCTGTAGCATCATCCTAGTACTTAGCAACTCTCTCTCGACAGGTGTCCTCACACACGAAGTAGCACAAAGGCCACATATAGCAGGAGCACACTGTACGCAAAGACAGAACAGGAAAAGGATAGCTAAGATCACCCCAATGACCATCAGAATCTTCCATCCCCACGTGGATAACAATCCCCAAAACCATCCCATCAACGACCAATCTCCCTCGTCTATATGTTCAGACTCGGAGATCTTATGTAGCCTGGAAGTGGCCTGGAAAACTGTCGGAGCGTTGTCTGGAATGAAAACGCAGCAGCTCGATTGAATCAATTTACACACCCCAACTCTATCTGCAAGTATGACATCTAGCGCAACTCTATTCTGAAGAGTCATAAGTCGATCCGACTGAAGCTCAGCAGTCAAGTTACTAAGGGTACCGGCAGTTTCGACTATGGTGGACCCAACCACTCTCGTCAACTGTCGAATATTCCTGCTGTTAGCCATAGGTCCACAGAACGGCAGAAAACCCTTAAAGAAATCTCCCAATTCTTGTCCTGTGGTATCTTCCTTACTGAAGACACCTCTAGCGACTCTCGTCTTATGGTAATCTGCCGCAGCTGTAAAAGTGGGAGGCAACAGGAATGAAACAAAACATGTGCCCGAAAAGTCAGGGGGCAACCATGTGTACGCTTTATCGTAACAGATGAAATAGGTACCCTTAGCTGCTAGGAATGCTGGGGAAGTCTGAGACGCAAAAACATAAGTCTCAGTGCAAACACTCTTCCCAAACTGAGCTCTCGGATTCTTGCCATTACCTTGCAGACAACAATGACCCTGATGGGGAACTATCCAAATCGGAGGGGAACTTTTCACTCGCTGGTTAACACTCAGACTAACTCCGTATCCAGTAACGTTCCATCCAATGTATGCTTGTGTCTCATCTCTCGGGATAGTCTCATACGAACTAATTCCTCTAATCATGTCGACTATACCCTTGACCAGAGCACTAGTCTTTGGACTATCTTTCAGGGAACGTTGGGGATAGACTCCATGAGCATAAATGAACATCGTTCTATGTGCCCAAATAGAACCATTGTAGCTAAAAGGCAAAACCAGGTAAGGAATACCTTTATCAGTAGTATGGGGCATAAGGCCACACACCCAACAATTTGTCGTGTTCATTACTAGCTGGTGTTGATGCAGGAGTTGAAAAAAGGAATTATTAGCAAATTCCAATCTTCTAACAATTTCATGTTCAGGCTGAGGGTGAAAAGAATGTGAAGAAACAGTAGGAGGAGGTATAGGTTGCATAGTGGGCATGAACATCACTTGAAACGAGAATGTCACATATCCAATTAAAAACACCATTAAGCTAAGCAATATAAGCAAACACAATATTAAAAAACGTTTTCTGCTCATTAGTTTATAGATTTTGCTCTTAAAGCTTATTCTTTCAACAGGTCTCTCCATCTCGAAAAACTCCATCCTCTCTAATTGCTGCTCGCGGCGGTAGGGTGTTCTGTGCTAAGGAACGTGTCTGTCAGTCCAGGGCAACTCCCTTAGACCAACCAGAACCGTTGACCTAACGTCTTCGGCTTGCACTCCAAAGACTTGACACCGCGACCCTACAGCTGAACCCGGATGGCGGTTCGAAAAACAAAATTCAAAGTAGTTCCTCGGAGGAGAGCTAACCTTAAAAATCAGTAAAAGAAAGAATCTCAGTGCTTTATTTCTCCAGCAACTCTTGGTCGCAAATTATAACGCTTTTTGCCAGGCAATGTCTGTTCACGGAATAATAACTCAGGTTCAACAGTGTTCAAATGGTTCAACGGAGGCACAGCTTCTTGAAGAAGATCGTCACTTTCTTGCTAAGTGTTCGTTCCAATCAAACGGGCATCGCTAAAAGGCAGAAAACGAGGCACGGTCTCAGTTTCAGAATCAGGAAGTCCTTTCTGGACCCACCGGTCGTACGGCAGAGGCAAAGGGGCTCTCTTACAATGTACGCCGTGGATCCAGTTCTTTTTACCGTGCACTCGTACTGCAGAACGGGAGGCCAATAAAACCAAATAGGGGCCGTTCCAGCGGGGCTGCTCGTTCTTGGTCCACTGGAAGTTCTTCACCAGCACCCAGGTGCCAGGTTCAATGGCGTGTCCTGGATCTTCAGAAGCTTGTGGCAGTGTATCGTGAACCTGTTGATGCAAAACACGCAATTTAGCCGTCAATTCGTATAGGTAGTCAAGCAACACAGGATGTTCTATTTCACTAAACTTTGTCGGCCGCGGCACTCCCCAAACATTTGCCGGGCGACCAAACACTACCTCATACGGACTCAGACCTATTCGTGAATGCACAGTCATTCTAGTGGACAAAAGGGCTAGTGGCAAGGCATCTGGCCATTGTAAACCAGAGCGCGCTTGATTTTTGGCTAATTTCAGTTTAAGAGTGCCATTATAGCACTCAACTAGACCAGCTGATTGGGGGTGATTTGCAGCGTGGAATTTCTGCTTGATTCCTAATCCATCACATACTCTCTTCATCACTTGACCCACAAATTCACTCCCATTGTCACTCCAGATCATTCTCGGCAAACCATACCTAGGGAAGAATTCCTTAATAAGGGCTTTCGCTGTGGACAAGGCAGTGTTATCTTTCAAAGGGTAGGCTTCCACCCATCTAGAAAAAGAGCAAACAACCACTAAGATATATTTCAGGTTGTTGCACCTCTCCATGTGGATGAAATCTAGCTGCAAAGCCTCAAACGGATAAGTTGGAGGAGCAAAATAACCAGCTGGAGTTGGAGTTCCCTTACCAGGATTGTACATCAAACACACCATACAATTCTTAACCAGATTCTCTGCACACTTAGGAATACCAGCATTCTGCCATACTGGAGCTAACAACTTACAAATCCCTTTCACGCTGACATGAGCCATTCCATGAGCCATTGTAACCACTGGAAGTACATACGCATCGGGTAACAACCATCTCTGATGCTCTGACAACTCAAGCCAACAACCATTTGAATCCAATTTACCCTTGCTCTCTCTCCATTCATTCAACTCTTTCTCCGTAGCTTCAGCTTGGATGGATTTCACACTCTCAATCGTATCTTCACACATACTTCTATCCGGAACCCATCTCGCCGGACCCGCAACATACATTCGACTCAACACATCTTTCGCAGTTTCTTCGCGACTTCATCTGCAAACGCATTACCACGACCAACATCATCCGTAACTTTCTAATGCGCACTGCATTTCACAATCACGACTTGCAAAGTAAAAGATTCAAGAAGTTAATTCACCAATTGACCATGCTGAATATTAGTTCCATGCGAAGTCAGGAACCCACGCTCTTTCCACAAACGCCCAAAACTATGAGCCACACCAAACGCGTACTGGCTATCGGTATACACAGTCACTCATTTTCCTTTCGACAACACACACGCTCTCGTCAATGCAATCAACTCTGCTGCTTGCGCTGAATTATGTGGGATACGTGCAGCTTCAAAAATCGTATGCAAAGTCGTAACAGCATGTGCCGCAGTCGTATCACCATTCGGAAGCTTAAAGCACGAACCATCAACCCATAAGGTACCATCACACTCTGGAAGAGGAGTATCCCTAAGATCTATCCTCCCTTTTGTTTCTTCCTCTGTTCTAAGGAAGCAATCATGCTGTTCAGTAACATCTGTCTCAACTGAAATCGGCAACAACGTAGCTGGATTCAACGTGTTGCTTTTTTTATATGTACTTGACTCGCTAACAGTGTCAATTCGTAACCCGACAACCGAGCACTAGTTAAGTGCTGTGTCTTGGTACGATTCAACAAGGTATCCACTGCATGTGGAACCATCACAATCAATGTATTGTCCATCACCAAACCAGCAGACTGTCGAATCGAATTAGCCGCTGCCGCTGTAGCTCTCAAACAACTCGGCAACGCTCTAGCTACCGAATCCAAAGTCGACGAGAAATAAGCACATGGACGCTGCTTATCGCCAAACTGTTGAGTCAAAACTGACAATGCACATCCCTCTCTCTCATGGACATACAATGTGAAAGGCTTACTGTAGTCGGGGGTACCCAACACAGGAGCCGAACCCAACGCATCGCGCAATTCTGAAAAGCTCTTCTGACATTCGTCAGTCCAAGGAATAGGATTTGGGGTATCCTTAACAGTAAGAGCTATCAAAGGGTTCGCGAGCAACGAAAAATTAGGGATCCATTGTCTACAATACGACGTAATACCTAGGAAAGCACGTACTTCTCTCTGTGTCGTAGGCACACTCTTTTTCGCAATCGCTTGAATTCTGTCTGGGGTCAGTTTCCTTCCCTCCTTCGAAAAGAAGTGACCTAAGTAGGTTACTTCTTGTCGACAATATTACAACTTCGAAAGAGAAACCTTTTGATGGTGATCAGACAAATGACGTAACAACGACAAAGTAGCCTCTCTACAAATCTCTTCATTGTCAGCAGCAACTAACAGATCGTCGACATACTGAATAAGAGCAGCACCATCAGGTAAAAGCAACAAATCAAGTTGTGTCTTCAAAGCCTGACTATAGATCGATGGACTCTCGCAATAGCCTTGAGGAGCGCGCTTAAACCAGAAACTTCGGCCTCCTAAAGAGAAGCCAAAGATATCTCTACTTTCCACGGCAATCGGGATGCTGAAGAAAGCATTCTTCAAGTCAATCACCGAAAACCACGTGGCTGTAGCCGGGATCAAAGTCAGTAAAGCGGTGATATCAGGTACAACAGGAAATTGCGGAACTACAATCTTATTCACCTCGTGAAGATCGATCACAAACCTATATACAGGAGGCTGTGAAGAATCAGTTCTTTTCAGAACAGGCAAAACCGGACTATTGCACACATTACCTCTCGTTTCCTCAATCACACCTTTCTCAATCAGATCATAGATGATCGCCAAAAGTGCTCTTTCACCATCACTGGAAATTCGATATTGCGGAATACGTGGCAATCTAGCATTCGCTTTCAACATCACAACATATGGCGGAATCTCTAGGAGACCCACATCATTAGGACCAGTAGCCCAAAGAGAATCAGGGAGAGAAGACAATTCAGGTGGAAGTCGATCTTTAGATAAATACATCGGAGAGATCACTCTCTTACCCAATGTAAGGTGTACTCCTGACGGAGAACAATATAGCGTCGCATACAATCTCTTCAACAAATCCAATCCCAACAAGTTCTCACCACAACCTGACGTCAGAATAAGGGGTGCTTCGAATTCACAAGGTCCAACAGAAATAGACAACGGACTAGAAATTGGATTCGTAACCGTGGCGCCGGAAAACCCTACTGAAACATTCGTTAAGCCAGACAAAGGTGCGCAAGGGAGTTTAGAGTGCATAATAGAACTCTTTGCAGCACCAGTATCCAACAGAAAAGGCTCTGACACACCTGATGCAATCACTTCAACATAAGGTCCACTCTGATCTACTGGAACTGAAACAACTCCCTCTCTTTGTCTATGGCTGTCCTAGCAATCATTACCATCCGCATTCTCACCTTTGACGTAGTAATCGTCCGCATAGTACTGTGCCGTCCTACCTGACGCACCATTCTGCTGATCAAAGCTATTCATAGAGTTCTGTGGAGGCAAAGAACACACATTTTGACCATGACCTCTACCTCTAGGAGCTTGTTGAACACCTCGACCTCTCACATTAGAAGCACCATTAGTGCGCTGTAACAGAACCGGACAACTACTCTTGAAATGACCCTCTTCTTTGCAATACGCACACTGATTAGGGCCTACGGGAATACGCTGTTGAGAAGCCTCGAATCTTTGAGAGTTTCTCTGATATTGGTGAGGTTGCTGATAATCGCGCTGAATATTACGGGGCGGATACGCTTGCTGTAGAAGAACTTTAGTCTTAAATTCCTTAGTCTTCCTATCCGCTTTCTCTATCTCATCCTTATTTCTATTCTCGTAGTACTGGGCAGTAGCCAAAATCTGCGCTGACGTAGAAACAGCCCAAGCACTCTCAGAATCCTTCAACTTAGTACACAATTCGGGAAGCAAATTATGGACAAATTTGTCAACGAACAACCGTTGACCACCTTCCGTACTCATGTCCTGACCACTGTTGTCGACAAACGTCTCTTCGAAACTAGTGAAAAAATCGGACACAGTCTCGTCTTTCTTCTGCTTACACGCAGACATCTTGTCCCAATTAACACGCATAGCAGGCATCAAAGTCTTCATATAATCAATAATTCTACCAGGGAGTTCAGCAATCACATCCTCAGGTTTAGCACCACCTACTTGACTATCATCTGCAGCTCTAAGATTATTCCATGTATCACCTAATTCCTGTGCATGATGCGTATGACAAATCTTTCCCCATATAGGCTGTGGAACAACATTCCCAAACAACATGTCTATATCAGCTAAATTCATAATACATGAATCCGCAGTTTGAGATAATTCCTTATAGTACCCTGCAGGATTTTTACGTGGATCAGGCAAAGTCTGCTTAAGGGCTAAAACTTCAGCACGCTTCCATGGAACATGTACCCAAACACGCTGCAAGTGAGGCGGAATAGCTGGATTAGCATTTGCATCACCAAGTCTCCAAACTGGGGGAACCTCTCGCATCAGATATTGACGCGCCTTTCTCCTAACTGAAGAATCAGGCTCAAACAGTCACTGTGAAGGAGATTCACTCCTAAATGACAACAACGTCGCAATTGCTTTCTCAACCCTAAGACCCACAACAGTCCCTTTCGCAAACTCAGAATGTATACGGTACAACTCAGGCGGAGTTTGTCCTACATCACCATCTTCCCATTGTTCGCGAAGGAAGGAACACATCATATCGAAAACATATCTTTGTTTCGGTGCTTCCCATTGTCGAAAAACATCCATAACACACTCGAGATCATAGTGTAAAGGATACGTAACCCATTTACGCGCTAAGTGATCTAACACTGTTCGTTCATCAGGACCAGGCAATTGGCTACGCAATTGCTTACGCTCTACAACAGGAGACATACCCAATGAACCCAAAAGAGGATAAAAGAGACCAGCAACAGCATCAGTCATTCTCTGTCGAGCAGAAGGAGAAGTTGACAAAAGAACAGGAGACAAAGCAGAATGAGAAGAAACCAATGTCGGAACAGTAACAGGGGGAGTAAACAAGACAGGCGTAGGAGTAGCAGACGAAGGGGGTAGCAAAGGCGGCGGCCCTTGAGAAGGCTGCATCAAAGGGATAGGAGCCAACGGAAGAGGAGTCAGCTGTTGAGGAATCACGGGTGGCAAAGCAACCGGAGGTTGCACAACTACAACTTGTGGAGGTGCCGTAGCACTCTGCACATAAGGGGGTGGCGAACACAATAGATGCGACATTAAAGGATCTTTCACAAGATCTTTCTTTTCACTTGCTGTTGAGGTGGCAAAGCTGGATAGCACTTGTCTAATGCCAGTTTACGCTGCCTAAGCATCTGTTCACTTTCTTGTTCTTCTTTGTTATCCCTAAACTGTATAGCAGCTTGCACCATTGACATACCACGTTCTCGTTTAGTTCGCTTGGCTAACTTAATTTCATTCTGTTTGGCTTCCTTTCGCCATAAGCGGAAAAAGTCAAACATCGCCGGCCGGGCTTTCTTCTTGAACAATTTAACTTCGAGATTGTCTAAAATCTCTGTTTCAAAGCTACCATAACGGGGCCACTGTAGGACACCGTCTTTCCTGGTATATTTGATCCATACTTCATTATACGCGATGGGGCCCACTCCATGTTTTACGTAGAGCTCATAGGTCGGAGTTCCAAGCACAACACAGGTGGTTCGCTAGAGACTGCACAAATTCATAGAGCGGAGCATCGTCTTTTATGCTAAAAATCACATTCCTGGCTGGCATCGATTACATACAAACTGACCAATTGGAGGGTGACATTTCAAACATATCGCATGACGACAATCCCACTTTCCGTTGTCCAGCCCACCGGAAATGACCAAGCAAAATCCAACATTCCTGTTCGAACAGGCCGGACGGACCCATCATAAAAACCTCAACCCATATCAATAATTAAGCCATAAAGGAAGGAACAGAAGCAGATGAGAAGCAAGATAGAAGGGTGTGTGCATGTACCATAAACTCAGCAATGTACTGCTCTTTGATCTTTATCTGACCAGCTGCTTAACAAGGAACTGGCTCAATGAGGTCAGCCTCGGGCATGGAGTCAGTTCGGTCAGGTCACTCAGAAGTCAGCTAAGGTGTACATGTCCCAAAGACTCGTTCAGCCATAGTCATCGGCCTATGTGAGGGCAACCACACAAAATGGCTGCCGTACAAAAAATGGAACCCGAGGGTTCAAAGGAAATCCCCAAATACGTAGTGTTCTCATTGATCGATTATAACGAAAAGACTTGTACACACCGCACTCGTCATTTGCGGTCCGCTGACACCAAAATCGTCTATATCCGACGACTTTCATTAAACAGGTTCAGAATCACGGAACGACCGAACCACAAAGGATTGCTGTTCCGCAATGATGACGCAGCCAAGCACGTGTGCAGATCAGTGTAAGTGAAAGGCACTTTCTCCACGTGGTGTTTAAGAATAATATGGGGCCCCTATTTTTTGCTAACAAGGTGGTTAAACCGGGCTGAGAACACTATCAGTTAAAGCATGATTTTCATAGTGCTCCACTGGTTTCAAGGCGCTAGAATTGGGCCACATAGCAACCTTATAGAAGACCCACTGTCCCACTAACATAACAGTGTGCACTGCACAAAAAAGCATTCCCAATTCTTCATACATCAAAAGTTGGCACAGACTATACCGTGTAAGCAGCTATGTACGTTATCATATGAAATATCTTTATTGATGTCAGAACTATGCTTTCACAATTGCCTTATTAACCTTTCTGCGTGCTCACATATGCTTTAAAATCCACCCTTTGCCCAAGCTTTTTTTTATTTTTTTGCTGGGGGATAATCCCCTCACACCCCATTATGACAGTCAAGCTTGCTCGCTAAAGGTCACTGATCCCGAACTTTTACGCCCTGCCATTTTCAAATGTCACCAGCCGCCCCTGTAACTTCATCTCCAGTTTGGTTGTGTTCTGGTTGTAGTTGTGCCAAGGGTCACCGGAGGTGGTGAGTTTGTCAGCCAGGTAGCTTGGTGTACCAATAGTAAATAGTTGCATCCTTGAGCTGTGCCTCGCGACTGGTTTTCGTTCCATGTTCTGGATGGCTTGGTGGGCTCAAATTCTCAACTTCCAACCCTCGGTAGTTGTGAAGCCTCGGCCTTACCAGATGGTTGCAGGATGTGGGCTCTCTATTTGAAGTCAATAAAGACTTCCAGAAACTCAAACATGTGTCTTGCAGTCCTTCTCACCGTACTGACTGCACCTGTACAGTGGGGGTGTCAGTCATTGTAGATGATGCCTTTGGCTTTGAATGGTGGTGCAGACTGGCATGGAGAACCAGTGGAGTTCCAATGGTTTCAGGATAGCCGGGTGACATTTCTTCCGACTCCTGGTGAGGTTTGCTGCTGTGGTATGACACCCTTAAGCAGAGTGGCTGGAGGGCTTTGTAGGTTCTGCAAGGCCGAAAAACAGAGCTAGCCAGCATCCAGATATGAGTCGAATGAGGAAGTTGCTTTCTGGGAGAAACAGAGCGAGAGCTGGTACCAAGTAGTATAGGTTTTATTGGCAATAAGTTCCTTGAGAGTAAAGTCAGTGTCAAGGGGTAATCTATATAACCTGGCATTGGTTACAAGCTGGGCTTTGAATTTGTCCAGTTTCATATGGCAGGGCCAGGTTTAGGGTGTTGTTTCGAAATAGGAGAAATTTGGTTTTGGTGTGGTCAGGTTTCGGACAGGTTGCTGCACATCTGGTTCTGGATGAGGCATTTGAGGCATTTGGGAGCATATTTACTAAAGGTTCACACAGGGCAGCAAGAAAAGTTGCTGCGTTGTGTGAATAGGACCGAGCTGAACATATTAAGATATCTTAATGGGTATCATACATGCCAATAGACACGATTCAGGCGGGAGACTACCGATTTTTCAAGCCAAAAATGGCTTTATGTTAGCTGCCTCCCGCCTGAACTTGCATTTTCTACATTAGAAGTCAATGGGGAAATTTCATTCTCTCGATTTCTTATTCGAAATCTCCCACGTCCCTGTCCTAAAATGTTGGCATGTATGGAGTATTGCGCTCTTTAGATCTCTACCTGCTCTGGCGAACTTGAGACTGCCTAACGTAAAGGCAGGAATGCTAACATGATGCTGCAAGGGTGCCTAGGCTACAGTCACGATTTCCTTTTGTATAGGAAGAGACACCTTCCTGCACAAAAGCAATCATAAGAGGCAATTTCCTCTTTCTGACTCAGAAAGCGGAAGTAACGAGGAGAATGAAACATATTTCTCCTCGATGCGCCAAGTAACGAGGAGAATGAAACATATGTCTCCTCGATGCGCCTCTCTGTGTGACGCACACCATTATGGCATAATCCCAGGTTTACTAACTGTAGTAAATCTGATATTGCGTCATATTCCACGAGTGGATGCATGGGAACGGAGATACTCTGCACATGGAACGCCTACCACAACGAAATGGAATGCAATTCGGTGCAGGCTGCTATGTTGTGTTATGTTACATTTCTTTACAAAATTGTGCTAGGCAGCGCAAATAGCCCATTGCATGGCTTTTTAAATCCCATTTAAGGACCTGTGTTGCCTTGCGACGTTTTGCGTCACACAAGAACAATGCAAGTCCATAATAAATATGGACTGAATGTCCAGGGTGGAGCTGAATGTCATTGTTACATTGAAAGATGTTGGTGCTGTTAGCGGTGAGCAGAGTTGCAATGGGTGTCATGGAGCGTATGAAGACGAAAGGGGACCAGATGAATCTTTGGGAGACAGGCAGTTGATCGGAGCTTCCGGGGTCTAGAGAAGCTAATTTGAGTAAACTGGTGTCAGTTAGAATATGTGTAGGATATTGATAGTAGAGAGGGGGAGTTAGTGATATCGGAGGCTTGCACATAAACAGAGAAAGGGACCAGTGAACATAGTCCTGTACGCTTACTGAGCCAATAGAACCTCACTGTGCCAACAATATAGTATGTTTCCTATACCCAATTTTTATGCACCCCTCACCGTAACTGTTTTTGGGGTAGTGCAGGCTATCTTCCTACAGGGATATTAACAAAGGTAATTTACACATGTAAGTTTACTATTACAATTTTGAGTAACTCTGTTACTTTTGGCTGTTCACAAAATCTGAGCGTAAAGTTACTCAAAAGTAAAGACTTTCACATATTCCCCTGAAAAAGGCGGTGGGGCCAAATCAACAGTTGTAATTTACTACTGCCAAAAATAAACAGTAGTAAGTCAGCACCATACATGGTCAACCACTGGAACCGCAAAGCCCTCCCACTAAAATGGAAGCACAGGATCTGTGTTGGAGGGTGGCGTAGGTAGGGCATTCGGGAGAAGGCGGGCTGTAGCTCATGCTGTAGGCGAGTGTCAGTCAGGGGCTAGGAGCCACAGCAGACTGCGCTTGCAGTCCTCTCCACACATAATTTTAGATATTGGATTTTCTAGCAGTTAACATCTGTTCTGGTGTTTCCGCTCCCGTAAAATCCAAATACTGAGCCTCTTATAATTGGGCTAAGTAGTATCACAACGGGGGATACATCTCTGCCTGACACATAATTGGGCCTCTGGTATTCACCTGAGATAAGCCACAGGATATATTATTGCTCTTGTTGTGTTTCAGTGAGTACATCTCATCCTACACATGAGAGCCCAAAAAACCCTGTGTACTCAAAATGTAAGTGAGACATTGAGGTCCAAAATCACCCTCATCTATGATTATTAAACATAATAAAAAGATTAAGAGTAATTGGACAAAAGAGTAAAACCACTACTTTGGTTTCCTAGGGTGATGACTACCCTTGTGTAGCAATGGAGCACATTATCCATTAATCTGGAAACTCATCACTGATTTTCCTACAACATAGGCTGGTTAGGATGCTCAAAGGCAAAAATAGAGTTGACCCTATTGCTAGCTCTTCATCACTTTACCTTTGTTTACAAGGAAACCACGGTGTGCCACTGTACGCTTATTCAGCTGCTTCCTACTGTCACTAAGCCAACATGGCTGGGCTCCATCCTCTTCTCTAACTGAGAAGACATGCCAACTAAAGTACACTCTGTACATCAGGTAAAATGTATCCGTGTTTGGTCAAATTATTTTAGGACACTCTTGGGAATAAGGTAATACCAAAAATGGGGGTCCTTCACTCATCCATTTTAGGAGGGTTGACATTTCATTATTGTGGTATTTTGACAGTTCATCATGCCTAGGAACAATGACCCAGATTTACTAACATTTGGCACAACACAGTCAGACAACTTGCTGTGCTGCGTCAAATGGAGAGAACAGAAATGCTGTATACAATACCGGCCAAAGGCCTGAAGGGTGGAGAGGTACTTCCACAAAGGGGAAGTGGAACAGGAGACGTCCTTCCAAGTAATACTCAATATCAATAAGTATCCTGCCCAAATAGAACTGGAATATTGGATATAGGCACAATTCTCTATTGGGGTGATCATATGCTTCTACCAGCACTGGGAGCAATACCTCTTTGTATAGTAACACTCACACACTCTAATAGTGTCATGCTTCATCATCGTGTCTACCCTGGGTCCTAAAGGCCAGGGTGGGCTCGACCCTATTTCAGGGAGCGCTTTTGAGAAAAGGTCAGGGGGATAAAGATTAAAAATCCACCACTAACTTCAGGTATCCCTTTAATATGGAGAAATGGTGGATATTAAAACCAAAAAAGTAGGGTGTTCCCAGGATACAATGGTCCTATGACCCTAAAACCATTATCATCCATATTAAAGGGATACCTGGAGTTAGTGGTGAATTTTTAATCTTTAACCCCCCTGAAATAGGGTCGAGCCACCCTGGCCTTTAAGAGCCAGGGTGAACCTGATGATGAAGCATGACACTATTAGAGTGTGTGAGGGTTACTATACAAAGAGTTATTGCTCCCAGTGCTGGTAGAAGAATATGATCGCCCTCCCTGATAGAAAATTGTGCTTATATCCAATATTCCAGTTCTTTTTGGGTGGGATACTTATTGATATTGTGAACAGGATTGCGCCATATTTACTAAGATGTGGCACATTCCTGCTTTCTCTCTGCGCAGTGCACTGAATGCTGCCTAGCGCCAACTCGGGCACCTGCGATACAGGCAGGATTATTTTTGTGAGCGAAGAGACACCTTTCTGCACAAAAATAATCCTCAGTGGCATTTTCCTCTTTCTATGTGTGCTGCAGAATGCAGTACACATAGAGAGAGGAAAATACATGGAGAAATAAACATATTTCTCATCATTATGCCTCTGTTGCAATGGCATGCCATTTTGATGCACTCCCAGGTTTACTATTCTTAGGAATTCTGGGAATGTGACAAGATCCATGGTTAGATGCATGAGAATTCCAACACTCCACACATTGAACACCTTCCCAACACATAGTGTAGGAGGCTGGCTTAGTGTATGGTGCACACTTATTTAAGTGAAGCACTTTGCACTAATCCCGACAACCATTATGGTGATTTTAATTGTCTTAGACAACCATAGAAAGCTCTCTAAATGGTAGCTGTGGAGAGCAGCCTTCAGGCTTATCTTGAAAGAGTTTTAAGAAGATTGTTTTACTAACCATGTAGTGTAGGTTAAAAGAAAAAGAACTAAACAGTGTGTGTATATAAAAATATGTCTATTTATTACACAACACTCACTAACACATTGGTATATATCCTACCCAGAGATATACACACAAATACACAACTTTATTTCAATTGCAAATAAGATAAGTGGGACAAAATACAGTGATCTCCACAGAGAGACCTAACCATATACTAAAAAATGGAATGTGAACTCTGACCAAGTTGGGACGTGGATAAGGAGACTCTGAGAAGCTGGGGGCACAAGTAGACCCACGGAGGCTGTGTGCAGAGTCGAAACACAGCTGTGTGTCCAATAGAAGTAAATGGGGAAGTCGCAGTTGCAGTTTTGAGGAAAGAGGACCCTGAAGAAACCCTGTGGAAGACAGAAGGTTGGAGAGCCACCCCACCCGTGGATACCCTATGAACCAGGATACCTGCCCCAGGGAAGCCGGGTGCATAGGTGCGAAGTGACGTTGGAAACAGCCGTAGACCACAATGGAGGACTTCAGGGAAGAAGCTGCTGGAGAAGACTGTGCAAGAGTCTGGTGGAATCCAAGGGTGGATTCTTGAAGTGAAGAGCCTGCAAGCAGATGGGACAGAGTCTATGCCAGTCGGAGGTGACGAGGAGGCACGGAGGAACAATGCCCACCGATGTTGGAAAGTGCAGGAGTGATGTTGGTGACCTTGTTACTGCAGCTGTGAGGACCAGGCAATGCTGAGGAAGACCAGTAGCCATGCACATGCTGTCCCAAGTTGAAAGCCGACAACCAGGGGGTCGGTGTCCGGCAGGAGCACCAACAAGCCTTGGCAGCTACAACAGATATGGAAAGCGAATAAGGAACAACGTTAGGACCAGCAAGGTCCAAGGAACTCACCACGTGCAGGAGAGTCAGAGCAGGCCCTGAGCAAGCAGGGGTGCCCACTGGAGCAGATGAAGACCCTCAAGTGGACCCACAGGCCGAAGGCACAGGAGTCACAAGAGGACCTCGAGCAGCTCACCAGAGATGAAGGCCCACAGTGCAGAGGATGTGGTGAGGATGCTGATCACCACCCCCTTTTCTGAATCGTTTTTGGCCACTATAGGTGTGGCAGGGTATACTCAGACATGAGTCCCTTTCTCACTGCACCATCAGGATTCAAGCAAGCCGGGCCGAAGACGGCTGAAATGCCAGAAACCGGTCCCCGGTAGCTTGTCTCCTTTCTGGTGAAGAATTGGCTTGGTAGTTTAGTCTGCCCTGTTCCCATGATGCACTGGGCCAGGGACAGACTGATTTGCATATAGCCAGGTTCTGAGCTGGGATGGTGCAGTGAGATAAATAACGGTGATGGATCAAGCCCTGATCTTTGGACTGGGTAAGAGTGGTCTGCTCAATTCAGACACTCTGTTCATCACCACCCCCCCCCCCCTTTTCTGAATCGAGGATGCTGATCTTGGCAGGAAGAGATGCTGGAGGCTGGGGCTTCTTGTAGCCCAAAGATCTCTGGAGTGCAGATTCAGAAAGCCTTGGCAATGGCAAGTCAACGCAGTGCACAGGGGTTCGGTCTTAGCAGTTTTGATGAGGGATACTGGCCTCAGACTTGCTGAGAGGACAGGTCAGGCCTCGAGGGAGTTGCAGAACTACCACCTGTGTTGCTGAGCCTTTCGAAGTCCATGGGACGTCAGGAGCAGCAGACTTGTCAGCTTCATTGCGGGGCCTGCAGAAGTAGGGAAGTGACTACGTCACTCCAAGGAAGATTACTTCTGATGTCCTTGATGCCGACAGATATGTTGAAGATCCTGGAAGAGGTAAAGACACAGACAACGAAGAAGACTTGCAGAACAGTGAGACCAGGAGTCTTCCGTGATGCACTCTCTGTTCCAGGTGAAGTCCAAGTTTCCAGACGGTTGAAGAGTGGTGTGGTTTCAGGCTCGAGTCTTGTCCCACAACGAATCTAAGGACCCACCCACAGGTAAGCACTTAAATACCCTAGGAAAGGGGTTACAACAGCTCAGGGATCCCTCCCAAAGGAGGGGCTGGACAGAGGGGAGGTACTCCCATGTCCTTTGTCCAGTTTTGCGTCAGAGCAGACGTCAAGGGCTCCCTGAACTGGCTTGAGCCAGAGTATGCAAAGAGGGCACCCAATATGCCCTTCAAAGCAGTCTGGTGGTGCTGGCAAGCGCCCCCACCCCAGCCCAATACACCATGTCCTGTCTGGGAGATGGTCACACCTCCCTGTGACAGGATACCTATTGTTCTACCTTCCCCTGCTTGAGCTAAGCTCAGCTGCAGGAAGGGCAGAATCGTGTACGGGGTGTGCAGCAGCACTAGCTTGCTAGCAGACCCTGGAAGACTGTTACCGGGAGTACTGGGAGCTTCCCGGAGGAGCCCCCCGCAGTGCATGGAATCATACGTCAATACTGGTAATGGTATTGGGGTATGATTCCAATATGTTGAGACCTAGGCCTATGTTTGGCACAGCCACTACATAGTTAGCCCTTGCGTAATGGCAGATGGCCTCTATAACTATTAAAATGGCTGGTCACACTTACAAAAGCCTGGAGAATCGATTCCGGGGTTTGTAGGGGTGTCCCGCTCATGCAGGGGCACCCACACACTTAAAAACCCAGCACCCTGCCTTCAGGATTGAAAGGCCTGCCTTAGGGGTGACTTATAGGTTTTAGGTGTAGTGACTTCAGATATAAGAAAACATATATCTGCTGTAAGGGGTGCTAGTACCAGCTTACACAGCATGCAATGGCAGGCCTGTAGTCACATTTTGAGTGGTCTCTCATGGTTGGCACAATACATGTTGCAGCTCATGGGAGATCCCTGGTATACCTATGCCCTGGGCACCTTAGCACCATATACTAGGGACTTAGGGCCAGATGTAGGTAATTCATATTTACAGACTCTTAAATACCGAATTTTACCGATTCGGTATTTAAGAGTCGGTAAATATGAAGGGGGGAGATGTAGGTATTACAGATTCTGTAAATACCGAATCGTTAAGATTCGGTATTTACCAAATCTGTAAATACCGAATCGGTATTGCCCATTGATTCCTATGGGCCTTAAAGCCCATAGGAATCAATGGGCAATACTGATTCTGTAATTACAGAATCAGTAAATACAGAATTTTGCAAGGGTGCAGGGGGTGTCACTTTGACACCCTCTGGCACCCCAAAAATAGGCATGTGCGCCATGTGACACACAGACATGCCCTAAGGGCATGTCTGTCTGTCACATGGCTAGGTGTGCATGCACACATGTGCATGCACACCTGAATTCGGTATTTTAACACCCAATTGGATTGGGTAGTAAAATACCGAATTTGTAGGGCCTTTGGGACTCAGAAGAGTCCCACCTACATCTGGAAATACCGATTCAGTATTTTACAGATTCTGTAAATTTACCGATTCGGTAAATTTACAGAATCTGTAAAATCTGGCCCCCTACATCTCAAGATGCCAAATACTGGTCGGAAACGGCCGAATTCGGCCGTTTCCGACCGGTATTTGCCACCTACATCGGGCCCTTAGAGGGGTACAGCGGTAACCAATATGGAGGTATAGAAGTACTTACCATAGTCAATTTAGGGAGAAAGCACAGAGACTGGGGTCCTGATTAGCAGGATACCAGTCAGAGTAGTAAAACAAAACATACTGACACCAGCATAAAAGCGGGGGTAACCATGAAAGCCGATCCTACTTTCCTACACATAGGGGCCGATTCCGATCCTGGAAAAAAACGTCCTTGATTTTCATCCGGAGCCATCGGCGTACGATTCGTACCCGTCCGTCCGAGACTTGTAGTACGATCCGTATTCCGTCAATCCGTCCGAATCGTCGCGATCCGTACGTATTGCAAGGCTGAAACAGTGAACTGTACGACTCATACAGATGCGGTACGACCCGACAAGTACAATCCGAACCAGGGTATGAGGACGCGATTCGTACGGTCCACGTCAGGTAAGGGCGATTCATACGGAAAAGCACACAATCACTTCCACACCGTACGGTGCGTACACCCCATGATAGCAGGGGTACGGTGCGTACCCCTGCGATCTTGGGGTATACGCACCGTACCCCATGATCGCAGGGTTACGCACCGGACACCCAGCGAACATGGGGTACAGTGCGTACACCCCAAGATCGTGGGGTACGGTGCGTACACCCCATGATCGCAGGGGTACGCACCATACCCCTGCGATCATGGGGTGTACCCGGGGGGGCCGATCCGTACCTGTTTCGGGGCGAACTCTGCTTTTACGGCTGTTTTCAGCTCCCGTAGAAAAAGGGACGATAGGTGTGTACCCGACTCGAATCGTACTTGTCGGGTCGGAAAAAGCAGCCGCGAACCCTACAGATGTCACGTACAGCGGGTTCCGAGGGAGATTCGTATGGGGATTTGATTTGTACGGTCTCTGTACGATTCGTACGGAGTCCAGCTCCTGGTACGAATCGTACTTCGTCGTACGTACGGGGGACATTGCAGGGTACGATTCGTACGGGAAAAATGCTCGGAACGGCTATTCGGAGCAGTTTTTCCCGATTCGGAATCGAACCCATAGTAAAGCAAGTCAGCAACTTTTGCTGCCTTGCATTACTTTAGAGTTAATAAGCCATTAGAGCCATGCAAGGTGGCTTTGCGTGGCTTAGAAAATCTAATTTAAGGGATTGCATCGCCTTGTGTGACAGAAGGGCAACACAATCCCTTAGTAAATCTGGGCCAATATATCAACTTGCAGTACTCTCAAGGTGTAGTCTGTGTGATCAACTTGGACAGGGATCTATACATTCTCCCTTCAACCTAGAGAAAATGTTTCCCCTTATCTTTTATTCTTAGTTGATCAATAATTCCATGGATAGTCAGAGTAGAGTTTAGGAAGGTGAACAAGATACCTTTAATCTTCCACAGTACCCACATCACATACTTCTCTCTAGGATGCTTGGGAATAAGCAATTCACCCAGCTGTCCACACACTCAGAACATATTCATTTACATTAACAGGTCCTGGATAATTAAATATTTCTAAAATGTAGTAGGGGTTATCTCCTAATGTAAAAATAATTAAGGTTATTTGAATTGTTAATATTCTTGTATTTGTGGGCCTTATTTAGCACTGGAATAGCTACTTTGATGTGCTTACGAGAGGTTATGCATCCGTAAACAGGAGTGGATAATCTACAATTTTCATTCAGCTCACCCTGTATAGAAGGGTTGTGTAACTAACTTGATCTTGCATGGAATGCACGCAGATGCATAACTCGTGCTCAGTATCGGTTAGGAGTAAAAGGGTCTTAGAGGCCCTGATGAAGCAGATGAAATATGTTGAACTAGATTAGAAACACTGGCTCAGTTACTGTCTCTTTGTGTCATGTTACATTTTTTATCATATCACAGGGCCCTCTTTTATTAAAGAATTGGGTTAGGGATATTTTTAACGTTTTAAGTTCTAAGATCCCATTTAGAACATAAAGAATATCAAAGTGCTCCTTCCCACTGCAAGGTTGAGCCAACCTGGTGGTAAGCACCTTACCTGGTGAGGACCTTATGATGAAGCGTGCCACATGATTAGCATGTGGGTGACGGTTCTTTACAAACACATGTACTGTGTCTGGTGAGCACTAAGGAGCAGGGCAAAGTGAATGCTTGTTTTGGGAGACACACTCCAATTTGTGGTACATGTATATAAATTGGGGGAAACTGAGGTCCTCGAAGGATTCAGTAGTCAATGAAGGAACCTAAATGATTTCCTTGGTTGGATGCAGGTCCATAGGGTGATAACAAAGAGAACCAATTACAATCCATGTCGCACACAAAAAAACACTACTCTGCAAGTTAAACGCGGCTAGGGCTAGTTTTCAAAGAAAAGAGGTTTTGGGTATGGAACAATCGCCCAATTAACCTTTGAAGTATTTATTTGTACCTCTGTAACTAACCAAGCCAACGGCCAGCAGGCCAACGAGAACAGCCTCTTGTTGACTCATATATAATTATTATTATTATTATTATTTTTAAATTTATATATAAGGTGCAACAGTTACCCAAAAGGGTTTTCCGGCGCCCTCCAGAACAGGAGCAAGAGAAAAGAGAACAACAACTTACTAATTAAAAAGCTAGGTTTTAAGTGCGGAAGAGTGTGTAGTTAGTTTGGGTGCGAAGAGACACGGGAAGAGCATTCCACAAAATAGGGCCCAAGTAAGTAAAGGAGCGGCCACCCATATGGGGTATCTAATCCTAGGCACCTTGAATTTAGCCTGAGTAGTAGACTGAATAGTACGTGAAGGCAGATAAGGGGTGAGCTAAGTTTTGCAAATATTGCGGAGCTGTGCCAAGTTTAATTCTGTACATGTCGCTCAGAGATTTAAACTTGATCCGGTTCTCAACCCTGAGCCAATGGAGGTCACTCCGGGAGCAAGAGATAGAGGCTGCTCTGGGAACCCGGCAGAGCAAACTCATACGGAACCTCTTGCTAAGTTAGCAAAGGCATATGCTTTGTGAATGATAAAATACTTAATTTTCTGCTTCAAAACCAACGTGGAAAGATCAGGTTGGTCAAAAATAGAGTGGGTCGAGAGATGCGAGGGTGTATTCATTTGTTTGATTTCAGGCTTGCTATCTACCTGGACTCATAACTGATCAATCGCTGCAACTGAATATCAACGGTTATGGGCTCCGTACTTCTCATTGGACCTCGACCTCCCATGCCTATTCACTTATCTTTATACTGTCACTTCTTCTAGTGCTCTACATTGAAAGGTAACTTGAAACGCTACACAAAATTCACAATAAAAAAGATAAAATAGAGTAAAAATCCTACACTTTGTGGGTTTCATGCTTCCACTTGTACTTGTACCTGTTTACTGGTCAATGACAGCACTTAAACTTACCACGTTTGGTCCACCCTGTGAAACTTTAAGCTCCTGTGCTAAGGTTTTCAGTGTATATTAATACAAACATTATTGAAAAAGTGTCTGTAGGTGCAGAATTGCCTCTTAAAACAGTTCTGAATGTAGCAGCACGTTCAGTTACTGCAAGCAGTACATTTGATCATATCTCATCTATCCTGCATATGCCTCAGCGGCTCTCCATTGACTCTAGCTCAATATGCAAGACAGTATGAAATCATCCATAAGAACACCATCAGAATCATGACCAGTCTCGACGATAACCTTGCAACCGCCGAACACCTCCACTTCTAGATCCACACCGACCCTTGGACCACACTTAGAGGCACCCTCATCTATAGACCACCAGGAACCCGTAAACAATTCAGCGAAAACATCGCTGACTTCATCAGCCCACACGCCCTCACCTCTGAGAACTACATTCTACTGGGAGACCTCAACTTCCACTTGGAAAAGAAAAACGACTGCAACACCACCTCCCTTCTGGACAACCTGGCCAATCTCGGACTCAAACAACTTGTTGACACCCCCACTCATGTAGCCGGACATACGCTCGACCCAATCTTCTCCTCCAGCAAGCACATCTCCTTCGATCACACCACAGCTCTCCATTGGACGGACCACAGCTGTGTTCACTTCAGCTACAAAACTACCTCAACCCACTACCCCCCACAACCTATTCCGCGAAGAAACTGGAACAAAATCACCACCGACCAACTCCTCACATTGCTCAAACAAAACCTTCCTGCCCTCTCATCGGACCCAAACCAAGCTGCCACAGAACTCAAACAATGGATCGCTCACAGCGTTGACGAATTAGCACCCTTGAAAAACCACCAAACCAAACAGGGTAGCAAAAAGGCCCCCTGGTTCAACGATGACCTTAAGAAATCCAAGAAACTATGCCGTACTCTCGAGAAGGCATGGAGAAAAAACCCAACCACTGACAACCTGACCACCTTCAAGACAGCCACCCGCAAACACCACCAGTTGATCCGATCCACCAAGAAATCAGCATTCAAGGATTGACTCGACAACAACGCCCATAACAGCAAGGAACTATTCAACATCGTCAAAGAATTCACCAACCCCACCGCAGCCTCAAACGACATTACTCCCTCCCAAGACCTCTGCGATTCGTTATCCTCTTTCTTCTACAACAAAATAGCCGACATACATAACAGCTTTGAGAACATTTCCAATGAACAGTCCACTCCACCCACCTCCGAACCCAAACCGTCCTCTAATAGCCTTGGCGCCTGGAGCCCAATCACCACTGAAGACACCATCCGCCTAATGAACTCCATCCATTCAGGTTCGCCAACCGACCCCTGTCCCCACCACATCTTCAACAAAGCAGACTCCATCATTGCACCCCATCTCCGTGATATCATCAACTGCTCCTTCAACTCCGCTACCTTCCCAGAAAGCTGGAAACACGCCGAACTCAGCGCCCTCCTGAAGAAACCCACAGCAGACCCCTCTGAACTTAAGAACTACCGCCCCATCTCCTTCCTTTCATTCCCTGCCAAAGTCATTGAGAAAGCCGTCAACAGCCAGCTCGTCGCCTTCCTTGAATCCAACAACTCCCTCGACACCTCACAGTCCGGCTTCCGAACCAAACACAGCACCGAAACCACCCTCATTGCAGCGACAGACGACATCCGAACGCTTCTAGACAATGGAGAAACAGTTGCCCTCATCCTACTCGACCTCTCCGCCGCCTTCGACACAGTCTGCCATAACACCCTCATACAACGCCTCCGTAACATCGGCATACAAGGAAAAGCCCTGGACTGGATCATCTCGTTCCTCGCCGGGAGAACCCAGAGAGTCCGACTCCCCCCTTTCAAATCAGAGGCCACCGAAGTCATCTTCGGAGTACCACAAGGATCATCACTCAGTCCCACCCTCTTTAACATTTACATGAGCCCCCTCGCATCCATCGCGCGACAACACCACCTTAACATCATATCCTACGCTGACGACACCCAGCTGATCCTTTCCCTCACCAAAGACCCTAACACTGCCAAAACCAATCTTCACGAAGGCATGAAAGAAGTTGCCGAATGGATGAAAAACAGCCGCCTAAAACTTAACTCAGACAAAACAGAAGTCCTCATCCTAGGAACATCCCCCTCCGCATGGGACAACTCATGGTGGCCATCGGCCCTGGGCACGGCACCTATACCCACAGACCACGCACGTAACCTAGGCTTCATCCTAGATTCCTCCCTCTCGATGACCAGACAAGTCAACGCCGTCTCATCCTCTTGCTTCAACGTACTTCGTATGCTCAAGAAAATCTTTCGTTGGATCCCCACCGAAACAAGAAAGATTGTCACCCACGCACTGGTCACTAGCCGACTGGACTATGGACACACCCTCTACGCCGGAACCACAGCCAAACTACAGAAAAAACTCCAACGCATCCAAAACGCATCAGCCAGACTCATATTGGACATCCCTCGCCAAGCTCACATTACTGGTCACCTGAAAAACCTCCACTGGCTTCCCGTCAACAAGAGAATAACGTTCCGTCTCCTCACCCACGCACACAAGGCCCTTTACAAACTAGGACCCGAATGCCTCAACACACGACTGTCCTTCTACACACCCACCCGCCAACTAAGCTCCTCCAATCAAGCCCTCGCCGCAGTTCCGCGCATCCACAGATCCACCATGGGAGGAAGATCCTCCTCCTACTTGGCGGCCAAGACTTGGAATTCTCTCCCCACTCACCTCTGCCTTACACAAAACCACATTTCCTTCAGAAAGGAACTTAAAACCTGGCTATTCGATAAATAATCCCCTCCCCCAAGCGCCTTGATACCCTCTGGGTGAGTAGTGCGCTATACAAATTCCTGAACTTGAACTTCACTACCTACCTAACAGCGGAGGCAGACACCAGGCCAGGGTTATTTTAACAGCATAGAAAGGCTATCCCTAGAACCAGCATTTAGAGAAGTGCACGCGATGGCTGTGCCACTATCATTGTGAACCCTTAACCATCAGCTTTACACCTTAAGAGTGTGTTTTATTCAAGAATTAACTCAGACTCCTACTATTTCATGGATACTTCCAATCAGGCCTTAACTAACTGCTCCAATTGGTTCTGTCACTCACAACTTTCGTCATCCCACCATGCTCTTCCTTTTGCCCCACCTTTCCCCTTTCGGGGACTTCCTCTCTTTTCTTGTCTCCTCTCTCTCCTATACTCAAATTTTTTTTTAACACACTCGCTTTAACCTATACCTTCATGCTACCTACATCTTTGGGAAAGTTAGATTAGTTCATGTATGTGCTCACTGATAAATATGTTTTCGCCTCAATCTTTTTTAGGTTTTGCCTTAGCCATGCGTACGAAGTACGCATGCGCTAGCAAAACCTCTTGAGTTCTATCTGGGCTGATGACCCGCCTCTGCCTATCATTGGCTAGCTCCATAAATGGAGGCTAGCCATTGGGAGGCAGAGGCTGTCAATCGCGTTTTCTCTCGAAAACGCGATTCGGGGGCGTTTCTGGTGCTTTTTTTAAGCCCCGCCCCTTTGTCCCGGGCCGCGCTGCCATTGGCTGCCGGCCCGGGACACCCCCGTGACGTCATTCCCGGGCCACGCTGTGATTGGCTGCCGGCCGGGACACCCCCGTGACGTCAGCCAATCACAGCGCGGCCCGGGACCTGACTTGTTTTTCTTGCGGTCTATTAACCCCTTCCATGCTGATGACGGAATCGCTCCGTCATCAGCTACAGTTGAGCTGTGCTGATGACGGAGCGGTTCCGTCATGGCCCGGCCGCCGCGCCTGCGCGGCGCTGATTTCGCGCCTGCGCGGGCGTTCTAAAGAGCGGGCGGGTCATGACGGAACCACTCCGTCACCAGCACAGCTCAACTGTAGCTGGTGACGGAGCGGTTCTGTCACCAGCATGCGGCGGCCGCGCGGCCGCCCCGCCCCTTTAGCGCTGCGGTGGAATAGCCGCCGCAGCGAAGGGGTTAATTGTAGAGCCACAAGCGCAATGCTAAAAAAAATACAGATACAAGAACGCAAAGCAAAGAACACATAATTGGGCGAACAACCCCACACCTGACACTTGGTAAGTGACTCCTCTGCGCCCCTCCCCTAGCCCCCCTTTACCGTCCCTGATTGTAGAATTCATGCGTTGGCAAGCAAGCGCAGAGCTCTCAAGTTCTCCACGTCTATACCGGAGCAGCTAATGCAGCCCCATAGTTTTACTATGCATTTTGGGACTGGTAACGTTGCCGGGCCCGTGTGAAATCATGACTGCAAATCCCACAATGCAAAGAAAACGCATGGACTGAGTTAACTACTCACGCATGGACTTAAAACTTAAGAACTCTGCTATCACGATTATAATTTAGCAATAGTGGCCTGTCTCTACACAACTAAAATTATGTTCGAACTAGGCACCTGTAATCTTTAATTAATTTCAAAGTTCTATTCTAACAATAAACAACGACAGCGGGCACCATAGGAAAATCAGGACGACATAGATCCATTTAAAGAAAATAATAATTCACTATATTTTAACGTAACATACTGTAGCCCTATCAATTAGGTGCATTGCTGAGCCACTAGAAACCTTAAGGCAAAATGTGTTTAGAGAGATAAATTTCATGAGACAAAGTTGCCTCCCGTGTAAAGTTAAAATAAGCACTGCACTACTTCAATTAAGGCGCGCGGGTTCAGCTAAGGGAGACATTTTGCAGACTTTAAATATAGATTTGGGCTAAAACAAGTTTGTATTATCCACTATAAGCTCTGCTATGCGCTTATGGCGAGTCTGGGGTCTGTCTCTGCAGGTGGGGTTGCCAAACTCCAATTCCATGTCTTAATTGAGCCGTTTGCAGACTTCACCTGCCGCCCTTATTTAATTAGGCCTCAGGGGCGGGCTCGGGGCCAGACACTATGGCTACGATATCGGACGAGGCAATGGACAGCTATATGTACTCGGCCTACACGCCGTACAACTACAGGTATCTGAACCCCAAAGGCAAGGGCGGCGGCTGGAGGCAGCGGGGTTACCTCACCTCCTACGCGGACACCGGAGAGTACTTCGACAACTACCAGCGCGCGCAGCTCAAGGCCATCCTGTCCCAGGTGAACCCCAACCTGACCCCGCGCCTGCGCAAGGCCAACACCCGCGATGTGGGGGTGCAGGTGAACCCCCGGCAGGACGCCTCGGTGCAGTGCTCGCTGGGGCCCCGTACCCTGTCCCGTCGGAGGCGGGGCGTGTGGTGACAGGCTCCGCAGGAGCCCGACGGGACCCTGGCCTCCTCGCCCCCCAAGACCGTACGCTTCCCCCGGACCGCCGCGGTGTACTCGCCCGTCGCTTCCCGCAGGCTCCCCACCTTCACGGAGGAAGAGGACGCGGAGGCCAAGGGCGGCGGAGAGGGGAAACCCGAGAGCGGGGAGAGCTCGGGGGCGCGGCCCGCAGAGGAGAAGGGTAGCCCCGCGGAGGGAGGCCGCGCAGACCGGCAGGAGGAGGCTAGCTTGGAGGAAGAGAAGAAGCCAGAACAGAAAGCCGAAGGGGACGCAGCAGCAGAGCCCGGGCAGCAGGAAACCACCGCCTCCCCCGACAAGGGCAGACTGCGTTTCCAGGTGAGGAGCAGGCAAGGGTCCATGGCTTTTTTGGGGGGTGAGGGGGGATTGCACGTCTCACTACCATATGGCCTACTACCCGCATGTAGTATACACTCCGTGACAGCCCTCGCCCCTTCCCTCTCACCCCGCCACCTTTGGGGGCACCCATTCGTTGCTGACTCCCCTCGCCAGTCCATCTCTCCCAATAACCGGCCGTTGCTTGTCTACCAGCTGCCGCTCAGTTTGAGGCCCATGCTGGAAAAACTTTCACAACGTTTTTTTTTTCTTTGGCGTTCTGATACTTGGTCTTTTTTTGTTGATTACTTTAGGGACTTGAGACTTAAAGTATCTCGCATAGACCTGGGAAATTTGAGACTTGTAGCCACGAGAGGAAATCCACTGGAATCGAATTGCGAGAACTGCAGGCAGTGCCAGATCTAAGAGTTTGAAAGCAGTGTGGGTATTTTTTTTATCTGGATTTAACCAATTAGTTGTCAAAACGGGGTGCTTATTCACGTAATACCAATGAATTCTTAGTGGGGGTCAGTTGTTCGCTTTGTTGCTGATTGTAAGCTGGGGTACCTGCAGAAATCCACTGCAAAGGTCAAGGTCATGTCTGAGGTTCTCTTAACAGCAGAACCATTCCCTCAACAAGCAGACAATGTAAAAGCAATTGTGAAATCGTTCTTGAGCTGGAAAAAAGGAGGTTATCAGTGAAAAGCACCCTCAGATTTCTGTCCTTTGTAACGCGTGCGCGAGGCACTGTCTCTGATGGCTGCAGACAAAGAGACTGCAATGTGTTTGGGCCGGTGAGGAGTGCCCTCTTCCTGCCCCCCACTCTCAATCATGCGAAACCTTGTGCCTGGGAGTGCGTCTCAAAGCTGAGAGCCTCGCCGGCTAGCTTTGCGTCTCGCTGGCAGGACGGAGAGTGGACGGCTACAGCTGCAATGTAATGTGTCGGAGCAGGGGAGAGCTACAGTTTGTTCTCTTCTGGAGTTCCTCGCCCAGGGTCCTAGCAGTTTTTACTCCTTACTGGAGGGCCCTCTGCGTGCAGTTTCACGGGAGTCCGCCCCAGCAATGCCTTCTTGGGTGCAAAGGGCAGCAAGGCCGGTAAAATTAAAAACATGCATTTTAGCAGCTGTGTAAGTCGCGCGCTGACAGCACTGTAAAGGCTGGTCAGCAGCACACGCAGAGTGGAGTGCACGGACACTGAGCCCCCCCCCCCCCCCCCCCCCCCCCCGCCCCCTGGACTACAGGACGCCGGCCCCCACTCTCTCTTCCAGCACCGTGATAAGAAAAGAGGTCCTGAAGAGCTCCGCCCCCCGCGTCTGCACGCCCCCTCACCAGACCCGAGCGGTGCCCATCAGCCCCTGTACCCATCCTCCCCTGCTGGTGTTCGAGCCGGGCCCCAACCCCCGCCCCGAGGAAACTAACTGCTGACGGGGTCCCCCTCTCTCTTCAAACACCCCATCTCGTTCCACACGCCTTCTATCCTGAGGGGCTTCGGTCCCTCTCACCCGACAACTCTCACTCCCCACCCTCTAATGTCTCTCTTTGCCCTGCAGTTGTCTCCGGCCCTGAGGTAAGAGAGAGTTTGTTGGGGGGTCCGAGGGTGGGGCCATGGGTGGTGGTGGCATCTGTCCGTGATGTACACCGGGGCACTTGACCGGGGGTGGTTGCAGGGGATGTGCGCAGGGAGTGATGCGCAGGGTTGTGGATGCATGGGTGTGAGGAAGGATGCATGGGCTCTAACTTTGTCAAAGGCGAAACCGTTGCATTGTAAATGCTTGTTTAATTTTTCTATTAAGTTACTCTTTTGTACCATTTCATGCTTTATGTTCTGTTGCTTCCTACTGAGGCAATTCTGTACTTTTATTGCAAAACATTCTATGCCAGTTCCTGCCTCCTGGAAGACGTTGTATTCCTTGTGTTATACTCCCTCCTTTCTTCACTTTGTGTTTTGGTTTGGTTTTATTTTTATTCTGTGCTATATCATGCCATGTTCTGTTTTGTCACCTTCCATTATGGTAATTTCTTCTTATTGTAAAGCGATCTAGTATCCTAGGGCCGTGTTGGAGCAATTTAAAAGTGAATAAATAAAGAAATAAGTAAGTGACACTTGGTATGGTATGGTGTGGGGGGACAGGGGGTGAGGGCGAGCCACACAAACCCCATCTGTCTCGGTAAAGAGAATATTTAACACTATGGGGACATTGAGACACATTGGATAGCTGTATAAAGGGGACAGACGATATTTGCTGCCATTTTAGCACAACGGCCTATTACGAATCGAGTACAAATTACTCTTGCCACAACCTTTAGCCACTCACTGGTAACTGCGTACAAAACAAGAAAATGGTAGAATAACGTCAAAATGCTATTTGCACGCTACATGTCCCATTTTTGGTACAATAACATATGCTCTAGCAGGTGCAAGAGATATTTCAGCAGGTTGCCTATGTCCCAAGTTTTTTACACCTCTCTTAATAAGACTGTGTGCCCACGCGGAAACAGAGCAGTCGTGAGTGGGCCTGACATACATGTTAATGTGTGTTTATACCTTATGCCTATGCAAATGTATACGAACAAGCTAAAAATAAAAAAAAGCGGCCTGTTCAGAAGCGAGCATTCGCGTCCCTCTGTGCCCTTGCCTGTTTTCCACTTTTCTAAATTGTAAGAACGCACAATATGGAGAGTTTCTCTTACAGGGACTGCAAATGGCACCCCAACAGGATTGGGGCCGGTCTCATTCCCCTATTTTCGCAAGTTGGTGATACGCCCGAACTACTGAACGCAGTCACAATGCGAGCGCGAGCGGCCCTCCGTGCAAAGCAGTCCGACCATTTACACCCAAAAAACGTGTGAGAGAATTGAATTTTATTAGCATGTTAAGCAGGCAGTGCTGGGAGGCGATAATTGATTCTGTGACACATCCACTCCCAGCCCACCGCGTTGCGGCGTCAGGTGGGAGAAGGTGTGGAAACAGATGGCGCCGCTCACTGCTGTGGGTGGAGGGGGGTCACACCTCTGACTGCGCCACAGGCGGGTGGCTAAAGGTTTCCCGGGGCAAAGGTGCTTGTCTGTGTCGCTGAGGTGTTGTTGACAGAGATAAGGACGGCTGTGGCCAAGCTGCCTGCCAGTTCCAGCTCCGCCATGCTGCTAATGAACTGCAAGCATTCTTCACACAGTGTGGCATCCCAAAGCCGGGCATCTGCTTTCCTGTATTGCTGCAGGCACATAGCTGCGGAGCAGCAGCTGTTAGAAATAGCGCTCAACACCACGTGTATCAGGGAGCTTGGGAATTTGGAGCATCATCTACTATTGCTATGATTGGTTTTCACCGCTGTGGAGTGTGTGTCTTCAGTGCTCTGGTGAGGTTCAAGGGTCTCTGGGTATTGAAGGCTTGGGTTCATCCAGAGGAACTTGTGGGCATATTATCAAGAAAGGCGATAACATTATCGCCGCTGAAACTGCCGCTAACGCGGCGATAATGGCCTTGATAATATGTCCTTGTGAAATCCCATAGCAGCCCAGGTGCTGGTGTTAACCTGGGCTGCTATGGGAATTCTCAAGGGCATATTATCAAGGCCATTATTGCCGCTTTAGCGTCAGTTTCCTGCCGCTAAAGCGGCAATAATTTTATCGCCTTTCTTGATAATATGACACTGGGGGCCTTATTTATGAAAACTGTTGCATCCCTGCGTGAAAACAGCGATGCAACAGTTTTCACTGCACCCTCCTTGCGACATGATGGATGCGGCTTATTTACTGTATGACGCATCATGTTGCACGGAATCGCATATACTGACGTATCTGTTGGCGCAAAACTGACTCATTGCTGGAGTTCTATCGGAAGCATGACGCAACTCCAGCAATGCAGGGGGGAGGGCTATGATTATTGTATTGTATTGTAGTGTAATTGCATTTATATAGCGCTTACTACCCCTGACGAGGCGTCAAAGCGCTTTTTCGGCGGGTAGCACGCTACTCCGGGTCCCATAGAGGATTAGTGTTGAATTAGTATAGTGAAACATGCAAGTACAATTTAAGTGGTGGATAGGTTAGTCAGTTATTTGGATTTGGAATGATAGCAGAAGGATAGGATAGGATTGACGCAAGCTATTCAGGAAGCCGATAAAGGATTAGTGGTGAATTAATATGGTGAAATATGAGGTAATTTCAGTGGTGGATATTAGTCTGTTACTTAGAGTGAGAAGGATAGCGGAGGGATAATAGGGGAAGAAAGATTTGCATTCATATAGCACTTGTTACCACTTTTCTGGCGAGTAGCACGCCACTCCGGAAGCCATAAAGTATTAGTGTTGAAAATTAGTATAGTATAAATATGAAGTAATTTGAGTAGTAGATATGTTATTCAGTTATTTGGGCAGTATATTAGTATAGTTAAATATGGAATTTGAGAAGTGAACATGTTAGTCTGTTAATTTTGAATGCAAAGGATAGTGGAGGGATAAAGGGTGAAGGATTTTTTTTTTAGGTCTTAGCAGTAGGAAGAGGCTTTGGATGAGTAAAAAGGAGTTTTGGAGGGGAGGAGTCAGAGGGAAGAGATTAGAAAAGTTTGTTTTAGGGAATCCGTGTAGTAAAAAGAGGTGTCAGGAGAGAGTCTAGAAAGGGTTATTTTGGCGATCATAGTAGTGGTTGGGGGTTTGGGATAAATTAGAGAGTGGATGTTGAGGATATATTGATAGATGTATAGGATGAGAGATAAGGTGCAAAGACAGTAATCACAGAAAGGGAAAATCGTTTTTTAAACAACTTTTGTTTTGGAAAGAGACCTCACTAGTCTTTTTCCTTACCACTTCCTGGACTCTGCTCACTGCAATCTGGGGCACAGGTAGGCTGCAATTCACAAGATGGAGGAGAATGATTTGGGGTGCACCCAGCACGGCCTTAAGGGGCCTGGGCAGGTGTGAGAGGAGGGCTCAGACTTGCCTGGTAGCTGAAAAGCCAATGGTCTGCTGGCCTGGGAGTGGGTGCTGGGGAGCTGCTTCTCCTGTTCAGAATCTCCTAGGAGACAGACAGGCTCAATCCACACTTTGGACTTCTGCAAGTAAAGGCTTCACTAACTCGAAATCTAACAATACTCTTTGAATAAAACTTTACTCCCCCTGCTGGCCAAAAAACGAAGTGCACAGGCCCCAGTAAATACAGTTTAAACAGCTCACAGAATCACCCTCTGATCTAGAATATCCCTGTTGCTGGGGTGGGGGGTGCAGGGGGGCTGGCCTCACTGGCATTTGAACACAAAATGGTGGCTGGGGGTGCACTGTTTTAACACACAGGTCTTAGCACAGAGCAGAGGAGAAATTGGGGGGGCGGGGGGGGGGGGGGGAACAGATTTGTCACCAAGGAATGAGAGGGACAAACTACAGAGGTTGGACTGCAAATCCCACAATTCAACACGTTAAATGCAAGCAATCATGGGCAGGGAAAAACCACAAGTTTAAAACACAAAACAGGTGATAAAATATGCAATCACAGGCAGGTCAAAACTGCAATTTTAAACTGTAACAACCACATGCAAAGACAGTAATCACAGAAAGGGAAAATCGTTTTTTAAACAACTTTTGTTTTGGGAAGAGACAGCACTAGTCTGTCTCCTTACCACTTTCTAGACTCTGCTCACTGCAATCTGGGGCACAGGTAGGCTGGCTGTTTACTCGTATATAGTAGTTTCATACCAGTGACACCCAATAATTAAATGAAAATAGGATTGCAAACTAGTTCAAAGTGTTAGCCTGAATATGCTTGAGCCCACCCTGGTTTTAGCGACTGAGGTGCGACTGGATATGAAGCAAGCATTAGAGATTCACCAGAAAGATCACCATTATTAAGCAATGGGCTGACACATGACCCACTCTTAAGTATCGGTATTGTACAAAATAGGTCTTTCGACAAACAGTTAAACATGTACACAGATGAGACCTAAAAAAACAACTTCCACATGAATAACTTTAGCTGAAGCCTTCCCCTTACCCTAAAAGCATCCCTCTAGCACAACTGATTGCAATTATGTAACTGGTTCCTTGGTGACCAACATCAAACCATTCTCAAAACTTATTTTTATCTGGGCAGGTATGTAACAGCTGGTTTATAGACATGTTCTCCGTAGAAATATGGTACATTTTAGAAAAGTAATGAGATTCTGGGGTGTCACACTCAATACTGATGGGAGTATTTGAAACCAAAAGCCTATATAGGCAAGTTTCAAACATTTCAAACCCTTTAACTTCAAATCAAGTGACATCACAAAGTAATGTAGTCCACAAATAAGACATGAACTCAGGGCAAAATCCTACATGAATACAGAAAAAAAAATCTAAAAAAACAGCGAGTAAGCCAGATCCCAGAATGTACTAAGAAATAACAAAAGTGTGTGATTACTGAACAATCCAACCACGAGCATGCATGTCACTGACGCCACCAATTTACTGATCATGGATTAGAATTGTGGTTACCACTTTATGGAACTCTTTTGCAATGGAAACAACCAAAAATCACTAGTTTACATGATGTTTTGTTTATTAAAATGATAGTTTATCTATAAAAATGTAAAAAATGTAATATACAAAAAAAGGCTCGGCTTAAAAATTGGACAGTTATGTGCTTTCAGGGGTATAGAATTCCTATGGCTTGATTCCCAGGACAGTTTGGGCCCAAGGCCAACAGGTTTTCATATTTTTTTGTATAAATAGTTCATTAATACAAAATATCTCACTATCAGTGTAACAACTCTATGGAAAATAAGCACTTTGAACCCAGCTTGCATTACTGACAGTTTGTAGTGTAAACACAAGAACAATCCACTGCAGGGGCCCCACCAATCTTGCCCTCACCATAACTTCAACCTATGAGGAACTATGATTGACTCCCACCTCCCCACCATGATCAACATCTTCATCCAGAGTGGAACCTTGCCAGACAACTGGAAACATGTAGAATTTACAGCTCTCCTGAAAAGGGTAAAAAAAAAAATGGGAGACCCAAAAGAGAATCATCAACTACAGACCCATCTCACTCCTACCCTGCCTATCCATAGTTATGGAAAAAGCGATCAACAAACTACACTCCAACCATCTCCAACACCACCACCTACTAGACATCTTACAGTCGTGGTTCCGCAATTACCTCAACATGGAAGTCACTCATCACAACAGACAACCCCCGGAGCATCATGGACAAAAGACAAACCGCCGCACTAGTACTACTCAACCGCTCTGCAGCCTTTAATACCGTCTCCCAAAGCACCCTCATTACAAGACTCCACAACTCCAGAATACATGGACCCGCCCTGACCTGGCTGGCCTAATTTCTCTCCAACAGAATACAGCAAATCAAGCTCCTGCCCTCAATCACGAAACCAAGAAACTCATATGTAAGTCCCTCAAGGCTCATCACTGAGCCCTACCTACCCTCTTCAACGTCTACATGGCGTTGCTCGCCCATGTTATAAGATGTCATGGAATCAACATTGTTTGCTACACAGACGAAACCCAGCTCATACTCTCCCTCACAGACAACAACCATGCCACCATGACCAACTTCAACACCTGCAGCAAACTGGATGACACAGAACTGCCGGAAGCTCAACACAGATAAAACTGAAGTCCTAATCTACGAAAACAAGAGCTCCTCCTCCTTTTGACCTCCTCCCATGCCAAATACTTTTGTGTCATCTTTGACGACATACTAATGATCGTCAAACAAGTGAAGATTGTCACATCCTTCTGCTTCTACAGCCTACCTATACTCCGTAAAATATTTAATTGGCTTTCCACGAACACCAGGCGCACAGTCACCCAGGCCCTCATCACCAACTGACTAGACTACAGCAACACACTCTGCCGGCATCACAAATCAAGTCATACAAAGACTCCAGATCACCCAGAACGGTGCTGAACTCATCCTCCGCATCCCCTGTAATATACACATCACATCCCACCTCAGAGAGCTACACTGTCTACCAATTGAGAAGCAGTGTGAATACAAAATTTTCTAGCTATCGCGACAAGAATTTTAGATTCTATTAAGGACACGGAGGCGAGGATTATGCTTTCTCATTTCTTTACTGCACAAACAGCAGCCAATGAAAATGAAACTGCAAATGTAAAAAACAACATTTCCCATGAGGCTTTGAACCACGCCTCTCTTACAACAACCAATCACAATGGTAATAAGCATATATAACATGGAGACACTAATCAGGCCTCCTCTTTCTTTGCGCGAACAGTCGTGAACAGTCTCTTCACATTGAACAAAGTCTTTAGCTCTCAACGGAGAGAAACAGTTCCATAAATAATTCTCAACAGAGAAATCCAGAACAGCAATAAGTTATCCTCCATCAGGAAGGTACGGCAGCCGAAATCCACAGGCGGCAATCAACTCTTGTTGGAGTCATTTCCTAAAACAGAAAAAGAAGTTTGAGAAAAAACTCCCACAACCTAGACTATTTAAAGGGTGGGAATAAAAGGTTAGACAACGTCATGTAATCAACAACAGTTGCATAACTGTCCCAACGGGTGGGATAATCCTCGCCTCCGTGTCCTTAATAGAATCTAAAATTCTTGTCGAGATAGCTAGAAAATTTTGTATTCTATGGCAGGACCGGAGGCTTCTGATTATGCTGGTTCAAAGCTCACATTAAAGCTCGTCAATCATAGCATCAGAAACATGAGGAATCGGTTTGTAATAAAACACTTTAAACATTGAATCTGAGGACCAGTCAGCTGCCTTCAGGATATCCTCCAAGCGAGAACCCAGTAGGTAGGCTTTAGAAGCCATCGCACCCCTCGCAGAGTGTGCACCATAAGCAGAAGTATCAATGCCGGCTTCCGACATGATCCACCTGCCCATCTGGCTAAGGTAGCAGCAGCGACTGGTTTGAATGGCTTTTGAATAGAAATCAATAATTGCCCCAATGGATCAATTCTGTGTGTACTAGTACGCTCCTCATAACATTTAAGACATTGAAGAACACATAGCTTGCCGTTGTGTGGAAAGGCCGGATATTCAACTGAGCGAGACATGGTCTTAGTACGTCTAGTAATGACAAAGGATACACCCTGAGGTGAAAACATCCTCCCAGCTAAATCCAAAGCTCTGACATCTGAAACCCTCCGACATGAAATGAGGCACAACAGCATGGTAAGCTTGGCAGAAAGCTGTTTCAAAGAGAAAGCACCATTATCGGGCCAGGATTCCAACAAATTTAGCACTTTATTAACATCCCACATGGTGGAATACCTGGGCCGAGGAGGGTTGGCCACACTCACACCTTTAAGCAACTTACACACCAAGGGATGCATCCCCACAGGTTTACCGTCTATGTGGTCGTGACCAGCAGAAATAGCAGACCTGAAATTGTTAACTGACCTGTACGCCAGGCCCGACGTTGCGCAGTCAGACAAAAAATTCAGGACCTCAGTTATATTTGATCCCACGGGATCCACCTGCTTTGAAAGGCACCAACCCACCCACTTCTTCCACGAAGCAGAGTATCGTTTTCGGGTGGAAGGAGCCCACGCCTGCTGCATAAAACTGGAAGCCTCTCGTGAAAGGCCTGCAAGGCGTTCATGTCTCCGGAGAGCGTCCATACCATCAAGGACAGTTGGTTCTGCAGGACCAGAGGATGGCACGCCCCCACTGGGTCCTGCAGAAGCGTTGGGAAGACTGGGAGCCGGAAGGGGAGGTCTATTGACAACTCCAACAGTGTGGGAAACCACGACTGAGTCGACCAAAATGGGGTTACCAACACTACTGTCGCTTTCTGTCGGCGTAGCGACGCCGCTACTCTCGGGATCAGTGCAAACGGTGGAAACGTATAATTCCTCTGGTGCCCCCAATGGTGAAGGATCGCGTCTGTCCCCATTGCCATTGGGTCCGGTCTCCAACTGTAAAACAGGGGAAGATGGGCATTGAGGCGTGAGGCAAACAGGTCTATCCGACACGGGCCTCGCATAGTTATGATCCGGGAAAACAGCGATGGGTGGAGTCTCCAATCGTTGGAGTCCCGGAGAAAGCGGGAATGCCAATCCGCCACCTGATTGAACTTCCCGGGAAGGTATTCTGCCACCACGGAGATCTTGCGATCCAGGCAGAAGTGCCAGAATTCCTTCGCAATGTGTACCAACATCCGGGATCTCGTCCCTCCCAATCGGTTGATGTATCTCACCGCGGAGACATTGTCCATCCGAAGGAGAATACAACAATTGCTCTTCAGCGGTGAGATAGGCCTGATGGCAAAGGACCCTGCCAGAAGCTCTAGACAGTTGATGTGAAGTGATAGTTTGTCTGCTGACCAACGTCCTCCTGTGGTAAACTCGCCACAGCGAGCGCCCCAGCCCCACTGGCTGGCGTCTGATTCCACCACCACATCTGGGGCTGCGCCGAAAATAGCTCGGCCGTTCCAGGCTGACATGTGGTCCAGCCACCATTGAAGTTCCTCCCTGGACTCGGGGGAAAGAGGGATCAAGTGATCGTAATGAAAATTCCTCTGCAGGTAAAAGATCTTCAGTCTCTGTAGAGCTCTGTAATGCAGGGGGCCGGGGAAGATGGCTTGAATCGACGAGGCCAGAAGGCCCAGAATCCGTGCCAACACCCTCAAGGAAATCTTCTCCTTGGCCAGGGTGGCTGTTATTTCCCTCTTGATGGACCTGATCTTTGAAAGGGGAAGGAGAAGCTGGGCCGAGACCGAGTCTATCAGGAAGCCCAGGAATTCCATCTGTTGATTCGGTATCAGCACCGATTTCTTGGTATTGATCACGAATCCCAGATTCTGCAACAAGGACGTCGTCCACTCCAAATGTGTGAGAAGGAGGGACCGGTCCTGAACCAGGAGTGGCATGTCGTCGAGATAGACAATCAGACGTACTCCCATCTCCCGGAGGCGGGAGATCACCGGCTTGAGCAGTTTGGTGAACACCCAAGGGGCTGAGGACAGCCCGAAAGGAAGCACCTTGTAACGAAACCAGCGCCCTTTCCAAGGGAACTGCAAAAACTTCTGATGTGATGGGCAGACTGAGACCATCAGATAGGCATCTTTCAGGTCCAGTCTGACCATCCAATCATTCTCCAAAAGAAGGTCTCGTAAAAGATGGATGCCTTCCATCTTGAAGTGGCGATACGTAACAAAGGGGTTGAAATCTCTCAGATTCAGCACGAGGCGCTGACCGCCTCCTTTCTTTTGCACAAGAAAGACGTTGCTGCAGAAGCCTCCCGGAAGGAAGGGTCCTGCAGCAATGGCCTGTTTTGTCAAAAGCTCGTCCAGTTCTGAGTCTATAAAACTCTGTTCGAGATGGGAAAAAAGGAGAGGACGGGGGGGGGAGGGCTGTATGCGGCAAGACACCATCTCTATCTCGTAACCCTGGACGGTCCGAAGAACCCACACATCTGAAGTGAGAATTGTCCAATTCTGGACAAAATGACGCAATCTTCCCCCTAACGGAAGCAAAGGAAGAGAGGGACTTACCGGAAGATTGGTTATCAAAGTTTTTGTAGCCTCGATTGACCCCTCTGTTATAGCGGCCCCTGAAGCCGCGTGATCTCGACGGGTAAAATCCGGCCTGGTCCGGTTCCTGCGTGTACCCCCTTCCCCGTCTAGGGGCGTAGCCTCTTTGAGGACTGGAATTTGAGTAGCGGCCGGTCGAGCGTCCTCTGCCACGCCCAGCCCTACCAGAGACCTGATGCAACACACGCTTCAGTGAGGCCTGAGACTTGTCCAGGGACGCAAAAGTGTTGACAAACCTGGCAATGTCCTTAACAAAATTGTCACCAAACAACTGTCCTTCCGCCAAAGGACCCGGCTCCGAGGAAGCCAATTCCACCAGTTGAGGGTCGATTCGAAGAAGGACGGATTTCTGTCGTTCAGAGGCAAGAGCGCAGTTCGCGTTCCCAAGCATACAAATGGCTCGTTGAGCCCAGCCCGCCAAAACCTCAGGGTGGATGGCGTCACCAGTCTCTTGAGCCTGAAGGGCTAACTCCAGGATTTTGGCCAAAGGGCCCGAAAGGTCCAGGACCTTATCTTGGCACGCTCTGAGCGCGCGATCAATCCCTTTCTTAGGGTCCTTCTTATACTTCTTAAGAAAGGTGGTCATGGAGGGGTCTATATCTGGTGTGCTAGCCACCTTGTGGGATAAATCGGGGCGGGGGCATTCGGACTTAAGGCGGGAGCGAACCTCTTTATCAAACCCCTTACGGAGATGAGTCTCCAGATAGGCCACCACAGCAGGAGGGGGAACCCAGTCTGAGGACCTGGGGTGAACAATGTCAGTCGGGTCAAAGGAAAAGGGAGTGGGAATGACCAGAGAGGTATGCTGACGCTTCTTTGTGCGTTTGCGGGGAGCGGCATCCGAAGAATCAGTATTGGTGCCTGTATCCGTGGTGGTGTCATTCGGGGGGGGGAGGTAACAGATTTGTCCTGAGATCGGGACTCTTTGGATTTGTAAATTTTCTCATACGATTGGGCATGAGGCCAGGTCAGGTCAAGTGCTACCTTCTTAGGGGGGGGCTGAAGGGAGTCCTTGTCCGGAAGGGGCAGAGGCTTACCAGGGACCCTCAAATCCAACTTCTTGGCCAAAGGAATGAGGGCCGACGAAAGGGCCTTGTCTAATTTGTCGTCTAGCTTTTTATCTATGATATCCTCCATGGATTCTCCTTCATAGAAATCCTGCTGGCCCTGATATCCATACGCAGCATCTTCCTCCTCGCAGTACTCCGTGTCTGCCATCATTACCAGGAATTAGAAA